>NC_135312.1:124726970-125371553 GCF_048772815.1 Callospermophilus lateralis | reverse complement strand
TACCTCAGACACTGCTTGCAGTCTGGGACTTCTTTGACTGTATAGACATTTTATCCTCTAGCTAGAATGCATTCCACAGCTCCAACTTTTCCCCTAGCCCTTGCAGATGACTGTTAATGCCTTGTTGATAAATCATCTCTCCAGAATCTCATCTCTGCTTTCCTTAGATGAGATGAGATGGTACCACCAACTGCTTCCATAATGCCCCATTCAAGATTTCTTATATCTGTCTGTGTGTCTCTTTTTCATCAGACTGTTAGTTACTCAAGAAAAACTTATCTTTGAATGCACAACACTCAACTTGGCACATAGTAGTTTGTTGAATGCCTTAAATTTTTGGAATTAAACTAAAAAATATTGTACATCTATGAAAATGTAAAGTTTCTAGCAAAGGGAAGGAAATTATTTGACAGTAAATTAAAATAAAATATTGATAAACTGACAGACTCCAGTGAAAGAAATGCTAGCACATGTTATAGAACATCACAACTCATTCGGTTATTTATAACCTGGGAAATTTATCTATAATTGGAAATGTTGAATAAAGCAAATTGGGGTTGCAATGGTAGACTTTCAGTTTAAAAGTATAAATTACCATTGCATTCATATGATGCAGATAAAATTCATATTTGGTAAATGAAGGGAAGAGATTCTATAGGATAATGCAGCAATTTAAAATCTATATTCATACTGGAATCCAGCAAAAGCCTCTGTAATGATCTTCCATTGCCACATACGTTTTATTCCATGGCTGAAAGGTTAATAGGCCCATCTCAAGGCTTCTTTTGTTGCTTCATTTACTGTTGAGTTAAAGGTAAATTGTGGAGAATATCTTACTTGAAAATTATACTACCTGGACACTGCAGATTATTAGGTCATAGATTCTACCAGAGAAACTGAGAAGTGTGAATGTCTGCTCTATTCTTGCTTTTTCTCTGAAACCCAGAAAACAGCAGTAAATTCCCCAAACAGTGAAGCAGGGGATTGCAGCAGGTACTGGGGAGGTGGACTTTTCTTGCTAAAATAGCAAACTAACCAACCTACTTCTTTTGCCTTTTTTTTTTCCTCTCTCTTTTTCTTTTTAGACCTTTGATGCATAAATAAATGAAAAGGTTGAGGCATTTTACAACATCCATGGACAATTCTTTTCATTAGTACAGGCATTTCTAACACCTCCAGTATCATTCTCATTTGCTTTTAAATAATAACACCCTTTCATTTCTAAAGACTGACTTTAATGGAATACATTATGATTGCACTTAATTCATTCAAAGCTATTTTCTTTTTAAAATGTTGCTGCGCAGTTCCTCATTTCATAAGGCTTCATCCTGATCAAGCCCCAGTCTCCACTGGCTTACTTGCCCTTGTGGATTTTCCCATAGCCCCATCTCTATTCCCTCTGCCCAGCAAGTTTCCCTCCATGGACTGCTTTAGCTGTTACCCGAGTAGACTGTCTTCTTCAATATCATCTACTTCTAAGCATGTTATAATTATTTTACCATGTTATAATTATTTTATAATTATTTCACACTTGTTTATAAGATCACAGATGGGCAGAATTTTGAACTATCCTTTTGCATTTGATTTGTGATTTTGATATGTTGTTGCCAGAACCTCTGTCATATTAAAACCTTAGAATTTAATTTGTTTTCATTGAATTATTAGAAATTTGGGGGAATAGTCCATAGGTGCTAATAAACTATATTTGTTTATTAGATATTAATTATATGTACTATGTATTGATAAGTTTAATTTTATGTATATAAATACATACACACACACACACACACACACACACACACACATATATATATATATATATATATATTTTTTTTTTTTAAACCATTATGTATCTTCATATTTGGTCAGTTTGATCTAAACAATTGCTGAAGTGTTAAAATCACCACAGAAAGTTGGTAATCCATATAAATTTCTCTATTGCTCTGCCCACTGCTTACCTATTCCTACCAACACAGAAACTTCTGAAACCAAGAAACCATGCAGGAGATGGGACAACTAATTAAAAGTAAAATCATTTTCCTCATTCTCCTGGCAGGATTATAGAAACTAAGCCTGTAATTTGACTTGAATTGCTTTACTATCTGTTGGATTTTTCAGTGGTGAGAAAACTTTCCAAATCACAGTTCCTCTTTCTCATCGCCCATAGCTAGGAGAGACATTGTCTTAGTAAACACCGCTGTAACAGGAAAGTCTCATCACCAATTTCCAATTGCTGGAAAGTTCTTCTGTTTTTGTCTAATAAGCAAAAATTCCAATATTTATAAATAGACTAACAATAAAACATTTGGCAGTCAGAAAACAGAAATAATTTGAGATGCTTTTATTTAAAGTCATCTAAAATGTTCCAGACACTTCCTGTGTGCTTTTGGATAAACTACTGAACTGCATCCTGCTCTGATTTCTGTATTTTTATTTATTTACATTCTGTGAGAATTTCATCTCTTCAAAACCATTCACCAATGACAGCCTGTGCTTCACCCTCCATAAAATCCTATTGTTTTTCTCTCCAAAAATTTTTATTTATCTGACCTTTCATTTTCAATCCCAGTTTAGACTTCTTCATGCCTATGTTTGTGCAAAAGCTCATCAGCTAGGTTTTGCTGACCCTACGATTTCCTTGTGAGTTCTCCAGCAGTATGACAATATGACCTTGCTCATTTGCCACTATGACCACATTATTCTCTTCAGAAGTGTCCATCTTCAGATCAAGTTCTTTTTTCCTGATATAAAGTGGACGTGACACAACCAACTTCTCTGTATGTGTGCACCTCTCTTCTATTCAGATGGAAGTCTTTTATGAACCAAAATCACAGTTCACATTAACTGTATGGTTTTACTCAAATTATAAATACACACGGCATCATAATTCAAAATCAACTTCTATCCTCCTGCCTAGACCCTCTCCTGTCCTTAAGGTATTTACAGCTAAAACACATGGTTTCAAGATTAAATTGTATGTTGGACTGGTTTATCATGGATTCATCTTTACCCATGCTTAATTACTCTTGTATTCCTATAGCTGAAGACTGGTAGCACATTTCCCACATTATAAAGATACACTGCTAATCACAGAGTAGATATAAAAAAAATTAACAATGGATTGACTCATAAATAAAACCAAGTAATTGTCTTCACATAAGAGATGCTTCGTTTCCACAGTCTGAAATTTAAGAGTGATTTGATAATTAGAATTTCTACTCTGACCTCTTTGACTTTCCGTGTTGCTCTAGGCAAGCCATTTTAGCTATTTTGGACTCATTTTCTTAATCCAAAAAAGGAAGTTGGGCTTGTCATCTGTCTTATTCATGGAGAGTGGTGAGGAGTATCCTAGTCAACGCAAAGCACATGGCTAATACAAAGTTTCATAAAAGTGATAAATAACATCCATTAAAGAATTGAACCGTCGCTCAATTTCTTTTGCCCTTTTAGTCTTTTGATTCAATATTCTCTCACTGAAATTTGAGAACTCTAATTTGAGGAAGTATTTTACTAATAATCATAGACTTTCTAGATTAACCTTTTCTTATCATAGGCACACCTGGATGATATCAAATTATTCTTTTGAAGAAACCAATAACTGTACAGGAAAAAAACAACCAATAACAGGACTTCAGTAAGGGAAATTTGAGCGAGAAAGACTAATTCAGAGGGTCACCTGTTTTCTGTGGAATAGCTCTTTAATCTCAGACAACATGTTCTTTTTTCCTCTAATTCCTTACACAAAAAAAAAATTGTTGTTTTCTCACTAGATCATTAATTTTCTTTCACTGTGAATTACGGAGTGGAAAAACTAAAATCCTCTTCTGTATATCTAAGGAACCAGAGAAAATACTTAAATCAATTATATTTTTATAGTAAACCATCAGTGTCCGATAAGTGATATCTTTACTTGCAATAACATGTCCTGTGAGGTAGATTTTGCTTAGTGGTATCATGTGAGCAAAAAAATAAATAAATTTTGGAAGTTAAGATTAAGTTAAACGGGCTGGGAATGTGGCTCAAGCGTAACGCGCTCGCCTGGCATGCGTGCGGCCCGGGTTCGATCCTCAGCACCATATACAAAGATGTTGTGTCCGCTAAAAAATGAAAAATATTGAAATTCTCTCTCTCTCTCTCTCTCTCTCTCTCTCTCTCTCTCTCTCTCAAAAAAAAAAAAACAGATTAGGTTAAACCGTTAAAATACCAATAGAACATTTCTGATAAATATATTAAATGTTTCTAAGAATATTTCTAAAGGAAGAAAATAAAAGAAATCAGAAACTATTCACAGATAACAGCTGGAAAGTGTTCAACAATGTAGATCAAATATCATCTAACAGTATTGGGGCGGGGGCTGCTAAGGAGACACAACTGTAACTTTGCTGGTAACACAATCTGTGGCTGTGTAATTCTTCCAATGCTTTCTCTTTCAAAATGTACATCGTAAAGCCTATCACAGTTTACAAACACTTGGGGCCATGTGAATTAAATAGATTAAATATAGGAATTAAATAGGTTAAATATAGGAATAGTAAAAAAGAAGTGTAACTCAAGTCATTTTTTTTCCTATCATTTGATAGAATGCAATCAGAGGTATGAGGAAAGGGAAAGATTCGGAATTTTGTTGAAGTTCAGTGTTTATAGTATGTGTGCATTGTGTTCATCCACACTGTTGTACTGAGTTTAGACAAAATCAAGAATACTGCCTGGTGAGTCCTCTGGGATTCTGCTCTCTAGAGGTGTAAACGACACTTTGTCCTGGTGCTGCCACTGCACTGGGCTCTTATTTATTTAGACAAGCTTTGCTTCTGGTTTGGGGCCTTTGTCACTATTTACTTTGCTTCTAATGTTCCTCATCCCTCCTCCTCTTCATCTGGGTACCATGTACCCATCCTTCAACATCCGCCCATACTACATCCTCAAGAAAGCCATCTCAAATTCTCAGACCTGATCACGTTCACCTGGTTGTACTGTTGCTTTGCACCTGAGATTGACCCTAATTTGCAACCATACATTTGAATGATTAAGGAAAAAAATATCCCCAACTAGTTCCTAAGTTCTCAAAGCAGAGGCAACACCCAAGCTATCAACCATGTATTTCCAGCACCCACTATTGTATTGATTGGCATAGGGAGGTGCTTAGTGATTTCTGTTGAATCAATAAATGAATAACTCTAAACTTTGACTTTAGCTCATTGAATAAAACACTATGAAATATGGAAATATGAAGTGGAGATAAATAAGTTTAGGCAGAATTCAGAACATGAAAGAAATCTTTATATTGCCTTAAGATTTTAGGACATGAAATACTTGATAACAATGGCATGTTATATAATTAAAGTGTTAATTACTATGACAAAAGTAAGATTAGCATCTTTTATTTTTAAGAAAAATTTAAGAAGAAAAACAACTGGCTTTCTAGACATTTCTTTGGGTTACAGCCATTTATGCTTAAGTGATTTTATTGTAGCTGGAGGGTATTTCTATTTTTGTAGTGTTTAGGCTGCATTAATGAATCCTGTTTCATGTCTTTCAGAGATTAATAAATCTTAGAAGCTAAAAATCTTAAAGGACATTGAATCCTAATTATTTTTTATTTCTGAATTCTTTCAAACATCAAACATTTCTTAGATCATGGTTTCAGCCATTGCTCACTGGTGACCAGGTGTTCTTGAGCTTTTAAGATCATAAAAACAATAAGAGGGCTATGAAGCCCTGACCTTCAAACACAGACCTCTAGGAAGTCTGCAAACATAATTTTTAGGGCATGTAGAGGCAAAAGAGAAAGTACCTCTATGACTTGCCCACCCCCTTCCAGATGTTTAGTCATTTCAATATGAATTAGACATGGCCCCAAAAATTCAAATAGAAAATCATTAGATATATCCTAGTCAGAAAAGTTTTTGTGAACCCCAACCAGCATGTTTAAAAACTTAATGACAGTTCCAAAACAAATGACTAGACCTTATATATTTTATAAAATGCATGTCAGCCATGTTCATTAATTTTAAAATAAGCATAGCTGCATATCACATGTTTTCTATTTCCTTTCAAATTGTATAAATTTTACTAGTGCCTAAGTTATTAGGTTCCTTTTTCATTATTCTCCCAAGACATGCACAGGAAAAGTGCTGCTTAATCTCCCATGTCTATTTCAAAGTGAAGTTGGGTCATGAAAAATTTAGGTTTTCTTTTGCTCTACATTTCAGATCATAACTTTTTTTCCAAGATATTATTATTAAAAATATTTCTTGTCAGGAATGCAGGAGCCTAACTGTCTTTTCACAGAAAGTCTTTGTAATAGGTTGTTGGACTAAGGGTTTCCTTTAAAAATAAATAAACACATAAATGTGAAACCATTGAGAATTTTGACCTCATTTGTGTTTCAGGAAGATCATTGTAGGGAAATATGTGAAGGCTAGAGAGAGAGGAGACAGCAAATTCTTGCTACAGACAAGAAATGAAAAGATTCTGAACCAGCCCAGGTACAGCCCAAGGACAGAGTCATGTGGCCATGAGGAAGAAGAGTGCTTACAGGAGACTGCATCTGCCACCACTTTCAGTTTTCAGTACAGAAATATGGTGTTAAGAAAGATGCTTCACCAGGGCTGGGGATATAGATCAGTGGGTAGAGTGCTTGCCTTGCATGCACAAGGCCCTGGGTTCAATCCCAACTACCACAACAAAAGCTTCAACAAAATCACAGAATCAGTGATAGATAAATAATCCTAATCATTAAAGGCCAAGGTCTTCAATTTAAAGAAATATGCACCATTAAATAAGAAAGAAAGCAAGCTTGGATGTGGCTCAGTGGAACAGAACTTGCCTATCATGCAATCCCTAATATTGGGTTCAATCCCTAATATTGAAGAAAAAGAAAACAGAAAGAAAGTGAAGCACAACAATTATTATTAAACTATCAAATTTTATTAAAGGTTCACTTAAAATATTTTCAAGTAAAAATATGTACAAAAACAGATATAAAAGTTTGGAGCAGCTAGAAGTGTAACAGCTATACATACACATAAATACAAATTAAATTCGATGCAAATTGAGTGACATCATATTGCACTAAAATTTATTCCATATGAAAGTACATGCATCAAGAGTTTCCATCAGATGAAAGCACACTTACTTCATAGCGTCTTACCACTTACACAAATAGCCCATAAACACCATCTGGCAGCGTGATTGCTGCACCATAACCTTCCCCAGAGGGAAGACATTTAGCAGTAGAAAAATCTATTTTATTTCACATATCACATGTTGGAACAGGCACCAGTGCCAAGGAACCCTAAGAAAGAAACAATGCAATCCATAAATCAAACTCCCTTTGCACCATTTATATTTTCATAGTTTAATATTTTAGTCCTCCAAATATGGTTGGACTGTAGATGCAGAAAAGCAATTTTGCTCTTTAAGAATTTATCAATCAACACAAGACATTGTGAAAAATTTGTACAAAATATATACCATCACCTTTACCAGTTTCCATTATCAGAAGCAGAGTGAAGAAACTCAGCCAGAGATGAGGACCACTAAAAATATTGAAGATCATTCTTTAATATTTTGGATCTTTCTGATCCTGTAGTTCAGATCACTAGGCCATCATGCTCCCCCAATTTGGGACTGATACAAAGTCACACAAAAGCATTCCAGCTAGGCAGGAGGATCACACGTTCAAAGCCAACCTCAGCAACTTGATATGAAACCTCATCTCAAAAGTTTTAAAAATTTTAAAAATGGGCTGGGGATGTGGCTCAGTGGTTCAGTCACCCTGGATACAATGCCTAGTATGAAAAAAAAAAAAAAAGCCTTCTAAGCAATCCAGATCCAATTTAGGGATTTACTGGTCTGTAAATTATAACTTAAGCACAGCAAAAAAGAGATGGTTTCCAACATAATCCTCAAGAGTAGATTCAATTGATGCAAATCATTGATGCTTGCCATAAAATATAAATGGTGTTTAAATGCATTTACATACAATACCTAATAATAATTCTAATCATTAAAAACATAATAATACATTAGCATGTTCATACCAGCACACATATGAATTTTTCTACCCTGTAATAAATGAAAAAAAGTTACTGTGTACTAGGTCAAATTTTTAGACAAAGCTCTACAAAAGAACCCAATTTAAGTAAATACAGATATATTTACAATAAGACATGACAGGCTTATCATGAGATAAATTCAGAATTAGTAACTAAAAACCATCTCTACCAGTGCATCCCTACCATGTAATCCACAATATGACAAGTAAGAATCAAGTTCTATGACATGTAGTCAAATCCTTGACAGAAAAGTAAGACAATTAAGTTCACCAAGCATTCAGTGCAAGAGGTCGTTTGTCTCGTCTTTTCTGGCATGTGCTTATGAAACCACAGGTAGCCAACACTTAGCATCAGTAAAACACAACAAGGTGTCCGTCCATCTGCTTTGCACAGGGCGAACACACATCTGATCCTGACATTTGCAAAGTTCCCAAATATTGAGAAGTACTACTGAAAACTCCTCACTATTGTGCTACAATCCATCCACAGAGACAGATTTGCCGCCAATGTCTGTGTTCAAAATGAACACGTTGCTAAAGCAAAGTACATCCTGATATTGTTACTGATTTAGAGCAACAAAGTAAGAGAGTGAAGTATTATTCTACTCTTGGACCGTGGACACCTTTTTTTTTAAAAGAAGACCCCAGTTTTTAAAACATAAGTATTAAAAGCTTAATTCCAAGCTAGGAGCGGCAACGCATGCCTGCTAATCCCAGTGGCTTGGGAGACTGAGGCAAGAAGACCTGGAGTTCAAAGCCAGCCTCAGCAAGGTGAGATGCTAAGCAACTCAGTGAGACCAGACTCAAAATAAAATATAAAATAGGGCTGGGGATGTGGTTCAGTGGTTGAGTGCCCCTGAGTACGATCCCTGGTACCCACCCACTAAAAAAAAGTTTAGTTCCAGATTGATAGCAGCAGTAATAACATCACAAGGAAAAACTACTAGATAAAAAATTTCTCTAAGGAGAACATCAGATTGTTTAAAATTGTTGGAGGTTTCTGGTAGATTGTGCAATAACCATAACTATATATGTGTGTGTGTGTATATATATATATATATACACACACACATATATATACATATAAAATGCTTTTTTGCTTTCAGAGTAATAAAAAGTGCTATGGGGTAGTGTTTGCAATAATTAATATACATAGTTGTTTATGTAGACCATTTCTAGTAAATTATAAGCATACATTCATTTGAAACCATGTAGTTATTTCTCCAAAGTATTTTTCTACTTTAATATCATACTTTCATATTATATTAGTCAGCAAGTAGAAATTTAGAATGGAGAAGTTCCATGAAAAAAAAATTAATTCAGAAATCTTTGAAATAAGACATCTGGATTCTAGGAACAGAGAACCACAGTGCATCGTCCTCTGACTGGCTCTACTTGAACATGCCCTAATCAGGTTCATTAGTAGGAATGTGTGGTCTAACTTCAAGATGCGTGTTAAAGTAAAGCCACTCACTACCCAATTATACAGCCACAACATTCAAAGACCTCACACACTTTTCCACAAGACGCTGTGCAAAATTCCCTGTTGCAAAAGGTGCTCAAAATAGAGTTGTTACTGCAAAGGAGATAACTGCGCATTGGTCTTTGTTTTCTTTTCCCCTCTGGCTTTCAGTGTGGCCTTTAGAGGCCTCAACAAGAGGTAACCAGGACTTAGCAAGTAGGTCTTCTAACCAATAAATCATTTCACTTGAAAATCATACTTTAAAAAAACTCAGTAGTGTATAGGTTGAGGGGGAAAACAGTATTCTCACTTTCAAATGACTGCAGCCATCTGTATGGCTCTCAGATGCCTAATGCTCCAGTTTCTGGAGAGAATCGTTATCTATAAAACTGTATAGGCAGTTATTGATGCTATAAATGTACCCTTGATCCACACAGGCTGAAATACGCACATGGAACAGAGAGCTATTTGGAGACTGGAACCATCCTCACTGTTTTAAGTCAGTGGTTAACTAAGAAGAGGGGAAAATACTCCCAGGAAAGTCAATGTAAGTGGCGAATTCACTAATTACCTAGATTCACTAAGAAAATCTAGATAATTGTGTGAATGCAAATTAAGACTCACTTTCTATTTTGAGGGCTTAATGTTAAAAAAATCCAACAAAAGAATCATTAATTTATTCAAATAAGACGGAGAAATGGTTCTCAAAGGTCAAGTTAATGTTGCTATGAGCTTGTAAGGAAGGACTATATCTCACAACATGAAGAAAATGGGTGAACTTTCTGAGACCAAGATGTACCCTTTTGTGAATCTGTATTTGATCTAAAAATAGATAAACACTTATTTTCAGACACCAATTAATTTGAAAATGCAATAAAAGGGAGAAAGGATTATCTTCAAAAACTGACTGCTGGATTACATTTTTTAAATACAGTAATAATAAACTACAGCCTACTTAGAGGTCACACTTTTAGACCCTCCAGATATTAAAATAGATTTTTAAAATACTGTTTATGGGGAAATTAAGCTAAAAATACATATATAGGCAATAATTCCTTTACATATAAATAATGTAAACGGAAGCTATGGAAATAATTCATTATCTACTCTAATTAATATGCACAATGAGCTTCTTGCCAGCTACACAATGCCATGATTTAATTCCTGACTTGGAATGGTTAGAAAAATAAAATGCACCTCTGTAAACATTATCAGCACCAAAATACTGCATATCATGTAGAGTAAAAATGAAGCAAGATTATATTCAAGTAAACTCAAATTTCTTGAGTCATTTGTATTCAAATCTCAAATTTCTCTATTCCTTTCCAAATGAAGAAAAAGATCTATGATTAAAACCACATTTGCTGTTTTTCTGTCATTTACCACTGACACATAAAATATGATAAAGGTGAAGCTATTTCCTTAAATAGTGCACATCTTATGAGAAAGCTACACACTTCAATTAATGTATAAGTTGAATATTTAAAAATATATCCTATTAATGTCTCATGCATATTTATATGGGGAAAATAAAGGACATTCTTTTACATTACTCACAGAAATAGATGCAGATTTTGTGTGGGGCTAGAAGCAAATGTACTTTTGCTGGTCTTCTTTAAGAAAGTTTATACAAGATTCCTAATACAAAATTAGGTCCAGGATCTTGGAAGGGGCCTGTCTATGTGAAAGGTGCTGCAACTTATGTTTCATTAGCTTCTCAGGATATTGGTTTATGCATAGCAATTCATTTTTAATATTCTCCAATTATGTTACATAATATGTTGCATAACATCAAAATAGTTAACCTCTAATCAGAAACTACTCTTCATTTCCTGATACACTGACCTTCAATTCTCTATCTTTTCTTAACTTATACCTAAATTGTAAGAGACCAACATTAACAACGGTCAGAACTGACATCTTTCATCACCTTACATTCATCTGCCAATTGAGATAAAATAATGAATTTCTTGAAGACTCATCACAGTTCATGAAGTATTTTGTTATATAATTATACTCCTGTTAACCATCTGTTGATGTATCAAACAACAATTGGGGAAACAATTCCACCAGATAAATAAGACAATCTGGAAGTGTTTCAATGTACATATTTTGGTGTTAGAGAAAGTGCCCTCCATTGCTAATGTAACCTAATATCTGACTTCAGCAGGGCTGAAGGAGCATCAGTGTAAGTGCACGGAGTGGATGCACACTCCTAAGTTTTATGTTTTGAAATGGAGCCAGCCATCTTTTCTAGGATAGATCAGTAATCTCCTAAAGAAAGACAAGAACACAGTCTACTTCTGGTCAACCACATCATGATCTGTAATAGTATAGTTTTCTTCATTTGATCAAAGTAAAAATCAATCTAACATTTTAAAATAATAGGGTCAAAATAGCTCTATGAGAAAAATATTTACTGCTAATATTCTTAATCATGAAAAGAAAATCATTCCTAATTTTAGTTATGTTTTAGCTTTGGAAGTCTTAACTATATCTTCTTAAATCATAATTAAATATTTGAGAATTTATGTGCTAAAAAAAGAATATTTGAAAATAGCACATTGGTTATTTTAAACTGTATTGGGTATTGGCCACTTTTCTGTAATAATAAACTCATGGTGTTATAGAAATGTTTGACTATGCACAAGTATAACACATGCATAGCTCATACACACATACGTGCATATACATATACATCAATCTAAAGATATGAGAAACATTTTTACTTTGCATAAAAATATGCACATACAAGTGTGCAGAGTTTTTGAACTAGAATCTGTTTTACATGATGCTGTGAATATAAATTATAAATGTTCATTCCTTGATTAAAGAAACCCTGTTTTTCCTGATATTTCCTAAAAATAAAGTAAAATATGACCTAATCGCCATCGCTTTTTAAAAAAATTAATGGCTGACCTTTTGTCTAGTTAAATTGGTACTCTAATGGCTTTAGAAACTAGGCAATAGACAAAACATTGTGGAAAGTAAGGGAAAGAATTAAGAATATATATACTAACCAGACTCTACAATGACACATTTAAAGAGATATTAGAACCAAAATGAATGAATAAATAAAAACATGAGACAAATCTGCTACTGGTGAGATAAGCACATTAACTTCAGGAACAACCAAATCCTACCTAAAACTCTTCAAGAGATGTTGCTATATTTTTTACTGGGCTAGAAAAATCTCAAGAAGAATCTGCTATTTAGATCTTATGGGTATAGACAGTGTAAAAATTAGTATATAAAATAATTTTTTACCTTTAATAATATATAGTTGGCAGAGATGTGGGCAAATGAACAATTTATATTGGAAAAAGGGACTACAAATCAAAATTTGAAAACCCTATGCAAAGAATAAATGAAAGAAACTGATAGGAATTTTCTTAATAACCTAAATACTAGGTTTAGCTAAAATAAACATCAATCTTGGGTATATATTAAATGTGATAAGAGTAAAAATTAAAATTAATGAATTGGAATTACTCCACATTTGAAATTATCATTTCTACTTTGAATAATTATCTATGAACTCTGTCTGGTCTTAATGATTTTAATCAGTATAATTCTTTGAAAATTTCTTATTTTCAAACAGACAAAAATTAAGGGATGAAACATACTCTGGCCATGACAAACCATTTAATCTTAGATGTGTATAAATAATGGCTTAAATGTTTCATAATTACATTACTCTCATTTGAAAATTCCACAATATTTTCTAATTCTGACATAACACCACCTGTCTGAAGACACACACTCATGCAGTTTCTCCTTCTTTCAATAAACTTATTATCAGTTATCTCATTTGCAGATAGAATGATAATTAAGGTAAGGAAACTACTGACAAATCCTAGATCCAGAAGTGAAATTTTTTTAGAAACCTCAGTTGTGAATCCTATTTAGCAGTGACATTTCTTCCTATATTTTTATGTAAATGCATTCCTTTTCCTAATTGATCTGGACAGTTTAACCCACAGAAATAGTTTAATAAAGTATAAAATACATAAAGGAAATGCACAAACTATTAAAATTCATCACCATGTTAAAATAGCCATGAACTAAAAAAAATTGTTCAAAATTACTAACATTGCATCGAGATGCAATTACAGAGATGGGCCTAATGTTTTGAATATTTTCTTTATTGGTGATTTCTCTCATGCTGATATTCTAATTTGAAGACTTAAGAATGTATATATTTAGATATGTTCATCAATGGGTAAATTATTAGGAAAACAGGAGTCTACTCTTAATTTGTTACCAAAATGGACACAACATCTTGATCAAATGAACTGACATGAAAACAGAATGGCACATTAGCTGTGGACATTCCTCACGATGAGTAAAAAGATATCTAACATAATAAATTCGCAAGGATTTTTATTCAAACACAGTTCTTGGATTTGCCTCAGAAACAACAGCTCTTAGAAGCTGTTCTTTAATATGTTCAAGAAAATTCGTACATTCCCCCTCATCTTTTGTTCAAGTGCTCTGGGTATATAATCCAAGAAAGGATGAGTGATATCCAAGTTGATATCACTAAGGGAAGCAATGCAATGCCAATATACAATTTCTGTCCTCTTTGCCACAACAATAACATATATTCTTTTTTCTCAGAACAATAGAAAACGTTTTCACAGTATACTCATCTACAGTATGTAAAACCATGTTTACAAAACCCCTATGTACAGAAAACATCTCAGTCATCAATGTAAAGGTTCTCAGTCATGATACATACGTTGTAGAGAATGACCACTACATTAATTGCCTATTCCCTTAGTCTTTTTCCCTAATCCCTACAAGTAGCTAGCTTTCAGAGACTCAAGAATTATGTGAACTCATGATGCAATTTGCATATTAGTTTTCTACAACTACATAGAGTTTTAACTAAATTTCTCAGAAATCAGTTTTAATACATGAGCTATGAATAAAAACAAATGATTCCTTTAGTCCATCACCAAAGTTGCAATACTCCAGGTTTTCAGGAAATGAATTAGAGATCCATATTGCATCTCTCCCTTGGGAAGAGTGTCAGGATTTCAATGCATTAGTTCATAATTTGCGACAATCTTCTTCTGGTACAACTTCCAGTATTATCTGTAATGTTCTGGTTATTCTATCTGCAAATAAATGAAAAAGAAAAATTAAAAATGCATAGAAACCAGAAATGCATAAAAAGAGCAAAACATGAATTATTTGGGGATGAATACTGAAAACACACAACCACCTATTTCATACAGTACTTTCAAGAATTATTTACTTCACTAGAATCCTATCATGCTCAATTAATTTACTTGTCACTTCTGTAACTCCCCATGATGGCTTCTCAGCAAGAATACATTAATATTTTGTATTCAAATAAGGACTTATATGCATGAACCAGGCAACTGCAAATATTTTGAGACAACAGGACCAAGATATAAATGAATGTTTAAGAATATACTGCATATTCAGTTTAAAATTGGTTTGTTTTTTCTGTACCTATGAGATCACAGCCAGAAGAATCCGGAGAAGAATCAGAATACAATTTCCATTCTCTAACTTGTATGCATTACTGAACAAATCACCTTATCTCCCAGGGCCTCATTTACTTCACAAGCCTAGAGAGAGACTTGGACTAAGTCAATGATTCTCAAGGTGTGGTCCCTGGACCAGCAGCATGAGCATCACCAGAGACAGAAGAAATACATTTTTTGGAGCTCAACTGCACACCTCCTGAATTGGAAACTGAAGGAGGGGCTCATTAGTAATTCTGTAGACACTACAATGTAAGAGCCTCTGGGATAGAAGATTTCTAAGGTCATTTCATCTCGACAGTCCTGGAACTCTGTGACTCCGGCTTCAGGGACATTCTTGTTTGCCCCTTTATCATTGATCCCTATGGAACCTCTTCAAGTTTCTACTAATCCTGGACCAGGCTAGAGTTTATCCTCTTGATGGTTTCAGACCCAGATCATCTCTCATCCAGACACACTCAGCAACACAGTCTTTCTCTTCATTTATGACTTGTCGTCTATAAGAACCCATTCAAGCAATAATTAACACTACAAATGGCATTTTTGCATCCTTTGTTTTATAAGCATGTTCCCCAATGCTGTGTTCCTCAGCACACTCCTCTGTTAATGTAGTCTACATTAACTATAAAGGGTTTGGCACGGTGCTGGCAAATGTTAAACTCTATGCCAAAGTTTCTCAGAATATATTTTGTCGCAGCCCACTCTTCAGTTGAGAGCATAAGGGAACACTCCAGAACAATTAAACCCCATATTTACAGAAAAGGGAAGTGGTACAATTATCCTATCAAAATAGACTTTTGTGGGGAAAGTGAATATGCAGCAATAGTGAGGGAGATCTGACTTTTGTAGGCAGACAGGGGACGAGAGCTATCTAATCAAAAACAAAAACAACAAATATAAGAGTCTCTATGATCTCTTCTTGGGATCTCAAGATTAGAAAAGTTTTCATCATTCAGCAGATGATTGATCTTGGCCTTGACTGAAGATGGCCACCAACTTTGCTCTTCTAGGTGACTTACAGCAGTGGGGCCAGACAAGGGTGTTCAAGGGAGTCAAGTAAGCCTCTTGAGAAACTTCCCCAGAAAGGTGGGAACACATGGCTTCCTACAGCCATGTCTACAGCCACGCTCAAATGAGGTTGGTGGCTTTAGGTGAAGCAACCCACGTTACTACTTGCATCCTGAGTTTTCAGTAATTGCAACGGACAAGGTCTAATAGCAACTATGTTATTTCTAGCTTTACCTTTCCAGTTCAGCTGTTATCAATAAACTGTAACAACTGACCTTGCAAAAATCAACCCTACCTGGCACCAGCATGGGAGCTATCGCCAAAGGTGGGTAAGTTTGTAAAGTAATGCAAAGCCAACCTGCCCTGGAAGTTATGTTAACAATAATAGCATTAAAAAAAAAAAAAAAAAGGCTTCCAAACCTTTTTCACATTCATGATCTCATTTTGTCTCTATGATGAAGATCTAAGAAATGTAGGCAAGCTTCATCAATTGAAAATGTTTGGCTGCAGTTCACCTGAAAAGTCTGCACATGCACTATCCAGCTTCAGGGGTGTTATAAAAGAAGCTGTCTTAACACACCATGGGCAGCATATGCTTTTAGGACTCCGGAGTCACAAAATCACAGTCCACAAAGATGGATGACAGTCCTTCTGTAATCTAGTGTTTCCCAGAATGATTTTTTATAATTAAAGATTTTGTTTTCGTAATGCTACCCTCCGTATCTCTCTCTGAGCAAGAGGGACCAGCTTCCAATCACCCCACTTGCTCTCTCCTGTGACAGGGTTTGGCTGATGGATAGAGGTAGCCAAGTAAAACAGCTCCTGCAGGCCCTGGCCTCATTCTCTGGGTCTTGCTACCTCTGTGCTTTTGCATATGTTAGTGGGGTATCTGCCCCTTTTTCCTTGCGTGAGAGGCTCAGATCTATAAATAAGTAAAAAATGTAAACAACCAACCAGGAGAATTAAGCACTCTGTTACAGATGGCAGGAGAAAAGCTTTCTGTCTCTATCCCCTTAAGAGCGTGTTTTCTTCTCACCCTGGAAATTTTATCATACAAAAAGTGGTTCAATACTGGCATCCTGTGGCCAGAGAAATTCATGAGATCTCTGAAAATCTCAGATTCTGGGGTTCTGAACATTGCCCGGCTGTCAGTACCAAGCAGCTTTTCACTGGTTTCTGAAGGTTGTTTAGTTACCTCTCATTTTCAGGGGAAGAGTCCAGGAAAGATGTGCTTTGATAGACTTTCATTCTCGCAGGCTAATGGTCTCATGTATATTAGGACGAAAATCAGATAGCATAAAAGCTGAAGAATTTTGCCAAAACAAAAGCACTAAACAAACTGGTCTAAACAAAGGCTCTATTGGCCTCCAAGTTCATGTGGAATTTCTCTCTAAGAAAAAGTCCACTTTGGGGGCAAGGATCGGCTGGCAGTTTAGGACTCTAGTGTGTCTCTATGTATTTTGTTTTGGCCAAAGGCTAAGAAAATACTTGCGATTGCAGCAATAAATATTATGAATTTTCTTTATTTTTACGATAAGAATTCTGCCTATGAGAAAAATCAAACAAAATTACAGAGGATTGTTGCTTTTTGCTACTCTCTTTCAAGGCAGCTATAAAGATAAAGAGTTACCATGATCACGATTTAAAGGCAGAATGACCATGCTCCCTGGTAAGACTTAATGGCATTTTTGAGAACCAAATAACCATTCTGGGACTACTCCATTGCTGCTAGTTTCACAAACGGCTAACACTGAATTCAGCGGCCTTGGAGATGTTCAAAACATCATTAGAGACAGAAAAATAGGAGCGGGGAAACCCCTCCAAACTATATGAACAGGGAAAGACAGCAAAGAATGAAACATAAAAATTAATTGTTGGTGTGAACTGATAAAGAAATAGTACAGGACACACATGTTAGTTAGCAAGAGCAAAGAGCTGTTAGAATTAGATACCAAATACCAATTTGAAACTAATAAAAAAAAAAAAAAAAAGGAGGGATTCAAGGCTCACTAAGTGGGACAAGACAAGGAATTTGTTTTCATGAGCTCTTTTCTCGTTGTAGCTCCACTCCAGGGCTGGGGGTCGTTCTTCCTAAAGATTCCTGGCTCTCTATGGAGATCAGGCATTTTAATTGTCTGTAGACACAGAGCTCACAGTGATGGACACCAATCTGTCCTACATGTTACTAACTAGTCAAATGATCCCAGTGGTGAATAGCGTTTAACAAGATGTTTTCCCCTTCCAAATAGGTTCTATAGTTAGTGTCTACAACAGAGAAAAGCCTAACTAAAATGCTTCTACAGAGAAGGAGAATGAACTAATAAAAAACAAAGATTAAATATGTGGGTAAAGAAAGTGGTGTACCTGCCCGGTGCAGTGGTGAGTGCCTATAATCCCAGCAGCTCAGGAAGCTGAGACAAGAGGATTTTGAGTTCAAAGCCAGCCTCAGCAAAAGCAAGACGCTAAGCAACTCAGTGAGACCCTGTCTCTAAATAAAATACAAAATGGGGCTGGGGATGTGGCTCAGCGGTCAAGGGCCCCTGAGTTCAAACTCTGGTACCCCTGCCCCCACCCCTGCCCCAAAAAACAATGTACCTGAGTTAGACTTAAAAAAATGAACTTGCATTGTAACACCTCTTTAGGAACAGTGTTGCCATCTAGAAGCTAAAATACAAGTAGAAATAGTGGTATACAGTCTAAAGATACCAAATACAAATTTGAAACTAATCAAAAATTGTAGTAAAACTCTGCTCCTAATGACTGGCTTCTAAATGAGTTGATTGACAACAATGGAAATTCAACATAGACATTAAGGTTTTTGTTTCTTTTTTTTCCTTTCTGTTTTGTTTTCTAGTGGACACACTATCAATTAACAATTTTAATGGAAATCTTCCTGTACTTTTAAGTGGGATTTTAAAAAATTGATTATGATAAACTTAGTAAGTTAAAACAAAGAACTACAAAATAAAGGAGATGATGTACTCTAAATTCACCAAAGTCACCACCAAGGATATAAGTGCCCCTCTGTCTGTATTTTATACCTCCCAGGTGCCATCTTTCTCTTCTACCAGGTATCTAATTTATAAAGAACAAGAGTATGGAACCTGGAAGTCTAGCAGATGTGGATTCAAATCCTAGCTCTGTGCTTAAAATCTGTATCCTTAAAATAAATTTTCCATCTCCCTGAGCCCTGGCTTCCTGGTCAAGAAGAGAATTACATCACCCAGGTTATGAGGACTTTGTTGGGGACTGACGGAGATGTTCAAGTAGGGGAAAGAGCTGTTCAGAGCTCCTGCCACAGGGGCTTGCCACAGAGCACTGAGCTCTTAGGCACCCATCTCCCCTCTGGTCTACTATATTTTCTTCACCCCAACCATAGCAGGTCACCAGGTTCTCCTGAGTTTTCTTCCATAATATCCTTCCCTGTCTCCCCAGCTGATACAGCCTGTGATTCAAGTCTCCTTGATTCTCATCATTATTACTGCAGAAACCACCAACCGTGATTCTCTATCTTTAGCTTCAATTCTTTCTAATGCATCCTCGCAGCACCCCGGATGATTTTTCTAAAGTACAGAACTCCCTGGGTTTGAATTCCAGCTCTCCTCCTTCGTATCTGTCTGACTTGGAATGAGTGGTGTGAATTGTCCCATGCTGTCTGTAACTCACATCTATAAAATGGGGATGATCATTTTTCCCACCTCATAAGACAGGTATTGGATTAAATGTCATACATGTGCAGACTCATGGCAACCACAGAATAAATGTGACTGTTATTCTGCCCTTTGTTTGTGCTGTCATTATGATTCTCAGTGACTCACATTCCCACCAAGGTAGTGCCACAATCATGATATTGAACGCACTCCCGGGCTTCCGCCTAACTCCCCAGCAACCCTCATGTCACTGGTCGAGTTTTATGTTATGATCTAGAAATACTAAGCCGCATTCAATCCAGAAGAAAAATAAAGAGGTTATTAAGGGATTCAAAAGAGCAATTAGGTCGTTTACAGAACTGATGATAAAATTTTATCTGAAAAAGCCAGTCTTCTAAGAAATGATAAGAGCGGCCCAAACTAAATACCCTGAAAGGATTTAATGGCTGTGCCCTAAATGTCCTTCCGGCTTTCTTTTCTCTCGGTCCCAATTAAAGTACATTAACTCAGTCCAACTAGCAATCCTGTCACTTATTTTATATATATATATTTTTTATTGGTTATTCAAAACATTACAAAGATTTCAGAATCATTTAAAATGTGCATGGGCATCTGCATAACCCACGTGGGATTCCTACAACACGGTCACACGAGGTCCAGGAACTGCTGAAAACTCTTACCTGACATTCTTCTAAACCACCTGGGTTTCTTATCCCATATGATAAAGAGATAATACGCAGGCACCCCAGTCAGAGTGAGGAGGAAGCCAATTCCAGTACTGAATGGGTCCGAATAGAGGGAAAGCGCAACCATGAAAAGGCACGTGAAGGAGAAGAGGGCGGGGATGAAGAGCGGCACCTGGAACACAGCACAGGAAAGGTCACTTCAGACGTGGAGCAAGAGTCAGGAGGCAGGGTCAGAATGCACAGGTCTGTCACATGATCCGCTTCCATCACATGACCAGGGGTCCGGCACCAGCCTACTGGGTAGCAAAATCTTTCATGCAGTGCAGCGAATGTGCTACACATACCCCCTGAAACCCAAATGAATGGGTTCTTAAACCCTTAGATGAGACAAAGTCTAAGAACAAAAAAGGGTGTTTCACTAGAGATGACCTATTTGAATTATTTCAGGAATTAAGCACCATTATGACTTATGTTTTGATTTTGAAAGATTGGTTCTTTGATGAGTATAATTAGAATCCACTCTAATGTGGCATGGAGAGGGCTGGCAGCTAGTTCCATGTTAAAGCCTTTCAGTGCATATTGATTTTCTGTTGAGATGCACAACAAGAATGAATGGGAATAAAACAGGCCAACTCCTATTCAACCGCTAATAAAGATACTGCCAGCGTTAGGCCATGAAAATAATTAGAAACAAACTCTGACACCATGACTGACAACATTATCTGTGCTACTTCTTAAAAGCAATTAGTGAGGTTGGATCAATTCATGAAGGCTCAAGGATGGAAATGACGAGCCTATTCTTCTGCCTTCCTAAAAAACAATCAGTCGTTCTATTGGGTGATGATAAATGCACAGATCTTCTCTTTCTCTGTGTATTTTATGTTTCTTTTCCTTTTTATTCTGGGCAACGTAACAAGTTATAATATATAAGTGCTAAAAATGCCTATTGTATGAAGCTGCCTCCTGAGAGTTTTCGTTGATAAGGTTATAAGCCCCACGCCTTTGCAGCAAAGCTATCTACAACTAACTAGCATGAAGTCAGAAGTATCCATGCTTGGAACACATCAGGTCACCGGACCCATTCATGAAAAATCAACTTAACAAAAATCCAGGAATGCTCTCTCTTTTCAAAACCAAGACGTACAAAGTTCAGAATGTCACATAGAAAAAAATTTGACAAATTACTTTTTTTCCCATATAAAATAAATCCATTTGAAGGTGCTCCCTGCAAGAGTTAAACATTTTATTCCACAGGACACGGCCCCCGCCCAACCTCCCCATCATCCAGTGATGGCAAAGGGAGGACTAGGTATTAGGAGAAAGATTTATGTAAACCCATCAAGATTGCTGAGGTTACCTTGAAAGGACGGTGCATATCTGGGCGTTTGTATCGAAGATAAATCAGTCCAGCAACTGCCAGCCCGATAAAAAGCCACCTGGCAAAACTGAGGAAATTCAAAAGACTGTAGAGGTCTCCAGAAAAGAGCATTATCATTGTCAAAGGGTGCTGGGGGGACAAAGGAGAAAAGCCAACCTTGGTGAATTAAATGAGAACATCAATGATAACAAACAATGTTATTATTATTATTATTATTATTATTATTATTATTATTATTATCATCATCATCTTTGGCAAATCATTATCTATACTGATAAACTATCATCATGATCAAAAGAATCTCTTTTCTATATTCTACTCTTATCATCCCCTTTATACCAGGAACATTAAGAAGAGAGTGCCATTATCACTGCCCCTAATTCAAGTGGAATTTTATACAGAGCTTTGTTTTGATCTTAGTTCCCTTTACATTTGAGAGAAATGGATGTGTTTTCAAAGAGTAGGAGACAGGCTATGATGTCATTCAAAATTTAAAAACTAAGAAATTGAGATGATTAGCAAATAGCCAATAATAAATATGAAACTTGCGCCCCATTGGAAAATTCAAAGAAAAGCTTTCTGCGAATCCTCTCTGATGAGCCCTTGGAAACACAGCCGCTGCTAGGTGGATCTGCTGTCTCCTGAATGCAAAATGTTGACCTTTTCTTCCTCCACGTTTACTGTCCCCGTGTGCTTGCCATGTGTGACCCTCAAGACCGCGGGAAAGAATGGAGCGCACAGAACAGCATAGCAAGTCTCTGTGGCTGCACCCGCCAAGGACAACATGACTGATAGCAGAGGCTTAAACCCAAAGCCCTCTTCACAGAATAATACATTCCGTTCCCACAAGTGACATTAACTTCCAGACTGCGCACAGAGAGTGTGCGTACTTTAAAGAGAAATTTCAAGGAAACATTCTGAAACAAATTAAATGCATGGGGGAAAAAATGTTCAGTGCATTCTATGGTACTCCTGACAGCAGATTCCAGTTGAGAAAAATGTTACGAAATCATAGGTAAAAACGACTATAACATTGCCAATGGGTGTTTGAGGACTTTTACACCTTTTACAGTCTTTTGTATCACACATTTCACAAACACGTTTCTCTGCATAGAGAATTCTACATCTTAAATTTAAGTTTGGGGGTTCTTTTTTGCAGGATTGCTCTCAAATTTCTCACTTTTAATCAGAGAGTCATTGCACAACAGGATTTCATCAATGCTTTGAATAATTTTGTGTACATTTCATACCATGATGAGACATCTGTTTATTTTTGGACAATGGTTTTTAGCCGTCCTTTTAGTAAGTGTTTGGAACTTTATAGCCCTTTTTTTTTGAGGTTCTCTGTCAATGAGAGGAGAGAGACTAATTGTTTTCCTTAGACCATACAAATTTCTACAGAGGTGAAATACAAGCCATGTGGCTAATGCTAATGCATCAAATACACAGAGGAAACTCTGAGTAAAGAGAAGGCTTGGAAAATCTCTTGCCTTCCAGACTCTGCCTGATACACAATAGAGCCAATTTAGCACTAGCTAAAGTCTGTTTGAATTCCTCTCCGCTAACCTGGTTTTCGACGTTCTAGCTAGATATACGTGTTAATATGCATTACCAAAACAATAACAGCTGGCAGAGGAGTGTGCTTGCGGACATGAATCATGGAGAGGATTTCTGGAAGGTGACCCTCTCGAGACGCAACATAGAATAACCTGATGAGAGAAAAATGCAGGTGGGTTTGACTGTACAATTGATCAGTTCAAATGGAAAATCCAGAAATCCCAGAGAAAACGTCTATCTTTCTCCTACACAAGGGGTTGACACTCCTTGACCAGTTACTTAGGTTTCACTTTACAGATAAGAATGAGAACATCCTAGGAAATCTGCATTCAATTTTGACCAAATCTGCCAACATGGTATATTGTTTTTGGAGGAGAAACCTAGCAGTGCCTGACTTGGCACAGCTCTCCCTACAGGTAAACAATGGAAGGTGAATGCAGTTCCAGATTCCAACCCAACACACACTCTCCAGTGCGTGCACACGTGCACATATACCATCCAATATTTACCTGATAGGGTTTTAATCTTATCACAAGGAAACAAAAGGGGATTTCATGTCAAACAAAACGAAAGGGATACAATGGTGGGGTGGTGATATTTCTGGTGTCTCTTACTTTACTTTTATTCCTGGCACAAGATTTTATCACCAGAAATAAAATGCAGTTGTTAGGCTCTGCAGACAGACTATAAAAAATGCCACATGTCCGTCTTCAGAGCAGGCTGTGCGTGGTCAACCAGCGCCCTCTAATGGGCAGAATAAGACGTGCTGTGCAGATTGGCACCAACTGCAAACTCGCCTGTCCCTTTAAAAACAACTGGTTTGGAGGCACGGTTGCTTTTCTTTTCAAAGTTATCCTTATCACATCCAATCTCAAAAACAGAAATGTGTTTCTGGAAATATGTGAACTCGCTCACCTGGAGACAGCAAACACACCCCCATTCATAGAGCCGAAGCAGGAGAGGGCAACGAAGATCGGAACTGCTAATGAGAAATTTCCCAGGAGCCGCTCAGAAAAGGTCTGGTGAAAAGAAAGAACGGAGGCAAATTAATGCTTTTTCAGAAAGTGGAATAAAATGAAACAATTTAGGCCAAACTTGCTCTATGACTTTCTATTAGCCTGGCGATACGTGTGTGTTTTATAATCCTTCTTTTTTGGTGAGGGTCAGACTCAGCCCTTAGACAATAATCAGAAGCAGGTCCCCTGGTGTCGCATGTTGCAAAACCATGAGCAAAGGTCCAAACAAGCACCTTCTCTCTACCTTCCAAGAGCAGTGATCCATTGACTGACTCTTTATCAACCATGATGTATATCAGCTCTGACGCTGATAAGTGGAAAAAGCTCAATTCAGAAGCTCTCTACTTTGAGGGACAGAAATCCTTTTGCATGGTTCCTTCTCTCTAGACTGGAAAGCCACATTTTTACAGAGAAGGGCAGATACACCTTGAGAAATTTTATGGAGGTCTGTTTCACATACAAATCCCAGGGCTAGGGGATAAGTAAAACAATCAATGGCTTGACCATTTACTTTAAGTATATGAGCCGGTCTGAACAATCTTTTTCCTAGAAAATTCATAGTAGCTGAACCTGTTTATGGAGCCACTTCCTCCCCTTCAGGTAGGTATCTGCCACTTCCTTCTGTGGTTTCCTCTAAAAAGTTGAGAAAAAAATACAAGTCTGACAAGCCACAGAAAGTATAAAAGATAAAATTCTCAAGTTTCCTCGTATGAAGCACTGCAAATTTTCAAAAAAAAAGATATTGGATTCTTTAGTTGTCCTTGATGCGGCCAGCGCTATGTAATTAATGGGCCACATTATGTCCCCCAAATAAGTGCTGCCCTTGGTCTGGAAGGAGGAGAAGACTGACCCAAGATCAATAAGCTTTGTACATTTGATTGTCTGATAGGTTCAGCAGTGGAAAAAGTCTTTTGCACACAGTGAACTCACACATAGGTTCACACAAAATGAGATAATTTATTCCCTGTGGATGTTGCTGATATGAGGTAATACTGACTATTTTAAAAGGAACTGACATTCAGGGATGGAAAGTTAATTTTTCACCCTTCATTGTTAGGAGGTCATGAGTGGATGCTCTCTTACAAGCTAAATTGTTATGCAAAATTAAAGTATGTGTCACAGAATAAAAGTGCTATAACATGATCTTTGGGGCCAAAATCTGGTCCTGGTGTCAAATAAATTTCAGAAAACGTAAAATTATGTGTATCCACTTCTTAGGGAGTTAGAATGCACATTAGCATCTTTAATATTCGGAAGAGTACTATAGCAACAACATCTGTTTAACTTTTAATCACCTCATATTTCCCAAATTTATTAATATCCCAAGACTAGTATTCAAAGGATAGACCACAACAAACAAATATGCATATGCATGGTCCACCTGAACATTCTTAAGTGATACTTTGGGGAAAGAATTTTAAGTCAGCATTTGGGAAGTTTACAAACAGGAAAGAGTACAGAATGAATGCGATTTGCATACCAAAAATAAAAAGCATTCATTTAGATTCAGTAACTCTCCACTTATTCTTAAAGGATCATTGGAAGAATCATACCTTCCACTCGAAAAGCCCTGACAGGTTTTCAAGCAGGCATACGTGGAAATGTTTTATAGGAAATTAAAAATAAAAAAAGAAATCATATAGGATTGTAGTCATATCAGTTAAATGGAATATGCTAAGATATGC
This sequence comes from Callospermophilus lateralis, assembly GCF_048772815.1. NCBI lineage: Eukaryota > Metazoa > Chordata > Mammalia > Rodentia > Sciuridae > Callospermophilus > Callospermophilus lateralis. Next base: position 125,345,536 of record NC_135312.1, on the reverse strand, counting down.
TCTAAATTTTTAAAATATTCATTATCATTCAGGTCGAGAAAAGATTACCGAATTTCAAAACACTTCCTCCTGCAGGGAACTACTATAAAATTGCATCAACTCATTAACCTAAATTCGAATTGGCATTTTTTCAACTTGGACTTACCACTGCCACTGCACTGGAAAGCAACAGTTCATCAGCACTAATGGTGGTAAAGTAGGCCACATTGGTTAGCACGTAGCCAACAGTGACGATGACCATGGATATACATATAGCAAGGGGGATGGTTCTGAAATGCACAAAGGAATCCACTCATCAGTTATCTATTGCTAGTCATCTCTACCACCAAAGAAGGCAACAGACTAGTTCAGATGAAGAATATAATGGTAGCTGTGATAATTACAAGCTCTGTCGGGGTATTATAAACATTTCATCAGGATCAAGTATTCCTTTGTAATTTAATAAGGTCCATGGGGGCAGATTTCTGTCTCATCTACTGCTATGCCCCTGGAACCTGTGGATCTGTCTTGTTCTTTCACTTCATAAAGACGATAGCCGTGTTTCTTGAACTTGAGCATGCACCAGAATCACCTGGAAGGCTTGTTAAACCTGAGGCCCCACCCCAGCGTTTCTAATTGGATAGGATTAGCATTTTTGCAAGTTGCTGGAAGATTCCAATGCTACTGACCTGGGGAACACACCTTGAGGACCACTGTGCTATATACCTTTCTAATATGGATGCACTGATAGCCTTTCTAAAACATCCTCAAAAACACATTTCACATGGAACAGTTTCCCTTTCAGTAGCTTCTCCTGTCAACAAATAAGTGCAGACTTTTGGAAACAGGAGAGTGGGATGTATCTACCTTTCTAAATGATGGCAATAATAATTTTGTATGTAACACAAGAAGCATAGAAGTGTCCATGATAATGACTTTGCACTGCCCTGCTGTGAGTTCAAAGGAAGCTCGAGATCATGAGTACCTAATAAAGCCACAGTGCAGATAATCCCATGAAATTAGAGGTGACATGCTGTGAAGTACAGACGACTGGACAGTGCTGACACTGTATGGCATCAAGAAGTACCCAGCACAAATGCAATATTATGTCTTCATTTAATGCACTGGGAAAGCCAGGAAGTTACTGACCCTAATAATTTGATTCCATGTTACCGATACACATTACTTGCTTAACATAATCGCCTCTTCAGACTCTTTCCAGTTCAGGCAACTTGAACCTTCAACTCCTCACACAAAGCTGATCATTTTTTTAGCCTTAGTGCTTATCAGCCCTCATAGAGTCTTCACCCTGCTGGGTGCCACTAATGAAAACCTCAATATAATTTCTTCCAAGATGAAAATGCAGTTCAGAACCAGGAGGAAGAATAGCACAGCCGGCCTCACTATCCAAGCTGGGTGTGTTTAGCACACTAAGTCTCAGCTCATTATGTCGAATAGCAATATCCCCTGTTGAGAACAGGCAAACCTAGCCAGTCAGCAGCTACCATTCATTATGCTCCTTGGAGTCTGACACTTCCCCTGATCCCCAAAGCCTTAAGCCTTGATGGGGAAACACATTGACCTCCAAATCCAGGCATCCTAACTTTCGAGTAGCAGATGTTCCCATTCCCCCGTGCACCGAGGGTCCTGTGGAATTTTCTGTTAACACCACAACATGCTTTGTTAGGTGTGATTGATAAATGCTACATTTAAGCAAGAAAATCACCAAGCCAATGAAATACAAGGGGGTGAATGACATAAAAGCAAATTAAAATTGAATTCTGTTTCTTTGAAAGAAAGGCTGTATGTAAATGCAAAAAGGCAGGAAGGAGAACAGGAAGCTACGTACACAGCCTTTTAATCCCTCACTGTATTATTTTAAACTTGAATCCATTTAGCTTTTATCATAGTCCCAAATGGGGAGTAAATGCTTTCTATGTAGGAGAGAGACAGGAAAGAGAGCAGTAGAGAAACTAATTCTCTATTCCTTGCAAGCATTCCATCAAGGTATGTAAAGTTTCCATTAATTAAAAAAAAAAAAAAAAAAGGAGGTGATGTTGTTAAGAGCAGAAAAGTAACCTAACCTGTCCAGGACAGGTAGTACTCTCGCATCATATGATGCTGCAAAATGACAGAAAGAAATAAGTGTGCAGTTTTGTACTGTATCCCCCCACCCCACCATGCCCAGCATAGAACGGAGCCTCCCGTCCCAGCTCATCCAAGTCAGTCTTCCTGCCTCTCTGCCTAGATGCTATGATCTCTCTGAAGGTGATTTTCTAAATTGATCATAGCAGAAGGCATCCTAGAAATTCCTTCTAGGTTGGCTTTCCTTTTTTCTCAGTTTGTTTTTAACAAAAATAGTGGCAGCAGTTGCAGCCATTAGACAGGCCTGTGCCCAACATTTTACATATTGGCCCCATTGCATCCTGGGAAAATCCTGTGAGTCAAGAGCATCAGCACCACCTTATATATGAGGAAATGGAGTCTTTGAGAGTTTAAATAACTATTCAAGAATACATAACAGGTAAGTGGAAACACAGAATTCATCTGTGTGTTTACCTTACCTTGAAATCAGAGCATTTTAACCACTACCGTGCATTTGTTGTTTCTCATGTGTTTGTCCCTAAAGTTTATTAATTTTCAGAGAAATCATAGCTATTTAATATGAAGTTTATTAAAAGATTTTATCAAGACTCTACTTTTCATGAATTCACTGACTGTACAGTTTGATGTACTCTAAAGGAGGAAAAAAAAAACATGTTGTGGGATTTTTACCATTTTTCTGTATCACATGAACTGTAATGTAAAAGTGAAATATTTCAAATAGTTTCACTGCTTAGCAAATAAGTCATTATTTATTATTTAAAAGGAAACAAGTTCACTTAATAAATTTCCCTAGACAAGTTTTTATATGAAAGGAAGAAAAGTAAGCATGCTTGTCAAATAAGCCAAAATAGATTATTAACAATTTTATTATCAGCCACAGATACAAGATAGGTGTGGGGGGTGTAGGGAGAAAGCACAAGAGCTTAAAATAGGAGACCAGGGAGAGCAGCTGTCTAATCTTGTGGCAGTGTACGACATAACCAGTGATTCTCTCTAATTAGAAAATATGAAACCATAGACATGGGAAAGGAGGTGGCTAAACAGCCACAGCCTCTGTCCTTGGGTTCTATCTCAATTGGAGAGGGAAGGGGTGGCACATTCTTGTGGCTGCCTGGGCACAAAACAGCAGTCATTTACGGAGGAGAGCGACTGGCGCTCAGAAGGGCTCAGTGCCACGTGGTTAACTCCTGGGTTTGGAGCATCAAAGCGTAAGAGCCACTGGGTGAGCTGATAAAAGCTATTAGGCCATGCCAGAGAATCTTTCTGAAGGCTTTAGATGAGAGGGCAGATAAGCGTGGTTAGTAACCCAAGATTAAGGCAAATGGCACGGGATAATAAGAGGAATTAGAGGAAGGAAGCGGCAGGCCACTGATATTTCAAAGCTTCCTTGTTATTGAGCATCCACCAAACCTAAATGCAACAAAGGCCCTGCCTTGTGCTGAATAAAAATGACACACGTGTGAATTCCACTCTTTCTCAAGTGTTTGTTATGATTAACAAAAAGCAAATTCCCGAGAAGTTACTTAATCCTTAAGAGCTATTGTCATTATAATGTTCTTTCCAATTAACACAATAAGTGTGGGGATCTGATATTTCTGTTTGGTTGCAAACAGGTCCTCAATCAAAAAGTTCTGGAGGTGGGGGGTGACTCCCTGGCACTCCCCCTTGCCTAGCATGGGTGGGGACCTGGGTTTGATCCCCAGGGCCTCAAAAAAAGGTCCTGAATGGTCTTGACATACAGGCATATTTTAAATTGGCACCTATAACAGGTCTATGTCACACATGGATAAATGTTTTATTTGGTAAACAAAAGTGTCTGGAACATCTGCTTAGAAGCACTTTAACAGATAGACCTTCTCAGAAATGATTTCAATAGTGATGGTCGGTGGCTTATATATAAAATCTACAAAACACTGGCAATTGCATTTTATTTTATCTTCGTGTGTGTGTGTGTGTGTGTGTGTGTGTGTATAGTAGAAACAAATAACAAACAAAATTCACAACAAGCCACCAGAATAGGAGGCAACACCCCCATTTTTTTCAAATAAGGAAACTAAGGTGGTGAAGGATACAAACAAGGTCACAGAAGTAGTGGAGGAGAGGGCTGGACTGTGAGCCCAGATCTTCCAGTGCTTGGCTCCACATAACTGATACATCCTGTCATGGAATGGTTGGATGGTTGGTCGCTATTTTACGCCTATGTTAATCTTAGATACAAGATCCCTAAGATCCTTACTGGTTGACAAATACATATTTCATTTTATATAAATGATCACATATCAGAAGGCCAATTTTTACAGTGTGACACATTTTAAGCTAACTATATTTTTCTATGCACCTAATAGTCACCACACCATAAATAAATTTTCAGCTAATGAAGACTATTATGCACCTTGTCAATATGCTGTGCAGCCCTAGGATAGAATATCGAAAATGACTCTTGTTTTCAGAGCTTCATTTTGTCTAAAAGTGATAACTGCTGTGAAAATGGAATGAGTAAGCTTTAATTCTCTACATGGTCAAGAAACCCTGAATGTTAGATTTCTGATAGACCACAAGAGTAATTTTCTAATCACATGAATTTAGAATTTTTCAGATTTGCTGTATAACTGCAACAAAATTTTCTGAGATTGGCATAAACCAAAATAGTTCTTGTACAATCCCCTGTTTGGGACACACACAACAGGGACCACAGAACTCACTGGTGCTGGGGCATCTGTACTCATCTTTGTGCTGTGAGCCTGGGCATGATGGCAGTCAGTTCTGTTAAAACTTACTCTTGTGATGCTCTGAAACCTTCTAAATTGGTGGATGATGATTCTATTTAAAAGCCATTAATAATTTAAAACATGTATTTCATATTCAGAGAAAAAAGAGAATAAAAGAGAGGATCAAGAAGGTAGAAAAATGGCAAACCCCTTAACATCCGAGATGTCAAAAATAAAAAGAAGAACCAGGGAGTTTTTAGGGATTTAAAAATTTTGTTGGTAAACTAGGGACTATTTGCTTCTATATAATTGAAATGGAACCATGATTTATCTCTACAGCAAGTATTTATAATTATGTTAAGTATGTCTTGATTCTAGGTATTTTAGAATCACACTTGTTTCACATTTTCTTCATAGTGACTAGCACTTTTCACATTTTCTAGCACTCTGACCCAGAAATGACTCAAACATCTTTTACTTCTTTTTGATCCACCGATTTACTTTTTGCAGAATTACTCTCTTTATTTCATTACCACTACTATTAATTTTATCCTACCCTTCAAATGTAGTCACATATTGTAGACAAATATGTACAACATGACTGTTTGATATATATGTATATAAACACATAAATGATATATAATAAATCTGTGTATATCTATATACACACACATATTCCAAAGAAGAGCTACCCCTATTTTTCATTTATGTAGTCTTCTTCCTCAAGTTGTTCACACCCTTCTGCATACTCAGGTTCATACCAAATTCTCCAGACACCCCTGGACACAGACTATCCTACCTGCCTATGTGATTTCTGATGTATCCAGCAGGGACTGAGTTATAAGTATTATTGATAGTTTTCCAAACTTGAAAATATTAGACTACAGATGCCTGGACTCATGGGAATTTCTTTGTATGTTTTCAGTGATTTTTTGCTTCATCGTCATTTAGTTCTATGTCTCTTACTTTCTAGTTTATCCACCCTGAGAGGGAACTGGGTTATCAAACAATTATAAAAGAAATGCATTCACAGAGACATAACAAGTAATTGAGGGGAAAGAAACATACAATAACCCTGTTTATGCACATTTTTTAAAGGCCCATGGTTCATGTTGTTGCTTAACAATAATTTGTGGTGGGCCAAGGTGGAACACAGTGATATGACAGGCACATTGTCACCTATGGGCACACAGAGAGCCCACTGACTTCTAGCATTCAACACCTGCCCTCTGCTCTTCACTGAACCTGAGCAAGGCAATGGGTGTTTTTACTGAGTCATTTTAAGTCTCAATAGCTCTGGGGTCTCATCTCAATCTCACCGTTCTCCATTGTCCACAGATGAAGAATTCCATAAACAGAAAAGAGAAGATAGAGAGACCTGTAGGAAGATGCAAGAAATAAACAGACAGAGATTAAAAGACTGCAGGGCTGAAGGAGCTTGTTAAAAATGTACAGAGATGCATAAAGAAGGGGGAAAGTGAAACAAACTATATAGAGGAAAAAAAAAATGGCTGCAAGGATCATTTGAAGCTCAAGCCACACAGAGAAATGAACTAAAATGGAAACTCATGACTGAGAAATATAGGATAATAAGCAATCAGAAACATAAATATAAGCGTTTTTAATCCCTTAAATACTTTTTTCACCCTACGACCACTAGAATAAATTAATCACTAAATAAAATTATTCTGCAAAATGTAGCTTGAGCGTAAATTTTCATTTGCTTGCATTTCATACAATCTCAAAAAATTTGCATTGTCTGCATCTCATTTTTTCTCATTTTCTGAAGATTTAGTGTGTGTCTTCCAGATATATTATAGTTATGCATATTTAGCATGGATAAACAGAAACATATTTGTAGGCAAGTTCTAGTGTACGAAGACAAAATTGGTTTCAAATAAAATGCTAGCAATTATACAAGATTAAATATTTTAATAGTTAAATAAGTTAAATTTCACCCAAATGTTTAGTTTTTATTTTTGTTAGGTAATTCTTAAAATGTGTCTCTTAAGATTTCATTATTTTCCTCAGGATTTGGTCTAAAGTAAACTAAGACAATGCAGCATCTCAGGGAACTTTAAAAAAAAAAAATAGTATTCCTAAGATTCCAAATTATGGCTCAGACCCATCAAATTTGTGTTCCTCTTTCCAAAGTATAAATTCCTGAGAAGTTACCCAAATAGAAAGTTACCCAGACTCCCTTGTATCTAGATGGGAAAATGTTGCTTATTCTACCCACAGAATATAAGTAGATGTATCAACTGAGGGCCCCGGGATTGCCTTGTTAGCCCTTCTCTGACTGAAGTCAGTTGCAAAGCACCTGTGTTAGGAAGCTTTCCATCACTTTAACACAACACCTGAAACAGTCAACTTATAAAAAAGTTACCAGGTTCATTTTGGCTCCCAGTTTTGGAGGTTCTCATCCATGATCAATTGACCGTACAGCTTTGGGCTTGTGACAAGGGAGCACATCCTGACCAGAGTGGGTAGCAAAGCAAACCACTCCCCTCAAGGCCAGGAAGCAAGGAAGTAGAAAAGGAAGGAGTCTAAGCCCCATAATCCCCTCCAGGGCAGTTAAGTAAAGACTTCCCACTGGTCCTCAACTTCTGAGTGTCCCACCACTTCCCAACAGTACCACGCTGGGGGGCAACCTTTTAACACATGGACTTTGGGTGCATGATGAAACCACACTGTGGAAGGAATCTGGGTCGCAGGATCCACGTGTGGAAATGTGACTGGTCCCTGGCCCACCAATCACCAGGGACACCAAAATGGGACACAAGGACACCAACTTTCTTACATGAAATAAGAAAGAAACTTTTGGTTGTTTAAAGCCATTCAATGTTTGTAGTTTGCTTATTGTAGCAGCTAGCATTACCCTAAGTAATAAAAAGATGAAAGAAGGGTCCCCATTATATCAAGAGTTCTTTTTTTTAAGCTCGCTTTTACTGAATTAGTTTAAATAAAATAATGCTCATTGTTTTGTTCTATATTATTTGTTTTATGAGACAAAAAACATAAAATTCTTAAAATGATGTCCCAAATTATAATGTCAAATAAAAATAGATTTTCATCTGAAAAAAATCTTACCTAGAAGAAAATTATTATTCAGACTTACTTCCTAGATACAGAGCAAAGATAGATCCCATGATTTACTATTTTGAAATGCAAAAATCTATTTACACTTCTGAAAATTAGCAACAAATAACAAAGCATAGTTGACCCTTTTCTCCCCATGCGGACACATACTAAAACATGGAATGTTAAATAAATACTATTCTACTGAGAACATGCAACATAAACCAAATATACCCACTTTGGCATGGTATATGGGAATTACAGTCAAAATTTTCTTGAGCAGTAAACACACGTCTTAGAAAGAACTGATGACATGCTATACACTGGGTCTAGTCACATTTCTGACAATTGCACAATAAGAAATGGAAGAGATGAACATGGACACCTTCGATCACGAACTATTGCTTCTACTATCGAAAATTGCCTCCAACATTTCTGGTTCAATTAATAGTAATCATTTTACTTTCATGTCTGGTAGTTGAGTGGACAACTGGTTTTCAAATTGTGTTCTCTGGAAATCAGAATAGTAGGTGGAAAATGGGTAAGATTATAGACTACCTTAATCTCACTTACTTCAACCAGATAATTTATCTTTTATTTGTTTTATATACATTAATCTATTTAAAATTATACCTCCATAGCTTTAAGATAATTTTAAAGTCACGACTCTAGTCCCTATTCATACTTCTAAGGCAACACAGGAAAAATAATTCTAGCAAATAAGGCTAATCTTAACAGGAAAAATATAAAGTTGATAGAGAAGCCAATACCGATGGCCTGGCTTCAGTCAGAGTGGTCAACCCCAAAGGCAGGGCCACAGAGGACATGGCACAGCAGCTTACTGGCCCAGAGGGAAAGGTGGGGAAGAGGAAAAATAGAGGTGATGGGCTAAGCACCCTGCCAGTTTAGAGAGATGATATGTCGTTGTCAAGAGAGTGATGAGGAGGACTCGGCTCCCTGAAAGGTCACAAAAGTCCACAGAGCAGCAGAGCCCTGCAAGCCCTCTTCAGATTGTCCGTTCATAAGGATTCATATTCCCAGCGGAAATGGAAATGTTACAATCTTTTATCTTTCAGCTAAAAAAGTGAAACTTTTAAAGAAATAAGCCTTTGTACATTCATTTTATATTGACTAATGTATTTTTCTTAGACTACAAAGATTCCTAGGCAGACTCCTCTCCAGGAACATGATTCTTAAGTCAATGCACTGACCAGAGGCTCAGGAAACGTGCTCAAGGGACACACATTCAACCTTGCCTCATATCCCTCCTCCCGTATATTTCCCCCCAGCTCCATTCTCCAAACTCCTATAAACAGAAAGTTTCCACATATTCCATCCGAAATACAAACTGTCTTTGAGTGGCATCTTTTCTCTGGGTTTTGCCTTTGATATTTGTGCTAAATTGATTTCATAGAACTAGAAAAAGTCTCTGGACTCCAATCTGAAGGCTGAACCTAGTCAAGTCCCTGTCACGAGCAGAAAACAGAGGAGATCACTGGTTCCCTGTGGGATTATACTTTCTCAGCAGCTGAAGAGGCTGTTGAATTAAGGGAAAGTTCATCTTCCCATAATCTTAGCAAATAAAGCTCATCCATATAGATTTAGTAAAAGAATTCTTTGAAAACTTGGTTAAGCTCTTGCTCATACACCAAGCATCCTAAGGATATTTCTGCCTTTGCTTTGTTCTGTCTTTCAGAGGAGAGAAGGGTGTCAACTTTATGCTCGCTTCTGTCCTCTAAAGATGTGATTCTGTCCTCAGCCTGGATTACAGCACATCAAAGCACCTTCCATCACTACAACTTCAAAGTGTCAGCCTGGCTTAAAGAAAAAGATCATTACAGAGGATAATTTAAAGGATAAGTGATCTGTCCACTCTTCTGCATTCTAAAAAGGCTGTCTGCAATCAGGTCAGACCTCTGGAAGTCCACGAACATTGACCACACTATCATAGGTACTCATGAAGCGACTTCATGGGTCATCATATTTGTACCTTTGGCTTTTATCAAAACTATTTTTGAAATTTTTTTTTTAATCATCTGAATTTCAGGAGGGTATCTCTACTAATGTTATGAAGGTTACTGTCAATTTTATCTGTCAACATGACATAGAGTTCATTCATTTAACCAATGTTTATCAAATGTCTTCTCTATGCTAGACATCATCATAAGTAAAGGGATAAAGATATAAGCATGCATAAAATTCATACTCTCTAGAGTCTAAAATTGGGACAGCACAAGAAGTGGAGGGCCCTACCCTGGAACAGTACTTTCCCCACAGACCTTCCCCATTCTTGCAGGTCTCTGATCCAACATTCTGCCTCCAAGAAACCTCCCTCCTTATCTAAGGAGACCTCCCACCCCGTGGCTCTCCTTCCCTGCCATTTTAACTATGTGGAAAGACACAATATCTTCTAACTTCAGTCTTTCCAAATATCTGTATTCATGTATTCACACTCAACAAATTCTCCGAAGGAATTAACACTGTCCACTGAACGTTCTAGAGTGCTCCCAAAATATTTCTTCCAAATCTCTAACACAAGCATCGCTGAGCATTGTCCGGATGGTCTATCCTCCTGAAGGGACCCAGAAGCTTCTAACCACACACGAAAGGCTCCCAAGGCCTCTCGGCCTCTGTTGACCTTTTGCTTTTTATCAACTCTTTCTCTCCAGGACATTTCCTTAACAGAAATGGCTCATCAGAACCGGAAGGGAAGGAAACTCCATTGGAAGACATAATTTGTGATTAAAGAAATCAGTCAATTAAATAAAATAAAAGGGTGCTTCTAGTAGTGATGGGAAGACACAAAACTGGTCAAGTAGAAATCACTTCAACCACTGTATCTCTCTAAATGTCCCTTTCACGTTATTTTCACAGCTGTCAGAGACATCCGCACAAATCTCCCAAAAGAAGACTTGGGGGGAAAAAAAAATGAAAGGAAAGAGAAGGGGGCGGGAGGGAGTTAAGATTTAACAGAGAAAGGAAATGTTTATTCCATCAAATCCTCATGTGCATTTTAAATTATTAAATCTCTAAGAGCACCTGATTTATGAACAGGATAACACTGCCCCTAGCCAGAATCATTTTTAATAAAAAGCAGGAAACCTCCTGAAGTTCATCTCAGATTTAATATCAAACACAGCAGCCACACATGAACATTTCTTCATAAAACACAAAAACAGCATGGTGCGAACCGCTGGAGCCACCAGTGGGGAGTCCAGAGAAGGAAAACACAGGACGTCAGAGCCCTGGAAGGAATCTGGCCTGGGAACCCCAGAGGAGCCGGCTGAGAACACACACTGCACCCCAGCCACCGCTAGGCACGGAAGGGGCGCCTAGAAGACTCCCCTCCAGACTGTCCAGCAACAGACAGCACCGTCCTGCTCTTCCTCCGTGAGAACTGCAGGAGCAACACCCTGGGCTGCTGGCATGAGTTTTTATGCATAATTTAGAATGTACCAAGTGGGAAAACAAGGCTGGTGAGGAGATCAGCTCACACTGCCACTCCCAGTTTTTAAGAAAAGTAGCAAATACCTAAGAGTCAAGAATATGATTACCTATTATAGATATCCAATGCAAAGAGAAGAAAGACGTCAAAGAGGAAAATGGATCTTCTTTCTTTCTTGTGTATATTGGAATCCGTGTTTTTCATTGTTTATTATCATTTTTATAATATGATAAAGGATTATTTCTCATGATTATAAGTCCAAGTAGTTGGATAAATATTTAAGAGTTGAATTTGTTCATGGTTAATCCCTTGTGGGGCAATGTCAATGACTGCCAGGATCATAAACAAATGGTTTGATGTTTCCATTGATATTGGGTCAATACCTTGGCATTTGTTATTTTGTCAAAAATAGCCTGAAAAATATAAAATTATTTTAAAAGGGACTCTGTTAAGAAGTTTAGGAGGTTAAAAGGTCAAATGGGGGAAAAAAGAGAAAAACTGATGTAATTGACAAGTATTTTGGAGGTTACTTTAACTAGTTAATTTTTTTTTAATGTGAAAGAAGAAAGAGAAGCTAAATTAATAATTAACCATAATATGCACAAAAAAGATATGTCTGAACTGTAAATATATAGTCACATACATAGAATGTATCTTTATAGAGTGTAGGTTTTATTATGAGAGGTAATACATTCAAGATAATTTAAAAAACCATGAGCTTTGACTTTGAAAGAGCTACCAGATTATCTCCATATGCATGTAAAGCTAAGAATAGAAATGCTTCCTCATTCAGAGTTTCCAGTCAATGCTGATTTATTCAGAGAAAAGACCAATAAGTAAGGCCACCCTTCCCTTCAGCTAAGAAAAACAAAGTTTAAAATTCATAATAATAAAATTGCATAGTAAGTGGAAGATGTATCAATAGAACAATCAACAGAAAAGATTATCTTGGAATACATCTTAGTATATAACATAAAACTTAACATAATATCATGATGAGTATCCTAAGTAAAAGTATCATGAACTAAGACGTAATATGATCATTGAATAATGCTGGGATATTGGAAAATTTGGTGTAAAATCAGAAGTCTATATCATATCATGTAGGAAAAGGCATTACAGATAAATAATTGAATGTAAAAAAGAAACCAAGAAAAACAGACCAACAGAAAATATGGGTGAGGTTTAAATGAACTAGAGATGGATGCAGGAAAATTTGTGGCCATAAAAATCAATACACAGAAATAAAAGTATTTACTACAATTAACTACAAATTCAAAGGTTGATAAGCCAAAATCATAAAGAAAATAGAGTGACATCAAAAATTAGAACAAACTATTTGCAAATAATGAGAGATAACGACTTAGGGCTGAGATTGTGGCTCAGTGGCGGAGTGCTCTCTTAGCACGGATGAGGCCCTGGATTCAATCCTCGGCACTACATAAAAATAAATAAATAAAATAAGGATTTTGTGTCCAACTACAACTAAAATGTAAATTTAAAAAAAAAGAGAGAGACAGAGATAACAACTTAATATCAACAATACCCAAAGAATTCTATATTCTATTCTATATTTATCGCCACATGTAGCTACTAAACATGAAACAATAGCACCTCACTGGTGATCAAATAAACGCAAGTAAAACAAGTGAAATTTTTGTTTTCAACTAGCAAAGACTTTTGGTTAAAAAGTAGACACTCAATGCTGCTAAGAATTCTCGGCTATTGCTATTGGGAAAAGAAATTAAAATACTCACTTTGGAAAGCAATTTGGCAACACAAAAAGAGACTTTTTAAAAATTTATTGCCTTTGACCCAGGAGTTCTCTGCTAGTAATCTATCCTAAGAAAATAGTTGTTATGCATTTTCCTAGCATGATAAAGATTTAAACACAAGCTATGTGTGGTGGCACACGCCTGTAATCCCAGAAGTTTGGGAGGCTAAGGCAGGAGGATCACAAGTTCAAAGCCAGCCTCAGCAAAAATGAGGTACTAAGCAACTCAGTGAACCCCTGTCTGAGGATGTGGCTCAGTGGTCGAGCGCCCCTGAGTTCAATCCAAAAAATAAATAAATAAACACAAAATGTATAACCAGAATTATTAAGAAAAATTGTAAATGTTTTCAATGCCCGAGAGGCAAATAAGTACACACTGGTGTACTATTAAAATGGTGTTTAGTGAAATTTTAGTGTTACAGGAAAATTTAATGAAATGCTAGGAAATGACAAAAGGCAGGACAGACCTATAGTCACATGAATAATCAATCAGTTGAGTTTGGGATGCAGCAAATCTAGACCCCAGGGCACACTTTGAGGTACTTTCCAAACTGTGAATATGGAATCAAGAGCACATACACAACTGTGGCTCCTTCCATGGGTAAACAGACAATAAATAAACAAGTAAATACAGAATATAATGTCAAAGTCATGAAGAGAATATATACGCACATTTGTCTTGAGCAATATGACACAATACATACACACACGTGCACACATACACACCACTGGAGAGAACAAAATGCATAATCACAAGTGAGTACTTTATTTGATATGATTAAGTGGCTACGGGTGATTTGAAACCTCGACATAATTTCTTTTGGCATTTTAAAACTTGCCCATCTATTATTACTAAAAGAAAGGGGGAAAGCTGTTGTAGTGTTATGTTGAACATCCTATGAAAATAATTTTCAATCCTATTGAAAATGTTACTCTAACTTCTAGTAGGATACAGGATACATAGACATTTTTCTTTCTGGCTCTTGACTAAATGGACGACTGCACCACAACTACTGTGAGGAGGTTTGAGTCCCAGCCATTTAAAAGCGGAACACATAATAGTGTCCCCTAGGAGAATACAGGAACAAGATAATGAGGAGCTCCTGTGCCTCTAGGTGTCCTTGGAGCAGAGGAGCGTGTGGAGTAGGCAGGCCAGGTTAAGAGGGGAGGGAATTCCACTCAGCTATTGCAACAACAGGCGCACGAGGAACACTGTCTTTGGAGAACAGGAAACAACCCCTCTGCTAGTCACAGGCTTGCAAGGTTTAAAAAGCACCTACTCATCCAAGTGGATGCTCTCTCCCTTGCCACAGTTTGCAAGTCAGAGTGTGGGCTGCCATGAGGACGAACAGTTCCATGGCTCCGAGAGCAACATCACAGAGTTCAATTTGTAGTTCCTTTCTCTCAACATTTGCCACTTGATCACCTCTCCTTGGCAGGAGCACACTGCATCTCAAAGATCAAATAGCTAAACACTTGCATACATTTAAAACACATTTAACCTTTCTTACCCAAGACCTCGAGCCAACTACAAAACAGGATCTTAGAATCCATTACCTCCACTTGCTATCTATCTCCCTTGTTTCTTCTGTCATTTGCTGGCTAAAAACAAAGTCAATCATGTTTTCTATATCAATTTCTCTCTTTCCTGCCTCAGGCCAGAATATAAGGAGTGGAAGTTTGACTGTTTGACAATACCAATAACAGAAAAATTAAATATTGCCCCCTAAAGAGATATCAAAGCTATTTTAAGAGCCAGCATATCTGTCCAGATATTAGAGACAATAAAAAGTAGCTATTTCCTTCTAATATCCTAACATTTCAGTATTTCCTAATCATAAAGTTTCTGTTTTAATCTTGGAACCAAATGACCTTCATTAAATGACCTGGAATAGATTACTTACTTCTACTAGCCTTAAGACCCTCTTTCATTATCTGTTTGAATAACAGCTTTAGAAAGCTGAATGCAGACAAATGTTAATGCTTTTACACATTTTTAAAAGCAGTTTTATTCTATTCTCAAATGACATACAGGTCACTTCTAATGATTGCTTTTTCCCCCCAGCTAATTTCAAGGCTAAAATCTTGCCACAACCATCTCTCTTGGATTTGTATTCACCAACACAAAGTGTTTTCAAAAGAGACCAGAAAGGATCAGGATTTTAGCTTGTAAATATAGACAAATTAATCCACCTCTATGGCTTTAATTTCATCTTTGTCTTTACAAGAAAAG
The DNA here is from genome assembly GCF_048772815.1 of Callospermophilus lateralis. NCBI lineage: Eukaryota > Metazoa > Chordata > Mammalia > Rodentia > Sciuridae > Callospermophilus > Callospermophilus lateralis. Next base: position 125,330,213 of record NC_135312.1, on the reverse strand, counting down.
GGATGGGGAATTGGATGGCTACTTCCCCTTCTATCTCTAACATTGAAGGCCTTTGTGATTTATTCTTTCAAGGTCAAACTTACTGTGGTTTTAACCATGACAATGAGTTCCTTTAATAAACTCAGCTATGTAGATGTGTAATGAAAGAAGGTAAATAGGTATGTGCAGGTATGATGTAAACTGAAATGATTTTGAAACATAGGAACATTCCTACCTCCCCTGCTCTCTATCCCTGAGAGAGAGACCATGATTGTGGACTATGAGAGAGGAGGAATAATGGCTTATGAGAAGCCAGCAGAAGGAGAAGGGACTTGAGATGCCCAGAAAAAAGCACTGTGTGATTGGCTATCTCTGAATTCTAGAGGCAACTTTGCCCATAAAATCATACATTCTAGTCTTTGGTCTCTCATTTTGTGTTATATGACTACATATTTCCCGTATCATGGCCTGTTTTAGTGCTATGCCATAAACTTCATTTCATAAGCAATTTTCCATATAGTATTGCATAGCTTAATATATAAAACAGTGCCCCTTGTATTTGATTCAGAGATCACAACTAATATGCAGCAGTATTGATTGCTGCTAAGATTTTTGTCATAGACCAGAAGTATCTGTTCCACTTCCATAATTTTAATCAAGAGAAAGAAAGAAAGAATTTAATGAAAGGAAAGAAACAGAAAATAGCACAGTTGTAAATATTTAGCCAGGAAAAACATATGATTAAAAAAAAAAAACATGCAGCTGTCTCCTTAGAAAGCTAATTACAGAAATATTATATGTTTTTGTAAAACAATCTCTAATGTCAAAGATGAGAAATGTTGGACTCTTGGAATGAGATAAATTCTGTTTCCCATGGCAAGGTATTTCAGACCTTGTGATCATGGATATCAAACCTAACACTCAATTGATGGAGAAGAAAAGAAAGGGCTTCCTCAATTTCACAAATGCTGCTCTGATTATCCTGGAGGGGTTGCAAATGAGCTATCCGCATGCTGCTTAATAACAAAAGTAAAAAGCAAATGGTCTACCATTAACTGAGTGTCCACTTGAAGTAAGGCATTGTCAGACAAATGAGTACAGTATTGCTCATTCTCACAACTCTACCCAGTTAGTAGTTGGCAAGAGGAATGAATGCATACTTTTGAAAAATATTCACAAAGATATCTCCCTCCCTCCTCTCGGCAGCCAGCATAAAATTATCAATAAATAAATGTAATCCTAGCTGGATTACTGGGAATGTCTAATAATTAAATGTAGCAGACCTGACAGTGAAGATCCATTTCTGCCTATGTCTATGCTCTTGAGAAATATAATATATCATAGAGTAAACAACTGATATAAACCTTCTGGACCACAGTGGTTTACAGACTGCTGTATACCTCTTATGGGCATAAATGATGAAAAGAGCAAACAGAATTAGAGACTCACCAACCAACAAAGGTAACAATCCCTTAACAAGCATTATTAACACCGATGCTCCTCCTGGTGCACTCTGGGATCACAAGAACCCATATTTAAGGTAAGTTCCCTGGATTGGATCCCATAACCAGAATCTGACCCTAGGTCTTCAGATCTAATAACTTAAGTTCCTTCCTTGACGGATACCAATCTGAACTCATTTCCTTCATCCAAACTTCCTACAACTTCCTGAGATTAACTCAGGAACTTTGGTCCTGCTTAATCTCCTAAACATCAGAAGATCTAAACTGGACACAGAATCCCTTTCTCTTTTTCTGTTTCCTTGACACTTAAACTTCTCTGAGACAGCTTTGCTTACGTTTCCACCCCTTGGCTGTGCTCCCATGATGATGTCCTCTACTTCTTGAACTTGAAATTTGTGTCTCTCTGCAAGAATCATGGAACACGCAAGAGTTGAAAAGAAACGAAATTTGCTATTTATTGTACGACACCCTCCCTGTGGCCAGTAAGCCAGAGCTCGGCTTTTCACACATTATGGCATACCAAGTGCTATGCCACAGGTTCACAAGAATAAATATCTCCAGAACCAGAACCAGAATCCTAGCCTGTTGACTCCAAGCCTGGAGCGATTGCGACACCACCGGTATGAACCTCCTCTCTCTGCTTATCTTGCCAGTTGTCCCAGGCTGGCTCCTGGCCTGAACTGGTAGTGTTATTGCCCTCTCCTCCTTAGATCTACACTTCATGTAGAATACTGAGTCATTCCAAGCCAAATCTTAAACATATTTTGTTTGAAATCTTTCCAAACTCTGACGTGGTATTCTATTTGATCTTCAAATCTAGCCTGGGGTTTCTTTCATCTCGCTAGTATGCGGCATTTCCCCATGCCCAATGACACAAGCCTGAACTACAGTACTTTCCTCAATATTGGATCCTATATATTCACTATATCAGAGCTAGAGGCAAACCTATGCAATAGTATGTCTCAACTTTTCAACCTGAATATCTCAAAAGTTGTCACTAAACAATAATCCATTTTATTTCTCTTTGAGAATTCCAATGCTTAATCAAATTCTCATTTCAACATGGTTTTAAATGTAAACTTATTTTAAAGTAAACTATCTTCACATTAGTTTATCCCATTCGCTCTTCCCAGTAACATGGAAAATATATGATAGTATCTTTTAAATTTAAAACGAAGAAAAGACCACCCTATACTTTTGCAGAGGATATGTAAACACATATTGACTCATCCTTTTTTCCTCTGAGCAATTTAACCTCCATCTCTGGGATGGGAGTTTCTGGTTTTCTTTGACAGGATGTCTGTCACATCCTGAGTCGTTTTGTTTGACTTTAGCAATAGTTCAACTGGAGGAGGCAATTAACTTCTCAAAGATATTTTCTTTTATTAAAAATGAGTACTTGAAAGAAGATAAAATATGTCATAATTAACTACAGTTGTCTTTAAACTGCATATGTGTCCCAACCAAAACAACCCTGAACCTGCCATCATAATCCTCTTCAAGCACTGATTCCCATGCACCAATCACTCACAACAGCACCCTTCCCATTGGCTCCTGGATAAGATCCAAAGTTCTCATGATGGAGGCTAAGGCTTACCATATACCAACATCCACCATTCTACTGCCACCCCTGGTTCACAGATCCTCGCTTTAGTAGAAGTGTCTACACGATATTCCCTGAAACCAACAATTTCCCTAAGGCTTTGTGTAAATCCACACCCTGCCTCAGACATGGCCATTTCTCTGTTCTGCTTTTCTAGGTCCTATTCTTCCTGTAACTTCCTTTTCTATAACAAAGTCACTTCCTTAGCCAGGAAACCACGGTGTACACTCACAGATCACTTCTGCTTTACCTCCCAACCAGACCAGCCAGTGTCCTGAAAAGAGTACAAGCCCTGGGCCAGACTAACATGAAGTACAATCCTGATCTTCTCACTGGCTTCCTACGCAGCCATAGAAGGACTTCATTTCTCTGAGCTTCAAGCTTTTCCACCACAGGACAGAGATAACACACATCATGTTATTAAAAATAATCTGAAAGACTACCTTGATCCCGAACTCTATCCATGAGTTAGATTTTTTTTTCAAAAAGCTGTTTTTATTTTTTAAAGAAAGCCTTTATATTTTAAAATTAGGCAAAAATTCCAAAAGCCATCTGGGAGTAAACCTGCATGCTCCTATTTTGTATCAACTCAATAGCTTCATTTCTGGAAAAAGTAAAAAACAAAATGTTAAAATATGTGATGCCAGCCACTCGGATCAGGACCTTGTTTGTCAGATTTCATAAAAGCGTTTCTTGGTAAGATAGTGAACTTAGAAATAGATGACTGCAGTGGAAATACAAACAGTCCATCTATTATATCAGCACTGTCAGCCAACTGTGTCACAATGACAATATGGGTGTGGGCATACAAATATTTGGTTCAGAAGGAAAACAAATAATCTGCCAAGACATTCATTCCGATCATGATGTGTGAGCATACTGTCACCTGAGGAGGCTGCACACTATAAAATTAAAAAAAAAGCAATTCTCACCATTTCATGAAGCTTTTAACTGCTAATAATTGGGCACTCTGCTGATGGTGCAGAACAACTTTTCAAGCTGATTAATAGGTCACGTGTGTAGAAAAGGCACCCCTCGTTCATAAAACAATTCTGTTAATCCTCTGTTTTTTTCAAAGATTGCAAAATGTTCTAATCTTTGAAGAATATACATTTTGGTTACAGATGGTGCTTGTATATTATTTGTTGAGCTCATTAACAATTTTGAATTTCACATATTTTATCCTCACAACCCCAAGAGAACCATAATATAGGGATTATTATCTTCCATTTAAAAGTGGCAAATAAAGGATTCGGAAGTAATTTAGAGGTCTGTCCAAGGTCAAACAGCTTGTTAGGAAGAGGCAGGATTAGAATTTTGAATTTTCCTGAACCAGTGCTGTTTTCAAAGACTCAGTAAGCAAATATGTTTGGAGTTCATAAAAATGAAGGCCATCTTTTGGTTCACTTTAGGAGGTTATATTGGTAATACAGTTTTGACTTGTGCCCATACAAATTCAAGAATTGCTGATTTTCCTAAGTATACTGTTAAACTGAGTCAACATTGGAATAACTAGAACAAAATTATCAAAATTATTTCTGGGAATGGCATGTGTGAATATAAGACTCAACTGCATCTTGTCTCTGTTCTAAAGAACAATTTATAACATTATTCTGTTTCAGTGAGAATCTTAAACAACACTGAAATTGTATGATTGTCCAAGCAGCCAGTAGTCTACAGACTAGATTTTAGTGGTCTAAGTACTTTTTCACCAAGTATGAGCCAGAATGTAAAAATTTACTTCTGAGCCACATTTTGGGCACAATCACCTGAATTTGAAATAAATACACACCTAAAGAAGAGTGAAGGTAGCTCATTTGCGTAAATAAGAATATGGATGAAGGGAGCTACAAATGTGTGAATGGAAAAACAGGAGTCAATCTAATGACTGACAATCCTTGTTAGGGAGCTACTTCCTTTCAGATAAGAGCAGATCAAAAAGCAGAGTCAATGTTTGAATACACACAATAGGTTAGACTCCAGAGATTCTAACTCTGGAATCTCTGATGTGCTTATTAATTCCTCACATGGGTTACGCCTATTGCAGTCAAAGACATTTGATGCACATTGCTTATGCCCTGTAACCAAAAATTTAATTGAGGTGAAATTGGTGATAGCAGCTGGAAGGTTACTGGTCAATCTAGTCAAGAGAAGAATATGGGCAGCCCAGTTCAAGGAAGCTGTAGCCAGTTTTTCATCTTTTATGAGAATTAACTGTTTAAAGACATTACAAAGGAAATTGTACGTCTGGTTGAAACTAGATTAGATGATCTCCAAGACCCCCTCTAATTCTGAAATTCTGATTCTTTCTACTCATCTCACCTATTGGGGTTTGTTATTTTTGGCTAAAGGGAATAGAAACACAGGGTAAAATTAAATTAGCCATTGTTTTTGCTCCTAAAACAAGTTTATTATTTTGGACTCAAAATATAAACTTCAGTAAGCCTAAAATTAGAACTTAGAAATATGAAAGGAAGTAAAACATTCAAAAACAGTGCCCTTCAAATTTTGCCTCACAATGGTATCGGCATCCTGGGGGGGAAAAAGGTAAATGGCTTCTACAAAGCACTTGAAGGATTAATATCTGTCTTCTCCAATTACTCCATGATAAAATATTCTAATATAATCCTATAATTTCTGCACCACTTATTTGACACTTCAGCCTTACATGAACAAACTGTCTTGGAGCCAAATGTATTTTTTATGCATATGTGAAGCTGAGAAATGCAAGAATTTTGATCCCAAGGTACATCAACCACGCATTTCATTAGGGAGAAATTTTTAGACTGAACAAAAGCAAGAAAAGCCACTTGATGACCTTCTCTCCGAACTAGAATCATTTCACCTCTGTAACATCTGGCCAAACACTGGCCTTTTATCTGCAACAGTGCCCACCCTTGTAAAATTATACTCCTATTATGGAACACATTTAAAAGAGGATTTAACAAACTTTATGCCTGTTTTTAGGAGAAAAGTACAAAATAGAAGAGTTTTAATTTAGGTGTCAAATTTTTCAACAATTGGTGAGAAACAGTGTCATGTTTTAAGATGATCCTGGTGATGCCTGTCTTCCTTAATAAAAGGAGGGTTCATTTTGCCAAAGGGAAAATCTTTGTAAACTTGGCTGCAAATTCAGTTTTACAATTTATATTACTTGTTGAGCTCATTAACATTTTTGAATTTCACATATTTTATCCTCACAACCTCAAGAGAACTATAATATAGGAATATCACTGTCTATTTAAAATTGGTAAGCCAAGGTTCAGAAGAAATCTGCCTCATAATGGGCTTGGAATCCTTAAGCTCTTCTACTAGGAGACCTCAGTTTTAAAGAATTTCATTTGGCAAATACATCTACAAATTAAATCTGTTTAATAATCCAGATCTTTCTATATGCATTTATTCACAGTGATGTAACTTTTTTGAAAATTAGTTTACATAACTTTAGAACATGTATCAGCTGAGGATTTGTAGTAGAAACTTTGGAAATATTCTAAGAATGCAGACCACATTACTTGTAACAACATTAACAACAACAACAACAAAAATCACACAATTTTGCTATAATCCACACACAAGTTGTCAAAACATTATAGATTATTTTCTAGCAAGTTTAAACCTATTAAGATTTGTCTCTTATAGAAAACTGCAGCTTTAAAATAGCAAAATACAAGACAGAAGGACTTCAAATCAATCATTAGCCTTCTGTCATGCATCTCGCCTACAACACATTTAGGCAGATTTTTGTTTTGTTTTGTTTTGCTGTGTTTTTAATCTGGTTAACAGTTTTATATGGCCCACAAGTAACAGTTTTATATTGCCTGTTATTTATAAGCCATATAAAGCAGTGTAATAAGGAATTAAAGAATCAATAAGGAATGAAAACAAATACACTAAAGCTCTTAAGACTGGGACGTCTGAAATGAATGCAAACTAGAAGATTGTTTTGGGACCACTGGGTTCAATCTGACCTCTCACACTGCCTTAAAGGTCTCCTAAGTGTTCTTTACAACCAAGTTTCTCTTTTTCTAAGTTATCACTGGTACAAGGTGTGATGACTTTGAGGCATCAATTAATATAAATTGGAAGCAGGCAAAGTATTAATTAAACATGACATTCTGATTATTTAAACCTTCTATTAAAGTTGATTATTCAGAGCATGTTGATAGCCTGCTCTTCAAAAATGACTGATGATATCAAGCTTTACTGACTTCCTCTAAGTCTACTATTTCCAAGTCTTCAGAACAGAAGGAATAAATGAAGTGAGAAGAACACGGGGAACAAGTCTAATAGACAAACTGACTAATCTCAGACCCCCAAGGTCAAAGCAAAGCAATTCATTTCTCAGCTTTCATCAACACAAGACACAATTTATCAATCTAAGAACGGGACTATAAACATACATCTTAATTATATGTTCTTTGCACTGTATAACTTTGCAAATAATGGGTTGTATATTCAAAAAAATGTCATAAGGCAAAACTCAATATATTTGCAAAAACACTGTTAATTTTTTAAAGTATATATTCAGTCATTATTACTATACATGCCATTTGGAGAAACAATGGCATTTTTAAAATTTAGATATTCCTTGGGATTCTATGACCTTCACGTTATAAACTTTAGACATTCATATCCTTCAAAATACTAATCTTATTCTAATACATTCAAATGTGGAGCCAGTCACCATACTATAGATAATTATTAAAGGCAATATCCTTATGTTATTATAAAAGTTCAATGGCAATTATTATACTTGAGAGATTGCTATTTCCATAAATCCAAAGCTACTTTTGGAGAAAAAAAAAATATTTTAAGCAAGGCCTGGGAAAACGTCTCAATGTTATAAATGTAATCACATGAACAGAGATTCTTGTCCAAGTTCCTCTCTCTCTCTTGTTACAACACTGAGGGCAAGTTTTTAATAGCAACTCGGAAATTGTTTTATAGAGTAATGTTAGGTAATTTGAAAGATTTCTCAAAATGAAATTACATGTACAGGGTAGTTGATCAAGATTATGAAACTTGACTCTGCATTCTATGTATTTTAAATCACATTGCTATTTTCACCAACCTAAATTAATTATCGCCTTTTCCATTAGGTCACGATTTGGGAGAGATTTTATGGCCTCCATGGAGGAGGATAGTGAAAGGTGTTGTATCGTTGGCTGATGATTCATTACACCAGCTGCCCGCAAGTTGCAAGTCGCAGCACACCTGGAAATGCAGGCTCGTGACTGATGGGGAAACACATTCATCTTGGCACGTCACAAAGGAGATGGGATTGTAATTATTCTCCCTCGTTACTAAAGGTATTTTGGAGCCATATCTACCTACAAAATAATACAAATTACGCATCTGGACTAGCTCCACATGATTGTACCATCTGTTCTCAACAGTCTACCCTAAATGTCTCCCCAAGTATTTTCTGTGTTTTAAAAATAAAATTCAGTTTTTAAAGACCTAAACTGATCATTAACATTGTCAGGAGATGTCATTTTCAAAATTAAGACTAATGCAAATGCTCAAACCCTGAGTTAGTTTGGTTGATAAATACATAACACAACATCAACCTTGACTGTATACTAAGGAGATTCTGTGCATTTCCTATATTTTAATTTTGAGAAAATAAATGTGTCAGCTAAGTTTTACACAAAATATTTCATGTAGGAACTAACTATTTGGGTTTTCAAATGTGAAAGAATGAAAAGTCGTCAAAGGCTTCTCTCTTCAAACTGTTTCCCTGTTGCTCATTACATTGACCTCAAAACTGAGATTCTTCCCTCTCCCCCAAAAGTCCCTTAGCTTAAGACCTTAAGAAAGTATATAAATTCAAAAGGGTTCTAGATAAATTTATGAAGTTTGTAAAAATGAAAATTTCCAGAAGTTAATAATATCTCATCTAATATAATCACAAGTAATAAACTCTGCTTTTACTATTAGTTTTAAATTATTATAAAATCATATAGCTCATGTTTTTCTCTTTAAAAGGTAGGCTTGTTTTCTCTAAATATAAAATGCCAATGAAATCTGTACACAAGAATCAGAGAGATCAGGAAATGCATAGTCAACTTCAGTACTGAAAATGTAGTGCATAGGTTTCAATATGATATGCAATAATTTTTCATATTTCTTTCAAAATCACTAAAGAAAAATGTTTTCTTAGAATACTGAAACTTGGATAATACTATTATCTGAATAACAGTTTACCTTTCTCTAAAATAAGAATATATCAGTAACAGTAGTAAAAAGAATAATGTAGAGGAAAAGTGACAATCGCTAATCTAAGTACTTGATACATATTGACTTACCAACACAACCAGAGAGGTACGTGCTGTTGTTCTGTTTTTTGAGATAAGAAAATTTCTTTGCAACAGAAAAACAAAACAAAACGCTGAATCACATCACTATCACTATTCCTTAGTATTTGTATACATTGAATCATGGACATTATCAGTGTGAGAAACTAAGAAATGAAATTAAATTAAGGAAGAAAAGAATTAAAGAGAATTCTTGACTGGCAAGGCACTCTGATAGAATATATCCAAAATTCAGATAGTAACAATGGCAGAGAGAGTTTAAAAATATACTTGATGTACACATTAGTAATGTATACATGGCAAATAAAATTAAAGTAACACTAAAAAAGAATTTGATCTACATCTCTGAGATACTATTGTAATAAATGTTATGTTGTAGGTCCATAAACCTACAATTTGCCATGTTTTTCCATAATAAATATTCCCTTACATTAGATTTTAGAAGTGCGTCTCTTTAAAATGTTTTCAGATTCAAAAGTTACAGTCCTAATATAGTTATTTCTTTCACATATGGGAAATCCAATAAATATTTTATGTAAAATCTAGTTAAGAGCAGTCTTTTCTCTGTGTCTCCACTTATACACTAATAATTCTCAAGTAATTCACCTATTTTTTCTGTAAACATTAGATTTTACTGTCATAAGTTAGTTTATCATTTCCAGGTAATGTTAAAACTGGTTCCTGGTAAATAGTGTGTTCTCTGCCTTCAATTCCAGTTATAAATATGACAATACTATAATAAGTTGGTCACATGTCTGAATAAAGTAGCTTTCTCCACAATGATATTACATATTGGTTTGCACAACAGTTGAGTCAGTCATATTGAAGCATCCTGTTAGCATTCATTGCTGGTGTCTGACATCCTTCACCTGGCCAGATCTACCTCCTGACAGCCATCTCCCAACAGTTTACTACCTCCCAATACACCAGGTGCCAGAATTCCTTGGTCCATCTTATCTGCATTGACCCTTAGGCATCTTCTCTGATGTCCAGGTTATTTCATGCGGACCTGCCTTTGTACTTGCTCCTTTTCCTAGAAGTCAAGCAACCTCTACCCCCTTCTCTTTCTCATTAGTTACATGGGAAACACTAATTAATTCAAGACTCTGCATTAGCAGCATCCCTCCAGATAGGGTCAAGTACTTGCTCCTTTCTTCTCTGCCACACCGAGTAAGTACCCTACTATGGTATCAACCACACTGCCACCTTTACTTGTTTACAGCTTTGACTCATTGACTAGAAAATGAAATCTTCAGAGACAAAACTCATTTATCATGGAAGATGCTCCAACATGGTTGGAGCATAGCAGGTATTGAATAAAAGTAAGATGAATTAAGTAACTTTAGAGTTTATATTTTGCATTCTGCTTATTAAATTTTCCCTCTTTTCCCCACAAATTTGCACGTTGTTTTTCTGTACGAAGTCAAATGTTTATGGGCAAACATGATATTAATTTATATTTCTTAGCCTGTGTTAGAAACATTATGTAAATCACCATTCAATCATTCAATCATCACATTGTTATTTAGAAAGAAAAGGTAAAATAATGATTCAAATCTCCAAATTCACAAGTTCCCATGATATGCTACATGTATTTCCTTGCTTTCATTTCTCTTTTCCATTAATTATATTATTTTATTTAATCAAATAGTTATGAAAAAAAGAACATGTATTACTAGAAATAAGAACTTTTTGAGCTCAAGCTACACTTGTGTCTGAGAGTTAATATAAGTTCATTGTATGTGTTTATGTAAGACAGGTTACTAACATACAACTCTATTCTTTTTTAGGTTATAAGGAAATAGTATTGAATATATAATTTATAATTAAGTTATTTACACATAATTTATGATAATCAAATAAATTGTATGTGCCTAAGATAATGTCAATGACATTGGTGGTGAAGATGATGGTGGTAACTGGCCCCCACTAAACTCCCTCTTTGGCTCTGCTTTTTCAACTAGGTAATCTTACATTCTATTCCTCATAACAATTTCAAAAGAAATATGGCTACTTACTTTTCAGGGTTGTCTACTTCTTCCGTAACAAAATTGAGGTAAAACCTAAAAGCATACAAATTAGCAACTATTAATATATTTTACCACTGTAATCCAAAGTTTCACATTTTAAATATTTAAAATTGAACACAGATTATGAAAACTTCATTAAAAATACTTATAGTACAATGAAAATATCTAGCAACAAAACCCCCATAGATTATGAACACAGATTATGAAAACTTCATTAAAAATACTTATAGTACAATGAAAATATCTAGCAACAAAACCCCCATAGATTATTTTTCTATTAAGCCACACGTGAAGTGCTTCTAAATTTAACAGTAAGGAACTGAGAGTGGAAAATCCCCTAGTTTCTCTGCAGTGCAACACATGGGAGCCAGAGGTGGAGTTAAGCCCAAACTGGGAGGTCAAGGGGAGATTTTTAGAGGAGACATCCCCCAACCTGAGCTTCAAGAATTCTTAACATTTAGCCTGGGTGCAACGGTGCACACCTGTAATCCCAGTGACTCCGGAGGTGAGGCAAGAGGGTCACAAGTGCAAAACCTCCCTCATCAATTTAGCAAGGCCCTAAGCATCTTAGCAAGACTCTTTCTCAAAATTAAAAATAAAAAGGGTTGGGGGTGTGGCTCAGTGGTGAACCCTCCTGGGTGGTAGCCCTGGTGAGGAGGCGTGAGGTCTTCCAGGCTGAGTACAGAAATGGGTCAGGGTGGTTATGCCCAGCGACACATCAACAGTTTAGCATTCTGCAGTTCTGGTGTAGCAGAGGAAATGGGAAGAGAACTTATAAGACGGCCTCTGCCCCCTCCAAATTCAGAAGTGGAGACATATATCAAAACTTACAGTGCTATAAGACAGTAGCATTTCTAGATTTAGGGGACTGTTATTGACTTCCTAGACAGAAACACAGTGTACAAGTCGGAACCACAAATGGTAGAATAATATACATTTCAAAACTTCGGCGGGGGGATAAATTTCAAATGTTCTACCACAAAAATAATATTTGAGGTGATGAATATGTCAATATGCTCAATTTAATTATCCCACATAGTATTCATAAATAATAACATCACTTTATAGCCCGTAAACATATACAACTCTAATTGTCGATTTGTAATTAAAAAAATAAAAATGTGATAAATCCTCAATTCACACGTCTTCCTTTCAGGTTAATATGTTCCAAATAACCTCACGTCGCAGGACTGTTCTTATTTTTTTCCACATAGGCCTGTTAATTTCAGGCACATCCGTAGTCTTTGCACCATAAATCACCAACTAAAGAGCAGGAAATTTTGTACATTTTTAAGTCTACAACACTTTCTGGGTCTTTTTATATGAGAAGAAATATTCTGGGCATACCGTAGGTTCCTTTCAAGCTCCACAGGATTGCAAGTATCACCCAAATGTCGGGGCCCTAGAGAAATTTCCTTCACTCTATGGCTCTCTCAATCCTATATGGGATTGTCTAGCACTAGAATCCTGGAGTTTGTTTTGTAATCTGAACTGACTGCTAGCTAGCCTTTAAAGCCCTCATAGTTCTTTATTCGGTTTTCACAATGAAAGGCTGAGGCAGATTCCATCATGAAGTAAGCATAGATAGATGACTAGAACATGGAAATGGGAAAACTAAGGGACCATTAAGAAAAGAAAAAGAAGCAAACAAAGAACTCACTATCTCTTCATTTAACTAGGAAATCATATTTTCAACCTACTCCTGATATCTTATTTCTCAGAAGGTTAAAAATAACCTTTTACATGGGTACACAGGAGCACAGTTCTTGATGTACAAATTCTCTACATTCTAAAATCAATGGCTGGAATATTAGCCCATCAGCTAATGTGCTTACCTCACAGCCTAAAAGAAAGATGCAGAAACCTGTCTTGCTCCATCTTCATGGAAACCTTATCTAAACTCTTCACTAGTTCAAGGTGAAGCTGCCAGCAATTGGAAGGACTATGCTTTAGGCAGTTCTATTTGAAACACTGAGAGAAGAGTAGCGATAAAGGCGATATAAAAGGTCAGTAGCCAAGACATTTTTTAATGACTAGAAAGTTAAATTTCTAAAAATAGAGGTTGTCATTATACTAGGAAAGCAAGCAACAGTCAGTGCATATATCTGGAATATGTTCTTTGAGAGACATTTGATGTGCTTGTTATAAGCCTCAGGCAATAGGAAGTACAGGAAGAAAATGAAAAAAAAAATCACACATGAAGAACTGTTTCTAGATTTCTTATGTCAAAGATGGCCAGTTTCTATATAAAGGTTCCTTTAGAGACTAGTCTTTTCCAACAATATTAAAGCAAGAAGGGGAAACAGTTATGAAGAAAGAATTTAACTTCATATGTTTTCCATGATTCCAGAGCACAGCAGAGAGGAGGAGAGGGAAGGAGAACGGAAGGGAGGAAAGATCTGGGGCAGGGAGTGGAGAAAAGAAGGAGAAAGCTTCTTATTTTAGTCCAAACATCACCTCCTGTGGGAAATAGACCTTTATGCTCTGTGATCTCCAGCCCTGAGTCCACAGAATTCTTGGGTATTCTATCTCCTCAAGGCCTCCAGAGAATGCTTACAGAATCTATTGTTCCAGCTTTTCCATGATTGTGCATAAAAGGCTCTGTAAGGCCAGCAGCACATTCCAATACCCAACCATGTGAATTATTTTTAAAAGAAGCTTATTCTGTAGATTAGATTTGACACGATGGTACAAAATAATCCCAGCAGGTGCTTTAGAAAGACTAAGTCCATTGAGGATAAGCTTTAAAAGAGAGGAAAAAAAGACAAGTGAAAAACTACTTTCTGGCTCACGGTTTAGGAAAAAAATAAAAAGTCCCACCAAGCAATATTTAACTTTGGATCAAGATATGGGATTGAAATTGGTTTGGTTCCCCAGAGCCACAGGGGGACTGGCAGATGTGTTTCTCTGAATGCAGATATTGGCAACAGTATTAGAGTTGTTCTGACCCAACCTGTGACCTCGCCGGGTTAATGATTTCTTTTCCCCTAATCATGTTTCTGTGAAGGAGTTTTCATCATTCTGGAAAGGTTCTGTGCTCCTCAGAGCCCAAAGTTGATTCTATTCAGGTTCCCCAAGGTTCAGAGGTGTCTTTTTCCTATTCAACTGCTCAGAGCTGAGCAAGTCCCCAGGACAACAGTGGTCTTGCTGCTTTTCCGGACAGGCTAAGAAGCTGGCCAGGAACCTTGGTGACAATAGCTGCTTTGCTTCTGTCTGCCTCATCTGCAATGCCTCCATTTCTTTTTTTCTTTTTTTTTTTTTGGTTACACATTGTCCCAGCAGCAATATAGGAAGTGGCTCATTTATGGTCCCCTATTTATGATTCAATGTCCGAGTCTTTTAAGACTCGCATGTAGAGTCACATCATGAAAGATGGAGCTGTCATATGGTAGGACTCACATTTAGAAAGTGATTCAATGCCTCTCTATTGGGGAATGTTTTTAGCCTCCATCTTCTCCACTTGCATCTGATGATAGTAACTTTTCTTCTAGAATTCCAAACCAATAGACTATTTTCCTAAACACAGCATCCTTTCTTACTCAGACTGATAGCTGTACATCAGCCACCAGAGCATTTCTACCCTCTCCAGAAAGCAGTGTTCAGAGAGTGCAGCCACCCATTACCGAAGCACAGTCACTCTCTGTCTCCTACATTGAAATCCTAAACTTATTTTCCAACACTGTGATTGAACCCTCAAGAATATGAGGAAATTGGGGGCTTCTTCCTCTTTCAAATAGGGAGTAGACATAAGGATTCTGTGATGAGAGTATAAAGCGTTTTAGAAAAACTTCCATCCTGTAAACAGAATCATATTTTGGGTTCAGCATCAACAAAATTCAATATTAATCAGATAATTAGAAATGAAAAGACTCTTTATACATGGACAAATCTGTTGGCCCTCAAAAGCCTCAGAAGTGGAGGGACCTGGCACCACATAAAGCAGGTGACCAGAATATTGAGCCGGGTGGTGGAGGAGTGAGGAGAGAAGTCTTTTAAGATTCCGTGGGAACAGATGCAGGGGACTCACAGGCAAGAGAACTCCATTCAGCAGAATTAATCAAATCTCGCTTGTGATGATCTCCACATTCCACATTCCTGACAGAGTACCACCAGGCTCCCAGCGCCTGGCTGTGGCTGAAAGCTTTTGCCACCTCTCCACTCCTCACTGAGGCTTCCAGAGACCCTCAGAGTAGCTTGGCTGCTGCCCCAGGCCACTCGCTCTCACTGAGGCTGAATAGCCAGGGAAGAGTCGATTCAGCCTCTAACCCTGTGATCACACTCGGTTCTTTTCTCTGCCTAGCACCACATTGTGCTTTGGACAAAAGTAAAAGGACTTCAAAAAACGCTGAGTGATTGATGCTTACACACAATGACTGTAAAAAGATTCTGGGAATATACAAATATGTTCACACTGGTCTCCGAGCTACAATCTTCAAACAACCTTCAATCACATTTTGCTTCAAAGCCATGCTAAAGTTTTAAGTCTCTATATGCTCTTCCTTTTCCTCTAATGCCATATTTTCATAATTCAGTGAGATTAGTAGGTACGTTTATTTTGAAATACCTTTATATTTCCCTGCATTAGATGGAAGTTAGGAGCCTAAAAGCTAAAGAAACAAAAAGAAGTTATATTTGTGTTTGAAATGTGTTTACGTAATTTTTGAGCTAGTGAAGTTTCCTGGTATTATTTTGTAGGTCCTAGAACGTTCTTATAGCTAACGCTGTCTGTCAGTTTTATAAATAAATAAACAAAATGGTGCCATCATTTACTCCAAAACAATAAAAGTTAATCTTACCACACTGCTTCGGATGTTTAAATGATATTTGGGGGCCTACAGGGCTTTCTTAAAACTGTCATTTCAATTAAAGCTTACTAGATAAATAAAATTTAGTTAGGGAAAGTTCCATATTGATTCATGATTATTGTTATCCAATGCCCCAATCAAAGGAATCATATCTGCGGCAACATGACTTTAATCATCTTTGTGGCATTCTTTTATTTTCAGATGTTGGGGACATTCTGATGAATTTCTAAGGTCCACTAAAATGTTACCCATGTTCTGGTACAGGTGATTTTATTGTCTTGGTTTCTCCCTTCCTGCCTTTAGGAAACCATTTTATAACCTCCTGGGAATGCCTCATTTATTTCAGAATTTTTTTCTTTATCGGGGGAAAGTAGAAAAAAGTTCATTAATCACTATTTGTAAATATCCTTGGAGCTTCAGCTGAAAGACCTTTTGACAAGCCAAGTACTAATCTTTAGTACCTAATGGCACCGTTCTGTCCCCACGGATACATAATTATAAGTGATTTATGCTGGCTCTTAAGACCCAGTATTTGTTTGTTTCTTATGACACTGGGCTAAATCTGGTAGTGACCTTGATGGTGTTGGCACTTAGAAAACAATACCCGAAACTCTGAGCCTTGGCAGGCTGAGTACTCTCAACTGAGGGAAACAAACAGCCACAAAAGTAAGATCTCTCTGACTTCTTCCCACCCTTCTTTCTTGGGTTTCCTTTCCTTCCAAGGCCAGCCATAAAAATTAGAATTCTTTTCTCCAAGGGGGATCCCAGGCTCCTGTCTTTCCCCCAAACAAGCCAGAGGATCTAGAAAATTACTCTAACTTCTGCCTTTCTGTTTAGAAGCTGGACATAAAGAAATGCCCTGATCAACTTTGTCTGATAGTAGGTCACAAGACTCTTGTTCCAAAGGGCTCCTTCTCTGAACCCCTGGGGAGGGCAGGGGCAGGGGATGCTATTTGCAGACTCCACGAAGAACCTGGATGGACAGGCAGGCCTTCCTGGGTTTCCACTCTCCATCTATTACCATTACCTCCTGTACAAATAGACAGTTTTCCCTGAGTTTGGGGGTCTTCATTTCTGAGCACTCCCATGTCGTCTTAAACTTTGGTTAAGTCACTTGACATGCTTTTCTCTTAACCTGTCTTTTGTCATAGGTGTGTTGACCATGGTCCTCAAGCTCACTGAAGGAAAGCGTCACACTTTTCCACTCCTCCAACACCAGCTTTGCATTAAGTCATGTGCAGTGTAACCGGCCTCGTGCAGGGGACCAACCATACTTCTCATTTCAAATACCATATAACACTGGAGCACAGCCCACCCTCATTCGCCTGGCACCCTGCTTGACATTTAATCTAAGAACCTGAAGGAATCAATGGACCATACAAACCATCCAAATCCAGAGAGATCAACTTACCAGCCTGCATAGGCATACATTCCGTAATAAAAAGCCAGGGGCAACCCCATAATACTGGCATCTCTTCCTGAAAAGGCATCTTTAAAGTGTTGGGTTTGCCCTGCAATTAGAATAGAAAGACTTTAGAGCTTTACAAAGAATTGGTTTTCATTTCTTCTAACCGTCGTCCCTGGGAAAAGAGACCTAATCACTCACTCTCCGCTTGTTGCCAACTTTACCTGTTAATACTGTACCCAAGCTAAAGAACAAGTCCCATAGGTACTTTGATCACCACCCATACAATTTCATGTTTCTCTTCTAATCATGTTATAGCCAGGATGACATCTTAAAAATCAGTTCTTGTTTAAATGAGCTCATACTTCGACCATGAAAGAAGATGGAAGAATTTTCTGTGAACCGTAACTTTTAGGAGTGGGCTAGTGGGGTTTTTAGAAGTGCAATGCTTGGAAAGAAATGCAAAGAAATAGCCAAGGGTGTACCTCCACTGAGGAGGCAGGGAGACACTCCAGAGTTGCTGTCCCACGTCTTTAACTTCCTACTTTCTGTTTGTCCCATGCAGACCTTTAGACACCAGCCTCTGGAACAGGGGTTAAAAACTCTGCAGACCAAATCTGCCACACCAACCTACAAGCCTCTTTTTAAAATAAAGTTTTATTGGTGTACATCCATGCCCGCTCATTTAAGTGTATCATCTGTGGTTTATTTCACTCTGTGACAGCAGAATTGAGTAATTGCAACAGAGACCATGCTGCCCACAAAGTCGAAAGCATTTCCTCACTGGTCCTTATTGTTTATTACTATTGTAATTATTATTAATTAGTGGTACTGGGAGTTGAACTCAGGGGCATTTTACCACTGAACTAAGCTTTTTATGTTGAGACAAAGTGTCCCTAAGTTACTGAGGCTGGCCTCAGCTTATGATCCTCCTGCCTCAGCCTCTTGAGTAACTGGTATAGGTGTGCACCACCACACTTGCCTATCAGTTGCTTCTTTTCATTGACACGGTCCCAATACCACAGTTTTTGTTTAGAAACACTAATTTTGCATTAACAAGTACATTTTTGTTCATCACTTTTTTTTTTCTATTTTGAAAATTGCAGAGGATCCTTTTCTTGTTTATCTTTTATGTAGTTCAAAAATCAGAAATTCAAGGCTAGGGATATAGCTCAGTAGGTAGACTGCTTTGCTTTGCATGCATAAGGCCCTGGGTTCAATCCCCAGCACCACATACACACACACAAAAAAAAATCATAAATTCAAACTAATTTTAGTGAGCTGATGTTTAAACTTTAGCAGAAAAAAAAAAATAGCAAATGAGATAACCTAAATGGGAAATGACTTTTTTTCAAAGTCAGTCCTTATATAAACAAACAAAAGTAGGTTGGGAGATGGTTGATGTAGAAGACATTCTCTCTCAAGTCAAATCTCAACTGTTGCCTGCACTGCCAGACATGTTTATGATGACACACCGTGAGTGAGTTTGGGGACTCAAAACAGAGAATGCGGAGTTGTATACTAAGCTATTTTCCCCTCAAAGTAACCAGTTTCCAAATATAACTTTTTTTTTTTAATGATATAGTGAATCAGGAATGCCTGTTTAAGACATCTCTGTGTCCTTACAGAAAGAAAATATAAATACTGGAATTCAGACGAAAGCATCTGCTGAGCATACTTTTATCATGATTGGCCTAAAGGGACAGTAATACTCAAGAGCACAGGACCAGATGAAAAGAAGAAACCTCTGCAAAGGCTGACACCCAAGCACAGGCCTTCAAAAGTGCCATTTTGTGAGTGCTACAAAAGAGAGGCATTTTATTTCTAAACTTCAGGAATATTTTGGCTACATAACAGAGGTCTCGGGAAGATGAAAGTCATAATATTCAAAAGAAAGATCAACAAGTCCTCGTAAGTGAATACACAACATTCAATTATTTTCAGGACCTGATTAGAGTAAAGATAAATGTGCAATTTGTGTTAGGGAAGTCATTCTCTCCCTGCAGTCTCAGATGAATGAAAAAATATGTGATTAGGTTAGAAACAAAGAAAATCATGATTTTTTTTATAATTTTATAGTAACAGAGAAAATGTATCTGCTAAGAATGCTCTCCAAGATATTCAAATTTACTTTGTGGTAATATTCACAGATGACTTCTCTGTTGGAGAACTAGGAAGAGTCCTGGTCATATCAAGCATTGATGCCATAAGTATTAATGAAAATATCACTCCATTGTAATGGCCAGACAGACCCCAAGAGCTATATTTTGACCCGTGGTCCCAAGGAACCTGCAATACAGTTGGTCAGTCAAACCCCACCTCATATACGTATATAATTAAATGTTCAAGGCTGACTAAGGACTACAGTGCTACCTACGATGCCTGACATTTCACCAAAGAGAAAAAAATGAGTCCCATCTAGTAGACCATCTGACCTACGAATCTAAACCAGAACTGAACCAGGATTGGTGACCAGGGATTTCTGTACTTTCCAAACCATGAAGGAACTCATTACAGAAGAAGAAAGTGAGAACAGAACAGGCTACTTGGCCTACTATTCCCAAGGAACAAGACAGAATATGTGCAAGCCAGCTCTGTGGAGGCTGAGGTGAAATTAACAGAGCAAGCTCAGCTGGTCTCCTCAGAACATTCCGTCTGCGTGGTGTGTGGTTCTGAGCTGACTGAGGTTGCTGGAGAAGATGGAAGGACTTTGCCAGCAGGACTCTAAGATCTCCCACCAGGCTTATTCAATGGACAGCAGCTGCTCCCTTTCCCAGCTGCAGAGTGACCAGTCTTTCGACATTTGTTGTTATTTGATGCCTCTACAGAGAGCAATGACTTTGCTGAATTTAGCATTTGCCTTTGCCTTACTGCGGTTCTTCATTGAACTCCTCTATGAATTCCCTTTCTTGGAACAAACAATATCAGTGGAAACACTAAATACTTAACATGCCCAAGGTATATGTCACCTCTTCACAATTTTCCTCTCTCTCTCCCGTTATTTCCTACTATGTTGCCCATGACCAACTAAATAACTCAGGTGGACCTCTTTACCTGCCAACCATTTCCACTGATTTCAAGCAATGGCATGTGACTTCTCTCCCCAAACCACTAAAACTCCAAATGACATCCCCCCCTCAACTTCTGTTCTTATTAAATAATATCCAGAAAATATGATGTGTCTGTACTAAATCAAGTTTTACATGAAAAATAATGTAACCATAGAAGTTAAATTTTTACAACTGTTTTGATCACCCCATAAATATTTGGTTTTTAGGAATATCATTCACATATCTGACTCCTCTTCTGAGGGTATCACTCTGAAGATAGAAAAAATAATAACCAGAAAATTAATAAAATAAAATAAAAATAATAAAATTATTTTTCATATTCATTATTATATTAAATATTTTTCATTATTCTCCAAAAATCTTTCTCTTTAATCTTTATTACTGCTATTGGACAACTTTAAAGTGAAAGTGAAAGAATGCATTTATCTGTAGTTAAAGCTACTTGCAGATTCCCCCCGCTTTGGATCTTCACTCCAGTTTTTCTGAATAGAATTCACTGATGCCCTGTTTGAATGCTTGGCCCAAATCCTCTTGCTGCCATTTAACAGTAAATACCAACTCACCCCAATGTAGCAGCCTTTCAAATCAATTAGATGACAGTCTAGAGTTTAAGTTCCATGAGCAAAGACTAATTAAGGATTCTGCTAGTACAAGCAAAAGTTAGTGTTAGAAGAGATCAAAAGCAGATACGTATTTTAAAAAGCATTTACTTTTCAGTCCATACCTTTAATTAGCTGTATAACTCCAGGGACTATAATTATCAGAATTGCTGTGAGCTTGCAAAAGGTTAGGAAAATCTGGATCCGGGCACTCCAGCTGACACTCATGCTATTTAGAACCATCACCACAGCTGCAAACAAACAGTCAAAGTTACAAAAGGCAAACCCTCATGGGCACAAAGACATCTTAGGTCCTCATTACTCAAAGAGAGATCTACAAACCAGCAGTGTTGACATTACCTGTAAGAGTTTTAGAAATGCTGAAATGCCAAATCTTGGCCCCACCCCAGACCTAATGAATGCAAATCTGCATTTCAACAAAATCTCCAGGTGATTTTATGCACATTAAACTTTAGAAGCTTGGATAAAACAAGCTTCTAAACAGAATTTCTCTCTGTTCTTTGCATATGTCTCTAAGAATGGATATATAGTGTAGGGCTCTGATGATCAAACCAAAATATCTTGTACTACTAAATCCTGCAGCCATCACAGTGCACAAATTGCTGAATTTTACTTTTTAGCTTCACCTGGCAACAGTGTCCTCTCTACGTGATGGCACCAAGGTGGCTCCCATTCAAGAAGGAGTAAAAAGTAGAGAAGTTAGATCTTAGTCCTCACCCTCAGCCTTCTTCTAGTTTTTCTCTAATTACGATTCTCACATGAAAGGTTGACTTCTCGCCTACCCAACAATCGTTTTAGGACTTGAGTAAAATGTCATAAGAATTTTCAAATTAGGATGCACCCTGGGTCCCGAGCCAACAGAATTTCCCATTCTTAATTATGTTGCCCACAGTTTCCCAAGCTGCAATCACCACTCCACCTTGTGGACCATGAAAACTTCAAAGAGAGAACATGGACTATTCATCTCTATTTTGCCAAAATCTAGTTCCATGCCTGGTCCACGGAAGTAACTAACACATGTTTGCTGAATGAATGGATGAACTGTATTCTCAGAAAATCTAAGGCACATGGTGTATAGAGATGCTCTAAGACCTTCTTCCTCTAGCAGGCTGGAATGACAGATTATACTACACAGTGAATTTCAACTTTATGCTCTTTCCAAATTACTTTGCATAGTGTTAACAAAAACAAACAAACAAAAACAACCCCCAAACAACAACATCAATAAAGACATCAAAAATAAATCAAAATAGTTACTCTACTCCTGACATTTATGGTTATTATCTATAAACATTATTTTTATAAAGATGAATTTTCCCTAAATAAATATAAAAAATGTCTAAACTATTTCTCAGGGGATGAAATAAAACACTGACAGAATTTTTATAATTCAAATTGCAACTGGAAGTTTTCCTTATGTACATTAATAAGAGTTCTCTTCAGTTTTACTGCCTGATCATTAGCTCATTTCAGTGTTCATAAATTAGTGAAATGTTAACACATAATTTATAAAGATAAAATTTTAAAATAACGTAGATCCTTAAAGGGAAATTTTAAAACAACCTATACTTTTAAATGTATATCCTTTTAATAAATCTATACAGCCATTTGAAATCATATTGCAATTATATAATTATTACAAAAAAAAAGGTTATTTACAACATGTTATTGATCAAGACAATATGTTACAGAGAGATGGATGGATGGACAGGTAGGTTAAGAAGATAGACATATAGATAAATATAGAAAAAAAGAAGTAAAGAAAAAGATCTGAAAGAATATTTACCAAAACATTAATAGCAAATATCTATAGATGATAGAATACCAATATTCTGTATTTATTTTTCAATAATATTTTAGTACATTTTATAATAAATGTATAATTTTGGTGATTATAGCTAACAAAAGTGAAAATTTGCTTAAAGGTTCTCACCACAAAGCAAATAAAAAAAAAAAAAAAGGAAGCAATAGGCAAAGTGATAGAGTAATAAGTGAATTAACTAACTTGATGTGTTACTTGATGGTAAACACTGCACAAAACCTATATACAGATGGGAATGTAGTTCCCTGGTAAGCTTTTGCCTAATATGCATGAGGCCCTAGGTACAATCCCCAGCACACCACCCAAAAGAAAAAAAAAAAACTTTATAAAATAATTTTGCAAATACCTCTGTAAAGATGGAATTTTTGCTAATAAATAGATCCATAAATAAATTTCATTTTTAAAATAATTCATACATTGGAAAAAATAAAGGATCCAAAGACTCTATAGAAAGTAAAATAGGAAGTTAGTAATGAGGAAGTATTTTGAAGGAGTTACTGGTGAGCAGGATTGGAATGACCAAAGCCTCAGGGAAGATACCTCCGCTACATTTGAAGCCCAAGACACAGAAGATTAGATAGGTCCATTGTCAATGGCAAAGTGTGCTGTTGTTTTATCAGAAATGACAAAAAATAAATAATATTAGCTCTCTCTCTCCCTAATAAAAATCACTTCCATACTGAAAGTAATCTAGTGCAACTCTTCTGGCCTCTCCATCATCCAGTGATTTTTTTCTGTGCAAATGCCCATGTGATAAATGAGCCATCACATGAAAATTACTATTATTTTTTTTAATTAAGGAGGCTCAACGTTGGCAAGAAAGTGAGAAAAAAAAAAAAATGATCTCCTGTTCCCACTAGCAACAAAAGAGTTCTGTTTTCTTTTAAACAGAGCTCCCCAAACCAAAGGTGCTCTCTGTCTCTGCAAGGACACTGCAGTAGAAAAGAGAAGGGTGGAGAAAGTGGAAAAGAGGCAATAGGAAGAAAAGAAAGAAGGAAAAAAGGGAAGGAAGGACATTCTGATTTTAGGAACATCTAGCCACTATATAGTTGAAACGAGAAAAAAGGGTCTGTTAATCTTTAAGAGTGTAAGTAGTTAGTAATGCCTACTGAAATAGGAAAACAAAAGAAGTATTTGGGAATTTCTTTTCTATTTTGTAAAGTTTTCTTAGACAAAGAGAGACCCAAATCAAGTCACTCTCATGAATTGATGATCACACCTTGCTCTTT
This sequence comes from Callospermophilus lateralis, assembly GCF_048772815.1. Taxonomy (NCBI): domain Eukaryota; kingdom Metazoa; phylum Chordata; class Mammalia; order Rodentia; family Sciuridae; genus Callospermophilus; species Callospermophilus lateralis. The sequence continues at coordinate 125,305,866 of NC_135312.1, read as the reverse complement.
TCTTAAACAACTGAAAAAAAAATTCTGGTTAAGACTGGTTTTTCTCGAAGCTTTCTCAAAATCCTGTTTTCTCTGAGCTTACAGGCATTGCACTCGTTATTTGGTACACCAAATTCCAGCTGAGGTGTACCTCTTGGCCCTGAAGGTACAACCTAACAAGCAAGAGAGCCAGGGCAGAGCTCTAAAGTTTCTCAACGGCCAGAACTGCTGCTTTATCACGAGTCTGTATAGCAAATCTAAGACAGTGTATGTTGCTTATCAAACAATATTGAACAGGGATTTGGGATTCACAAAATGCAAGAGCTTTCTGAATTTCTGAAATAAACAATATCTACTTTTTTTAAAAAAAATACATACTATCTAACCATATTGTGATAATAAAAGAAATCTGAGCCAGCTCTCTGGCCCTAGCTTCACTTCCTTTGAGTGATTGCTAATTTCACACATGAGGAAATAATTATATCCGTTTGATTTTTTTTTTTTTTTTTTTTTTTTGCTTGCCTCAAATTTCCAAAATAAAAATACAGGGACATGTACTTGTTATTTGCTTATTTATGTTGCAGTTTTCTAAGAAGTGAAATGCAGCAACGAAAGCCACATCTATAAATCCTGGAGATAAGAAATACATATTTGAAGGGAGCTGTATTTGAAGAGGATGTTTAGGGGAATGTTAAGGATTGACACTGTGATTTAAGGATGGGAAAGTATTTCTTTCTGCATGCTCCATAATTCAAGTTGGGTTTGAAGAGAAAGATTAGAGATTCTGGATATATTGGGTTTTCTCACCAGTTAAGATTCTTTTTGGCTTCTGACTGCTTCATGCTACTGATAAAATATATGAATGCTGTGTATCTAGGTTACCTGGTGAGATAAAGTGGGTAGTATTGCTTTTTTGTAGTGGCTGCTTGGGTTTCCTCTTTCTCTTTGTTAGCATTCATTTTCTGGATGCATTATTTCAGAGAACCAGTCTATATTTAAGATCTCACAATCAGAAATAAAAATGGTGAACATCAAATAAATGTAAACTATTATGGCCAATGTTGTACACGAACTTTTTACATAGATAATGTTATTTCATCCTCCTGTCTATGACATGGTTACTTAATATTGGCCTTGTTTTTCCGATAAGCAGTTGAGACTCAAGATACTGTTTAACTTGCCTATGTGCACTTAGGCGGTAAATGTAAAGATTGGAAACCAGGTGGGCTAACTCTGGAGCCCACACTTTTACCATTGCTCATGGCTCAAAGAAGGAGATAATACTTCAAAGTTGTATGTGATCTCACCAGTACACACAGTTCTTTCAGACTCTCATGGTGGCTCTTCCTCTCTGCCTAGGTGCATTTTTATCTTAGCTGGGACCTCAGGACACTTCCATGCCACATTTTACTTATCATCCTCCTGAAGGACATGGTTGCTGGTCCATAGCATTTGTATATTTTAGTACTATGCACATCTTCCACCTATGAATTGATTGTGTGGGTAATTCAGTTACAGTAGGGAAGGAGTAGGTCCACCCAGATTCCAGAAGATTCAAAGAGCCATCCCACATGCTATATTTGAAATTCTGACACACAACTAGTTCTGGATTTCTTTTGTCATGCAATTTAACGATGTCAGGAAAACACAGTTTTGAAAAGGAAAACAAGGCCATACATTTGCAGAACTGGCTGTTTTCCACAATGCAATATAAATGTCATTTTGTTTTCTCCTCCTAATTTCTCCCACAAGATCTGAGAAGGGGATGCAGTTCTTAACTAATCTATATAAAATAAACTAGCAAAGGAATTGAGACCCAGAGAGGGTTGTTAGGGATGGATCTGGGACTAGATCTCACATCTTAAAAAGTTTTTTTATGATAATGCTTTGCCATTCAAGTGTATACTTCCTTGGGGCCTAGTTTTAGGAGACTCAATGATTTAGATACTGAACATACTTCAGTGCTCATTAGACCAACAAGAGCAGCGAAAAGAAATGGTGTTCTGTGGAAGGTAAATGGGGTAATGTCATATTGGGTTATCAGAGAGCCACTAAATGTGAACAAATGGGATTTTCCAGTGAAACTTGCATGTGCCTGACATGTTTACCAGAAAGGACAGAATTTTAAATAAGCCAAAACTTTCCATCTTTATTGATCTGACAGAAGTGACATAGGATGCTTTTTTAAAATGAGCTTAAATTAGCGTTCAGTTAGCTCCCCACACTCATTCCACTATCATTTCTCCAATGGTTGGTTAATATTTCACAAAATTTGAAACTCTAACTATGATATAACAAGACCCTTCAGGATTGACCTTTTTCTATCTTTAGAGACTTTAAACACCTTCTTTCCCTCAAGGAACATAGGGATTCATACAATTAAACTATTTTCTACATCTCAGTAACCTCCCACCCCTGACAGACAGAAAACCACCAATAGTTCACTTTGAAAAATAAAGGGTGCAGAGATTTGCCCCCAGGTAAATTTCTCTTTCTCTATTTCCATCTAACCCCCTGTTGCTCCATTAACAAATTCTTCTTAAAGACCGTTTGACTTACCCAATTAGCCCATTGATTTAAATTACTTCCTGCTGAGTCTAGGAATATTCCTTCTGTTTTCCCTTTTTGTGCTCTGGTGTTGGAACACATTGCCTTGTCAGAAGCTCAAGCTTACAAAGGCTTATCTTACAAAATATTTCAAAAGCTAGTATTATAACAAGTGACAAAAATAGAAGGATGTGTCTAAATTTATCCAAGAGTTACTCAGGTTTTTTGCTAACTACTCTACCACCAAACTCTACTATAGATGTTTTCTAAAACCCACATGGTTATCCTTTCTCCTAATTGCTTTACTTTAAAAAAAAAAAAAAAACAGTTTCCATTTGATCTCCCAAAATACAAATTTGCCCTTTAAAAATTTAATGGAACTTAGATAAATAAGAAGAGTTATCTAGGGGCTGGGGATATAGCTTAATGGGTAGAGTGTTTGTCTTGCATGCACAAGGCCCTGAGTTTGATCCCCAACACCACAAAAAGAAAAAAGAAAGTCATCTAACTTTACAAAACTAGAAATATATCATCACTAACCATCTAATTTCATGCCCAAAGCAGCCAAAATTTGTAGATTTGTAAACAGACACATAGGTTATGATTAAAAACTTCTGTTTTTTAATAACAGAATAAAACTTTTAATAACTTTGATTACTAATTTACATAGCTCTCAAAAACACTACTCTTTCTCTTCTCAATTTTCATATGTTAACTGTGATATGATTCTGTCTTAGTCATTTAGGGGACAAGAATATTGTGGGCATAAAAATGGCTGTTAGACCAATCTCTTAGTCGAATACCAGCTTTATCAAGAATCTCCTGTGGGCAAAGTACTCTGTTCAAAGTCTTAAAAATCTAACTTAATTTCATTTTCCTACAATCATTCAAGATAAATTATCTTTTCACAGGCCTTTCACCAACAAATAAAACTGAAGCTTAAAGAAGTTTAATAATTAGCCCAAGATCACATTACTAAGAAATAGTGACATTTAAGTTCCATTTCCAGGTTGTTTGTTCTGGTGAGCCACTATGTTTAGATGGTTCGTCCCATAGCAAACTATTTCATTTTACTAGCAATTCCCCTACTGCTTGAGGTAACTGAAGCTATGCAACCTTCCAGATTTAACAAGTATACAGACTATAGATCTTTCTGCTAGAGAAACAATTCTTAGACCTCGTTTTATAAAAATCAATCAGGAGCGAAGAATTATTGAGTACAAACAGCATGCTGGGAGCTGTGTGAGGGGCTGGGAATACAACCATGTTAAGGTCCCTAATCTCATGGAAGTTCCAATGACTTTTTCAAAAAAAAAAAAAAATGCATAAATACCTACCATTTGTATTGTGCTCTTAGTAAATTGCAAGCATTACCCAAACACTTCACATATATTGTCTCATTCATTGTGGCTTAATCTGTACAACACCTTATAACATTGGCATGATTTCCTGAGAATACTGAGTTAAGAATGGTACAGTGACTTGCCTTCGTGTCTGTAGAGTTTATTAAAGGCACAATGATTAAGTAGGTACACCATTACCACCCCAGAATGAGAAAATGTCAACTTGGAGCAATTTTCTTTTCTTTTCAGAGTTCTCACAGAAGAATAGAGCTGTGTACATGTTTGCAAGACAAATTAGGAAATGCACTATGAGCCTATTAAATTCAGAGACATATATACGCCTAGCATCTGAGACATTTCTATATGAAATTCCTAATGCTCTCCTGCAAACTAACCACTTACCTGTCGTCAAAAATGCACTGTTCTTTTTATTGTTCTATCGAAACACCTTAGAGCAACCACCTAAACATTTTTCCATGAGTATGAAATTCGGTTATTCATATATAGCTTTCTATTTCTGAGTTGTTAAAATTTAAATCAATTGATTCTTAAAACAACAAAATGATTAAGAATTAAGTTCTCCTCTCCCATGACATTCAAGGATTTGGTATTTGGAACCTGATAGGATGTTAGAGTCAGATTTGATTTCATTACCACCTAGGTAATTTTGTTCATGAGACTCTTGCTCTTTTTTTCAGTTTCTAAAATCTATTCACATTGATAAAAAAAAAATGAGTAACTTCCTAATTTGAAGCTTGTAAAGAAATCTCCTATTGTGCTAGTAATTATAAAATCTTTAAAGAAAATTCTTACCATGGCCAATAATAGGCATCAAAAACTATGACACTGAGATGGCAGCTTCTAACACTGTAAACCGTCTGAAGCATACACACCTAACATAGAAACATAACTCCATGATCATGGATGAGTTAGGATTCAACATTTCATGGAGGTAGAATGATTTCCAACTCACAAAGATCTACAAAATAATTGGGTTTTCTTCCTTTAATCTCTTTTTAGTTACAACCTACTTAATATTTTACAGTCAAAGTGATTTTTGTTTGTCTATTTTGAAAGATTGGCAATCGTATATATCAACCCAATGCCAAACTGACATAGAAGGTAATAGCAGAGACCACTCCAAATGTGCCTTCTTTTTTCTGTGTAAGCAAAAAAAGAAGATAATTTGGGGAACAGTGCTACTAGGCAAAACATCTAAAGAGACTTTGTGCACAAGCCTTTTCTTCTCTCCCGTGTTTATACCTGTAATACTCACTTATACCCACAGCCGTAACGAGCTTGATTGCCAGTTCAGGAATTTCACAGTGAATAAAAAACGGTTCCAGGATGTAGCGTCCAAATGCCAGGGATATCACAGCTGTAGCTGCAGGGCTAAACAGATTTTTATATATTTAGGTTAACTATAGTAAAAAAAAAAAAAATGAACAGCATTTTCAGTTCAAGTTTTCTATCTGAAGGTGTTACTACTTAGAGAATGTGAGAATGTGTTTAAAATGAAAGTCTATAATTTAAGAATTCCATATTTCATTAGGTTTGCTTAGGCATTCCAAATGTCACAGTGCCTGTAACATTGGTGGCTGTTTTGAAACAACCTTGAGAGCAAGGCTGGTAACTATCAACTTTGTCCCTGCTCTCCCAACATTTGATACTTTTCTTTAAAAATTTACATTAGGGCTGGGGTTGTAGCTCAGTGGCAGAGTGCTTGCCTAGCATGTGGGAGGCACTGGGTTCGATCCTTCGAAGCACACAAAAATAAACAAATAAAATAAAGGCATTCTGTCCATCTACAACTACCAAAAAAAAAAAAAAAAAAAAAAGAAGAAGAAGAAGAAGTTTAAAAAAATCAAATAAAAATAAAAATTTAGGTTATTATATGAGACCCTGACAGGGCCTTCCTTATAAGAACCGGTCTTCATTCTCTTTTAAGTCTGTAATAAAACTCAAGCTATGGTATGAATTTGTTAATGGTATAGATCTAATGGAGTGGAGTATAGTGAGAAGAAGGAACACGAAATTCAACCTAAAAAAAAAAAATCAGCATTCATAAGTGTTCCTTGCAAATTCATGCAAATTCATGCCTAAATACTTAGCATTGTTTTTTTTTTTTCTTGTCTTTCTAGTACAAAACCTCAAAACAAAGTGATTGTTCTTAATTCCATACAAAGAGAGAAAGGTCTCAAAGAAAAGAAGGAAATCATGAAATTTATGGTGCTATCCGGTTCCCAAGTCAAGGTTGGAAACACAGAATGGTATATAGCAACACAGGTAATAAACTATTCTAGTTTAATTCTTCAAATATTTGTAAGAGAAAATCACACACACTTTTCCATTGTACACATATTTATACATGAATGCATATTCTTTCCATACACATGCATCATTTAATTTCCCCTTCAGCTTCTCTTTCTTCTCCTGGTCACCTAATGCCCAGGCCGAATCCAGATTATCAGAAAACCCGCCACCATTCTGTATTTCCAACCTCGAGTTGAGTGCCAGATAGCACCATAAATTTCATGATTTCCTTCTTTTCCTAGAGACCCTCTCCTCTTTTCTCCAAATGACACTATTTTTCCTGTTCTTCTTCATTTATTAAAAATTTTAATGTGCAAATTAAAATCTGATCATGTCATTTTAGCACTTTCAAAATGTGCTGTGGATACATGGAAATGCTTTGTATTGCATTCAAGGCTTCATTCAGCTCCCTCCCACTAGAAAGATCCAAATCTCTTTTCTTCTGCCTGGAGCCTCTTCAACTCACTGGCCATATTTTATACTTCAGATTTTGGTTTCTTTTTATCTGCAGTACTGGGAATCAAACCCAAGACCTTGCACATGCTCGACAAACACTCCATCACTGAGGGACGTCCCCAGCCCAGATCTTGGTTTACTTGTTCTTGGTTCGGAGAAGCTTCTCCACCCTCTGTCTGAGTCAGGTCTCCCCAGAGTACACTCTTACTGAATCCTGATTTCTTTTTCATATCTCTTATCATAGTAGCAATTCTATATTCACTTATTTGATTACCTGATAGATAAGCATTCCCCCACTTGACCCTGAATTCCATGGGCACAAGGTTATTCTACCTGAATAACCCCTCTTCCCCCATTGTTTAATGCAATGTGTGCCATGGAGTAGGAACAATGCGTATTGAATATATTGTGAAGGATTGAGTTCAGTTTAATGAACCAGGCTATGTACTGTTGGGTGATCTTTCTTTCCTTGAATGTGTTTTACAGATTATTTCTGCAATGGTAACTTAAGGTATAATTTTAATAAGAAATATATTGGTATCATGGGTATTAGTAAAAGAAAAGAACGACTAATTATTTAGGTATCTTGTGTCTCCTCAAGACATTTGTTTTCTGCCTATTTGACAGATCACTCCATTGATAGGAGTCCTGTATGACTAACCTATATATATCTTGGTATACACACACACACACACACACACACACACACACACACATTGAAAAGCTTCTAGAATTTATCTAGGTCATTTTCTCTGTACACACACACACACACTGTAAAGCAGTTTTTTCAAAATTAAAACAGCATCTGTTTATCAGTTATTTGAGAGTAGGAATTGTGACTCATTCCAATTTAGATATCTTTATCTTGCCATTCACCATTCGGTAGCAGTTTGTGAAATGAATAAGTTAATGAATGAGCACCATATCTGTGCAACTGCAAATGGAATGATCATGCTCATAAGAATATCAAGCAATTAGCCAAAGTTACACAGCAAATGCATGCTGAAGAGGGTCAGGAATCTAAGGTATCAATTTATATCCAGTATATACAGGGCACTCATATAAGTAGTATAAGAGTTACAAGAAGGGGGAAAGAAAAGAGCTACAAAAAGTGTTAAAACCTGGGTTTATATTTTTGAAACGTTTGCAATTTATACAGGGAAACAGAACACAGTCACCTGAAATACTGAGTCAAAAAATACAAGGTGCTGAGTTCATTGTTAGATGAGAAGCAGAGACCACATCTTTCAGAAGATTTAAGAGATGAAAGAAACACTATCCACTAGAATAAACATGCAATTATCTATGAAAAAGATAAGACATAAGTTGGCCCTGGAAGAGTGTATGCCTCAGATAATCAGAAAGGAACAGAAGGTACATCCCAGGTAAGGGAACCTGAGAAAAGAAATAAAATACTCCTTTATCATTATTTTGTTATAAGAAGTTTTAAGTAATGCAGAAATGTTTGCAATGAGAATAGACTGACTTGCCATTGAAGTTTGTACTACTCTGAAGCCCTTTGTTTGAAAAGAGACTCCTAACACCATAAAGATCATGATTAGTGTTAATGGGTATTCATTAGCTCTGCATTTGCCACTTACTGTAAATGACAGAATAAAAGCTCCTATTAGCTCTCAGCTATGTATGTCTGATAAGTATACAGTAAAAGCAAGTTTCCCTCCTTATTTCTATTAAGCTTTGTAATCAGAAAGTGCAAGTCACATCCTATGAGGCAGTAGCTTTAAGAGACTGTGACACTCTTATGACATCATAAGCCTCCCACAAAGCTGAAGGAAACCTGCTATTCAGAGTGACTTAGCATTATTTGGTGCCAAGAAGATCAGGAAGGGGAACACATTCCTACAACAATAAAATCAAAAGATTTTCGCAACTATAGTTCACTGGTCTGTTTACGTGAGGAAGTGAGTCATTTATGGTATGTAAACTAAATTTTTTAAAGAATAAGATTTGATGATACTGTTGTCAGGCGCAGATGTTTCTTAGTCATAAAAATAGAGTAAAGTTAAATAACTTCATGACATAATCTACAATTCCAATTCCTGTCCTATTTGATTGTGACTGGTCAATCAAAAGGTAAGACTTATCAAGATGGATTTTGATGCTTCATATCTTTTCAAATAAGCATCTATCCTAGAAAAGTAAAAGAGAATAATCAAAGATTAAAGGTAAGCAGTCCTTTAAAAGTCTGGTGTTGTTGTTGAACCACTGCCAATGATAGAACTACACTAACAATGTTAATCCAGAAAGGTAATGTATCACAGGTTCTCTGCTGAGTATACACATTTACAACATAGACACATGAAATACATATTTCTGATGAGTTAAAAATAATCAAGTCACTCAGAAGAACAGGATGACTAAGGTTTATTTATCCTTATTTTTTTCCTATGTTCTTACCGTATTATGAGCAGTTCCACCCAGACTCGCACAAAAGCTAGTAACGGGCCAAACACTTCCAGAATATATGTATAATGACCTCCAGATTTCTTTATGCTTGTTCCCAATTCAGCATAGGACAAAGCTCCTGTGAAACGGTTATAATAAAAAGGTACAAATTTAACACATAATCAGGCTACCTAGTGGTAGAATTCTTACTGATGCTAATGTTGCATGCAAAGTAACTACTTGAGTCTGAAATGACATCATCTAATTGCTGAGATTTAGCAAGTTCCTCTTCTAACTTCCTCACATTGGAGACCTACTTCATTCTATTTGAACAATGTCATTTTACTTAAAATGGTAAACATGAACTTCTAAACAATATCATATGATTCAGAATTTGGAGTTGGAAAAACCTGGGAGCAAAAGGAAAAAGAGAAGATAGATGCCAGTAGTACTGACCTGTTTTTTTTTGAAAAGCATACCAGCATACAAGACAAGTAATTATCCCAAACTGACCTCATTATGTGGAGAGCTCTTTTAACAAATGATGTTTCTGTGGCAAATTAATGTAAGTAAGAGTTATCTGTTCTTCAGCAAAATGTGGACTATAACCCTTGCAAGACTTCATTTAATTTGCATGATATAGTTTGTCAACACAACAAATTCTGCGGTATTCTGTTTGTGGGAAAGGTCATCCTGGGCATTTCTGAAGCATACACTCTGGATGGTTGAAAGTATATATAGTTTATTTAAAAGGTATATATTAATTATTAATATTAATATTATTAATTATTAATAATAATATAGGTGAAAGTAAGTATAAACTAAATAGTAACATTTAGTAGTACAATTCCCATGGAATTGGGCAAGTTATGTAACCTCCCCAAGGCTCAGTTTCATTCCCTATGGAATGGAAATATCCATTTTTACCTCCCAAGAATGCTGTGTGTATGTGACAATCGTTACCAGACAGAGCACTGGGCCTGAAACACAGCGAACCACATGTGAAATACAGCTATACTTATCAATTTGAGCAACTAATTACCAAGAAAATGAAAAATAGATCTTAATGTCATGTGAAAAGTTCTATCTATACTGCTAAGTTTGCCTGAGCGTCTTCAGAAGCTATTCATGCAGAAAGTTACCACTTATCAGGAGTACTTCATACAGAACTGTCCAACATAAATATAATTTGGATATTCAGTGAAATCTTAGTATTACTTATCTGATTCCTGAACCTCACATTACCAGAATCACCTAGGAAATTCTTTTTTTTTTTTTTGAGAATTAATTTGCTTCATGGAATTTACAGTAAAGAGTATTATAAATTTTATTGTAGTCTGTAGATTGTGTGCTACACATCCTTAAACCATTGAAATTCATAATAAATTTTTCTTTGTTCAGAGGTAGTTATGAAACATGTGCCAATCACCCCTAATCTGATCCTTCTCTTTAATACACTATTTCCATTCCAAACGATTTCTAATGCTCATCAGTCCAAAAACTCTTGTGGAAATTCTTTTTTTAATGCAAAAACAATCAAATGAAAAGCAGACTATAGGATGATACTCTAGATGTAGCCTCTAAGCAAGAGAGTCGAGACTCACCAAAAGAGGGATTCAAAAATTACCATGGATCATTCTTACATAACTAGTCTGCAGATGAATATTCAGGGATCACTGATAGATGTTGTCTATTTGTAACTAATTATACCAGCTGCAATTCACCTTCTATTGGGAAAAGCTACCATGTTTGTCATCGGTCTAGAAAAGCATCCAATATAAAATGTTATTGGAAACAGCCTTAAGTACCTCGGAATTTATTGTCAGAGAATCAATACCTGGACCTTGCTATGCTTTGCTGAAACTCCAGCATGGTTGCCCTAGGTTTAAATTGAATTCTGGGGAAATGAGATTTTCATTTAAAGGTCTCAAGTTCCATAACCATTTTGCCCAGATGAAAAAGGTTCAAAACAGGATTTAAAAAAAAAAAAAAAAAAATCCATGTATTGACCTTGGCATTAAAAAAAAAAAAAAAAAAGTTGTAAATCAAATACAGATGCTTCTTCACTTGCAGAGGGGTTATATCCCCAAACCCATCTTAAGTAGAAAATACTGAACACCATAGCTTTGACTAGCTTACTTTAAAGGTGATCAGGATACTTACATTTGCCTATAGTTGGGCAAAATCATCTAACAAAAAATTTATTATTATTATACACTATTGTAAGGTTAAAAATAATAAGTTGAACCATTTTAAGTAGGAGACCATCTACATACCTACGAATTCTTTTTTTCTTTTTTTAGTTGTTGATATATCTTTATTTTATTTATATGTGGTGTTGAGCATCAAATCCAGTGCCTCACACGTGACAGGCAAGTGCACTACTGCTGAGCCCCAGCCCCAGCCTTATACCTACCAATTCTTGACTCTTAGTCCTAGTTTTGCTTTGCTTCCTATTAGGGAGGCATTCCTGAGAGATACTAATAGTTTAAGTGGAAAATGCAATGCAAATATGAACAAGTTGATTAACACAATAGCACACTTCCTGCAATTACTAATCAAAAATATCAGGCCCAATGTAACCTTAGCTATGCTACACTCCCCTTATAGTTTTTTTTTTTTTAAGTTTCTGCACACGATATTATGAATCAGCATATTTTCACCATAAAAGTCAACATCCCTTTTACCAGTTCAGTACTCAGTGGTTTTTTTTATTACACATGAATAAACTTTTATTGCGTGCAAAAACTGAGTCATGTAGTGGGGACTGCAAGTGCATGAGTTTGCAAAGACCAGGAGAGGGTTGTCATTCTGATTACATATTGATTTATTTTAAATACCCCAGGTGCTATAGAAAGAGCAAAGGCTGGGGATGCACAAAGTCATGTTAAAAATGATCCGCAGTTGGGTTTCTCTTTGTTTACCTATACACTGCATTTGCCAGAACCATTTAATATTAATAGTAGCTAAGGGTTCTATCAGGGTTTTTTCATCATCATATGACTCCAAAGTATTTGGCAAGGATGAAAAGTAATAATGGGAAAATAATGATATACAACTGTGATGAAATAAATGGTTTAAGAAGTACAATTTATTCACATAAATAATACCACAAACTCTTAAGACCAACAAAAATAATTCCTCTAAGGATATTTCTATACTAAGACTTTGCTTTAACAGACTTTATTTAAAACACCTTCTTCCTAAAAATGGAAACCTGAGTCTTCTAGATGACTGCCCCAGCTATCACAGGACCTGAGCAGAAGGAATGAATGGATTGGTACACAGAGGACCAACCAAGAGTTAGCACTTGGTCTTAGTGTTAGAACAAAGAGTTAGTAACTATAAACTGTAGTATCTTTTGAAATCTAAGCACAGTATGTTCTAAAGAGAGCAAATATATCTTAGACATCTACCCCATATCATAAATCAATTTTTTTTAACAATTCGCCAGCTTTTGTCACCTTTATAATTAATTCAGGTAGCTTTGTAGTAATTCGATCACCTGATGAGAAGGCATTTATTTTCTCTTTAATTTTCATTCTCAAATCAATATAAGAGAAATATATTTTGAAGAAAAAAATAATAATTATACTTCTTGTACCAGTTCTCTTCAGATCAATTCAGTGAACAGGTGGACAAATTATCTATGTCCCTGGAGACCAAGTGAAACAAATTAGATGAGAAAAACAGATCTTGGCAAGTACAGAAAACTAACATCCAACTGCAGTTTTTAAACTTATATTGCAAGTGTTTATAGATGTCATGAAATTAAAAAAAAAAAATGCCTTGAAATATGTTGAGGCCATTGCAACATTCTCGATTTGTGATTGAATTGAGTTCTGTCCATCACACATCTTTCCATGTCCAGGTATTTGAAAGTTTGGAATTGACAAGCACATGGACCTAAAAAAATTGGGAAGGAAAAGACTGCCACGCATTTGTTCTGCTAGTAAAAAGTCAGAAAGACTTCTGTGAACACTGAGTCCTGCCTCTGAAGGCCACGCCAGGTGTCACCTCACAGGTGTTTCTTGTAGCCACCCGGCTGCCAGAACGCCCCCAAACCGACACAGCCAAGCACCACTGCCTGGCACAGAGAGTCCGCGTGTATTTTCTGGGTCATCAAAGTTAACTTTTTGCTTTCCTCGGCACAGGGAAAGTCAGAAAAGAGTCTGTTTGGGTCAGAAAGAGAAGAGGATAGCCTGCAGGAAGCAATTGGAGAGCGTTCAGGATCTCGCCAACCGTGAGCGCCGAGAGCGCCGAGTTCACCGAGTTCACATACCCACACCAGAGGGGAAAATCCCTGTAGCTCCTGCCATTCGTTTACTCTTCGAAAACTACCTTTCGCTTTCCCGGAGACCCAAACTTTCCAGCCCCACGCCCACACACATCCCAGAGAAGGAGGTGCACTCACCAAAAAGGGACAGGACCCCACAGGCGGTCCAGATGACGAGCGACAGTCCCACGCTGCCCGTGTTCTGCAGCACGCCCTTGGGGGAGATGAAGATCCCGGCTCCGATGATGGTGCCCGTGATGATGGAGATGCCCCTCAGCAAGGTGATCTTCTTCTTCAGCACCACTTTCTCCGGCTCCGGGGGCTCGCTGCCTCCCGCGGAGGGCAGCGCCCCCTTCCCATTGCCCTGCAGGTAGCCTCCTTTGGAGATGGTGGCCACCACGGGCTTTCTGACCATAGTAGTGACACACGGGGCAAAAATCAAACAGGGGAAGAAAGAGCAAAACTTTCAGAGTCTCTTGGGGTGGCTGATCGGTCTCCTCCTCTTTACTTTCAGAGTGTCTCAGCGCTATTGTGTTCACAGGTGAAAAACTCAAAAGGTGTTATTCTATCCTTCAAAGCGCTCGAATGACTCTCGGGCACCTGTGTGTTCCCGGGGCTCTCGGTCCCTGCTCCTGGTCCCAGCACCGTGGCTGCCGCCCGGGCTCCGCCGCCCTAGCCTTATGAACCAGCTCAGCTTCCTCATGGGCTTGTATTTAAGCTCCCGCCTGTCACACCAATTTACTCCAGCTACATGATGATGCAAATTCTCCAGGTTTGCATCAGCCGCCGGAGAAGCCTCCAGCATTACTCAGCTTTTTTTTTTTTTTTTTTTTTTCCCAAACAGTAGCAGCATGTTGCTTCACCGACCTAAGCTTTTCCGAGAACAAAGCACACACTTAAAAGAGATCTTAACCAATCCAGAAGAAGTCAACTCAGAACAGATCTTCTCACAGACTTAAAGTAACTCCTGTTGAGAGAGGAAAGCCCTGCGAGCCAAAAGAAAATGAAAAATGAAACAGGAAATGATGACTTAGTTTTAAAGAGTTTTTTTTTTTCTCTAACTCACGTATAAAACATGTTTCACACACAACTTGTTAATCGAAAGCACATAGAAGCTGCATTGTTTATAGAAACAAAATTTAGGTTTTGTAATATATACCTTACTGATTTTATTTTTTTTTATTTTGTGTATCCTAGCAACACAATTAATTCTATGTATTTACAGAGTTAGAAAGAGTCTACACTCTGTAAATTCTGCCTGTACAGGCATAACAAGTGTAAGTCTTAACCAACATTAAAAGACAAAATTATTTTATTTCTTATACCTCATACTAAAGCAGTAATTATCATCTGAGTGTCACAAATTTAAAAATCACAACGACTTCAGAAAATAGTCATTTTCTGATTCTCATCAGCACTCGGTGATATCCTAAAGTAAGTAGAAGATACAGATTTTCATTTGCATGTTGTTCCTTCCGTGACAGTGTCCATGCTTTGAATATAACCTCATTGTTCCCATCCTAGGCAGAGTTATGTCCTTGAGCACACACCCACCATAGGAACAAAGTAATCCAGACTTTGGGGATGGTATCAGAAGATCTCAGAAATTATTATCCCAAATTAACAAGTGAATTAAAACTCCAACAGACAATGCATGGAATGTAATCTTCGAATCACCTCTTTTATAGCCCCCAAGAAGCTGATGGGCTGAATCACAGCCTTGGGGACAGAAGTCCTCTGTGTTTCTCCTTTGCTAGCAAAGCAATAAAACTTCTTTTTCCTTTTTCTCAAAACCATGTCTCACAATTGGATTAGTATTGGGAACAAGGACTGAAGTTTCAGCAACATTTCAAGTTAACAAAAAATTTCTACTTTCAAAATTAACCAATAGTTATGATTACCTAAAAGCATTGCATAGAGCAAAACCCTGAAAAGCAATATACAAATAATAGTCGATGAAGGTAATGATATCAATAGATGATGAAGGTAATGATATGGTATCTAATTTTTTTTTGATGTGTGGATTGTTATGATTATTTTTTATTATTTTAGTTGGAGATGGACACACAGTATCTTTATTTTTATGTGGTGCTAAGATCAAACCCAATGCCTTACACATGCCAGGCAAGTGCACTACCGCTGAGCTACAACCCCAGCCTTGTTATGATTATAATTTTAAAATGTATTAAAATTAATGAGTGCAAAGTTACCTACAGTCAAATAGAAGCAAAGTCTGGTGTGCTATTGCACAGCAGGATAACTATAAATAGTAATAAGGGACTGTACATTTTTAAAAGTTATAATTTTGTAAGTTTTTACCATATAGAAATGATAACGTGTTTGAAAGGATAAATATGTTTAAACTAACTTAAACATTTCACAATGTACAGGTGGATTGAAATATTATCTGGTACCCAATTAATATGTATAATTTTTATGTATCAAAATGAATTGTTAAAAGATTATAGTAATAAAAATAAAGTGTATTAGACTTGTAAGCTAAGATTAAAATGCTTCTATTTAAAAAGTCCAAAAGGCAAACACTTTTAAACTTCTGACTTTCCCAACCAAGTGTCTACAAAAAACAAATACAAAAAGAAAAGGAATCCTAGTTCTTAATTTTGGCTAGGGTTGTATGTGGTTTTGAATTTAACAAGAAGCTAGGGCTAGACGTCATTATCTTGGAGTTACATTTACACGCGCCATTAAATGTTTCTGAACTTCTGAACCAAAACAATAAACAAAAATCCTGTGTGTGAGAGGAAGGTTGGGTGGGGTAGGAGTGGGCAGAGGGGTGCCAGGATAATACCAGAAGGACATAGCTGCTGGAAAAGTACTGCGGAATCCCAGAGCCCTGCTCTGTTAGGTAAGCACCTGAGAAAATTACCCCACATCAGTGTTTCACCATGCAAATAATTGGGGCTACATAATCCTTTTTTTAATCTATCTGAATTCTACATAATTTGCTTTGGATATGCCAAGTCAGGGTAATAAAAGTCAAAATTAATACTTTTTCTCAGCTGTATGTCCTCCAAAAAATAAAAGTGGGAAGTTTCTCTTATTGAATCATGTCAACTCCTAAACACAGAAACTAAAGAAAGATACTCCCCTTCCAGTTCTCCTCCAGCTCCTTATTCTTCTTTCCACTCACACAAATCTCTTGATTAATGATCCTAAGGGGGGGGTGGTAAGAAAGGCTTTCATTTCCCCCCAAAAGGGAACATATTAGCCCTGAAGAAATAGGAATTTAAAGTGGAACACCGAGACCCTAGGGGAACCCTTCTGTCTCTAACACAGAGCCACACTTCAATTTGAAATTTTGTTATAAATGATGAGCCTAATAAATTGAGACTAAGGCTCCCTCAGACATGAAGTTAGATAAATTTGAATGGAGGAAAAATGTTCCTTCAGTATTAAATACCATTTTTTTGCATTATTTAAAAAATATTTGTGAAGAAAATTGTTTAAGGTAGACTCAGGGCAGAAAAGACTGTGTGATCATTCCAGAAAGTCACACTCAAAATTTCTTCAAACCTGTTCATAGCTATCAAAGACACCATCCTGCCGTCCTGTCTCTTCTAACCACCCAGAAATTTGAAAAGAAAAAAAAAAAAAAATGCAAGTTACAAAAAAAATGTTGAACTATTGTTAATGTTAACAAGCCCTTGTAATCATCAATTCTAAGCTTGTAAACTAAGAATTTGGATGGTTTTCAAATATCTACCATAAAAATGAATTCAAAGCAAGTAAATGTATGTTCTTACTCCTGCTTTTGGCTTTATTTTAAACATTCCTGTCAAATTAAGAGACTATTCACCTGTATTTATTTAGTGCTTAAGAGGTAGTTCCAGTTCCCTAAAAGCAACTTATGGATGAAGTGGACAAGGAATACTGTGGTAGCTACCATTTTGTGGGAACAATTTCTGTTCCATGGTTATAAATATAGGCATAGAATCCAGGCTTGGCCAAAAATATCCATCTTTCTGACTGCAATATATTGGAATATGACCTGAGCTGGAATATTTCTAAAGAGAAGTACAACTATCTTCTCTCATCTGTTGGAAGTAGGAAAGATGTGACCCTAGAACAACTGGCAGACATGTCCCCAAATCCTCATGCAATAAAAGAGAATATACAGAAATGAGAGACATTTATAAAGTCTCAGTCTGATCAAGCTGTTTTCGTTCCTAAGAAAGCCCTATTGGCTCTGTGGTCTGAAAATCTCCCTCGGATTTATAAAGTACCTAGTTTCCTTGTTTACATATGCTGCCTCCTACCACACGGAAATCAATTACACATGGATGGCAGAGTGGAATGTGAATGGCACATTATTAGCGCTTTTAGAAGCAGGTAAAGTTCCATATGATAGCCATTAGCTGCATGTGGTTACTGGCACCTAAAATGTGGTTAGAATGTAAAACTCTATGAAATAACTTCTTTAAGAAAGGGATTATTTTTATAAAAAGTTGGTAGGTGTTATCAACAAAACAGATGGGATCAAGTTTTGTTTTCTTTGAGTCAAGGGGATCCTTGATATCCCTTTCCTAGAGAATTTATTTCAAAGAATAAAGAAAAAAATTGTCCAATTTGTTTTTGTGAATCTAGTGCCGAAGTTAGCAAACATTTTCTGTAAAAAGCCAGGCAGCAAATATTTTAGGCTTTATGGCCACACAGTTTCTATCCAGTGTTCTGTGGTGTGTGTGTGTGTGTGTGTGTGTGTGTGTGTTAGACCTTTTAAAAGTGTAAAAAGCATGCTGGACTCCTGTGTAGCTCGGCAGCCTCTATCTAGTAGTATTGTTGCCGAAAGTCTTGTCCTGGATGCCAATCCAATAGCAATGACAGGGTTTTGAGAAAAAGGAAAAAGACAGTTTACTGCTTTCCTAGCCAAGGAGAAACACCTGAGACTCCTGTCCCAGAGGCTGTGATTCTGCCCATCGGCAGGACCAGGGGCTTTTTTAGAGATGATTTAGAGAAAATGAGATTAGGGAGGAGAGATCAGGAAGGAGAAGAGAAGATCTGGGAGGAGAAGATCAGGAAGGAGAAGGTTAGGGAGAAGTTTGGGAAAAAGAAAAAAAAATGTGTAAGTTTCAAAGGAACAAGGGATATAGTCGAGGCATCAGGTAAACCCCTGTTACAGTATCTCTGTTGCAGTTGGGTTAAAGCACTACAAAAATCACTGTGCTGGCTTGTAATAGTTTTGTTTGTTTGTTTGTTTTCTTCTTCTCTTTTTTTGTAAATAAAGTTTTATTAGACACAGTCATGTCCACTCATGGATTCACCATGACTGCTTTCACACTACAGCAGCAGAGATGAATAGTGGCAAAAAAGACTGAATGGCTCACAAAGTGGAAAATATTTACTGTCTGCCTCTTCACACAAAAAGTTGGCTGACCCTGGCTTAAGCACAGGGACTGATGACCAATCTCCACTTTGACTGTCTCCCTTACTAATCACTCTTCTTGCCTGCTCATTGCTTGCTCTTCCTTCAAGATGGGAATGCCCCAGCATTTGGACATTTAAAATTATTATTCCCTCTGCCTGAAATTCTCTCCTCCTCAAAAACTACAGTTTTGTTTTTGTTTTTTTCCCCGTGGGGGCAGGTACTGGGGATTGAACTCAGGGGCACTTGACCACTGAGCCACATTCCCAGCCCTAATTGGTATTTTATTCAGAGACAGGTCTCACTGAGTTGCTTAGTGCCTCACCTTTGCTGAGGCTGGCTTTGAACTTGTGATCCTCCTGTCTCAGCCTCCCAAACCCGTGGGGATTAAAGGCGTGAGCCATCATGTCCAACTACCTTCTTTATTCTCTAACTTTTACTAAATTCATCACATTAACTATTACATGAAAGAGATGGTGTTTTGTCAATTTTCTGGGTCCCTCCTCATATTTTGAGCTCCTTGATCTAGGATTGCATTTTTATTTCTGTGTCCTGAATTGCTAACCTATTGTCTGTTACAGAGTAGTAAATACTGAATACATTTTATAATCATTAGTTCTCAATAGTATAAACAACATTATTATGTAGCTCTAAGGGGAACGATGAAGGAGTGAATGGGGGCTGGGAGAGGAGGACTAAGTCATTCTTAGTAGGAAGTTGATATTAAACATACAAAGTTAGAATTATAAACCAACAAGAGGGGCAAATCATTCAGAGATCTGGGGACAAAGACCCAGAGCAAAACCAGGTTAGGAGGGGAAAGTAATGAGAGTGGGGAGAATAAAAGGGGATGCTAGAGGGATAGAGAGGGATATTTAAAAGTAAGCACATCCATTTGTGTTATAAGCCTTGTAGAATAACTATGTTCTGATTTTTTGATTATTAAGTAAAACTAAAAATTAAAATCTGTATGAACTCTAGAAAAAAATAACATAAAAATAAGAAGAGACCAAAGTAATATTTGTAAAGTTCCTTTCATTTGGGGATTGGAGGGGAGGGACATAAATTCATGAGATTATATAAAGTCATTCATTCATGTCAATAATTTAAGACAAATCACAAAAGAGGTAGGAAGGAGGAGAATGAGAGAGGGAGGGAAGAAAAGTAGAAGAAAGAAAGAAGTAAAGAAAGAAAAGGAGAAAGAGAAGAAAGAAAATGAAAAGGAAGGAAAGGAAGAGAAAACAAAAGAGAGAAAAAGTTAAAAAAAGAAAAAAAACTCTTAAACCAGAAGAAAAAATAAAATAAAAAAACTAAATAACTCCAAATTATAATTAAGAAAGGAAGAAAAAAAGGGCAAAGCAAGGGAAAATTAAATCAAAATGCTTAAATTAAGAAAAAAATATATCAATAATATCCATAACTTTAAATGGATTCAAGTACCAGTTAAAAGACATGATTTAGTTTGGTTCATGCAATATCAATATCGTTAGTTTCTATTTATACAAAACACATGAAGTTAAAACAAAATAACTTGAAGTCAAAAAAAATATTAGTAATGAAGAGAATCATTGTACAGATAAAATGTTTTCATACATCAAAGAACATCACCTCAAAAGATGTGAAGCAAATACAAAGGAATGACAAGGGAAAAATTATTCACAGTTACTGTTGGAGAATTCAGCACACTTTTCTCAATATTCGTTAAATTAATGAGAATAATATTACCACCGTCATTGTCTCCTGTTCTCTCTACATCTCTTCCTGTCACTTCTCTTGTTTTCTCCTGTGCCTCTCATTCTCTAGCTTCCAACTTTGCTTTCTGAAGGCCAGCACCTGTGCTCCTCCGAGGACTGTCTTAGGACTAATGGTGCCGCTTTCCCCCGGGGGTGAAAATGGGAATTCTCAGGAGTTTGTACCTTTATATGGGATGTTAGCCAGTGATTCCTGGTCTCAGAATATATTCCCAAGATCTTAGTCCTTGAGTTGAAACAAATTCTAAGGTATAGATTACCCTCCAGAAGTTTTCCTGCAGCGTCAGGTTGGGACTTCACCTGAACTATCCTTTTCCTTGTCTTCTATTACCTCCCTGACCTGCTTCCTGCGCTCTTGTGACTAAGATTCAAGGAAGCATCTCCTAAGCAAATCACTTGCATAGGACTCCTCACCTCACGGTCTTGTCCTACAAAACCTAAATTAAGATAGCGTCTTTAGAATATTGGCCAGAGTGCAGAATCTAAGGATCTATAGTACAGACTCTAGGAATCTACAGTTTTTC
Organism: Callospermophilus lateralis; assembly: GCF_048772815.1. NCBI lineage: Eukaryota > Metazoa > Chordata > Mammalia > Rodentia > Sciuridae > Callospermophilus > Callospermophilus lateralis. Next base: position 125,284,891 of record NC_135312.1, on the reverse strand, counting down.
ACTCATCATCTGTAAATGGCATTTGGGCCCGGTCACTAGTGGTAAGTATTGGTAGCTCCTGGCAGGCTGTTGTACTGCAGGTTCTAAAACTTTCCCCTGGACTCAACCAGGATAGGACACAGGGAGAAAGAAATGCACTGTCTTGTGCAATCTCTGGTATTTAGGGATGCTTAGAAGTATACCTCTTAATGTCAGGAATAAGACAAACCCATTGTTTCTACTATCATTTAAACTTAAGTATGTATTAAATAGCTACTGCAAATAGGCAGGAAAAGGATCTTAAGCATGAAAAACAAAAAAGATGAGACAAAAATTCTCATTTTTTATTAATTTCCTGAAAAAAGGAAATATTCAAATACAACTGCAACAAAAGATCCCTAATATGATAAATTGTAAGTAAGAGTTAAAAATAAGCAAATATAAAATTAATAGATTTTATACATATAAACAAGTTAAATAAAATAATGAAAGACATCATGACAAACCTGAGAACATAATTAACAAGAAATGTATAGAACAAATAATTTTGTATCTTTAGAAATCATCTTGATCAAATAAAAGGCATGCCATGCTTTTCGTTGGGAATATAATGTCATAAAAGAATTCTCTTAAGTTATTTAATAAGTGAAAAAGTTACAAATAAAAATGTCATAAATATTTTTTATTTTTAAATTTTTATTGGTGCATTATAATTATACATTACAGTGACATAAGTATTTTTAACTAAGAAAAGCAATTCTACACTTTTATGAAAATATGAAATCTAAAAAACAAAGCATAATGGGAATGTAAGATTATCAAAATATACTACAACTCTTGAGTAACAACAGAATACAAAGCCCAGAAATTGTCTTAAATAAACTCAGAATTTTATCAAATGATAAAATTATCACTTCAAAATGGAGGAAAAAATGTGAAGCATTCAATATCTATCTGGGAAAACCTGAAAAATAACTTGAAAAAAATAACTTGAAAAAAATAAATTGTTTCAATTGCATCAAACATTAGGAATAAAATAATAATATATCAAAGGTATAAAGTAATTATGCAATCATATTATGAAACATGATAGAATTCCCTCAGAATCCACAGTTCAGAAAATTTATCTAACTGATAGAAACTCCAGATGCCATGAAAAAAAAATAATAACTTTAACACATTTGAAAATCTATAGCCAAAAACCCCCCAGAAAATCAAAAAATAAAATGGGATTGATATATTTAACATCATAGCCAAAGTTCTAGTCTCTTCAACATTTCATACAAGTCATTAGGAAGACAATAAACAGCTCAACAGAAAAACAGCAAAGGATATTAATAACTTCTTCACAGTAAAGGAAATGCAAATGGCTTTTATATACGTCAAAAATACTCTACCTTACTCATATTGAGACAAATGCAGTTCCATAAATCTAAGATGTGCTCAATCACAAATGGAGTTAGTCAAAAGAGACGCCTTCTTGAAACAGATCAAGTGGGCCAAAATTAGCATAAACTTGAGCATCAGGAAAGATAATGAGTCTATGGACTATCACTTTTATTTAAACAAACAATGAACATAGTTTGCTTGTAAGGGGGAATGAAAGAAATGGAGGAGAAGAAAATGAAAGAGAGTTCTTTAAAAGATCACAGATAGTAGTTTAAATGCAGTAAAAGTATTAGAAAAAGAGAAATTCTGTAATTCAATACAATCATCCATTCAGACCAGGATCAAAAACAAGGAGTATCAAAAACCACTGGATGAAATCTAGTTGAAAAAGAGAATATGAGCATACTTTGGAATTATCTACTTGAAGATTACTTAAAATTTCAAAAAAGAAAAGATAGTTTTACAACAGGGAGATCCGCTTGGCCACGTCTTCAGTGACCAAAGTAAATATCATCAATAATGCCCGTTGACATGACCAACATTAATAGTCCAGTACCACTTATGTCAAATAACTTTTGAACCTGAATCCAGAGATGGGAAAACAATCAGGAAAATCCAGAATACGAAAAAAAGAAAAGTCTATTGAACAACTGTCCTGGAAATTTCAACATGTTCAAATGTAGAAAAACCAAAAAGGGAAGGGGAAGTATATGCTACATTAAAAGAAACTAAAGTGATATAATCACCTCATGCAGTTTGTAAAGTTTGACCAATCTTCAGATGTTTAAAAAGAGATATTTGGGACAACTGAGAAAATGTGAATAAGAATTATATTTTGGATGATATTTGGAATTTTATTTGTGGTACTGGGGATGGAACTGGGGATGGAACCAGGGACTTATACATACTATGCAACTGCTCTACCACTGAGCTATATCCCTGATCCTTGAAATTATTATAAATTTTCTTGTGTGATAATAAAATTGTGATTGTACAGGAAAATATCATTATTCTTCAGAGATGCATGTGAAATATATACATGTGTGGTGTCATGGGGTATACAATTCGTTGCCCCATGGTTCAGCAAAAAAAAAAAAAAAAAAAAAAAATGTGTAAAGAAAGAGAACAAATATTGTAAACTATTGTAATTACATCAAACTGTATAGCAGCAAAAATTTGGAAATATCTTTGTCTGCTGAAAAAGAAATCATCAAATAGTTATTCAAATATAGATTGGAATACTAACCAGCTTGTTAAAAATATTAAAAATGTCAATGTATTGATAACAGTAAGATTTTTTTTTTTTTTTTTTGGTACCAGGGATTGAACTCGGAGGCGCTCCACCTGAGTTCAATCATCCTCAACCTTGTTTTTATTTTATTTAGAGATAGGGTCTCACTGAGTTGGTTAGCCCCTTGCTTTTGCTAAGGCTGGCTTTGAACTCATGATCCTCCTATTTCAGCCTCCTAAGCTGCTGGGATTATATGTATGCACTATCAGTAGATTTTAATATATATGATACATGATATTAAGCAATCAAAGGAGAGCAATTACTGTGTATACACACACATGTGACCACATAAAATTCTGCATAGATATTGAATAGACAGGGGGAAGAGTGGGAGAGAGCTTCTCATTCTATACATGTTTTATGCTGTTTGATATTTTACCATCAGGTAAGTTAATAACAATAACAAAAAATGTAACAAAGAATGGTGGAGGGGCTGGGGATGTGGCTCAATCGGTAGCACGCTCATCTGGCATGCATGCGGCCCGGGTTCGATCCTCAGCACCACATACAAACAAAGATGTTGTGTCTGCCAAAAACTAAAAAATAAATATTAAAAAATTCTCTCTCTTTCTCTCTATCTATAAAAAAAAAGAATGGTGGAGAAGTCCACAGAATGCAGAGAAAGTGAGGAATAATAAGGTAATAACAGAAACGGATATAAATACATAATGAGAAACGGCAAGAGCTATATCTGGCTTTCTGAAATGTGAGCAAATTAAAACTTTTGGCAGGAAGATCCCAGGTAAAAAGAAACAAGGCACAAGGAGATCTCCAGAGGAAAACAGAGGCAGCAACCACGACAGAATGCAGGGTAAACAGAAAATTTGGATGAATTTCTTTATAGTTAGAAATTAATCAACAGTTAAGAATGAACTGTTAACAAATGAACAAAAGCAGACAGGTAAGTTATACAGGATAGATCCAGAAACATTTAAAGGACACATGATTTTTTACTCATGCAAACTCTTACCCTGTGTATTAAAAGAAAAAAAAAACAATTCTTTTTATTAAGCTATTGTTACTTTGATATTTAAAAAAAGTAGAAGAGAAGTAAAAACAAGGACAATGAGAATCTGATTTTACATAAAACTTAGATAAATGCATGCTAAAGTGTTAACAAAAGTCCTAAAAGTATTAGCAAATTATTCAACGTATTTAATGACCCATAATAATCTAATCAGGCATATCTCAGAATAAAAAGACAATTAAACAATAGCCATTCAGCATAACCTTTTAATTATGTATTTTTTGTAACTACATTATTTGAAATTTATACACTGGATTTTACAAGATATGAGATTTACATTTTTAAAAATTCTTAAATTGTATAATTACATAATGAAAGGATGTTAACATTATAAATATTTTGATGTAATTTATAGCTATTTTATACTATTTTACATATGCATATGAAATAAAATATATACTCATATGCCAGTCAACATTTTATTAGACAAAAGGGCAAGGAAAAAAAAAAGCTAAGAATCACAAAAAAAGGTAAACAATTTTTGTTATTCACAAAAAACATTATTGTCTAAGTGGAAACTCCATGAAAATCCACTATGATTTATCAAAAACAATGAGGATATTCAATAAGTTGCTGAATATCAGATCCTTATACAAAAAATAAATTTCTAAAAACATAGAAAATCATAAAGTATAATTTTTAATAAAAGTATCTATGGTAATTGAAAGAAATATGGAGTACCTAAAAAATTTTAATGAAAATTATCATCTTTACTGAAAGACTTATAAGAAGGCTTAAGTTAATAGAGAGCTATATACCTTTTTCTTGGATGACAAGCCTCAGTATCTTACTTTAAGATGGCAGGTCTCATTAAATGAATTGATTCTTCAAACTAAAATAATAATTTAACATTTGATAAAACTAGACAATGTCATCTTCAGATCTACATGTGAAGGTAAAAATTCAAGAATAGCCAGGACAAATTAGGAAACAAACAAACTTAGTAAGAGGAAGACTCCCTCCATCAACTGGAAATCAGGACTTATTGCAAAAACACAGTAGTTAAACCAGTGTGGTATTGGAACAGAACCAAACAGACCAATGGAACAGAATAGAAAGTTAACAACAACAACAAAACCCACTCAGTTAAATATGGAATCAATGGAGTATGATTGACCACATTTCAGAGAGTAGAGATAGGGTAGCTTATTTAATATGTGGCATTAGAATAACTGGCTGTCCATGGAGAAAATGTCAAGAATAGATCTTTAGCTTCTACTATGCACACAAAGAATTTAGGAATATTAAAGGCCTAAGTATTAAAAGATAATTTAAAAAAATATTTGTGTAGGAGTACATTTATATCATCAGAATAGTGAAAAAGTATCTAAGATAGACATCTACACAGCTGCTCCCTTGCTCTAATGCCACCTTGTCACAAAAGCTTTCTTTCGGCCACCAGATATGAAATACCAGCCTCCTCACTTACTGCTTATTACAATTTCCATTATCACACTGTTTTACTGTTCTTTATAGCAATAATTATCACTGCCAAGATGGGAGTAGTCTTTGTCTATTGTGTTTGCTGAAGCAACTCCAGGACCTACTACCTGGCATGATATTTCCTGAACTGCATTTGAAAAAAATTCACTCCTGCCCCCTCCCCCCACCAGTAGTTAAACTCTTTTAAAAAAATCATTTATAAAATTAGATTTTTTTCTGTACACTGAAAATCACTACAAAGATAAGAATAAGCCATTTCTGAAAGATCATCTCAGCTTTGTAGCTTTGTATATTAGGGAAAACAATAAAACAGTATTTATAAAGATATATATGCAAATGTAAAAAAAAAAAAGAAACAAACAAACAATTTAAGAAAGAAAAGGCAGAAGGATTTAATCAGATTATTCACCAGAGAGAAAATAATGACCTTAGTAGATAAAGTGACCCTAATAGATACATGATCACTATATTGGATTTTGTCAATAATAAATATTGGCTGAAGCAAACGGTATTGCTTATGAAAATCCAGTGGGTTTACCTACCCAAAGCATAGAGGAGGAGGCCAGTGCAGATAGGATACCGCAGATCTCAGCTCGTCCCCAGTACAGAGGGCAGTTCAAGTTCACCAGTGGTGGAATACAACCTGTGAGTGAGAGCAGTGAGCGCTGGGCTTTCTGCATCTCCTCTCCAGACCCAGCCTGTCATCATGATGTGAAACAATCTGCAAACTAATCTGGGCACAGGCCAGAACCACCTCATCTGGGTCAGGTTTATCTCATCTATCTCAGAAGTGCGCAATCCACAGTTTGATTACAAATGACACTACATCATACCCAGATGTGAACAAAGATTCCCATCCATTCTCCTCAGCTTCTTCAGGCCAAGGTAACCCTTATCCAAGATAGAACTAGAAGGAAAAACACTTTCTTCTCAGACACACATGTAGCAGCACAGAGAACCATAGGAACCATCTCAAGGACGTCTGAGGAGAGAGAGGGACATCACCATTTCCAACCACAGTACAATTTAGAAGCTGGAAATAATAGAACTGGAATATCCAATAAAAACTCCATGAATCTAAAAGTAAATGGTAAAAAAAAATAAAATTCTTAGTGATGAATAAAATAAAATATAATATCTAAATTTCTGAATAATAATTAAGGCCACACTGAGAAGGATTTACAGCCTTAACGGCTCCATTAGACAACAAGAAAGACTAAAAATGAAAGAACATCCAATGGAAGAATCAAAAACAGATAATAAGCTGAAAGTAAAAAGACGGTAATTAAGATAGTGAAATAGAAAGTGAAAATGAAATTGGAAGTTTGACGAACTCTAGTTCTTTGTAGAGTGACAAAATAAAAGCAAACCTCTAGTAATGTTAACCAAAAAGAGATGTATCAGATTATGAATAATGAAAGGGGTAAAATAATAATGAGTCAATTGAGAGATAACAAGTCCATATCAAAAACTGGTTCAAATTAGATCAAAAACCTAGGAGAATGATGAATGGACAAACTGTTGAACTTAACCAAACAAAACTGTGAGGACATTGAACACCCATATGGCACGGTAACTGTTAAAGAAACTGAAGAGTTGTTAAAATCTTCACACAAAATTGACAGAAGATCCAAAGGGCTTTCATCCAAGGATCTTATAAAAATTTTCAAAGATCAGTAGAGTGGAAATTTGCATGCCTTAAACCTACCAATTCTACAAGTAGTGATTTAAGTAAGAGAAATCCTTATTCATATGCACCAGGAAATGTTGACAGAAACGATCAAAAAGAAAAAATTAGAAGCAATCCACATTCTCTTCAATTGGAGGTTAAGTGAACTGAGTTTTATTCACACAATGAAGTGTGATAATAAACTCCAGTTGCATGCAAAACCATGGGTGACTCTTAACATAATATCAGTAGAATAAGGTCCCAAAACTATTCTACACAAAACTCTTCATGAAACAAGCAAAAGCAATCCACGCACACTCACAATCACACACACACACACACACACACACACACACACACAATTCCCCAAAGGTATGGATATAATAAACACTTTGAAATTTAGGGTGGCGGGATTCAAAGGGAGAGGATTTAAGAGTTCACCAGCGCCATGACATGATTTATAAACAAACCCAAGTGTAAAAAATATGGCCACCCATAAGCTAACCATGATTCTGTGTCACGACCCTAAATATAAATTAACTTCCTTGTGCTAGAGGTCCTACAGGAAGTGAAAAGCACCTTCGGGTTTCCTAGTAACAAATCTTAAGCAGCTATTTTATCAGAGAGAAGTAGGAAAAGTAAACATTTTACTCTTTCAACATGAAACATATTAAAGATGGCTACCTGTAAAGTAGAAAAGGATAACCTAAATGTTGAACCTGGAGTGTAAACTTATTAAAGGACTTTAGGGATTAACCTAGAAACATCTAGAATTAATATTAGGAATTAGGAATTTCCTTTAAGGAAATTCCCAAATAAGTGCTCAGAAGACAAACAAAAGGATCTTTCATTGCAGTTCTGCTTCTAACAGGAAAAAAAAAAAAAAAAAACCAACTTGAAAACATCATGGGGGGTAGATAAGCTGTGGTTTATTCCTAAGGTAGTGTCTGAACTAAATTTGCATGTATTAACATCTCAAAAACATTAGGTTAAGTGAAAGAAGCCAGTTACAGTAGGATGTGCACAGTTTGATACCGTTTACCTAAAGTTTAAAAGTACACCATCTTGCATCTTGTTTATGGAATTCTTTCTACAAGTAGTAAAAGGGGTGGGTGGGGGGAAACACTCATGGGAAATCACCAAATCCTGAACAGGAGACAAGAGAGAAGAGAGTTACCTGGACAAAGTTTTGCTGAGATCCTTAGCTTTATTTCTTTAAGATAAAAGTAATTGGTAAGCTCAAGAAAATGTGGCAAAATAACATCTGCTAAATCCAAATTGGCATCCTGGATTTGTTATATTATTTTGTATTTTTTTTTCCTGTGGGGTGGAATTATTTTATCAATAAATGGAATGAAATTTAACTATTTGACCAATTAGTCTGATATCTCAAACTCTGCTAGTCCTACTGAGCACCATTCCTTCCAGTAAGGCCTTGCCCCCTCCCTTACTGGGAGGGGTGGTAAGCACACACCAGCACACACCAGCAGGGAATCTTTGGAATTTGTGGAATCATTAGATGTGTCTGATCTTGCCTGTAATTATTTCACTCAACTAAGCCTAATTTCTATGTGAAAGAGGAAGAAGATTTGGGGATGAGTACTTAGTCTCCTATAATATAAATTTTTATAAATCATCAGGGAATCCAGCAAGTGTTCTTTTGAAACAGATTGTTGAGGTTGTATTAAAAAGACTCTAATCACTCATAAATGGACATTTTCAAAACATCTGGAGTAAATACGGTAATTAAAATCTTGACTTTTTTCTACTCTGATTCTTTTAATAGATGTGTGAACTCCATTGAAAATATGTAGAAGCAACATAAACAATTTTTGAATGCAAGTGTAAATATGGGTCCTACAGATATCTGAAGTACCATAGTTCCCTTGGTGTTTCCATTTCAAAAATGCAAATGATTAAAGAATTGTGGGGCTTGATTTCAATCACAATATTGACTCATCACATATAATCACAAACAAGTCTCAACTTGGATTTGCATTCCTTGCTCTTTTGAGAAGCAGGAAATCTTATAATCTCTGAAAGGGACACTCCCTTCATTAATACTAACAGCATATGTTCAATATGACTAATGCCAACATTCACTGGAATAATTTCTTAGAGGCCCTGTACTTGATGCTTTGCACTGGTAGAGCACTTATTGAAGATATTTACCAGAGGAAATAGTTACAAATAAAATAAAAGTATTACTGAAAGTATTACATGAAGATGTATAGTTTCTGACATAAATAAATACATTTTATATATTAAACAAAAAATAATAAACTATAAGTTATAAAAAATAATCATAAAAATCACAATGAGAAATTCAGCATCAGAATCACTAAAATAATATCTATTAAAATAATTAAGGCACTATGGCAGGTTTCTCTAGGAACTGGAAATAAATTCTAAAATCAAAAACATACAAAACGATTTTGCTAAGATTGAATTATTTTAAGAATCTGTTTATGGTAATAAGTATTTGGCCAACTTTTACTAAGCCAGTTCCGCTTCCACTCCAACACCCTGTGAATTATGCAAGTACTATCCACTTGACTGACAGCTCACCATGGATGCGCATTCACTTTGGAGCAGTCCGTAAAGTCCATTGGCCTCTTCAGTCTATGATTCTGCTCTTTGCATCAGTCCATTTATTCTTCTCTGGCAACCATTCAATGAGTATTCACCACGTACCAGGCATTATATCAGGTGGGAACACACACCGGTGTATGACAATAGAGTGCGTGTTATGTGCCCAGCGTTAGGTTAGAACTTACAGACCCTGACTTCATGATTTACAATCTAGTAAGCAAGAAGCATTAATAAGCTGATTGTAATTGCAATAAATTCCAAAAAGGAAACCAATGGGAGTCCAAATAGTAGGGAGTTGATCTAAAAGACAGGGCTACTGTCCCTGAGAGAGCTCAAGAGGGTGGCCACTTTCCACCAATCTCCCTACCTTGCCCCAGATGCCCAACACTTCTTTTCTCTGAAAACCAATGCTGAATCCTGAAGTACTTTAAGAATAAGGTACCTTTTCCTTCCTGTCTTTCCTTCTCTTCCAAGTCTGGCCTGATCTTAACTTAGGAACCCACACTTGTCCTCCATATTCAGGTAAATAAACTCCCAGAATGTGCAGAGACCCACTGGATGCTACCAGTACTCAGGTCACGTTAAGTAAATCTGACAAACTCACTTGTTTATAGTACAAATTTGGAGAAGAGAGGACAGCACTTACAATTCTGCCAGCCACCAATGACACTGAGTTTTTTTACTTTGACCAAATTTTAAATCCTACCCTGCCTTTGCTTGTTGCCCACACTCTAATTTTCCTCACCTCTGCATACCCCCCTGGACACTGACCTCATCACACATATTCAAACAGCAACCAACTGAAGCTGTTTATTTACCTGTGTCTGGAAGACCACGGTGGTGTTTTGGTGCCATAGGGGTTCGAGAGGGGAGTGTACATATCAGAGTCACACAGCAAACAACTTCAAAAATTAGGTATACGTGTTGACTTACTCTATAAAACACCCAGGGCCAGGTACCTTAGAAAGTAAAGAGATTTACTTGGCTCAGGATTCTGATGGCTGGGTTAGGGGCCCGAGAGATGTGAATGGTAGGCACAAGAAGTTAAGAGAACAATTCTATTAAGTGGGCTCACTGTGCTGACCCCCTCATGCTTTCTATTCCAAGAAGCAATTTATCTGCAACCCTGTCTGGCCACGGTGGACAGGATATGTCACATTCCTCTACAAACTACCTGTTAACTGCAAGAGAAATGCAGGCCCAAAATAATGTTGTTAAGAGGATAATCACCCCCAAGTAACCCTCAAGGAGGAGATTTTTGTGACCAGATCCTGAAACTCTGGGAGATAAGGATAATTCCTTCTAACCGTAAAATCTGTACGGATGTACGTTAAGAATCCAGTTAGAACCAGTCAGCATGGGCCTTGACTTGACACCACAATGGGGACTTGAAAGTCTGATGTCACCTTTCTGTCAGTCAAAAGTGAACCTGGGTGGAACTCTCTGGAAACTTTTCTGGAATTCCCCCAATGAAAGTGGAGTGCAGGAGAGGCACAGGGTCCCTCACCTCTCTGAGAGGACCTGCTCTTTCCCTTGAGCGTCCCCTTCCCCTTTTCTCATTCCTTCAATAAAATCATTCCCTTTACTCTGAGCGACATGTCTGAAGTTTTTCTGACTTGGTTGCAAGATTCCAGGTTTGCAGAGGGAGTCTTCGTGGTGCGTCAGTTTCTCAGAAGGCCCCAGCTCTGTGACAGCTAGAGCTCCAAAGAGCATGGTACCCGCATCCTGGAGGGGACCCTGACTGCATCAGAACACAGCAGAGAAGCAGAACAGAACCCGCTGCATGAAGGGACACAAGGTCCAGAAAGAAAAAAACAGAGTAAGAAAGGGCTGGGCTGACTCTTTCACAAGCCTGCCCTCTTGGGACCTGGTCCAGTCCTGCCAGATTTGCATTATCCCTTGTGAGGGTGGAGCCCCCAGGACCCAATCATCTCCCACCACATCTAAACCTCAGCATCTGTTTGTGAAAGCTCTCGGCCTCTCTGGAGCCCTTAGTGTGACATGTGCAACCCATACAGAATGTCAGCCGTTGCCTAAATTTCTAGTCTGACTTTCCTCACCTACTTTCATCTTCTCCCTCCTTCTCAGACTGCCCCGAGAAACCCAGAAATCTTCTAATTTACCACACAGAGCAATTTGCTGTTTTCGCCTCCCTCCTAGCCAGCCCAGTCCAACACTGAGGTGTCCTCCTGAAATCAAGCTGCCTGTCCTTGTCCCTTGACTCAAGAAACAGGTTTGTTTCACCCAGGTCTCAAACTCACACTGTCTTTTCCCTTCTTTATTACAATTCCAAGAGCATAATTGTAAAATAGAGCAAAAGCAAACACAAAAAGAGTCCACAAGGAATAATGTTGAAAGGTAAAATATGCTATAATAAAGGGTTTAAAAGTCCTCACTAGTGCCTTGTAGTAATCATGCTTTATTGAAGTTATTAAAATAGGATTCTATCCAATAAATAGTTTTTGTTCAGTTTTTTTTTTAAATGTGTGCACCTTAAAAAAAAAAAAAAAAACCTAATAGTACATACGAACAAAGAAAAAGAATGTTAAGACTTTGACTAACAAGCAAACGAGAGCAGAAACCTCAGAAATTCAGGACAGTGATGTCCCCTGAAAGTCAAGTATGTTGTTCACGTCACAGGGCTTGGAGGCTGATTGAGGTGAAAAGGCAGGACCCGTGAATGTGAGGGGCAAAGAGGAGAGCGTCTGAAGGAGCCCTGCAAACAACAAAGCACATCAGTGTGATCCATGTGTTCAGCCTTCAACCAAAACTCTGATCAATCTGCAAAGGAAATGAGCAAACTGGAAACCAGCATCTGTCCTGTCCAACCTCCCAACAACCAGATGCACAGCAGCCTGTGAAAGAACTAAAAAAAGGAAAGCCAGGCTGGAGCTGACCCACAGCATATATCCTGTGCAGGGAAAGTGTCAATGAATATGGAGCCAACACTGTTTGGAAAGAAGACATTAAAGGAAACACACTTGACAGTTGTTCTTGGGAAGGCTGAGGAGGAAGGGAAGATGATAAGTAAAGCTGACTCTGCAGACTTCTGAAGTGCAGCAGGCAGTGAGGCTCTGGTTGGCAGGAGCATACTCAAGTCCAGCCTAATTGACAGTAGCTTATAATTTGCAAACCTCTAACTTAGAAGGAAGTTCCTTCTTTGGGAGAGGCCTTCTCCTTCCCCTAATGTCAAGGCATGTAGTCATCAGCTATCATCGCCTCAAGTCTTTTCCCAGCAAACCGAGTGGACATTGGTTTGCATTTTAAGGAAAGGAAATGAGGAAGAAAGGAAGGGGAAAAGAAAAGGGAGTCATTCTTCAAAAATATGTACATGGTTGGGTATTTTGTGGTCTTTTAAGAGTGTACTATAGTCGATGTTTGAGTTCCCCTAAGATTCGTTATGTTGAAAAGAGCTATGGTTAATTTTGAGGTGTCCCCCAAAAGCTCATGTGTGAAACAAAGCAAGAAAGCTTAGAGGTGAGATGATTGGGTTATGAGAACCTGAATCTAACCAGTGCATTAGTCCTCTGATAGTGATTAACTGCAGGCAGGTGGGGTATAACTGGAGGAGGTGGGTTCCTGGGACCATGCCTTCAGGAGTCAATAGTTTGTTTTTGTTGAGCAGAACTCTCTCTACTCCCTGGTGCCATGTACCCAGCTACATTCCTCCACACCATACTTTTCCACCTTGATGTTGTGTCTCACCTCGAACCTCAAAGGATGGAGTTGGCCATCTATGGACTGAGCCTCTGAAACTGTGATCCCCCAAATAAAATTTTACTTCTCCAAAATCGTTCTCATTGTATCTTTTGGTCACAGGGGCAAGAAAGCTGACTAAAAGAAATCTAATCATCAATGTTAGAGTGTTAGGAGGTGGGGCTTTGGGGAGGCAGAGCCTCATGAATGGAATTAATGTGAGGACACAGAGAGAAGATGTCTTCTACGTACCAAGAAATAGCTGTCACAAGATTCAGAATCTGCTTATTCCTTGATCTTGGACTTTCCTGTCACTGGATCAATTTGATATAAATTTTGGCTCTATATAAGACACTGAGTCTATGGTACTTTGTTTCTTCAGCCCAAACAGACTAAAGCAGAGTACCATGAGAAAAGCATCTGATTACAATAACTCATGTTTGTATGACACATTTTTTAAATACGAGAGGAAGAAATTACAGCCAACAATTTTTATGGGTTTGACACGACTGAAAAAAAAATTTTTTTTTTTCTGTTTTAAAAGATGAAGTATGGGCAATCCGTGGCATGCAAAGTCTTCCAAGGAGAAATTTTCAGTGGCATACTTAGGAAAGTTCTAATTAGGAATAATTTATGGTTGACATCCTTAGATCATCCTTTTCTCTCCTTTTCAGCTGAATATTTTTGTTATGTTCTGGATTATTCAACTTTCCCAACTGAATCCATGTCTCACTAAGTGCTCTATCACACAAATTAATTCTTTCTTCAATGAAAACATTTTTACCTTTACCTACAACAATAAGAAAGCAAATTTATTGGAGGAGTTCATGGTGAGTGTTAATGGTGGATTCAACCTTAACCCCAAAGACTGGTTTTCTACTGAAAATCAATTAGGGGCTTAAGTAGGAAGGTTTTTGTTTGTTTGTTTTGAGTTGTTTGGGCATGGAAACATTGAAAATACACATTGCTTATTCTGATAGAGCCGTCTTTTATTCCATGTGTTTTTAGAGTAATTATACTACCACCTAATAGACCAATACCACCCTTGCTAGAGACTGACCAGTTATGATTACGTTTAGAGAACAGTGGCATCGTCTTGTAGCCAAGCACTCTTCCCCATTTCTGATTTCCCCATGGAATTCCTACTTCTATTTTTATGTTTCCCATCATCCAAGGATTCATTTCTCTCAAGTCCTCAGGCAGGGGACTTTGAGTGAATGATCAGCCTCACTAGACCAGGAGATTAGCTCAGAAGGACCTGTCTTCATTTCCTCCAAGGTCATAGTTTTAGGTACCTCTGCTCACCCACGTTGTTACCACTGTTTTAAACTCACAACGCACTGGCCCCGTCCATGTGAATACATTTCTGCTTCAGTTTCTTCACAGATTCTCTTCTGCTTGGAAAATTTTTGCAGGAAGGGGCAGCAGAAGCATGGACCTCCTATCTCTCTCTATCTGATCTCTTGTCTCTCTCTCTGAGAAATCCTTGTGATGATATTGGGCCCATCCAGATGTCCAAAGATAATCTCCACATCTTAAGGTCCTTAATTTAACTACATCTGCAAATACAGATGGTTCCCAATGTATAATAGGTACACTTCCAATGTTCTGACTTTCTGATAGCGTGAAAGCCACATGCTGTCAGGTGAAATTGTACTTTGAATTTTGATCCATTCCCAGGCTAGCAACGTGCCTAAGATGCTCTCAATGCTGGGCAGTAGTCTGAGCAGCAGTTCCCAGTCGGCTACAAGATCACAAGGGAAAACAACTGACACTCTGAGCATACTGTTCCTAAGCTATGACCTTTGGTAGGGAACATGGGCATGCTAAATGCATTCGACCCCTGACAATTTCAATTTATGATGAATTTGTTGGAATATAACCCCATTGTAAATCAAGACACATCTGCATAAATTGACATATTTGCTGATTTCAGGGATTAAGGATGTGAACATCTTTAGGGAGATATTATTTAGCCTATCTCAGGAAATAACTGAAATGAACCTCTCTATACAAAATATATGAAATTTTAAAATCTAATCTAATGTCTCAAGGGAGAAAACATACTGGAGTCTGGACTCTAGAATCAGATTTAGTCTATGGGACTCACTAGCCCTGTGATCTTAGAAAAGTTACATAAATTCTGTAAACTTATTTTTTCCCTTTGATAAAATTGGGGTAATATAGGTACTACCACTTATATAAGCTGTGAAGATTAAATAATATTATGGAATGTTAAAGGTATGTAGGCTTAGCAAATATTAAAATTTTCAATTAATACATGTCATTACTTGCAACTTTGGATGTGTCCCACCAAAAGCATGGTTAGAAACTTAATCCACAATGCAACATGTTGGAAGGTGGATTCTAATCAGAAGCATTAAGGTCATGAAGTCTCCACCCTCATGAATTAGTCCATTCATGACACTTATAAAAGGTCTGAAGGCTGCAATGTGTATCTCTGACTCTATCTTGTGTATGTGTTCTCTTTTACTTCCACCCATACCATGGGATAATGCAGTAATAAGAGCTTACCCAGTTGCATCCCACTAGACCTTAGGTTTTCTAGTATCCAATACTATAAGAAATAAATCTCTATTCTTTATAAATTACTCAGGCTTAGCTATTCTGCTATAGAAGCACAAAATTGGCTGACATAAAATTGGTACTGGAAGTGGGATTATTGCTATAAAAAATATCTAAAAAATGTGGAAGCCATTTTGGAACTGTGTAATGAATAGAGGCTAAAAGAATTTGGAGAAGGAGCCTATAAAAACCTCATTTGCTTTAAGTGGAAAATTAAGGGCAATTTTGGTGAGGGCTCAGAAAATAAGAGCTGCAAGTGGAGCCTAAATTTTCTTAGAGATTGCTAAACTGGCCATGATTAGAATGGTGGTAGAAATATGAGACACATAGAAAAGAAGAACAGGTGGTAGAAACTGGAGAAAACACTTGTAACTTATACAGTTGCATTTGCTTTATTTTGGGGGGCGGGGAGTACCAGGGATTGAACTCAGGGGCACTCAACCACTGAGCCACATCCCCAGCCCTATTTTGTATTTTATTTAGAGACAAGGTCTCACTGAGTTACTTAGTGCCTTGCCATTGCTGAGGCTGGCTTTGAACTCGCAATCCCCCTGTTTCAGCCTCCCAAGCCACTGGGATTACAGGCATGCACCACGGCACCCGGCAATTTGTACGATTGCAAAGGAACTAGGTAGAACTGTGTCCATGTTCTAGGACTTCGTAGAACTTGTGTGTGATGAACCAGGTATCCGGCAAAGGAAACACTAAGCCTCCAAGTACCCAGGCCTCCTTTTGGCCATTTATAGTAAACTTAGGGAAGAGAAATGACTTAAAGACAGAATTCTAAAAACACTTTTTATTGGTTCATTATAGTATCATATATATTGTATATATCATAATATTAGTGTTCATTTTGACATAATTACACAATAATGGAATTTAATTTGCTTCAGTTCAGTACTCAGTACTTTACCCCATCCCCAATTCTTTTTCCTTTACTGGTCTTTCTTTGATCTATTTATATTTGTTTTAAATTAGTGCTTTATAGATATACATGAAGCTGAAATTCACTGTGGTATATACATATTTGCACCTAGGGTGGTTTGGTTGATTTCACTCCATAGTTCTCCCCTTTCCTGTCCCTCCTCCTCCTCCCCTCAATCCCCTTCCTCTACTCCACCAGCCTTTCTTCTGTTTTCATGGGCTTTCCACCACTCCCCCTCCCCCTTATTTTGATCTATCTCCTGCATACGAGAGAAAATATTCAACCCTTGACTTTCTGGGGTTTTTAATTAAAGGGAAAGCAGAATGGAAATATTTGGTCAAACCTCTGCCTAGTTAGGTATCAAATGAGAAAACATGTTCAGGAGAGAATACTAAAGGTGTGACCAAGTGACCATTCACTGAGGAGACTAATATGAAGAAAGGAAGCCAGGCCCTACCGTCCAGGCAATGAAGGAATGACCCTGAAGGCTTTTCAGTGATCATGGAGGCAACCCAGGAACTTCAGGGTATTTACAGAGAGGAGGCCCCTGGACTCCTTCGCTAACTTCTCTGCCCTGCCTCCATTCCCTGCCTCCTAGTTCCCCTGGGCCACACTGTGGCTTGAGGATCTGTCCCAGGTGCAGCTCAGGCCACTGCCCTGGGAGGTACAAGCCATAAACACCCATGGCCTCCATTGGTACTAATTCACAGGCTGAAAAACACAAGAGCTACAAGGCCTGGTTCCCTTCACCTAAACTGAAGGCAATGCTCCGAACTGTGAGAGCTCTGAAGTGTCAGTGCTCAGCAGAGTCATGGAGGCAGAGCTGTCTGAGGCCTTGGAGACCCAGCCTCCACCCCTGTGTAACCAGAAGATAGAACACGGAGTCCATAAAGATTATTCTAGAACTTTAGGATTTATTTTTGCCTTTCCTGCTGGCCTTTAAACTTAGTGAGTCAGTGTTATAGTTTGGATCTAGACCTCAAAACTCTCCTGCTTGGAAAACATAATCCCCAGTCAGGGATATTTGAAGGTGGGACTTTTATGAGAGAGGTGACCTCATCAGGGGATTAATCTATTTGATGGACTAATAATTTGAATGGACTGCTCAGTAACTGTAGGCTAGTGGGGTGTGCCTGGCGGAAGTAGGTCACTAGGGACCCAAGCTCCCCACTCTTTATCTCTGCTTTTTTGGCTGCTTGAGCTGAGCAGCTTTCCTTCTCCATAACCTTCCGCCGTGAAGTCCTGCCTCCTGTCTGGAGCAGAGCAAAGGAGTCAGCCAGCCACGAACTGAATCTGTAAAACCATGAACCCCAAATAAACTTTCCTCCTCCTAAGTTGTTCTTTGTCAGGTGTTTTGTTCACAGCCTCAGAAAGCTTCCCAGCACACCCAGCTACTCTTCTCTTCTGACCTCTTTCTTCCTGTTGGAATGGGGAACGTCTATCCCATGTCTGAACTTCCATTGAAGTAGATGCCTTGTTTTAGTTATAGGCTCACAGCTGCAGGAAATCAGGCTCAGCATCAATCGTACCCTTAGTCTCCCCCATGTCTTAGTTAAAAGACATTTTGGACAGTGGACATTCAAGTTTGTGGTGGAATGAGCAACGATTTGGGATTATTGGAATGTAGTCAGTGTATTTCTTTATGTAAGAAGGACTTTAATTTGGGGGTGGGGGAACAGGGACAGAAAGCTAGAGTTAGAATGTGTCTCCCAAAAAGCATGTGTTGGAAACTTAATCCCCAACCCAAGTGATGGGAGATGGGGGCTTAACGGGGATGTTAATCCTCATGAATAGATCATTGCCTGCCTATTTTAAGAGGATGGAGTCTGTAAATTTTGTTCTCTTGCCCTTCTGCCTTCTGCCATGGGATGAATGAGCAAGAAGGCCTTTGACAGATTTGAGCCCTGGATGTTGGGACTTCCCAGTCTCCCAAACTGTGGGAAATAATTCTCTTCTCTTTATAAATTACCTAGTCTCAGGCATTCTGTTACAGCAGCACAAAATGGACTAAGGAACTGTTTTTATCATTTACTCTTCAATTTCATGTTTTAACAATTTAAAAAATTCACCTTCCCTATTTCTTCATAGATCACAGAGAACTCACACCATGTAAGCCTGAGTGATTTCTGTTCTCAAATATGAAATGCTACCAGCTCTCTTCTCTGTCATACCAAGCAGAAGCCCTTACAGCAGCTAGAAGGTCTCCTGGTACGTCTATGACAGCATCGCTCCTGCTACCCCTCTCCACTGCGCACATTCCCTTTCATGTTGTCCTTGGGAAATGTCACCTTCCTTCTGGCTCAGGGTGTTTGCCCTGCTCTTTTCTCTGCCTGGAGTACTTTAGCCTCAGATATCTGCTGCTCACTAACCACTTTCAAGTCATGAGCAACAAAACCTGATCCCCTTAGAAAAATTAGTCCTTTACCCCTTAGAGCATTCTCAATCTCTTTCTGCTTGAGTTTTCTTCAAAATACTTATTCCCTTTCTCTTATATGTTATAAATTATCCATTTATTGTATCAATGACTTGTCTTTCCTACCCATATGCAAACTCTAAGAAATCAGGACATTTTGCCTCTTTTATTCATTACCCTCTTCCCTCTGCCTGGAACAGTGTCACTGAAATACAAGATATTCAACAAGTCCCCTTTTGAAATTGATGCTTTCATTTTATTTCTAATGCAGGGGATCCAGACAGTGGCCCATCGTTCATTGCACACCTTCCTGCCGTCCTTTGGAAATTATGTTTCTTGGTATTATTCTTTGTTGTCAGAAATAGTTAATGGGACTTTCCCTCTAATTATTTTCACACACCCCAGACTCACTTTACTTCTCAATTTTCAAAAGGGGAAGACCAAATATGACTAGAAAGTATCCTATCATGGAAACAGCTCTGAAATCCTCATTATAATTCCACAAATTTTCTTCCCCATTATGATAGTCACCTCTGCTATTGATGTTTTACTCTCCTGATGACACGTTATACCATTTAATGCTCATGATAACCCTGTCGGGTATATAATATGATCCCTATTTTACAGATGAAGGAACAGAGTCTCAGAGAGTTTAAGTCCCATGAAAAATGATTTAAACTTAGAGACACCTCTCTCCAAATTCTAGGCCCCCAGTACTCTGCTGTATTATTGCCTCTTCAACTGTAGAGAATCTGACATTGATTTCAAAGGGCTTTGATATCTAAAAACCACCTTCTTTCTTAGATCCCTACAGAAAAATTAGAAGTTAAATTATATATGAAAATGCTTCTCCTGTACAAAATCCAATATCTGTAAATGCTTTATTTTTATGTGTCTTATATGTAAACTCTAAATACAGCATTGCAGCAAAACGTCCTCTGTGTACTGTAAAAGTATATTGTCACCTCTGTTGTTAAGGGGAGGGCTGAAGAATCCCCAGGTTATCCATGCAGGGTTTAAGTCAGACCCAAGAACTAAGAGCACCTAGAACAAAGAGCCACTTTCCACAGAACATAAGCCCTGGAAGTCAAAAGAAGGGGTGACAACAACAGTATCTGAGTCAAGTTCTCTGCGCTAAGAAAGAAATTAAAATAAAAATGGAGAAATAAGTAATGTTATTTGGGGAGTGTGTTTGGACTGTATGTTCTAAAAAACAGTGATTTTGGCCTAAGTAAGCCAAACTAAATAAATAAGCAAATAAATAAATAAATGCAGTCTTGTAGATCACATATAATGCTCTCCAAGTTAGAGTATCCTGGAGGGGCTCATTTTCCTGACATATCAATGTGCACATTGCACATTGCATCTTTCTAAGCAAAAAAAAAAAAAAAAAAAAAAAAAATTCACAGAAAGAGTATCACTTGGAGCCTGGCCAAGGAGGTTTATCAGTTTATAGCAGCACAGCTATATGTTATTCCTGAATTTTTATTGAGATCATTATTTTAGCCTCGTAAATATTTTTCAAAATCTATACTCTTTTCTTTCTTTCTTCCCTTTTTTTTCTTCTTTTTTTTTTCGGGGAGGGGTAATATGAAAAATATCAAAGCTAGACTCCTCCACTTTTATGACACTTTTCAGTTTAACATATATCTTCAACAATTATCTGTAAAAGTTGCAGCCTAATCCTCACAGAAAAATACAGCACCATGTTGAGTCGAATGTATTGCAAAAATAACTTTCAATGGTCTCTCAGAATGTTTTTTGGTTAGAAACTACTGTCATTCTCCTATTAAAAAAATACACATAAAATACATCCCTACATTTGTCCAATTACAGGTTTCTGGAGAATAGTAATCCTATGCTTATTTGGCAAATCGATTCATGCTACTCTTATTGATTAATAATTCTTTTAATGGACTAAATTGCAATATGTAAATACAGTATTTTAAAGCCCAGAAAAAATTAAAAATTTTAAGTTAACAATTATACTTTAATTAAAACCCATTGAATTTAATACAAATTATAATTCTATTCCTGACTGCCTAGGGTGAATATTCACAAGAACTTAATTTTTTGCCCTTTTCTTCAGTAGTTACGTCTGATACAGGTACCAAGTTACATACATGATATCAATGTCAGTATAACAATTTTACTTTACACTAATTGCTTTTTATCACAGACCAGGGGAATGTGAAAGCAAGTTTCAGTTTTAACTAAAGTCATTAACTTGCAGTCTCTTAGAATCATCACCTGATGCAACATATTGGAGAACCTTGGGTCTAGCTATTTCTGAAAATCTCTGTTTAGAAGAATGAAGTGCTTGGTGAAGTGTTTCAGCCCTTGGCAAAGTGAGAAACATTCAACATTACTGTGGACAAGGGGTGAAAATTCTTAAAAGAATCAACTAAATTCAATCAGAATCTGAAAATTTACTATATTCAATGAATTTTTATACTACATTTTATATTACATTTATTTTAAACAAAATCAGGTGGCAAAAAAAAAAAAAACAAACCGTGTTCATTAAAAACCAATTCTCAAGACATATTGTTAGTCAGCTTTTCACTACTGTTAACCAATGCCTGAAATAAACAAACTGAATAAGACAAAAGATTTATTTTGGTTTATAATTTAGAGATTTTAGTCTACAACTGGACCTGTTGCTCAGAACCTGTGACTGCACTGTACATCATGGTGTGAACATGTAACAGAGTAGGATGCCCATTCGTCTCACAGCCAGGATGAAAAAGAGAAAAGGAATTGCATCCTGTCATCTTCTTTGAGAGCACACCCACCATCTCTTAATGTCTTGCACTTGACCTCATTTGACCTTTAGGGAACACTCCAGACCCAAACTCCATAGCAAGCATATATGTAGGTTCAGTAATAACAGGTACCTCATCAAAGACAATGAACAAATGAGAACAGTCAACCCACAAATACAAAACATCACAACATTTATAGAATGACTGATTCTGATCTTCAGATACTAACATAAGGCTTGATGCACAAATAACTCCAACTGTAACTACTCATGTACTCTTTCAGTGTGGTGATATCACTTCCAACAAAGATGTAATTAGGTCTTGACTAAATTTATTTTCATTTTAATTTGCAGAGCATCTCATTACAATGACGACCATTGCTAACATTTGGGAGGCCCTGCTATGTCCACTTAAGTGCTCAGCATTCCTTGGTCCATTTAGTCCTCCCAACAAGAGCATTGGAACTTACCGCAGTGAATTATCATTGTGTTTACTGAGTTTGTGTGTGTACAGTGCTTGGTTTCTGGCATATAATAAGAATTTAATAATGGCAAAACTTTTGACGACTAAAATAATCTGTACTTGATAGTTACAATCTTTAAATTATGGAGGTTTCATAATCATGTTCCTGTCCACAGTTTTGTATTTTGTTTAGAGCTTATGAAATTAGGACCCATACAGAAGAGACACAGAATATGCATATTTAATGTTCTGTCCTCTTCCCATAAAGTGCTATTCCCTGGCCTCATTTCTCACCATCTCCATCTCATGCCCTTAGCCACGATGCTTCTTTGCTTCCTAGTGACCATGAGTCTCAGTGAAAACGTGTCTTCTGAAACAATTTCCTGAAAGCACATTGAATCTGATGTCTAATTGTTTATTCCAAGGTCTACCTATTTTCTGAAGTTTCCTTGGGTTTATACCATCTCTTTTCAATCTCTCACCTATCTATAAAATCCCTGACCTCTTGATATTTTTTTTCCCCTTTGTATTGGGAAGTATGCTTCAGAACATCTATTATTCTCTCTGTTGGATTCTTGGTAAACAGCAAACTTATCTGCAGTCTCAGTTGTTCTGAACAGTGCCCCAACTTATGGTAAATTGCACGCTTTTAAGGTTGCATCAAGGAGACCACATTTTGCCATTGGAACTCACCCCAGTGTATAAAGAATGATTAATCTTTATCAGACAAAATTATAAAAACTACATGATTACAGATGAAAATTCCTAAGTATAATAATTATTGCCTAAGTGTGAAGCATATTTCTTTTCCTCCATATAAAAACTCTGAAGTTCAACAGTGAACATATGCCTTCTGTCCCTTAATAAATTGTACACTGTGTGCCTGAAAACCAAAATAGAGTATACAGTTGCACAAGGAGTCCATGTTGTTTGAGTAATAAATCACCTTGGGATTAATAAGTGTTGTGCTCTGAATCAATATGAGAACCATGAGATATTTTACTTATGTTACATCAGAGATTTTCAATGTGAAGTTATATAAAATTTTCCTGACACTGGATTTTTTTAAAAAATAATTTTTGTTTTATTTTTTTTTTTTACACAAATGGAGTACGACTTTTCATTTCTCTGGTTGTACATGATGTAGAGTCACACCATTGGTGCATTCATACATAAGGTAATAACGTCCATATCATTCTACCATCTTCCCCTCGCACACTACCCCTCCCCGCCCCTCAATCCATAGTTCCTCCCCTTTCCCTTGCCCTCTGCCCTTTATAATCAGCATCCACTTATCAGAGCGCACACTGGATTTTGATTGCATACATATATGAGTCTTACAATCTAGAAAGAGTCCTACCCAAGAGAGTGAATATGTTAGGTTAAGAACAGCCCTTATGCCCATTTGGTAATGAATTGTTAATGGGATATTAGGCAAATGATTTATCTTGTCTAGGTCACAATTTTCTCAGCTGCAAAGTGCAGGACTTGGTTGAAATTTTTATCAAAAATTCCTAAATATTCCATGTTTTTTAAAGATTGGGAAAACATTATTTATAAGAAAATTATTGAATTTCATCACCACATTCTATATCAAAAACCTGTGGCATCCATTCTTTGTAACTGTAAATCAAATCTACAACACTATTTTTTTAACAATAGAATGCATTTTGACATATTGTACACAAATGGGGCACAACTTCTAATTCTGGTTGTACAAGGTGCAGATCACTCAAGTAGTATAATCATACATGTATATAGGGTAATAATGTCTGTCTCATTCTACAGTCTTTCCTATCCCCACAGTCCTGCCCCTCCCCTTCCTCTCCTCTACACAATGCAAAGTTTCTTCATTCTTCCCTATCCCCCTGCCCCACTATGGATGAACATCCACTTATCAAAGAAAACATTCAGCTTTGGGTTTTGGGGGATTATTTTATTTCACTTTGCATGATATTCTCTAGTTCCATCTGTTTACCTGCAAATGCCATAATTTCATTCTTCTTTAAGGCTCAATAATGTTCCATTGTATATATTTACCACAGTTTCTTTATCCATTTATCTACTGAAGGGCGTCTAAGTTGGTTCCACAGTTTAACTATTGTGAATTGAGTTGTAATAAACATTGATGTGGCTGTGTCACTATACTATGCTGATTTTAAGTCCTTTGGGTATAAACCAAGGAGTGGGATAGCTGGGTCAAATGGTGGATCCATTCCAAGTTTTCTGAAGTATCTCCATACTGATTGCACCAATTTTCAGCTCCACCAGCAATGTATGAGTGTACCTTTCCCCCCACATCCTGCCAACACTTATTATTTCTTGTTTTCTTGATAATGGCCATTCTGACCGGGGTGAGACGCAATCTTAGAGTAGTTTTGATTTGCATTTCTCTAACTACTAGAGATGATGAACATTTTTTCATATGTTTGTTCATTGATTGTATTTCTTCTTCTGTGAAGAGTCTGTTCAGCTCCTTATCCCACTTATTGAGTGGGTTATTGTTTTGTTTTGTTTTGGTGTTAAGTTTTTTGGGTTCTTTATATATCCTGGAGATTAGTGCTCTATCGTTTTTAAGACTTTTAAGCTATACTACTCGGAGCAGTTTTAGAATTTATCCCACTTAGAATGTTTCTATAATAAATATTTCCTTAATCTGTATATAAACATAATCTCTATTAAGAAAGGAAAAATTGATAATATAAAAATTTTACATATAAGTTTTCAATCAGGTGCCCTTAAAATTGAGCTAGTTCTTTAAAGTCATTTTGAAAAAGTGAGCATCTTCTCAGCAAGGCAGGATCAAGGATGGTGTTGCTCTGGGTTCTTGGTCCCATCATTAGGATGTAAATACTTCTGCCACATTTCCCCTCTCCTCTTTTCTTCCTGATCTTTGTCTGTCTACTCCCAACTTGAAATGCTATGTTAGGGTTTCCTCCATAAGGAGAAATGTTAGAAGAAACGTTAGAAGACAAAAGCAAATATACCATCTTAGTAAATCACACTCGTTTTCCAAGCGTGGACGCTGGCACACTTTTTATGAAGCGTGTTTCTTTACCGCGACCTCCTCCCACATCAACTCTGATCATCAGTGGTTGTAGAAAATGAATTCAGACAGGGGAGAGATTTAGCACTGAAGACCAAGGTGCCAGGGACAAATAATGTACTTATTAAAAATCATTGATTTCAGCTAATACTAAAGATTGATTCAAGTGGATGCCCCTGGGTCTGGTGCCTGACGGCTGTGTGGGATGCAGCGAGGAGACGGGCACTGTGTCCGCCCTCGCTGCCACAAACAAGAACTTTTAAATATATATATATTTTTTCTTTCAGATGGATTTTTGTAATGGAAAGGAAAACGTCAGGGAGAGTGGAAATCAAATTATGTTTTGCCCCTCCCTCCTGAGCACTTCAGAACAGATGCAGAGGTCATCTTGCTCAGGAATTTGCTAGCAATATGCAAATAATTCCTGTTAGGATATATTAAAGGAAAACATTACTTGAAAGGAGAAGCCAAAGATCCGAGTAATGGAGTATAAGGAGAAAACCTCCGTGCTGCTGTACTGCTTTTCTTCTCAGGATATTGATCTTTATTGTTTACTTACACACTTTCAGAGCTAGAAAGGAAGTAACACAACTCTCCCACTTACCTCCAGATCTTAAAGTAAAGGGTTTGGGTTTCATTAACAAAATGCAAAAATCACTGTTGTCCTACAAAAATACACTCTTTCCTATTACGTATATGCCTTGATTCTGTCTCTAATATTACCATTTATTCCCCAAACAAAATTTTCAGCCAAGTAAACCTTAGAACTGCACAGCAATTGGATACTTTATTCTTAAATATGTTTGCTAGTAACAGTGTCCAATTTTGAAACCCTAGACTTGGGGACACATGTACGAGCTTTTTAAACTTATCCTGTGACCTTAGGACAGGTCACACTTCATCAAACTGGTTATATTATGTGCTGTTCAATGTCAGGTCTGCTGAATCGATTAGAAAAGACATAAACTAAAGTATGGGCTATGACTCGTTAGAATGAAAACTCAGATGTTATGTCTGTTTTTTAGTTTGATATGCACTCTTGATCTTCAGCTGTCAGAGAAACTTTGGGTGTTACTTTTTTATGGTTTAAAAAGTATTTACGGGTTAAGACCACAGTCCTTTTAAGCAAAAGGGTTTTTTTTTTTTCTTTACAATTCGAATAATCCAATAAAGTAAATATTTAGTCCATAATCTTATTATTACCACTTGGATATCACATCATAAAATAGTAAGATGGAAATCTAATATTTTATGGTTATATGGTAAAATAATGTCATGTTTATATACATAATGGTTATACTTAATTATATGTCTATATATATGCTATATTGGAGTGGATGATTAAAGTCACACAGCTAAAATTAATGTTGTATGCAATTTTAAATTTTTATTCACATCTGTAAACTGAACACAAATTTGGACATTTCATGGGGTTACAAATCACGAGCAAGTAAATACAATGACCAGAAAGGGAGATCTCTTACTCCTTTTTTTCCTGATATTAACTCTGTGGAATTCACTCAGAAAATCAGAGAGAATACTTTGGAGAGAAAAGAGAGCCAGTAACTACTAACATCTGTGAGCTTTGTCAGAGTCATAACACTCAGGTAGAGAGGAATAGGGAGAGGACGGGAAACACAGGAGCCCTGCATTTGGGCAGATCTTCATCTTGCATTTTATTGCTATGGATTTATTCAAGACTGCCAATGTATATATCTTTGTTTGCCTTTGTTTTTTCTCAATAAAAAGTCTTCAAAGATATTATTTGCTAAAGTCTGCATTGCGCTAAAGAAAACTACTTTTAGAAAACTGTATTCTACTCCATGAGCATAATTAGAATGATAAGGCTCCCAATTTTTTTTAGAAAATTCCCTCATATCTCTGTGAATGTGTAAAATAGGAACTCTTCCTACCCTGCGGAGATCATTGAGTCACTAAATTTAAATACGGAGAAACAAAATTGTAAAACGCAACAAAACTATGCATGGACGCTGTAGTTTCCATTCTCCAAGGTGTTTGAATGAACTCCACTTCATTTGGACTTACCTATATCGTAGGTAACTTAGCTCTTATAAACCCTAAGCACTTCCTGCATCCCGGTTTCTCTCCTAGCATTCAACTGAGCGCTGTGTTTTGTACTTTTCCTATAACAGCAAAAAAAATCACCTGAGCTTAACCTGGTAGGCAGGTCATAAAGAGTTCTTTTATATGCATCTGTCCCAAAACATAGTTGAAGTATTAGCAATCTAACTTCAATCCCTATCATAAATATTTGAACACACTAATATGTCTGGTTCCAGGGAAAGACCACTCACTTCTGGCAGAGATGTGACATTGTTTTTGTTAAAACATCTAAAAAAACAGAAGCCTTCACATGCATTTCACATATGCAGCACACAGCTCATAGGTATATATGTGATCTTTATTTAAAATGCCAACCAAAAGTATAAAATAAGCAGCAGCAGAATTCAATGTTATGAGGAATACTTTATTTTCTTACTCCATAAAGAGGTGTTTTTGAGTTTGGTATTCTACCCATAATTTACCAGATTGAAAAAACAGGAGTATTAATCTGAAGTTCATCCAATTCCAGGCTTCATTTAAAATTACGAGCATGATCAGCTCATTCAAGTGCCTTCACAATAAAATTGTCAGTTGTTCAAAAGTAATTTCAAGACTTAATTCTTCATCTAGATGATTAAAAATGAAATGAATATTAACACGTGCATGCAGAGTTTTCTGAACAATTTCTGCCAATATATTTCTGACATTCCTGAAGGTTTTCAAGTGAGCAGAGAGACTGTCCCAGGCATCTCAATTCCATCATTCTGAAGTTTCTCTGGTTTGTTATGTATCTGGCTTTCTGATCAGCCAAAGGCTGGAGCTCCCATATTTGTAGTATATTCCAATATCTGGTTGCACATGTTGATTTCCCTGGGAGATAAAGTTTCCTGGAGGGAA
Organism: Callospermophilus lateralis; assembly: GCF_048772815.1. Taxonomy (NCBI): domain Eukaryota; kingdom Metazoa; phylum Chordata; class Mammalia; order Rodentia; family Sciuridae; genus Callospermophilus; species Callospermophilus lateralis. Next base: position 125,256,647 of record NC_135312.1, on the reverse strand, counting down.
AGGGAAACTCACAATTTTGGGTTTCTAAATATTTCCTCAAGCTGGGGGAGAAGGAGCCAAAGGACTCACAGTTACAGAGGTGGAGACCCTGGGGGTTCACCACAAGACCTGAGCCTCCAAGACACTGCCCATAGGTATTCTCAGGGCAAGCATTTAGTGTGTTTCAGGATAAACGGTGTTGGGAAGCAGAGATGTGTTTCTCTGAAGCAAATGAAGCTTGAGCTTCAGGGACACTCAGTGTGCTAAGAGGGTCTAAAGAAGCGTTTCCGAGAATTTTTGAAAATTTAGCAAAGATGATATGTTAACTCCAACTACTAGAGACCATCAGCTCTCTCCAACCCAATCTCTGCTTTGGTGTTGAAGTAGTAAGTGGGCAGTTAAGGATCTAGCAAAGTGGAAACTGAATAGGAGATATATTTATATGGGACTTAGTAAAATATATTTCTATGGTTTTTTCAACATTTCTCTGTGCAATTACATTATGGCCACCTGGACCAGGCCTCTGAGGCTATACTACCACGTGGATACACCAGCATCATGGACACCATCAGATAGGTCCAAGGGTCAGATCACAGGGAGAGCAAATTCTTTGATGGGTAGCAAGGAAACAAAATGTGAACTGCCCAGAGGCAAAAATAATCAGAGAATTTGATTCAAATGGATACCTTGTCAAAAGGAACTGAGTATGCTTGACAAATAAGTATGTATACAGTAATTGTAGTGTAGAGACTTTTGTAAATTTTATAGCAATTCTAAAAGTTGATAGGATTAATAAGTAGTGAAACTATACATAGATCAAAGCAAATTTCAATGAGCCATTCCAGAGGCAGGAGGATCAAGTTCAGGCCATACTCTTCTAACAGATATTTAAATGGGATGGAGGAGAACACCAATGTTATTTTATAAAAAACATTATATAATCTTGCTCATAGAAAGGGGTGTTCAGAGAATATGCAGAGAAAAGAGGTATCTTCGTGTTAGGGAGATTTTGTGATTTTTTTTTTTTTAATTAGCAATGCTTTACAATTGGTTGTGGTTTTCTATTTCCTTATCATGGTCTCTTTCATATGTAAATTTGTGTTCATACTTCTGCATCATTTTCCTCAAAGAGATTTTACAAAACTGTATAAGCTTCAGGCTCCACAAAACCTCTATCGCCTCTTGATATATCACTAATAATTTTCTGTCACTGATACCTGAATCAAGATGCTGAATGGGATTGTTCCAATACTTTTGATATTGCTACAAGGCTTCCAAAGTTGCCTGTGATAGATGCTAAACATCACTCACATTCCAGCGAATGCCAGCAAACACATCCACACAAGACCCTAAACATTGTACTCCTTACCCCAGCTTCTCAGACTCATGTAAAAACAGACTTTAAAAATTCAGGGAGAATGCATACGAACACAGAGTCGTGATATAGGAGGGAATTAGTTATGTCTCTTCTCCCCAGAAGCTGGCCTGTCTCGATTGCATCGGTGGGTTCTCTTGCCTTCTGGCTCCTTTTGGGTACCACTTGTTGGGTAAACTTTCAGTGGATGGAGGCAGGAGAGAGTTCCAGCGTCACTAAGAGAGAGCAGTACCTATCAGGTTGAGGACACAGCTTCTGCTGGGTGGCCCTTTCCACACAACTCTCTCCATCTCCAGCTCTAGGAACCACTATCCCCTACCATTTCAGTCTTAGTGATAATCACTGTACTCTGCTGTTAAGAGTTCTGGGGAATTACATTATTTCTATATCCTTCCCACACCTTTTTAGATAATCTTCTTTTAAAAGTTTTTAAACCTTTCCTCATATTGACTCATTTTTAAATGTAATATCTGTCTTTTATTTTCACCCAAACGGATATCCACCCAAACCAAGTGGGTGTTAAGGGAAGTCATCAAGGAAACTATTCAAAAAGATAGTGGTGGCTGTCAACCCAAAGTGGAGACAAGGTTCACAAATGCACTTGAACTTCTGCTTCTTCTTAAGCAGTAGACTTGCTGAACTGCCCTCTATGCTCCTTCTAGAGAAGAAGCTGAGAGGACTCCACAGAAGTCACACACTCCCTGGGAAAGAAACTGGGTACTGGAAAGCCTCTGCAGAGCCTCCCAAGACTTTCTATGCACCTCCGGGGAGAAAGCCCCCATTTGAGCTTCTGTAACTTAGGGCAACAAAGCAGAACTCAGAGAAGCAAGCAAGAGGAAATTGTTTGTACTCATTTGCTCAGTTATGCAAGACATTTATTTCTTCTTTTTTTCCTTTTTCCTAGCTCCAACACCCAGGGGGATCTGGAGGCTGTTAAGAACAGGGTGTCAGATAAAATACAAGATGCCCACTTACATTTGAATTCCAAATAAACAAAAAGAAAATTTAGTCTAAACATGTGCGATATTTGGAATTCACTTACATTTAAAATATTTGCTGTTTATCTGAAATTCAAATTTTGTTGGGCAACTTTTGCTGTTTTGAATGTTTTTTTTTTTTTTTGTCTTTTTACTAAATCTGAGAGAAAGGAGATACTATCTCAGGATTAGAATTTTCCCTACTTAAGGCTTAGTGAGGGGAGAAGAAAAGAATTTTAAATCAGAAAGAAAACCGAAATTCTAAACTACTCTAGATCAGACTGAACTTTTTTTTTTCCCCCATAAAAAAGTGACAGGAAATTCTAGATCTGTTAAAATCTCATTAAAAGGTAACAGGGAAGAAAAGTTAAAAAAAAAAAAAAAATTCGCAAGATTTTGTTTTTCACCAGTTTCAGGTTTTCTCAATAAGACAGTGAAAAGTTCAAAGATTGATAACTGAATTCAACTACAGACTGTCATTAATTCTAATCTGTCATTAATTACATCTACAAATAGATGCAATGTGTGTTTTGTAATAATAACCATGGCATTTTTGAGGACAGATGTGAAAGTTTTTACTTAGGTTATTGAAGATCAGTGCAGGTTGGGGAAATGCCAGAGTCTGAGAAAATGCTAGAAGTGAGGATTCTCCAGCTGCTTCTTCAAAGCTTCTACTTAGACATAAAGTGCTTGGCTAGAAGTTCAAGTGGGAATCTTACCACAGCAGCTTTGACACAGTATGTTGAGAATGCTGATTCCTTTGCAGTCTCTGGGGAGTTCTTGTTGAAGAATGTCTAGAGAGTAATTCTCAAACACTGACTCTGGCATTGATTTTTTTTTTTTTTAATTCAGCCTCAATCTTAAAGAAAAAAGGAGACCCTATATAAGAGTGGCCCAAGTCTTACAAATTGCCATTCCTCCCTAAAGCATGGTATCTGAGAAACAGACCCGTCTAATGGAATGAACAGAATAGTCTATATTGTCTGACCTTTCATGGAAACCTGGAGGTCATTCAAGTGCAGGGACTTATGCAAGAGGAAGAAGCTCTTAAGCCCTGGTTAGAATAAGCCATTGAGATATTTGGAGATGGACACCTGATATAAAAAAGCAAGTATCTTTTTTTCCTCTTTGCCCTAGAGAATGGCAGGTATTAAAATATCTCTATATGGAAAGTTATAAAAATGTTTTTCATGGGAAAGCTGTAGGAAGAAAATGTTTAGAGATATCTCAGAAATTGAGGAAAATAAATTTTCTACATATGCATTATGGTTAGATACCGTGCTTCAAAAGAATGCTCAAAAAGTGATCAAGGTTACAGAAAGAGCAACTAAGCTCAAAAGGCAAAAGTCATTGCTATGGCCATAGTTGATGGTTTTGAAGGTGGGCGCAGGCTGGAAGATAAGGAGCCTACAGTTGTGGATTGAACATGTGGGCTGTATTTGAATGTATCTACCCAAAAGCATGTGTTGGAAAATACATTCCCCATGCAACAGTGTTGGGAACTGGGGCCTACTGCAAGGCTACGAGGGCTCTGTCACAATGAATGGTTTCTGTCATTATAGTGGGTGTGGGCTCATTACAAAATAGCAAGCTTGGTCCCCAAACCCTTTCTCTCTGTCCTTCTCTGACCATCTCACCTTCTGCCATGTGATGACACAGCCCTCAGCAGAGATGTCTCCTTCATTTTAGACTTGCCACGCTCTAGAACCCTGAGCTAATGCATTTGTTTACTTTATACATTATCCAGTCTCTGGTACTCTATTATAGCAGCCCAGAGCAGACTCTGAGAGTTTATGTCTCCTCAAAATTCCTATGTTGAAATGCTAACACCCAATGTGATGGTATCAGGAGATGGGGCTTTGGGTAACCTGGTTTAGGTGGGACCATGAGGGAGCAGGCCAGGGATGGGGGTAAACCTTCATAAGAAGAGGAGGAGAAACCAGGACTTCCTGACTTCACCATGTGACACAGCAAGAAGGCTCCCAGCCTTCTGCAAGCCAGGAAGAGGGCTCTCCCCAACAACGGAATCTGCCAACACCTTGATCTTGGATTTCCAGCCTCCAGAGTTGTGAGAAAGACTGTCCTTGAAAGCAGTCTGCGGTATTTTGTCGTGCAAACTCAAACAAACTAGCATATCTACTGTTCTCCTGAAGTTATTGAAGTTAATTTGGGAACAGGAGGAGAGGGAGTTCAAAGTCTCTGAAGAAAGAAGAAAAGACCCAACCATTTATAGTCACAAAGACCCTTGGCAGAGCTTTGAAACAACCAATCACTGCTCCTTTGAACATTTTTCATGTGATGATTTCAAAGACTTGGGACAAGCAAATGACCAATTCTGCTTCCATGAATGAGCACTTTAGCGTCAGATACCAATTAGGCAGGTTTTCTGTTCACAAACTGATAGGATTCTACCAAAAGGCAAACAGTAATACAGAAGACCCAAGTTGTTGTAGGAATAAAGTTAAACTGGCCTGCTTAAAGTGGTTAGGGAGGCCCTCTCTGAAACCTTGTGAACTGCAGACTGGTGGAACCACTGGGATGGCTTCAGGCACAGAGGAGCTCAGCATATTTGAGGTACTGAGTAGAAGCCATTTAGCAGGAGCACTGTGAGAGAGCTAGTTGCTCCCTCAAAGAAGTATGCTAGGAGTTGAGTAAGAAAAAGAATAAGTTGGTTTGGGGTTGTGGCTCAGTGGTAGAGCACTCGCCTAGCACGTACAAGGCCCTGGGTTCCATCCTCAGCACCACATAAAAATAAATAAAATAAAGGTTTTGTGTCAACTAAGCTAAAAAATGAATTTTTTTTTTAAAAAGAAAAGGAATAAATGACTGAATAAATGTGTGGTTACCATGATGAATGATTGCAATCCGTAACAGTCAAATTTTTGAAGGAGAGTTCCTTTAGGTTCACGGTGAGTACTGACAGTTTTACAGAGTAACAAAAATAAAATGAAATTCCTAAGTAGTTTACAGAAATCTCAAGAAAGAACAACATGTGTGTGGGAAGTAGACACGGAGCTCCTTGCTCCAAAATCCCAAGAGGTTACCCATGATAATAGAGGAACACTTCTGCCCATGCCCCAAGAAAGTTGATGAAGCAGAGATACTTACTCATGACCTTGTGTGTAGAAGAGCTCCTTTGATTCCTTCCTAGAAACTAGTAGAAGACTGTCTTTGAAGACAGGTGTTATGGTATATCCCGTGGGCCTAGGATTTTCTTACTGGCAAAGAACGACTCCTACATAACTTGTTTTTGAGAAGATGGCTGTCAATTCCAGGCTAATTAGTAAATATGGCATAGTCGGTTGTGAGAAAAATCATTTAAATAACTGACTGTAAATGTCAAGTTCTTGAGCTTAAGTAGGATTCAGTCTTCAAGAAAGCAGATCTTTATAAAATTTGGAGCTGAAACATAACTTGAAGTCCAACTCATTAATCACTCCATTTTGAAAATTAGGAAAGTGAAATAAAGATAAAGTAAGTGATATAAGGGACACTGTCCCATGTTCATTGACTGCTAGTTTATTGCTATTTATTTCTCTCTTGTTCTTCCTTTTGTCTCCAAGTTTGACATAAGTAAGCGTCCTAAGACTTCTGCTGATTACAGATGGTGTCTAAGCACAACCTTTCCATTCACGGAAAAGAATACACTTAATAAAATGAAGGTGGACATCTCTTTATTTCTTGTCAAAGAGAAGTACAAGTAACGCGGTAATGTAAAACCATCCAGGCTTGTGAACAATATTAAATAAACTGGAGCTAAGAAAAAATATTGAATTTGGGAATTAACTACTCAACAATTTCATGCTACGTTTTCCAGAAATAAATCAACAAATAAATCCAGTTTCTAAAAGAGCACAAGTGAAGTGTTAAGTATCCACAGAATATGGAATGTATTTAGTGTTATTTTACCTTAACCTCATCTTTTACTCTTCAGAACAATTACTTCTTTTTCTTCTTTCTAAGGACCGATATTAAAATTGTACTTATTTATTTATTTTAACATCATTCTTTATCGGTACCTTATAATTAGACATAATAGTGAACTTTATTCATGCATGCACATAATATAATTTTATTCTTTTACACTTCCATGGTAACTACTATATTTTTTAAAAATTAATCTCAACCATTTTAGTTGTTCAAATATTCTGATCTCTCAATATTGGTTGAGTTCTCTCTGCCCATTTGCCCTAATAGTACTCATTACTAAATATGAACTGGTTATTATTTTTAAACCTAAAAGATTATTGCAATAAAAATAGAAATTGTATGATTAAATCAGATGGAGTACTTCAAAAATCTTTTAATAAATAGTCATGTAAAAATTAATAAAATGTTTTTATTCAAGTCTTTAAGGAATGGAGTTAAGAATAGTATGACATGTTTACAAGTCTTAAGACTCAAAATACAAAGACAATTTTTTTCAGCATGTAATATAGTACCTTTATATATAATATATGTAAAAGTATATATATATTATATATAATAAATATATAATATGAAATTTTCTTTTATAAGGATAAGATTATTTAAATTGTGAGCCATATTAACTCATTAATCACATCCGACACACACTGTTATATAGTACAAATTTTCATCAACTATTTATTTTATATATAAATATATTTACATATATGAATTTATGTATATAATTTTATATTATAAATATATAAATCTATTATAAATATATAAATATATTAAATATACATATATTTATATATTATAAATACATAATATATAATATGTTTACATATTTATATCTTATAAATATATATCATATATAAATATACATATATTTATATATATTACAGATATATAATACATGTAAATGTATTATAAATATATATTATATATGAATATACATATATTTAATATATTATAAATATATATGATATATAATATATGTATATATTTATAATATATAAATATAAATTTATATATATAAATATATATATATAAAATAAATAGTTGATCAAAAATTGTAGTATAAAGCAGTGTTTTTCAGTCATAATTAATGAATTAATATGGCTCACAATTTAAATAATCTTATCCTTACAAAAGAAAATTATCCTTCCTTATTACACATTGCAAAATCCTTGATTAGTTGAAAATTTTTGCTTTTAAATTTGTTGGGTTTATTCCAAGTATGATTTACAAGAATTTACTTTCAAATTTAAAAAAAAAGTCCATATGCCCATTTTAACATAGAAAACAACATAACTATGTAAAGAAAAAAAAAATGACAGATCTTGCCTTCTCTTAGCCTTCTCTGCATTTAGTTTGCCATATGTTCCTCTTAATACAAACAGACAAAAAAATGTATTCCTAGGTATCAGAATGTGTTGTGGTTATTGTTATTTTTACAAAACTATGATGTTTTGTTTTAAAAATTATTCTTTGTCTTGCTCTTATCGCCTTTTAGTAATAGCTCATGGATGCTGTTGTTGTTACCATTTACACAATATACTACGATCTGGATAGTAACAATACCATAATTTCTTAAATTTTTTCCCTTTAATTGGTCAACATTTTAATTCATTTGCAAGTTTTCTACTAGAATGCAATTTTGAGTTACATATCCTTTTCTTTTTACTCATATATATTTGTGGTTAATATCCTTAAGACAGAGACCCAAAAATGTATTGCTATGTCCAAGGGAATGTATACAGTTAATATTTATAGATAATGTCAGGTTGCACTACAAAAATTGTGATAATTTGAGTTCTAAGAACAATGTATAAAAGTCATTTTTTTATTCTCTAAATAATTGGTTGTTTTCAGTCTAAATTTTTTTACTAGAAATGAAATATCATTGATTTTTTATTTTAATTTCTTTCAAATAAACCATTTTTTCATACATTTATTTTTCAGTTTTCTTTCTATTTCTATGGCTGACAATTTTTATATTTTCAAAGTTTTGTATCAAGTACTTTTTTTTTTCCCTTTTGTTTCCTACTTGTAAGAATTTGTTTTGGGGTTTTTTGTTGTTGATGCTTTTGCTTTAAGAGATAATTAAACTTATTCTATCATATACCTTGCAAAAGTTTTTAAAAAATATTTCAATGTACTTCTTGACCTGTAGAACATTCTTACTTTTATATGTTAAAATTTGTCATTTTATACTTCTGAGGTATCATTTTAAAATTTTATTAAGAGAAAAATACTGATTAATCACCTCATTAATCCTGCTAGTTTTTCAGTCATTTCTTCCCTTGCTAAATTCAATATTTAAAATATCCCAAAATTCATTTGTTTTAATATCAAAATTTTCTAGTTATATTTTAATAAAAAATTATTGTTAAAACACAGTAGTTCTGTTTAAAACATTCTTCAATTCTTTTTGAAATAACATGCTCCTATAGATTTTGAATTTAGAGAATACATTTTTATGTTATTGTTCTTTTTTCTTTCTTCTTTTTCTTACTTTTTTTGTCCTTTTTTATGCAATTCTATGAACTGAACCCAGGGCCTGCAAATGCTAAGCAAGTGCTCTACTACTAAGCTGCATCACTAGCTAAACTCAGAAATATGAAAATGCTAGAATTCCCAAATCCATTACACTATTCCATAGTATTCAATTGAATATTACATTTGAATGGATGATCATTTTTTCTCTACTAAACCACTATCTTTTTCTTAATGAAATAATAATTATAAAAAGAAATCAATATGAAAACAAAGAGTTATAAAATTATCTCCCAATTTACAAGATGATAGCAATAGCCAACACTTTATGAGGCATACTATGGAGCAGGAACCATTGTAAGTGTATATACCTCAGCTCCAAAAAATTAGAAGACATGACTAAGAGTTTTGATTTAAAAAGCAAAAAACCGAAACCTATGAAATAAAAGAAATAGAAACTTTAATTGAAAAGCACAACAAACAAGATGCAAAATTCAATGGCTAGATTAAATAACAAGTTAGATACAATCAAGGAAAGAATTAGTAAACTGGAAGATAAGTGAGAAGAAAATAAGCCACCTAAAGCACGAAGAGGTACATGAATGTAATTTATAGAAAAGAGTACAGAATACATGAAAGATACAACAAAAAGGTGAAATGTCTATTGGATGTTTAATTGTAGAGAACAGAGGTAAAGAGACAGAAGTAATATTTGAAGAGATAGGAACTAAGACTTTCACCAGTTGTTACAGTCCTACATTAGGATACTATAAATCAGAGTATACAAATGGCCTTCAGATTATCAGAACACAATGTGTCAGTCTCATACACATAATATTGTGGCAAGGAAGCCACACACAAAAATAAAGACTATGATTCTGTTACTATAAAGTTAAAAAACAGATCAATTAGATTATAATTTGAGACATTAGAATAGCCATTATCTTTTGGAAAGAAACAGAGGGTGCTCATTTGGAAGGCAGACCTCTGAGTAGGACAGTGTTCTTCTATTTCTTGATCCTGGTGCTAGTTACCCAAGCATATTCACTTTGTAATAAATTATACTTTTGTTTACTTTCATATATATTTGTTATGCTTTAATAAAAAACAAAAATAATAATTAAAAGTGTGTTTATGGGAGAGAAAAATATTAATTCCAGAAACAAAAATTATAATTATAATGATTCTTAAATTAAGAATTATATTTCAAAATTTGTATTTTAAATATGCAACTATTAATGAGATTATAGATCCTTCCAGTTTTCTGTCTTCTTTATATTTCCTATAAGTTAGGAATTTAATGATTTAAACAGTCATCTAATACACAGTACTTTGTAAAAAAAAAGAAATTTTGTAAAGGTACTTATACAATGTTTCTTCTATCTTCCATTTTTCTGATTTCCAAAGATATCAAATAGAACATATGAATAATGATGGCTACATGTGAATGTTTTTATTTTAAAAAATCATGGCATCCTTCTAAGTATTAATAAATGCAGTAGAAAACTGCTAGCTACAGCTTTGATTCATTTGAATTTGAAATGTAAGTAACAAGGTATTGATGCTCAATTATTCAGTTAAGTTAAATCTTGATTGCATGCTTGACCTTGAATCACTGTTTTACAATATCTTGTGATGATGTCTGTAACCTTAACCCATACTTTAATGACACTTGGAGAAAGTACATATAATCATAAACAGATAAAATTATTTAGGATTTTTAACAAGAAACAATATTATGCCAAATATAAATTGAATGTGAGAAATTGTCTTTTCATTATTAGGTGTGAAAGCTAAAATTGAGGTGTCATCTGAATGTTTCACAAACTCCTGAGGTAAAGAAATCTAATCATTTATAATTGAAACTGTACACAACTGTTTATAATCTAAGGCATGAATTACTCTGAGACTTGCCAAGAGAGGTCTAAAAAGAGATTACTTCATTCAAGCATAAGAAATACAATACCTACATTCTTCATCTTCTCCAACATTCATAGAAAATGAGTATTGAGAATGCCAAGAGAATATTTCTAAGACCTGAGTTATCTCTATGTTCTCTTAAAATTTTCTTTTTCACATAGTTTTGTCCTTATAATGAACAAATTGCAAGAAAAATACCACAATTCAAATGCTAATTACTATAAGAATTCTTTCATATAAATAGATGGACCAGAAAGTACTTAGATAAACATGTGAACCTCTATTACTGGGTTTATTCCATCCTTTGAAACTATTTTTTTTCTTTATTCTACCAGTGCACTCTAGGAACTCCATAGGAGAGAGGATATCTTAATTATACCCCTAGGACCTTGTACAATATGGTGCTTGATAACACTTGAACTAAACTGAGCCTAAAAATGTAGTCTTATTCCTACATTTCCCACTTCAAGTTACATCATAATGACACATTAACACTAGATTCCCAATTCCATTATTTAAAATGAAAAGCAGCTGGAAAAGGCCTGGGAAGAGACTTTCTTATTCCTCAACAGATGGATGCTCTCCTTCTTAAGCACGGAATTCCAGGTTTCAGATGTACACTTTCCTCTGGATTCTCTTTCTTCCCATGCAGCCCAGTAAGGTCCCATTTTCATGGCTGTTCCCTCAAAGAGCTCCTTCAAATGGCAAAGGCAAGTGGCCAAGCGTTTCTTGTCCTCCTTTGCTGCCTCTTGCTCTTATCCTAGAATGTGGGCAAAATGGCGGGATCTCTGGCATCCATGTTGGTCATGGTAGAAACGGGGCACTGAATTTGTAGAGGAGAAAGATAGGAACTCCTATCCATGCTGATATCATGAAGCTACTGCACAAGCCCCGAAATAAAAACCTCTAGAATTAGTTTATAAGATAAAATTAAATTTCTTTCTTGTTTAGGCTATTGCCATTTTATATTGTCTTGTTTCTGTTGTAGTAGTGGACACTAATCCCAATGACTGAGGCATACTGTACAGAAGGAAAACAATGCTAAAAATAAAATGTATTACTGAATATACGTCTTTATGAAGTCATCTCTACTATAACATTCGGCAAAAGAAACAAATGTTAGCTTATTTAGTATAAATTGAGTGTGTTAAGATTAACAGTAAATCAATTCCGTTCTATCCACCCATGCCACACTTTAGCATGCTGTATCCGGAGCTATAAATTGCTCCCCATAAGATATATATCATATATATCTGAAATAGTATCATTTGTTCTTTTTTTCTGGAGGCAGGGAGTAACAGGGATTGAACTCAGGGGCACTTGACCACTTAGCCACATCCCCAGCCCTATTTTGTATTTTATTTAGAGACAGGATCTCACTGAGTTGCTTAGCGCTTCGCCTCGCTTTTCCTGAGGCTGACTTTGAACTCGTAATCCTCCTGCCTCAGCCTCCCAAGCAGCTGGGATTTTAGGCATGTGCCACCGCATCTGGCACATATCACTTGTTCTTAACAGAACATTCCTAGAGCATGAATACATGATTGAAGGTACCTAATCTGCTTTGCAGAGAGTTAGAAAATAACTTTGGGTGGTGTCAATTGAATAGAATTGAATCCAACAGATCCCCCAAGCTTTATTTCTATCCCATTTGCCAAATAAAACTTTTTTCCCTTCGCTGTCCTTTAGTTGATAATTAAGCCCCTCGCTCTATTTCTCATTCCATCAAGCTAACAAAGAAGACCAAGGTCAAGACATCATCTGCCGGCGTGTGATTTTATTGGAAAAGCAGAGTCTACGAACATAGAATGTCACAAGAGGTGGCGATTGGGACAGTTATAGGAAATAACCTTCCCCAGGTCCAGGTGTGGAATGGAATTAAACAGGTTAAACAGTTGTGTTGTTTTTGAGAAAATAGAAAAGTAGAATACAAAAGTGGACCTCTCTGTGGACAAGTGTGTGCTGACAGAGACAAAGGAATGGATGGGGCAGGAGCCGCCCTGCCCTGCAAGGTGAGGGAGAAGTCTGTGCACAGAAGTAGAAAACAGAAGGGAACATTTCTAAGTAACCAGGAGTTTCATGTCATCAGAACCTGAGGCAGTGGCCGACCCAGGGAAAACACCCCCAGTCACAGCAGGACCCAGGACAAGCGCACCTGTTCCTGCTGGTAACTGATGGCTATGGGAATATAGGAGGTTCTCCTAGACCTTAAAGGGACTCTCCCATTCTAGACGTTCCATTGGGAGCTTGGTGGCTCTTTGCTGACCTCAACCCCTTCATTGCCACTTCCTCTGTCCTTAATTTCCCCGCGTTCACAGACCTTCTCTCTGGCATCCCGTTTTCAAGTACATGAATACATGATTAGTGTTCTTGTTTCACATCGTCCGAAGTTGGACTCACATAGGATATCTTATTTTATTTTACTGTTTTAGGATGAGTGTCCAAGTGTGTGAACTGAGCATTTGCCCAATTTTATAGTTCTAGGTAGAATCTCGTTTAGCCTGTCCTGCCACTTATACTCCCTGGTTAAAGATCCAAGTAAGGGATTTGCTCCAAAAGCCGATACTTCAAAAATACCTGGAGTCCAAAGGAACTTTTAGCAGGTGAGACTGGAACTTCCCATTCTAGACATGACCAGGAACTTTTTTTGGTAATTCCCTCCCCATCTTCCTTCTTCTCTCCACCAGCTCCCAACCTGTCCTCCCTTGATATGTACACATCGTTCCATTACTGCTTCTTTTGTCATGATTTTAGAAGGTAATGTAATGAGGAGCACAATGGGCTTTTTGTTTTGTGGTGTTTTATTTTTTTTTTTTTGCTTCAGGCAAGTCCTTGTTCTTTTTTTCTTTATGTAAATAAGTTAAATGTCACTAGATTTTAACAAATCAAAGGTAAGGATAACTTCAATGCTTATACATAGTTATCAATAAAGCATCTTTTATGGGATTTTTCAACCTTTAAGAAATGATTTCTCATAAATTAGTAATAAATTAGTATTGGCACCTTCCTCTATGAAATCAGCTGCCTTTTTCAGACCATTTAAATGTGCAATATAATGCATTTACTTGATATTTAGCTTCTATTTTCTAAAAATGTTCCCATAAGAGAAATCTTCGTGTAAGCAAGTAGGTACAATAAGTGTTATCCAAGACTGAATACTATTGCCACTTAATTACAAGGTAATTATTGAGCACTTACCATATGTGGAGCACAGTGCTAGGCATTAAGGATGATCCAGGGATAATCATGATAAAGTGTCCATTTTCAGAAGTTTAGTATATTATAAAATTATAGAAATAACTGCAGCCAAGACCAGAATGAAATGAGTGATGATAGCTAGACATAACATACAAAGACTTCCTTGATGAGAAACAAACATAAACATATAAAAATCCTTAAAAAAAATCCAAAACAAAACAGAAAAGCTGCTCATTATGAAAATGTTTAACTATACTTGCAATCAAGCAAATGAAAACATGTTTGTATATATATTATATATATATATATATATATATATATATATATATATATATATATATGTCAGTTGATATATATTATACATAAATATCAATTTTATCCTTTCAAATTAGCAAAAATATTTTACTTAAATTTCATTTTTATATTCAATGGTATGTAAAGGCTGTGTTTCATTGATCCTGCTCCCTGGGGGGGGGGGGGAGCACCTATTTATAGCATTTGTCTAATGTCCACAGTCTAAATACTCTTTCAGTGGTTGAGTTGAAGCTACCAGTTCGATGCCACTGAACACTAGTTGGGAAGACACTTATCAGAGACTCAGAGACTTCACGAGCCAACCAAGAGAGCTCCAGAGCACTTCTGAATGTGTGCCCTGCTTGGAGGAACGTAGACAAACCTTTTGTCATAGCAATTTGGCACTGTGCTTCATTTGCCTTCAAACTATTTGTACCATTTGAATTGGTAATTTCATACTTGGAACCAATAAGAAATAATTTCAAATAATTTTAAAATTTTACACAAAAAGCTGCTATTATCTCAATAATTATGATACTGCCAATAAAATAAAGTATAACATACCTACAGTCTAACAGCAATTGTTAAAGCATGTTTATAAAAGATCTGGAATAATAGGAGAAATGCTTTCATTATGTAACTGAATTGTAAGGGCAAGAAAAAGTGATCTTGTGTAGTAGGAGCTCTTCTTAAAACCTGTACATAGAACTGACAGTATATGTAAATGTTAATAATGAAATTTTTGAGTGATTTTTTTTTCTGTAAATGTATAGCTCACCATGTAAGAAATGTTTGGTAAATATTTATTGGTCTTGAATATTTTCTTTAATTTTCTACATTTCTCAGATTTGCTGTAATGAATAAGACATACTTAAATAATTAAAAAAAT
Organism: Callospermophilus lateralis; assembly: GCF_048772815.1. Lineage (NCBI taxonomy): Eukaryota > Metazoa > Chordata > Mammalia > Rodentia > Sciuridae > Callospermophilus > Callospermophilus lateralis. The sequence continues at coordinate 125,241,613 of NC_135312.1, read as the reverse complement.
AAGTCTTAAACACTAAAGAATTTTTTTTGTGCAGGATACAATTTTAATTATACTAGTTTCTGGGTAAAGAGAATTCTGGGCAGCTAATGCCTGAAACCCAATTAGGGAAAAACAGATGGTGGAAGGAGAGGAGAGAAGGGGGGTGAGATGATGCTTCAGTTAAAATAACATTTTCTTAACTATAACGTGGTTTTGGAGATTGAAATGCCATATACATTTAAAGACAGAAGAGAAAGAAATTGTTGATGAAAGAGGACAGAGTTAGAACAGGAACACTCTTGATTTGACAAGAGGTTAAATCACACAAAGCGAGTCTCTATGAGGTTGGCAAACTATGGCCCGTGGAGAAAATTCCCCCTGTCTGTTTTTGTAAATAAAGATTTTGCACTGTCCATTAATTTAGGTACAGTCTCAAAGCCTAAAACATGGAATATCTGACCCTTTACAGAAAGAGTGTGGCAATCCTTGATGTAGAAAAAGAAGTCAAATTTTTGAGTAATTTTTATTTTAAATAAAATTCTATGAAACAATAATTCTACTTACTTATTAGAAATAAATAATTCTACTTAATTATTAGAAACTGTCTTCTGACATCTCCTGTGGCTGATTTTTACTTCTAATTTCCCAAGTCCCCTGTGTGAGTGAGTGTGTGTGTGTGCATACGTGCGTGTGTGTGCATACTTAGAAGAAAATGCACTTAAAAAGTCAAGGCCACTTACTGCTAAATTAGAGATGGGAGTATGGATATAAAAATGCTCTAATTAAGATGGAGATTAATTACAAATTCAAATGCATTAATATTATGAGAATGCTCAATTAAATAACTAATTATGTTGAAAAATTAATTGCCTGCTTAAGTGGATGACCACACCCGACACAAGCCCTCCTCAGCCCACACAGGTGTTCCATGTCTCCTAGACTTCTCAGTTGATTTCAGACTAACAGCTGAAGTGGCCAGGAATAATTTTTAAATTTACAGTATCTATTCATCCTACAAGCAGAGAACAGTTTTGTGCCAACAACTATATTAGTATTTAAGAATATAGTAAGGAAAGATGGTTCCTGACCTAAAGAATCCAGTCTCTCTCTCTTTCTCTATTTCTTTTCTCTCTCTCTCTCTTACGTATTTTATAGCTCATTCTAAACTCTGCACATTGATCTTGAAAGCATTTGTTGAATGGTTTTACCTAGAGTTGCTCTGGGGATAGTGTGAAGAGGGGTTGTTGAAATTAAGGAAACAAATTTATTTGACATAACTAAACATCACCAACTTTGGATGCCACCTGGTATCTTAGGAAATTTCCCCTAAGATTTGGGAAATGGAGGTTGAGCGTGGATCTTGGTTATTGTGAGGATAAATCCTGACACGGAAGGAAATACATTGTGAATGAATGAATTCAGGAGAATCAGACCTAAGTGAGGAATGTCAGAACAACATGTGATGTCCCAGTGTAGTGGTTTCTGTACTGTCATGAATATTCCTTGTCTCTGAAGCCTCACTGGCCCAACACAACCGCCTCACTACTAACGATCATTCTGGAAAAAGGAGCAGTGTCCACACTTGTGGTCAAGGCCTGAGAACCAGGCAGCAAGGGCAGGAGTGATGACTCCTGCCCCAGAGTGGAGCCTGGAGAGAAAGAGGCAGGCAGGCAGCCCCGGGAGGCTGCAGGCACCCCCAGGCAGCAATCGCAGACACTGGGGCTGCACACCACGCTCCTCCCAGTGCGAGGGCCCGGGTCTGGAGCAGTGGTGGTAGGACACAAAGGAGCCCTGGAGCCTACTTATTTAAATGACATCATAAGAAGCAATAGAGCAGTGACGGAAGGCTAAATATACTAGCTTTGTCTGGTGGGGTGTCCCCAATTGTAGACATTTTCTTCCCCGTTAGAACTGGGGAAGGGAGGGAGGTATCAGTGTTGGGGAAAAGACATTCTGATGGAATTTCTCTACAGCAAAACCCCAGGCTTGGAAAATAAATGTTTTGGAGGAGGAGATTATATTTGCATTTTGGGTAAAGAGAAAATAGTTATTTCTAATGCCAATCCAATTTATTCTGTGTAGGAGAGAGATCAGAAACTTCTAAACATGGAAGTACAATAAAATCACTCAAGGCGGATGTCTAAGCTTATTAAAAACATATGCTCAGGTTAAACCTCTGAAGATGCTGACATTCTTGGCTCAAGTGGAAGTCTGAAATCTAGATTTTTATTGTACTTCCCACAACACATTAACATCCAAGAGGAAAGTTTCTACTCCTATTGGTCTCTTTAACCTCAGGTCTGGTGTGTTTACTGAATTAATTAGTAATGTGTTCACCAAGCAATCTCTCTCTCTCTTGCCTTCGCAAGTTAGAAATTAATCAATGAAAATGTTTTAACCTAATCTAATTCTCACTTTATTTTTCTTTAAATGAATCCTCATAATAGCAATATCATAGATTACCATATATGCCTGACATATTCCTCATCCCTCCCAGTAAGGAGGAATTTCAGTAGCCAGTTGTTACATTGCTGGTCATCTGATGTTGTCCATAATAGGAGTATGTACAATGTAGAGAGCCAGAGATTCTACAAGTCTCCATGTTCTTCCGCAGATGGAATTTATCTTCTTGACATATATGTAAATGTATAATAAATAGTAGAATTCTGAATTCTAGAAAGAGGTGACAATAATTCCTTTATTGAACAACACTTACTTTGGGGCTCCAAACATATCTCCATTTGAAGAAATTATCTTAAAAACATGCTATGGTGTGCATGGGGTTGGAATGCGTCCCCAAACGTTTCACGTGTGGGAAGCTTGGTTCCCAGTGTGGTGGTATTGAGGTGGGATCCCTGAGATGCTGGGCCCAAAGAAAGGGATTGTGTCACTAGGGGTATATTTTATTAAAGCTGCACAAAACAGACAGATACAAAACCTAAGCAACTCTATTAATGAGACAGAACTAAATTATCTTTAAAAGCCATATTTTAGATCACGAAACAGCTTGACTTAATTTTGACCCAACCCCATCAACTCTATATCAGTTAAAAGTACTTGCTTGTCAGTATTTCCAAAGACAAATATAGTATTCCTGCCAGAACTGGAACAACCTAAATTTAAAACTAAATTATAAATACCTCTTTTTGTCTTTCTCTCTCACTCTCTCATACACACACACACACACACACACACACACTGAAAAGGACCATATTGCTCCAATTCAGACACAGTGGTTATTTTCCACAAGAGAACACTCCTCGAGGTGTGTGAAACCCACGGGAAGACAGCCCAGTTCCCAGAAGCTGTAACATCTGGAGACAGGTCCTTCTAGAAGCTACAGGTACAGTTCTCTTCCCTCACTCTTGATGTCCGACAACCGATGCCTCTATGAGCCTCCAAAAGGTGATAAAGGATAAAATGTTGGACTTTAAAGTTCTTTTAGTTTTTGTATGTGAACGTTTTAAAAATTTAAACATTAGAAATAACCCAAATGTTTTAAAGCATTGAAATTCGTCCAAATACGGAACTAAATGGGTCACAAATATCATGTTCTTATTTCATGCATGATTTTAATAAGGATTGGAGGATACATTCCTTAGGAGCATCCTAGAACTCAGGAAATTGTTTCTCACATTAAAATTCAGCTCCATCTCAGTTAACCTGGTTATGGCGTGGTAAACTGCGTACTGTGCCGGGAGCCACAGCCACAATAAAACACCAATCGAGTGCTGCTGAGCTACATGCTCTACAGGAAAGAAAATGCCTTTATAAAGCCTGAGACTCTTGAACCCAATCTGACTAACATCTTTATTGCGAAGCAAAAGCAATAAAATGGAGGTCACCAGGAACTCAAATATTTCATTCACTTATTTTGTTAGGATAGAGGTATGTTGACAAAAATAAATAAAGGCCTTGAAGATTAAAGTAATTGTGGAAGACTTCCTTGTAGCTCACTCTCGTTTTAACTGTGCTTCTTTTAAAACAATGAGTATGTTCAATTTGACTTAATACTGAATGCAGAATATTCACATCAAAGTTCTGCTCTAATGTCTATTAGTTTTTTAAGTGTTTGGATTGGATTTTTCTCCCACCTCAGGGCCTTTGCATCTCCCATTTCCTCTTCTGAAATGTGTTCTCTCAGATGCCAGTTGACTTATTTCTTCACTTGTCTCAGGACTTTCTTAAAAATCACCCTATCAAGGAGTCCTTCCAACAGGAGAGCAAAGCACATCTGCTTCCTCCATCCAGCATTTTCTGTCTCTCTCATTATTTCCCCACAGGATTTTTTTTATCACCTAATGAAGAGTATACATGCTTTTTATCTATCTATCTATCTAGCTATTTATTATTTACTATTTGTTATCACAAGAGCTGGGTCATTACCTGTTTTATTCACTGCTAAATCCAGAGGGTCTCAAGAAATGCTCACATGTAGTGATAGCTTAATTAATAAATCTCAGCATCAGAAGGGCCTCAGATGTTCTCTGACAGTTTAGCATTAATTCAGGACAAAACTATAACCAGAATTAGTGCAAAAAAACTTTGTGCCTAAATATGGTAAACGCTACCTCTTCACAACATTGTTACCTAATACTTACAATTTTATTATTCTAATATACAGAGAAAAAGGATTTATCTATCATCAAAAAAAAGGCATTTACATTTTCTTTATCCATTCATCTGTTCAAGGGCACCTGGGTTGGTTTCATAGTTTAGCTATTGTGAATCGAGCTGCTATAAACATTGATGTGGCTGCATCACTGTAGTATGCTGATTTTAAGTCCTTTGGGTATAAGCCAAGGAGTGGCATAGCTGGGTCAAATGGTGGTTCCATTCCAAGTTTTCTAAGGAATCTCCATACTACTTTCCCAAGTGCTTGCACCAATTTGCAGTCCCACCAGCAATGTATGAGTATCACTTTTCCCCCACAATTTCACAAACTTTTATTGTTACTTGTAGTCTTGATAATTGCCATTCTGACTGGAGTGAGATGGAATCTCAGTATAGTTTTAATTTGCCTTCTTCTAATTGCCAGAGATGTTGAACATTTTTTCGACCATTTGTATTTCTTCTTCTGTGAAGTGTCTGTTCAGTTCCTTTGCCCATTTATTCATTGGGCTAATTATATACAATGGAATATTACTCGGCTATAAAGAAGAATGAAATCATGGCATTTGCTGGCAAATGTATGGAACTGGAGACTATCATGCCAAGAGAAATAAGCCAGTCCTAAAAAAACCAAAGGCTAAATGATCTCTCTGATATGTGGATGTTAACCCATTAACAAGGGAGGGTAGGGAGGAGAAGTATATAAGTTCATTGATGAGACAAAGAGGAATGAAGGGAAGGGAGGCTCTATGTGAATAGGAAAGACAGTAGAATAAGTCAGACATAACTTCCCTATGCTCATATATGAATACACAACCAGGGAATTCCACATCATGTTCAACTTCAAGAATGGGATCAAAATTAGAGTAGATTGCACTCCATTTATATATAATATGTCAAAATACACCCTATTGTCAGGTGAAAAGGACAAATAATAATAATAATAAAGAAATAGCAAAAGAAAAAAAAACACAAGCTGTTCACAATTTTATTCCCTCTCTCATGCAAACTATAGGGAAAAAAGCACTATAGTAGCAAACTTGACATAGGAGGGGAAATTAAATAGAAAAATGAACAAAATCTTACAAATATTAAATTTATCTTAACATTAGCCAAAAAAAAATTACAAATGGAAATTGTGTACCAATGTACAGCTCGATTTTCAGTAATGTAAAAGGCAGATCATCTGATTTACATACATAACCACAGTGATAATTGAGAATGTCTGTTTCTCAGAGACTTGAACTGCCAAAGTAGAAAATAAGCATCTCTAGAAGAAAAGAAAAACCAGTAATGTTGGAGCACTCTATATGTTCCAAGAACAGTGCTTTCATGAGGCGGATTCCACAACAATTCTGGATGGGAGACATTGCTTTCCCATTTTTACAGATTAAAATAAAACACACACACACACACACACACAAAACCAAAAATGAATATACTACAATTTTTGCATCAGATTAATGTTGAAGTTATCATAAAACATTTGTGTTTCTTCTGACCCTATCAGTTACATTAATTCATTTAATATTTATTAATTTATTGAGTTATCACACATGTAGGTATTGCTTACAATCTGATCAGTGAGTAAAACAGATCATGATCCTGATACAAATAAATAATTGAATAAATAAATATTTGGAGCAGGGACAAATGTTCCTTATAGAATTAGGAATAATGTATGTAAATAGCCCCCTCAAGGATGCAAAAATGAACACCATCCCTTGACTATAGCTGAGCTTATTGGCTTACTGATTTGCTTCCAAAAAGTAGAGTATGGGAAGGGAAAAAGGAGGAAAAATGACCTTCCGGTGGAGAAATCTAACAACCCAAACTCAGCCAGGTGATCAAAGTCAACACCTTTAGTGACAGGTCATGAGCATGTGGGACTTGATAGGATATAAGTAAAATGCACTTCACTGTGATCCTCCTCCCCAAACACATGTAAGTCTAATCATGAGGGGAAAATCTCAGATAAATCCAAATTGAAGGGCAGTAAACCAAATACCTGACCAGTATTTCTCAAAACTGTCAAGGTCATCACAACTTAGAAAGTCAGAGAAACCTTCACACAGGAGGATAAAAAGACATGACAACTAAATGAAATGTAGCATCCTAGGTGGGATCTTGGAACAGAAAAGGAACATTAGAAAATACAGAAATCTGGATCAAGTGCATAGTTAACAATGATGTGCTGATGTTGGCACCTTAGTGAAAACAAATGCACCATAGTAATATAAAATGTTAGCTATAGGGGACCCTGGGAAGGGATGGGCGCAGAGTCTCTGTATTATCTTGAAATTTTTCTGTAACTCCAAAACCATTCTAAAACATTTTTAAGAGAACACACACACACACACACACACACACACTCTTAACCTCTTGGGGGAAAAAAAATCCCAAATGAACATACTCCCATTTCTGACCAAGCAAATTTATTGCCCCCCACCAAATTATGCAAAATGGATGCCCCAGATATTCGAACTGGAATCACCATGAAGGACTGGGCTTTACCTTGGGTGAGGGGAGATGACTCCATCCGCTAGGCAGAAGTGGGAGTAGAGAGTCTAATTACCTGGATGAAAGATTTTGGCTTTTCTAATTTCAGGGATGGATAGGAGCTTCAAAATCTCAGCTGAGCTTTGGAGCAACAGGGAAGCTTTCCTTCTTACACATGAGAAAAGGCTCATTAAGAATTTCTGTTATTGAGGTGAAACCCAGGAGGGGTTACTTTGGAGACGGTGGGAGTAGACTCTAAAGTAGGGCGCTCGGGAGTAGTAAACCACAGGAAAGCAATTGCAAGAGACCCCTGGGGTGCAGAGGCAGGGGAGCTCCTCGCTCAGTGAGATGTGATTGAGTGAGCCCAGGTAGTGATTCCTGCTTGGGGGAGAGCAGGGCACCCAAGGCACTGTGATCTCCAAACTGCCATATGGGCATCGTAGACCTCAGGTTTCTGGAGTTTGTTGTTGTTAATTAAATCTCTCTCTCAAGCCCACATTACAAATGTTTACTAGTTAGGATATACATTTTTCTCCTCTGGGACAAAAACGGTGAATTTTTATACTCTGGTAACGTAAACTTGCAGCCTATGTTGGTGAAATCTTGAATGTGAGGATTCAGGTATGATTCTCAGCTTGAGAGAAGCACAAAGAAGAAAACGAGGACTGTAGGAAGCAGCACGAGGAGTAGATTCAGTTTTTGCCTTGATTATTTTTTGTCTCTTGCCATATCTACGCTGATCCAAAGAAGAAATAAATTTCTTTTCTTTCTGCTTTGAAAATGAGATCTGTCTGTTTGAAAAAGAACCGAAAGAGACACACACTTCAGGCAAAATAAAAATATATACCTTTCTTCTGGGCTCTGACCATTTACTGCTCTTACATATGACTGCTTTCCCCTGGTGAAATAATTTATTGCCTGTTGCTTCGCTATTTTGCAGGCTCACTTTTCTCTTTGGGTGACTCCATTAGTGGTAATGAACTATGTCATGGGTAATCACACCATCAAGACTCATCTACCCCAAAACTTGAAACCTCCCCAGCTCTTAGTCTTGCAAAGATAAAAACAGCAATGACCTGCAAAAATAGAGACTTGAGAACCTCTGGAGATATTAAGTTTAAGCTTAATAGTGAGTCATTAATAAATAAGATGCAGTATAATTATCGATATGAAGCACAATTTAATAATTAATACCTTGCAAACAAAAGAGAAATGAAATACCAAGTGGAATTAGACAGAGGTTATACTCAGTTCCCCTTGAGGATCTTGCCTTGAAGGGGAATTCACAAATTGTTTAAAATTATGAAAGAGCCATTTCCCCAAAGCTTAAGTGGTGAGCCATTTAGCAAATAGAAGTCTTAATACTCATCTCTCTGTGGCCTTACAAGCTTTACCCATGCTGGATTGTAAAAGTACAGCTCCCATTTAATTACAACTTTTTTACCTTTCAATGAAGTACCAAAAGGTTTGGGTGCATGGGATTAATAACAAGGAATGTAGTTGAAATACAGCCTCTGTTATCTGTCATTCTTATTATCTGGGATTTTCCAGCTAGTATTCATTAGCAGTAACTTCCACTTTCTACTGACAAGCCCACTTTTCAATGAGCTATAGTTTATTGGATATGATAAGGGAGTTAATATTTATTGAGCATTTACTAAGGTAGATGGATTATTGCACTGGTTATTTCACGGAATTCTCTTAACAAGCCTGTGCGATCAGGTTTATTAATCCAAGTTAGTAGACCAGAAATTTCATCCTGAAAGAGGCTAAGTCACTCACTCAAGACCAGAAATAGTGGATTGGAAATTTCATTCATGATCTTTTTGATACCTAAGCCTGTCATGTTTCCATTCTGACTCCTAAATATGTCTGCTAATATGTATGAAGTCCTTCGTGTTGGTTTGCAAATGGTTACATCAAAAGTTACTTTATATATTATGTATTCCCCTGTAATATTTAGCAGTTAGTTTGTCAACCATTGGGAAACCAAAGGACAATAGCCCTTTCCAAGTCACTGTTTCAGAAGAGAACCCAGCCAGGGCCCAGCATTTCCGCTCAGTCAAATCTGAGAGGAAGGGAGAGAAGGAAGCTTTAACCCTCACTCATGAACTTGGCCTTCCCTGAGTCCAACTCCACTGCACCAGCTGCTCAGCTCTGCACAGGGGTTGGAAAACAGAGCTGCCATTTCTTTCCATCACTTACCTAAATTGCTCATCACTACCATGAGCAATTCCAGTCTTCTTCATGAAATATGTTCACTTTAGACTAGAATAAAACCAGAGAGGTATTGCAGGATGTGTTGGAAGCGTCCCAACTTTAATATGTGTATGTTTTAATCCCTGTCTTTTTCTAGAAGATCAACCACTGAACCAGGACCTGAGATTTTTTTTTAGGAATGGAAAGTTCATTTAGTGATGGGCCCACCCCTTTACCATCTGTGTTTTCAGGGATCCCCATTTCATTATCTCCCACCAAGCATCTCCCTGCATGCTGTGAGTGAAATAGATGTTCCATGCTTTAAATTCAAATACATGGATTTATATTTGTATTTCAGATTCTATTAAAAAAATCATCAATTCCATTCACATTGTGCAAATTGTGCAGTCAAATTTTACTAAAAATACATTTTAATAATGCACTTAAAAGTATTTTGCAATAATTAAACATTCAAATCTCAAGGCTCAGGATCCACTGATAGAACCTGCCTTGTGAAGAACTCTTAATAGTCTTGGAGACTAGAAACAAGATAGTTTGTGACACATATACTTCCTAAACACTAGAAAAGATTTTTACTGAAAAGTAGTATATCCTATGGTATATGTTTCTCAAGGGGCCAAATGTAATTTTTAAATGAATAAATAAATAATATTAGAGTAAAAACTCTATCTTAAGTTATATTATTTTATAAGTTTTAATACTTAAGTGAGTATTAGAAAAGGACACAATGTTTCTTATCATCAATGATTTCCCTTGGGTTGAGTTGATCAATAACAGGAAGCCTTAGATTTCAGAAATTCCCATGCTGCAAGGGTTGAACGGGCAGTTGGCATCATTTTCTATTATCAAAAAGAAAATTAAAGAGAAAAAAATCACCACAGAAATATGAACTTGGCATGAAGTTGTCCAAAACAGAATTAAGCTGGGATTAAGCAGAATTAAGCTGGGATCCCCTATAGATGTAGTCCCTCAAAAGAATTGTCACATAAGAGCTGATTTCTGGAAATGGCCTCCTTGCTCTGTGGTGTGTATTTGAATTCTAGCCATCTTTCAAAGTTCCCAAAGCCATTGATTCCTACTGTCTTTTTCTCCATTTTCTAAGTTCTGTTGAATGTAGGGTTATGCTACACGAACAGATCACAGAAGCTTACACTACATCATAAGATATTACAAGTAATTCCATGCAGTGCTCTCATCTCTTGCACAGGAAAATGAGCCTTTTGAATGCAGAAATTTCAACTTCCCATATTTCTCCACCACCAACAGCAATGAGCTTGGCACATATTACTCTCAATAAATGCTCAGAGGCTGACTGCTAGGTGAGAACTAAATGATTAGCTGGTTTCACATGCACACTCTGCTTTTGGTGTGTTTCAGCATTATTTTTTTGGAAGTGTTTTATTTTCTTCAACTTGTCTTCTAATTTTCCTGGTTCCAATATGCAAATGTCCTCCCTTTCTTCCTGATCACCCCAAATGCTGTATTACATGAAAATCCATCCTTTACTCCTGCCTTTCCCAGGAAGTCCCGGATACCCCTATGTGTAGCCATGTCTCCTTCAGCAGTTACAGTTTCTCCTGTTCTTGCCTGTAATTGCCTCACACAATTCTTGAGTGTTTTCTATCATCCATCTTATTTCCCCAAGATAACAGGTTTCCGTCAGGGCAGGGAAAGTGCTTCCCACTTTCTTTGGATCCTGAACATCAACAAGCAAATTAAGTCTCAGAAAATATGGATTGATTTGATTTTGATTGATATTCTTTGCCACTTGTTGTGATCTCTTTGGTTCTCAATTAACTGATCTATCATAGGCTTTATTTTCCCCAAAGGGTGATTTTTTTTTTTTTTTTTTTTACTTTACAACCCAACCATATAAGGATTTTACTCAATAGCTCCACCTTCTTAATATATGTCAGCCATTTCTCTTGGATACTCACTGTACATCCCTGCAGATTCTGAACATCTTGTCTAAGAAGCAGCCCTTTTACTAAACTATGGCATCATATGCAGAACCATTATTTAGATGTGATCATATTTTCTCCCACTTTACAAATCTGAAGCTGTGCTATTGCCATCATATGGTTTTATTTATTTTAATTTACAGTGCACTTACAGAGAAAACCATACACAAATTTTAACATCCTAAAATTATTAAAAATTGAGATTGTAACTAACGGGCTTGTTTTATTAAAGAGAGCCCTAAAAAGATATTAGCCAAAATATTTAATATTCATGTTTAAAGCAAAAGGAGAAAAGAGAATGTGCTTGAATATTAGAGGATGTGTGTTTTATGGGGATGTTTTTATATTTACACCATCATCTGGCATAGAAACATTGACACTTGAAATTTCAAGATTTTCAAAAAGAAGTGGTGTGTGTGTATAACTGTCATGCACTTAACCTAGACAAATATTTAATTTTTTATTAAGATCTGAGGTTAGACACCTCTTTGCTTTATTGGTCAAAATGAAACATTCTTTTTTAATCAATATCAGTGAATTATAAATTTAGAAGCTTCTCTCTATTATAACAGTACTTTGTAAAATATTATATAAATAACATATGCTTTCCTCAAAGTAATTGTACCTTTAAAAGAGAAAAACTGTGAAGTTATTTTTTAAAGCATGAAGAAGCAGCATAGAATTTTGAACAGAAGGTAATAATGAGAATAATAATATTGAGAATTAAAATCTATATTTCATAACTAACTATATAACATATGACTCCAGACTTCTTTGCCTGCCTTTTTTTTTAATTTAAATAATGGAGTCACTGAGATGCGTTCAGCCTCTGCCCACCTTTCAGCTGCCTGCCCAGTTTCCTTCCTTTACAACAGTGGCCTCTCCCCTTCCATATCAGTTTTCTTAAGCCTCATCCTCTACTCCTTATTTCTTAGTTTTTCAATGATCAATTAATTTTTAGAAAATAGAAACCCAAGGATGTGCTTTATTTATTATTTTCTGACCAGGGATGCAAATGAAAAGACAAACACCTTAGAATTTAATTGAACAATTTCCTGTTCACCTCTTCTGACCCTAAGCAGGGGAACACCTGGGCACAGTAACCTAGGGCCTGAATCCTGATGGTGTCTCTGTGACTCACATGAAGCTGCTTCTTACTGCTCTGCCTGGCTCTTCTTCACTGGCACCCTTACCATACCTCGTAGGCCTGTGGTGCTTCATGTTTCCATACACTGGAAAAGTAAGTGATTTTTTTCCATAAAGCTTTATGGGTAATCTAACGCAAGAGTCTCATTTCCCTGTCTTGAGTATATAGCTTTGTTTCTGCTCCTTCCCTTTCTCCTATTTTTCCATCATAACTCACGGGAGACATATCCTTCTCCAAAAGACTTTGCTGACCCTCCCAGACCAGACTAGATCCCCTGTTTCTCTGCCCCTCTGCTCCTGTGCATTATTTTATGGTCCTCACTACTACTCGGTAATTACCTATAGATCTGTCTGTCTTTCAAACAATTCTGTCCCGCTGAATGAGTCCTCCCTCCAAATGGGACCCAGGTCTTTCGCCTCTTGTCTCTGCTAGATCTTATCATGATGCCCTATTATAAATTCAAATAAGTGCATGGCGGTATTCTGGAGCCTCTCTCTCGAGGGATCTCCTAGGCTTGCTAACCCTGTCCTAGATTTTCCCCCTTTTCCACTTCCATATTCATCTCCTATAACTTTGTCAGGTTGTCGGGCCACTCAAAGGGTCCAGACATCCAGGACTCATTCTCTGTTACACAGGCTTGTGCAGTTTCATAGGTCTGCGAGGGTCATTCCAATTGAAATACTTACTGTTTTGCATGCAGTGAAAAATCAAGGTCAGATTTAAATGATGCTACCTCTATGCTCCCTGAGCACTTTAGTCATCACACTAATAAAGCATGAACCACACCGTATCATAGCTGATGATCGATCCATCTTTCCCACCACACTGAACTCTTTAATGAGGAGCCGTTTAGTTTGTCTTAGTACCTTCAGAAAGGTTCAGTGATTTGCTTAAGATCAAAAACTGAGAAAAAAACTACTCAGGTGTTCTGCCTCCATGGCCAGTATTTCAAAAGCTTTTCTCTGAACTTACCTTTCTCTTTTCACAAAGCTCAGGAACTTTGTTATGTTGCCAATGTTAATGCCAATAGCAAACACACACACACACACACACACACACACACACACACACACATATTTTTCTTCATATCTTCTTGTGAAACATGTAACTCAAAAAACTCTGGAAACTGTGAGTGTAAATAGTTAATGTGGAGGTCCCTGTTGAGAAAAAAATCTCAATGAAAATCCATGTAAACTTCTGTAATATTATCCACCACTATTATACATTTCCTTTTGCTGACATGTCCTATACCTACATAGAGTTCTGGTGCATCAGATGAAGAATAATGAATGTTCACTAAATTGCTTTAATATCTCTACATGAAAAGAAAAAGCCTTTGAAATATTCCTATATGAAAACGAATTTTGGAGGGACAACTGTCTGTTAAACTATAATGAAGCCCAACTGCAACCAGCCAATATCTGTTCTATTTTCTGAGCTGTCTCTAGACTTCCTTCACATTTGCTGACAGCAGTTCAAATACTCCACAGAGGGCTCTGGAGGCGGGAGTGAGGGAGGGAGAGCTTACTTTAAGTAGGACAAGTCCACTTGAAGTATGCAGTCGGATCATAGGTCTCGGAATCTGCAGCTTTCTGAACTGTAATCTGAGATCAGACACTGATCCCTCCTGCAACCTAGGATAAATGACTCGACCTTTTTGCCTTGGTATCCAGATCCTCTAAATAGGGATAATAGTCCTGACCTCAGAAGGCTAGTATATGAATTAAACATCTGCAAGGCCTGGTCTTAAAGTCAGGCAGAAGGAAGTATCTCCCTGCTTGCAGGTTCAGTTGCTCTGTTAACTCAAGTTAACCAGAGTTGAAAGTCTGGGTGGCTATTTCTGCTCATAAAGCAAATGATGGCTGACTCTAGTATCTGAATTGCTGGAAGGTGTTGATGTGGCCTCCAAAGAAAGTCAAATTCATAAGTGAAAGAAACATGAGGCTGAAAAACAAAACCAAACAAATCATTAAAAGTATTGGCTTCTCCCCAAGCCACCACACCCCGTTATTTCTTCTTGTACCTGTGATGAGGTGCATGAGCCTGGCTCTTCCAGAGCACTTTGGTTGACTTTCCAGAGCCTACCACCCCATACTGAGTCTTATCAGCGTGTTTTGTGGTTTATTTCAAAAGTTTCCAGGTATATTTATTTGGAGAAAGATTCAATTTATAATCACCAACAGTTCGGGGATGAGAATTTTGTGTATCCGGAAGTTCTTCCCAAAGTGCCATTTTGGGTTATACAGAACAATAAGACTCTGCTATATCAATACAGTTAAAATAGAATCAAGTCACTTTCAGAGTAAGGGAGGGAAATGTTCTAAAACATCACATGCAATTCCAAATTCACTCAAGTGAAGGTTCATGTTCTCATAGAAAGAAAAGTAAAGCGAGGAAATGCACTCTTGCAAGGGATAACTCCAAAGCCAGTATAATGTATTTTTAACTTCATGCCACTCTTTCTTTTCTCAGGATTATCTCTCCAACACATCATTAGGGTCTGCTCCCCTCCACTAAAAACAAACACAACAAGGTGGGCATTTGTCCTTGAATTGGTTGTCTATTGTTGTGCAACCAATTATCCCCAAAGGTAGTGACTTAAAACATTATTTCTTATTCCATGATTTCTATTGGTCAAAAATCCGAGCATGGCTTAACTGGGTCCTCTGGATTATGGTTGCTCACTATCATGAGACAGTCAAGGGCCAAGAGGAACTATAATCATTCGAAGCTCAAATGGGGAAGGAATGGCTTCCAAGCATATGTGGAACATGGGTGTTGGAAGGATCCAATTTCTTCCCAGGCTGCTGGTGGGGAACCTCATTTCCTCACTAGCTATTGGCCAGAGGTCATGCTCAGTTCCAGGCCACATGGGCATCTCCATTGGGAAGGTCATAACTTGGCAACGTGCTTCATCAAAACTTGTAAACAAGAAGAGCTGAAGAGAGAGAAGACAAGAAGCCTGGAGTCAATATTCTGTAACTTAACATCAGAAGTGGCATCCCATGCCTTTTGCCATCTTCTGTCCATTAGAAGTGTGTTACTAGGTCCAGCTCACTCAAAGGGTGGCAGTTACACAAGGCTGTGAATACCAGAACGTGGGGATCATTGGAAGCCATCTGAGAAGGACATCTACCATAGTCTTCTTCATATTTCGTATTACATTTGATTTCCTTTCTAACATAATTTATATTCTAGAGTGTTTTTAGTATTAGCATAAGATTTCCTACTTAGCAAATAATTTCATGACATTGTTATAATATACAAAATAGCTCTTGAAGTATCACAGTGGATAGTAACAGCATAAGAGCCACTCAAAGTCACCCAGGGAACCATAGAGTGTGGGTAGCAGGAGACAGGCAAGGATGGCAGGGGTCTGCATAAAGGATAAGGAGGTATTATCATGGGACAATAGCATCAACTCATTTCATAATTCAGTGGCTTTCAAATAATCGCTCTCAAGTAATACAATTCTTGAAAATTGGAATTTGCATTAGTTTGTGTGCATGAGACTTTACTAATGTGCCAAGTCACAGGATTTCAACTTGCATAGAAGATGACCATACTCTGTCTCGAGTGATGATATGTGAATGTGTTGGTGAAGACAAGGCCTGTATTCCATATGTCTCTATGTGAAATGTTGTTGAAATCTGATCTGAGTTCCTTTGGACCACAGTGTTAACACATAAGCTTGATACTTGTGTAAGTTACTTAGTTTTGCAAGACAAAAAAAAAATGTTGCTAAAAATAGTATCCTATTCTAGGCTGGTAATATACGCATTTATGTAACATACATATCTGTGAATGTACAAAGAATGTGTATAGCTTTGGGGGGGGGGCGGAATTATCACTACCTTCATGAAAACAATTCAAGTTACATTACCTAAAAAAGAGAGGGTCAACATGATGATTTATATTCCTTCTCTAGAGTAATCATTTAGCTGGAAAGGTAATCCCGACCTAAGAAACTCATTCAACTCTCACTCTGATATTGTTGAATATATATTTAATAAGAAGTGCTACTTTTAATATGTTGACCAAAAGAGTCCCATTATAGTTGTGGACAGATTCTTTTTTTTAATAGTTCTTTTAGTTGTAGGTGGACACAATACCTTTCTATTTTTATTTTTGTGGTGCTGAGGATCGAACCCAGGACCTCACACATGCAAGACGAGTGCTCTACCGCTGAGCCACAGCCCCAGCCCCATGACCAGATTCTTTTGCTCACTAGAAGAGCCTTAAAGAAGTCCTCTCTTTATTCAGAAATATTTTGTACTTGGTGTTTAAAAACATATGGCTATTTAAATTGTCTTCAGTTTAGTGATCTGAGACAGATAGATTACGAAAGACATATTTCCATTTCTGTGTCATCTGAGAGAGGATGGAGAAAAATAGGAAATTCACTTTTTCTTGTCCTCCAAACTTTGTATCGATGATGATTTATCTGCTGACTTTGTGGAGAAAGAGTCCCTTCTCTGAGGTTGCAAAGCATCCTTTGTGATTTTGAAAAGCAGAAGTTCATTTTAGATCAATGGTTTCAGCTCCTCCTACAACACACTGTGACTTTTAATGTATTAATTGAAGAACAGAAACTAGAAAAGTTAAATAAAAAAACCCCAACCACTCCTCTCTTCTGTCTACTTGTCAGACTGTATCTTTTCAGTTTTGACATCAAACTTCAAGTGGGGCATTTTTTTTTTTCCTGTGGTGCTGGGGATCAAACCCAGGGCTTTGTGCAAGCGAGGCAAGCACCCTACCAACGAAGCTACATCCCCCCTCAAGTGGGATTGTAATACATTGGAATGCCTTGGTCCAGAATCCACAGGGACAAGAAAGTGTTGTCAAAGATAGTTGGAGAATGCATGGATGTTGGAATAGTTTGCTAGGGCTGCCATCACAAAGAGCTATCAGAGATACAGTGACTTCAACAGCAGAACGAGGAGGGATGTGTTCCAGGCCTCTCTGCTAGGTGTGGAGATGGTGTTCTGCCCATATTTTCACATTACCCTCCCTCAATGCAAGTGTGTGTCCAAATTTCCTATTTGATAAGGATGCCAGTCATTTGGATTAAGTTCCATCCTGATGACCTGACTGTGAGTTGGTTACCAAATAAGGTGGCATTCTGAGGTACTAAAGTTAGGACTTCAACTCATGAATTTAGGGTAAAATGTTTCACTCCCTCACATCATTTTAACCTTAACCCATTCCGTCTGTTGGAACAGGGTAACCAAGACTGGTGTCTTATAAACAACAGAAGTTTATTTCTCACAATTGTGGAATCCAGGAAGTCCAGGGATTCCAGGTAGGTGAGTGTCTGGTGACAGCCCTGTTTATAGATACTGTCTTTCTCTTGGTCTTCACATGGCAGAAGAGACAAGGTGTATCCCTGGTCCTATTAGAGGCACTAATCCCATCCACATAAGAAAGTACTAGAAGCTTTGTGACAACTGTTTTTAAATCTCTGAAGAATCAGGGTGAAAAAGATAGATGAGATTTTTCTGGGATGATCTAAAGGCCAAAACTAAAATAAACATATGAAGTTAGGAAAACAAAAACTTCCATTAAATACAAGGAAATATAATCTTGAAGAACCTGTATAATGTCCTATAAGAAAGGCTGTGTGGATTTTGTAGTTATGAAGACAATAATATAAAATATCACCACTGGTAGTAACTGCTAGATGTAGTCTTTTTTTTTTTTTTTGATGTTGTTGTTTTGTTTTTCTTATTTATTTATTTTAATTTCTCTTTGCCTTGGCTATTACTCTTTAGTAAAATGGAGGAAATAACATGTGGTTCCTGTGAGAGCAAAGTGAGATGACTTATATTTGACATCCAGAGCTGTGCTCCATATAGCTTAGAACCTTGGAAAAGTGGCATTCGAGAAGATAATGCTAAGTGAAGTTAGCCAGTTTCAAAAAAAAAAAAAATGGTGAATGTTTTCTCTGATATAAGGAGGCTGACTCATAGTGGGGTAGGGAGGGGGAGATGGGAGGAATAGACGAACTCTAGATAGGGAAGAGGGGTGCGAGGGGAAGGGAGGGGGCAGGGGATTATCAAAGGCGGTGGAATGCGATGGACATCATTATCCAAAGTATATGTATGAAGACTCAAGATGGGTGTCAACATACTTCATATATAAACAGAGATATGAAAAATTGTGGTATATATATATATGTGTAATAAGAATTGTAATGCAAAAAAACAAAGTGCATGTATAAAGAAATGAATTGGTGTGAACATACTCTCTATATAAAGATATGAAAAATTGTGCTCTATATGTGTAATAAGAACTGTAATGCATTTCACTGTCATGTATTTTTAAAAAAATCAATAAAACTAGAAAAAAACCTTGGAAAAGGTTGTTATTAATTCTGTTGTTATGATTTGGGGTTTTCTAGTTATTTTAAGGTGGTGAGATATTCACTTCGCAGATATTACAGGAACTCTCACACTGGACATTGGATAGGGGATTTTTAGGGTAACTTGTAAGTTACTATTTTATGATTCCAGAGGTGGATTCAGTTACTCGGGTTTTCTATCTTTTCCCCCTGTACAAAATTAGATTTGCTCTTGCTCACTTTGTACCACTCCTCAAACACTTAATTTCATAAGTTGTAGCAATGTTTTCCCTTGTCGTGTGTTAGATTAATGTTGAAAAATACCTGTGTAAACACCAACATCAATATTAATGTAATCACAATGTCAAATATTGTCACAAAAAGCAGCGCTGGCTGTTCTACTCAAACAGCTCCTGGGCACTGAGTGCAGCCTCTATGTGTTAGCCAGTGTGGGGTTATTGCAATGAGTACAAATTAATCTCTTCCTTAAACAAAGAAACACAAGAGAATACATCATCCATCCATTCATTAGTTCCCAAACCATAAAAATATCCTTCAGGCTCTCTGTATGGCTATGCCCTGGGAATCTGTAATGCAGCTCAGAGGCTCAAAAAGCTTAGGAAAGATTTCAGTTGCTGGAATCACGTGGAAAACAGAGTTAGGAGTCTGAGTCTTTGACAAGTTAGAAGAGTTGAGAAACACTTTGAACTTCCCACTGAAACAGCAGACAGAGCAAAATATATGTTCCCCTGCCTTCAGGAGGACTTCAGTTTCGGGGTGAGAACAATCGGGTGTACATTCATTTAGTAAAACGCTGGTGCCGTGCTAGGTAGAGTGCAGTTACTGGAGGAACAGGCAGGGTGGGCCCTTCAGCAGAGGAAGCTTAGACCTTGAGGGTCAAGCAGGTAAAAAGGAGGGAGGAAGAAGGTTCTGGAAGAGAAACCTAGGTGTGTCATACTCATGTAGATGAGAAAATTTGTCCATCAAAGGAGAAACACCAGAATTTACCTGGGGTTAGAAGGAACATAGTGTGGTGGAAAAATTTCATGAGCCAGATATCCGAAAACCTGCCCTGACCATTAAGTAGCAGTGCCCCCTAACACCTGCCCATGAATGCAGGATGCAATGTATGCCATTAGACATGTCGGACAGCTTCCAAGTCCATACGCTATTTAAGATCTCTCATGCAAAAAATAAATAAATTCAAAAAGACCACAGTGCACGCTTGTGAGCTGTGAAAAGAAGGCTGTGAATTTCCAGAGGCTGCACTTCTAAAACCCAAATCTCTCCCCTCCCCCCGCCCCCTCGTCTTTGCTGTGGTTCACGATGTCCAGCACCGTGAAAATGTGCAGAATTGAATTGAGAGGTACTTCTCTCTCAAGAAAGAACTTAAGATGGAGTCATTCAATGGGGACTGTTTTTTCCAATGGAGGAGTGAATAGGGGCGGACTTGCCTTCTTCAGAGGAAAAATGAGTACTCCATGGTGTCCTGGAGAACATCCCAGACTCAAGCGTGGGAATCTGACAGACACTCAAATCTTGCTGGCAGAACCCAGTCTCTGTCCCTCACATTGGTGTTTCCTGGGTTTTGGAGTCTTTGTCCTGCCCCTTCCTTCACCCCAAGGGAAGCCGTCCAAGCAGTTGTTTCATGCCACCGTGTCTTAGTTGTCACCCACCCCCTCTGTCCCATGCTTACCCTACACCTGTAGCACCCTGTTTCCAAGGTAACTGCTCTCACACACACAAGAGTCATCTTTTCAGCTTCTCCCGGGCCTTCCTTGTTTAGATCTGAACCCACATTCCTCGGTATCCTTACTTTAACCCCCACATTTCTGCACTTACTTTTTAAAACATTTCTTTCTCGCCTGTTTACAATACGTGGTACAACCGGTGCTCAATGGATGTTGGCTAAATAAACGAATGTCTTGAATATATGAATGAATGAGTGCTTTCTGCATTTCTGCAGCTCAAGTGCTTGGTTTTAAATCCTTTCTCTTGCCACTGACCAGGTGGACGAATTTGGCAAAATAACTTCAAGTTGCTGTCTCCGTTTCTCCATTATAAAATGGAAATGATAATGATACTGTTTGCCTCATTGAGTTGTTATGATGTTTTAAATGGGTTAGTATTTGTGAGGCTCTAGAAGAAGTTTCTGGAACATAGTGCTAACAGTGTAAAAAGCATCAGCATCCTGGAGCAGAGGTAAAAACTGCCTGAGGTTGGTTAGGTCCATGGAGACTGGGAGCAGAGACAGATTCTCAAGCTGTGAGGAGAGAAAACTGTTGGGCTTGGTGACCAGGGGAGAAAAAGAAGTTGGGACCAAGTCTTAGGATTCTATTCTGGGTCCCTGGAAGGGGAAGACGGGCCTCCTCCATGAGTTCATTACTTCTAATCATTGCTCACCTCAAAAAGCAAAGAGGGTCTGAACTTGAAGGATAAACACAATCAACTTCTCTGGGAAAGAGGGAGTCTGGTGTTTTAAAGACAACAACGATGTGCTCTAAATAGTAGAGAAACAGATTGGCCTTTATTCTGTTCCAGGATCCCATCCAAGACACCACATTACATTTAGTTGCCAAATCTCCGGAGAGTCCTCTTGGCTGTGATAGTTTCTCAGACTTTTCTTATTTTTGATGACTGCATATAATTTGTATTGCCACAAACTTAAGGGGCTAACACAATACAAATTTATCTTCTAGTTTTGTGTAATGGTGCTGGCTCACATGAATGTGTCTCACTGATTAAAGAAAAATTAAGAGATATTCTCTGTAAGGATGATGAAGTTGAAACTACTGTTCACCCCTGTCTAACTATGACATTTACCTATAGACTGACCTTTCCCCCAGCCTCTGGTAACCACCATTCCAACCTCTACTTCTTGGAGATCAACTTTTTTAGAATCACATATGAGTGATATTCACTGCATGCACAGTAGGCCGACTATAATTATCTATAATGCTTTACGTATTTCCAAATAGCTAGAAGAGAGAATTTTGAATGTTCTCACCATAAAGAAATTATAAATGTTGCCAGGTATGGAGGTGCACACCTGAAATCCCAGCTACTCAAGAGGCTGAGGCAGGGCAATTCAGAAAGAACCTGTCTCAAAATAAAATAAAAAGGATGGGGGGTATAACTCAGTGGATAGCACTTGACTTGCATGTGTGAGGACCTGAGTTCTACCCCCAGTACTATAAACGAAAAGGAAGGAGGAGGAGGAGGAACAGAGAAATATCCCGAATACCCTGATTTGACCATTGCACAATGCATACATATATCAAAACATCATCTTGTACCCTGTAAATATATACAATTATTGTCTGACAATCAAAAATAAAAATAAAACAAGAAAAACTCAGAATAAAAATGCATGCTTAATATACATACAGATACTGGCAACCCTCACTTTTCATATTCATATATGTGTGTATGTATACATACTTGCGTATATTTCAATTATCATGGTTTAGTTAAATAACACTAGTACCTCAATAATCTGGCTCAAATTTCATTTGTATATTAACTGCAATTATGCTTCCTTTACCAAGAGTAGGTTGAATGGTATTTCTTACCATATCACTAACAGTATGGATAAGTGTCTTTGTTATGCCTGGGACAACTGACATACTCTTTTCTAAGTCTGATGGGCTTCTAACACTTTATTCTCTGTGCTTTCAACACCTTGAAATATTTCCAAGAACTTTTTAAAAAATTTTTATGTGAATTTTTTTTTAGCCAGCATCACTTCCTCTTGGATGTCTTCTTCATCCGTTCCTCACGGCTACATTTTTATGTTCAGTTCTCTTTCAGTAAGTTCCCAGGGCTCGCGTCTAGAGCCTCTCAAATGGCAGCAGAGTCAGCATACCCATGGTCAGCTGTCTTCTTTCACATCTCATTTCATATCTGGCCATATTACTTTTCATTTCTCCACCACACTTTCATCTGTTACACAATTCGCTCTTTCAATCATCAGTTTTGTAAACTGGCACGAGTTAATCACAGGGAGACGTGGAGGCAACCCAATTTTAGGCTTTGCTGTCCGTGAGTTAACTAAATAACAGATGTACAGTAACCACAGTGAGGTGATTGGTACATCTCTTGTTTGCACAGTGATTTCTGAAGTGAGGTGTTAGCAGAGAAGTTTGTTCCTCCTTATCTCAAGGTGTTATGTTCCCAGCACACACTCTAGTTATTCCTGAGAATTGTGAGACCAGGCCGAGAACTGGGTTGTTCAAGGCCACCCAGAGCACTTTCCTCCACTTGTCCTTCCCCTCCCCCTTTCCATTCCCTTTCTCTTTCCCCCTTCCCCCTTCCTGTTCCTCCATTTTCTTTCTTTTCTTTCCCCCATTTAAATCTATGAGTCCTTTTTGCAGAACTCCGTTCCATCCTGGTAGAGTCTGAATCTGTTGAGACCACAGAGATGGTCTTTTCTGAAAACCTTCCATCTTGAAATGGTGGTGGTGGATCCATAGATCAGTGGCCTTCTGAGGATCTCCTTCCTCATCCTTCAGAGGTAGGATGTCTACAAGAAGACAAATATCTCCCTCCTGGTAATATTAATCATCTTTCATGACAACTGGAAACGCATTTCTCTCAAATTCTCCTTCCACTATGAGGGAGAACAGGAAAAAATAACAAGGATGTTAAACGATAGGCACTTTGGGACAAGGCCGGCGAATCTAGGAAATACTGAAAATTAAGGATTGGGATGTTATGGAAACCCTTTACTTTTCTGGATGCTGTTTGACTTACCTGTCAACCACAAACTTCCCAGTAAATATGGCTGAAGAAGAGGACAGAGATCATCTGGGCCCAGGTTCTATAACAGATAGCCAACTTGCTTCTGTTGAAAAATTTCAAAATCCACATTTAAGCAGATTCCTGGTCCCACTTTTTACCTAACATGTTAGAAGTAACAACAGGGATGGGATGGAGTGGAGGTGGCCCGAGAATCGGCATCTTTAATAAGTTATCCAGGTGATTCTTCTGAATGCTAAAGCTTGGGAATCACTACTGGCCACTCTTCTTTCAGTACAAAGAAGGTGAAAAAAAAAGGTCTGGGGCTGTGGCTCACCAGTAGCACACTTTCCTGACATGTGTAAGGCACTGGGTTTGATTCTCAGCATCACATATAAATAAATAAAATAAAGATCTATCAACAACAAGGGTGGGGGGACAGCCTGCTCTCCAAAGTATTGTGTTTCACTCCTACAATCCTTCAAAACAGATAAAGGGTGATGAAGTTGGCATTGTATGTATCAAGTATTCATTTTCATTCCCTTTCCTAAAAGAGGACCATGTGTCCTGTCTTTGGCCATGAGAATTTCAAAGAGTTTGACATCACACAGGTCACATGCCTGATGACCAAAGCAACATAAAATTGATGTGAGTGACATCTGGGCAGATGCTACAGGAGCCATCCTGTGCCTCTGCCAATGCTCTATCTTTCTGCCATAGACTTGGATAAAGCCTTTTCCTTTAGTCTGGATCCCCTGAAGAAACTATGTGATATAGACTAACATTTACATTGATAGGAGAGGAAACAAATTGTTATTACAAACACTGAGATCCTGGATTTGTTTTGCTTTGTTTTGCTTTGTTTGTTTGTTGGGGTACTGGGGATTGAACTCAGAGGTACTCCCCCAGCCCTTTTTTGTATTTTATTTGGAGTTGCTTAGCACCTTGCTTTTGCTGAAGCTAGCTTTGAACTCGTGATCCTTCTGCCTCAGCCTCCCAAGCCGCTGGGACTGAATTTGTTTTTCAATGGAGCACAACATAAAGATTTTTAATCTTAGGAGATAATTTTTTAAAACTTCCTTTCCTAGAAAAAGAATAGTAGATACGAACATGCAAAAGTAAAAAGTGACTTTTGCTATCTCTAAGGTGTACCTGCCAATCCCCAGTGATAGGATGACCCAGGTGCCTAGCAGTTCCACCTGCCAGCCCTCCACTCTGCACTGTCTCACAGACAACAGGACAGCTCTGATACACCTCAAAACAATGGAGACAGGAACTATCTGCCCTGCTTCCCTGCTATGGAAACATACAGTTGATTATAAAATAGCACCAGGAAAATTGTCTTCAAATCTATCTGAGTTTTTCAAATCTTCTCCTGTTTGGAAAATGTGGATGTGTAACCGATGTGATTCTGCAACTTGTATTTGGGGTAAAAATGGGAGTTCATGACCCACTTGAATCAAATGTATGGAAGATGATATGTCATGAGCTTTGTAATGTTTTGAACAACCAATAAAAAAAAATCACCTTCTCTTCTTTCATGACAACAGGACAAGACAAAGTGTCTGTTTTAATATTCAAGACCTGTTATTCCCAGACAGTATAGAGCTGTTCAGCAGGAAAATCCTATTCAACATATTAAAAAATTCCTCTCTTTCCTTCTAATGTGTTTTGAATGTGTCCCCTCCCCCAAAAAAATATGTGTTAGAAATACAAGAGTATTGGGAGGTTTTTAGGTCAAGATGTCTCCACCCCACAAATGGAATAATGCTGATTTTGAAAGGGTTCCAGGCTGTGGGTCTGCTCTGCTCATCTCTCACACCCTCTCATGTTCTCTTTGCCCTTGCTAGATGCACTAGCCTTTTGATCTTGGACTTCCCAGCCTGCAGAACTGTGAGCTGATAAATTTCTGTTCCTTATAAATTACCCTGTCTGTGGCATGCTGTTATAGCAGCACAAGACAAGACACATTCTCATCACATGTGAATCACAGACACCCTGACTGATACCTTTGTAGGTTCCCAATTTCATCTTCCCAAGAGCATAGATTACAAATACAAATCAGAATGGAAGAGCAAAGTGTGTGGCTAAATCATCTACACATTTCCTACACTCTGAAATATATAGAGATACTATTGGGATCTGTTTTTTTGTACGTGGAAAAGAACACCCAGAAACTGCCTTTCTTCAATTGGTAATCTTCTAAGTAAATAAAAACATTATGCAAATGTTAAAAGAATCAGTCTAAATGATACTGGAAGCATGTTTACTTAATATGCTAAAAGTATGTGCAGGTCTACTCTATACCTGGGTGGCATGTAATTTTATTAAAGCAATTATCACACAGAATTTTATTAAAGCAATTATCACATGTCATTTTTGCTTCTTGATTAGTCTGACATCCCTACATAGTGCAAGAACAAATGTCTCTGTTTCAAAATAAAAAGCCAGTAATCCCTCTAAGGTGTGATTAGAACCATGTCATTTGGCACACTGTGCTTTAAAATGGTATCAATTTCTTCCCCATCACACTTCCAAAATATATGACCATAATAAGAATGCCATCTAGACTGGTTAGGGCATTTGTTCATTAAAAAGCCAACTCTCAGCTACCTTTAAAGCCCAAAGATTTATCAAATATAATTTTTCAAGCATGCTTAAAGAAGCAACCTTAAGCCAAATACCTTAATTTCCAATATGTTGGTTCAAATGCAGAGAAAAGATGCTTCCATGTAAGAAAGAGTTGTCAATAAGCCAAAAAAAAAAAAAAAAAACTAAGAATTGAATGTCCCTTTATATCATGACCCATGCCAACTGAGTCAGAAGTCAAGATAGTTGAAGTCTCTCTTTCTCCCTGACTTAGGAACCTATGATGCTGGGGAACTATCTTTAACTCTTACAAGGATCCCAGTATCATCCAAGAGTTGCTGAGACTGTCCAGTCAGGACTGAGGAAAAGAGGATGTTCTAAATCCCATCAGGACTTACCTATGGAGGGACCATCTAGGCCAAGATAACCACTAGAAGCCTGACAAGTAGGGTTTTTTCCCTTCCTTCTCTAATGCAAGAATTAAAGATATGTTAAAAGGTCTAGAAGTTTTTCACCTGGTCCAACACTTCCCAGAATACCTCAGAAGGCTCTGGCCTTGTTTCATAACCCCAGAGAATGTCCAGATTTCTGTAACTGACGCGAGAACTTGTACAGGCACACACATGTGTACGTACGTACGTACACATGCACACCCATACTAATTATGGGCTGGCCCACTCACTCAGACTTATATCTGAACAAAGACTCAGATACATCCATTCTCCTCAAGGTTTAAGGGTACAAAATATCATGCTTTCTTTATCAACTGGCAATCACTGCCAGAGGCACCTCCATTCCACTAAATTTATCATCACGGTGATGGGACAGAGATGCCCTCCATCTCTCAGGGATTCTTTTACTTCTCATGCACCTTCTTATATCAATTTCTTCCCCATCACACTTCCAAAATATATGACCATAATAAGAATGCCATCTAGACTGGTTAGGGCATTTGTTCATTAAAAAGCCAACTCTCAGCTAAATGAAGAGCCAAAGATCATTAGAGGTGACAGAGCATGGAATTTTTGAAATGAGTGCCTCCCATAAGGCCTCAAATATCACCTTGGCCGTTTATGACTCTCTTGGTGTGTATTTTATACACCATTTATTTAAAACAGCTTTGAGAGAAGGTCATTCAGGTATTTGGATGTGGGTTAACATCTAAAATGAGCCATGGTTTATTATTCTTC
This sequence comes from Callospermophilus lateralis, assembly GCF_048772815.1. Classification (NCBI taxonomy): domain Eukaryota; kingdom Metazoa; phylum Chordata; class Mammalia; order Rodentia; family Sciuridae; genus Callospermophilus; species Callospermophilus lateralis. The sequence continues at coordinate 125,214,340 of NC_135312.1, read as the reverse complement.
TTATTGTCCACTTACTAAGGAGAGTAGAGTAGATGGCTGAAGTCTATGGCCTCATTTGAGAAAGTGCAAAAACAGCACTTTTCTTCTATTCTTATTAGAATGAATACCTTGATATTTAAGGCTCTAACCCTGCAGAAGTGAGTGGTGATTTTGTGCATATAGTACATCTCTCCTCATCCTTCCAACTCCTGAGCATAATATTCTAACTCAGGCAGGGAAGAGCTTCGGTGAAAGGACATTAGTGTCTGCAGCAATGTTCAGTGTAAATGAATTGGATCTATAAGACAATCTTATCAAGCTTGTTTTAGCATAAGTGGCAGCTTTATGTTGTAGCACGAGAGGAGGCAGTGAAGGATACTGAGATGCCCCATAAACCTGCAGGAATTTTACAAGCCAAGATAGATGTTGAGATAATGAGAACAGATTTACTTGTCAGAAGCTCTGATGACCAAATGAGAGTTTTCCATGATTTCCAAAAAGAACATTTTTAATACATTCATGACACCATAACACTCCACAGCAATTGATGATCCACAGAAATGTATGTAAATTCGTATCAAAAAGATCTACCTCTGCTTGTCAGGAACACCAGTGGGCAATATGAGAGTCACTTCGGCACGGTGGTATTTTTGAATATTCACTTTTGCAAACTCATCTCCAGTTTGCTCTCATCATTCTGGAACTAATCGAAGGGCTCCACACAGGAAGACTAAAAGCAATTCATTTAAGACGCTGAGCAGGATTTTTATGAAAGTTCCCTGTGAGTGGGAACTAGGGGGAAATAGGAACCATAGGGCCAAAGATGAAGCTCTGTGGTTTAGAACATCTTTGAGAGGAACAGAGGAGGATTAAATGGTTAAGGCTCAGAACATAAAGAGGCTAATGGTGGAAGGCCCCCAGAGGACAGTTTAAAACTGTTAATGTTCGATGAATTTATTAACCTAGAAAAAGAATGGGTTGTGAATTTAACAGTGTGCTAATGTTACAGAAGTGTTAAGAGAATTCAGAAATGAGAGGACTGTGAGAGCCACCAGGGCCATCTGATTCCTTTCCATGATGCCCTCTGGGCAAAGCAAAGAACCCAGCATGATGTAGAACCCTGCATTAAAAGACCAGGATGGAATTTCCTAAGCCAGGACCCAAGAAAGGGAACAGAGCACCATAGTCCTTCCTGGTATACAAGAAAATATAAGTTCAACAATCTGTTGCTTAGTGATAAACATATTATTGAGCATGGAGGAAAGACTCTATTTAATGAGAATTAGGAATCAGAAAGAATATGGGAGGATCAAGCAGAATTAAGAAATAAAAATCGAAGCAGAAATGGGATTAGTTTGTGCCAATGTATAAGCCAGTGATGGAAGTCTATGGTGAACACCACTTTTGTTTGTTTGATAAGCAAATTTAGACTTTCAAAAGGGAAAGGGTTTCAAACACGAAGTCCTATTATTTCCCTCAAGACCAGTACCCCCAGCTGCTCCAAATGGAGCAGCAAAGTGAAATTAACCAGTTCCCTTGGAAGGCTGCAGTGGTTCAGCTTCAGGGACTTGTTAATTCTCCTTCTCCAGGGGCTCCAAGTGAGGCCTGAGAGCAGAGCAGGGAGGCAGAGTGAAGTGAAGAATTAACAAGCTTCCTAAAGCATTGTACCCCTGCTCCTTCCAAGGGAATCGGTTAATTTCACTTTGTAACTCCATTCAGATCAGCTCAAGTTTGAAAAAAGCTCCAATTAAACAGAGGCAGGAGGGAGACAAAGGCAATTGGGTACGAAAGGGAAGGAATGGGTAGAATTTAAATCAGTGACCTCAATCCAAAGCATGCCCCCCTCCCCCGCCAAATACTCAAGCATAAGTATTTTTTTTTCTAAAAAAATCTAGCCAAGACGTAAAAAAAAAAAAAAAAAAAAAATTGTTTAAAAAAATTTTATTCTTCCTTTGAATCTCAGGAGAGCTTCTGAGATATCACTTCTTCTTTAGCTGACTCACAGGACTAACTGCTATTTATATCTGATCCAGATTAAACCCACTTACCCTTTAGCTCTGGATACCATGAAAGCCTGCACCCATTTCCAACATGAAATGACTTTATCCAATGTTTTAAAGTTAAAAAAGAGAAATGAGCACTTATGGGGGGCTTATAAGCACTGCCTTGAATTACAGAAAGGGGGAGAGAAATAAAGGAATGGAAGAAACTAATAGAAAAAATAAAGGATGCTAAGTGGAAGAGGTCAGAAGGGGAAAGATTGTGAAAATAATAAGTGCATAAAAGTTAACTAAAGCATGAGGAACCAAATTTAAATGGTATTTTGAAGGGCATAAGTATGTATATGTATATATATATATATATATATATATATATATATATGTAAACCTATGGACAAATTCCAGGTGAATTCCACACATAGCCTTAGAAAAATTTCTGAACTTTTCAAAGAAAGAAATGTCAACTTCCTTTCAGAAAATGAGTATAGAAATAAGATCCATTGTTGAAGACCATTGGACCAGAGGATATATATGTAAGGTACCTGAAATAGCACATGTTCAGCGTCCAATAAATGGCAGTTATTATTATTATTTTTATTAAAATTTAAAAATAGATAAAACTGGGGCTCAAAATAATTTAAGATATCATCTTATTAGTAGATTCCCCAATTAATTTTGCATCAATCTAACCTGTATGGAGCTTTATAAAACTAGAGCTTTGAAGGCCCAACCTCAAATTTATTAACTCCAAATTTCTGTAAGTATTGTCCAGAAATCTATTTCCAATCCACCAGATAATTTTGACTAATGATTCTTGGATGAGCTAGGCCACTTGCTGATATCTCACAGTAGCAGCAGATAACCAAGAACCCTAGGTGTCCTGTGTCTCTGGGAGATCTTGTCTCTCATTCCACTTCATCTCTATGGTCAATCACAGTGTTGTATTTGAAATTTGGTTATATTTGAAATTTGGTGTTGTATATAAAATTTGGTTATTATTATTGTCAACATTATTATTGCCGGCCATTTGATTCTGTGCACTTAATGAATCCCACCATTCTGTCACAAACTCTGGGGCCTTCCTGGAAGATAACAGCCAGGCTCATATTGTACCCGTATGGAAGCATGGAAAACAATACAATTCTTTTCTCAAGTCTGCTAATCCACACCCAACCACAGGTAATCATTCCAATACTCATGTCCTGGCACACTCCCAGCTTGCATGGGATCAAGAGAGGGTTTCGTGGTTTTCCTGCCAAGCTAAGATCATTAAGAAGTCTTCTTCAGGTATCCATCCAGTCCTGGGACATTATTATGTCCTGCCTACGGCAATATAACTCCAGACTTTGTTCTTGATTCACACTGACCACTGACAGAGGAGGAAGGTGGAAAAATGATGGTCTTCTTCCCTGTTTTACCCTCTTTTTGCTTCAATATCTCTTCCATCAGCTTGCTTCTGAGGAGCTCTTACCTCTCCTAAACAGGATCTAAACCGAGGAGGTTAAATGAGAAAAAAAAGTTAAGAAAAGATAAGAAAGTTTTACCTAGGTGTGGATATGGCTGCATTGGTGTTTAAGCAGACCCCTGTCCTTGCAGGAGCCTTTGTGGGATCTTGGGAAATCTGCATCAGAGGAAACCTTTATTTAGCTAGCAATCCCCAGGGCAGGAACTCCCTACCTGACTGCCTGGACTCTTCTGCAAGTCCTTGGTATTTGGCCATATACTTCCATTATCTTTCTGCTTAGTTTTCCTTGTCCTTTCAAGCAGTCTGTTAGAATAGGATCTAAAATGACCCTCCTCAGCTCTCTCTCATACAGCTCACAATCTGTTTACGGCAAACAGCCTACATTTTGCTACCCAACATTCAGAGTGTAGCTCCATTCTGAATAGTTTCCCAAAACTGTCCTAACAAAGTACCACAAACCTAGTGGCTTAAAAACAACCGAAATATTTGGTTTGAACATTCTGGAGGCTAGAAGTCCAAGAATCCATGGGATGACAGGGCCATGCTTCCTCTGAACCGTGTAGGGTGAGTCACTTGATGCCTCCTCCAGCTTTGGGGTGTTTGTAGTAATCTTTGGCATTCTTTGACCAGTGAATGCGTCATTCCATTCTGGGCCTCTGTCACCACATGTCCATTTTCTCCCATGTCTCTGTCCCTTAACTTCTAATAAGATATGAGTCTTATCGGATTAGGGTTCACCCTAATGCACTATAACCTCATCTTAACTTGAATTACACCCACAAAGACTCTTCCAAATAAGTTTATTCTTGACTGGAGGTTGGGACTTTACAAAAAAAACATATATGTTTTGGAAATGGGCACAGGTCAGCCATAACACATGCCAATACATAACTTCATTTGAGCACATAATGTAATTGCACATGTTCAAATAGATTATAGAGTCAAAAAGCTACTTTGTACCTTAAAAAAAATCTGCATGCATACATACATGTACTCCTCCCCAACCTCAGCCCCTCCAGTTACACACTCTTGACTTAAATGGATTCCCTAATGTATGCTTTATTTAATTTTTCATCTCACATTTCCTGCTTAATAGTTATGTGCAAGTCAGGTCAGCATCAGGGATTTCCTGTAAAACACACATGGTTGGAATTACACAGTTCTTGGGAAAACCCCTGGTGCCATTCTTCACTTCCTCAGTTTACAACACTCCAACCTCTGGCTCTTTGAGACTCTTTATTCTCCATAGAATCTGCTACCAACAGGCTCTGTTTAGTTCCATTTTATGGATGAAAGTTGTCAAATTAATTTCAGCTTCAACTTCATTATTCCAAACTTGATGTGGCTTTGAACAAACTTTCAAACCACATGCAGTATTTGAGAAACAAAACTCCCAGCAACTGGAGGTTCAATTGTGCACAACCAAACGAACAAGCATAGCACATTTGGCAAGTAAATACAGTCCTGCCTATCTGTATCCACCTTTTCTGAACACTGTTTTCTTCCTCTCTTGTCAGCTCTGACCTGCCATCAAGAAACCTTCTATTCTCCAGATTTCTGAAAATGACATGACAGCCAATGTGAACTGACCTGAGTAATTTACTTGAGAGAAAAAAAAAAAACATATATCTAATAAGTTGCACCTTAGGAATATTCACATGTCTAAGTAATACTACACAAAGAAACTCTCTTAAGGGGGAGTCAGTTCAAAAATCACTGAATTATAGAACTGAACAGGGCCTGCATCCGCCTGCCTGGGGTCTTACTGCACTGGATTAAGTCAATTGTTGAACAGAGTTTGTGTGTGTGGTTCTGGGAACCCCCAGACCTCACATATGCTGAGCACATGCTCTGCTACTAAGCTTCTTTCCCGCCCACTTGACAAATATTTAGAAAGCCAATATGGACCTTCATTGTGTTATATTCTAGTTTATACCAGTTTGTTCTGGGATAAACCATGTTAGTTGGGCATTTGTCTAGCTTCCATTAGGAGCAATCATCACTTATTATATGATAATATAGTACCTTATACAGAGTACTCAATTAAATGTTTATGGAATTGAATTCAGTCCCATCAGCTTCTAATTTTACGGTTAAGGAAAAACAATATACTGGAATACAAGGGACTTTCCTAAAGTTGTGTCTGGTCAGTGGAAAACACCAAATGAATCACTAGCATTTAAGGCACCAAAGTAGGAAAATACATTCTACCTAATTCTAACCTTTAAATCTTACCATATTGGCACCTACCTAACCATTCCATCAACATGAAAGAATGGCCTTATTTTAAAAATATATCCGGCTCAAATTTTAACCTTTAGCACTAATTTATTGGAAAAATCACCAATTTACACATTCAATATGTGCTTTCTCAGAAGTGTTCAGATAATTATTCTTGGTCCCGATGTATAATAGTTTCATGATAACCATGGAGTGTGGTAGAGCAGGAGTAGTGACTGAATCAGCCTCACTATATGCAGAGAGCATTTGCAAGACATCCTGTTTGAAAGAGGAATGGTGTAAACCTTGAAGGAAGTAGGAAGAGGGTGACTGGACTGATAATGAATGAAAATGGTCACATGAAAAATGGCTGGAGAAGTAGACGATTTGGGGCCTTGAATAAAAAGGATATCAGAGAGCCCATAGGTGTTATTTTCAAATATTTGAAGGTATTGGATGTGGTAAATGAGTAAATTATCTCCATATGTCTGCAGAGCAATAAATAAAACCAAAGTTGAAGCAAGAGGAAATCAATTGCCATCAATTTAGGTATTATTTTGCCCCCTGACCAGTCACGTAATTATAAGGTATTCCTCTTTTCCCATCCTTGGTGGCATCTAGGACAAGACTCTCTGCCCCATTTATTTAGAAGAACATCATATTTCAAGAATAATAATAATAATAAATACTAGGGTTTTAGCCTTGAGTACTGTACCACTGAGCCACATTCCCAGCCCATTTTTTTGTTTTGCTTTTTATTTTTTTAAAAGGTCTCACTATATTTCCCAGGCTGGCCTCAAACTTATAATTTTTCTGCTTCAGTCTCTTAAATTACTGGGATTACAGATTGTGCCAAATAATTTCAAAAGCCCCATCCGATAACATAAAAATGTTGAACCTTATCCTATTGAAATGTCTCCTTCGCCTGCATCTGGCTGCAATCTGAACCACCTGAGGGATTGTGCCCCTCTCTCCTCCCTCCACCTCTGCGCTCATTCACCAGCTACTCCATTTGATGGCTCCAGGGACAAACCCAGTACAGAGGGAGGACTCGGCAGAAATGGCTCAGTCGTATGGGGTGGGTGGAGCCCCACCAAGGCTCTCCCAGGGATGGTTTCTCTCACTGATGTTTTGACAAGCTTCCTGAGGATTTGCCAAATGTAGGTCAACTTGAGCAAAATCACATCTCCAGCTGGCTGCTTGTGACTACTCTGAGCTTCCTGTGGCCCCCCTGGTGGGATCTTATTGCCCTTTATGCAGTCCTTTTGGACTGGACTCTTTCAAGCTGCCCTCTCTGCAGTTTCCCCCAATGAGATTCAAGTCTAGGCACTGGCAAGGACATGTATCTGTCTACAGATGGAACAAGTGCAGCTCATTCCCAGAGTTTCTCTTCCCTCTGCCACCAGCAAGGGCAGCTCCACCCACAGCCTGTCACCATCAAACTGTTTAAGAGTAACTCAAGTGTCCTGTTTCCAAATGTCCAGAGCTTTACCAATACACATTAGGTACCATTTTTATTAATTAAACTTAACTGAAATGTAATATATGTATATGTTATCTACATAAATGATACACATTAATGGGGTACATGTGTGGTTACAATATATGGACACATTGCATAATGTTTAAACCAGGTTAAACACATTTATCTCAAGCATTTATCTTTTCTTTATGGTAAAATTTTCAAAATTTTTCTAGCTTTTTGAAATATACAGTACATTATTGTTATCAGTACTTACTCTATTGTGCCAGGGCACACCAGAATCTCTTATACATTTCTAATGGTAACTTTGTACTCTTTGATCAGCCCATCTCCACCCCATCTTCCCCTGCCCTCCCAGTCTCTAGTCATCAACATTCAATCTTTCTATGAGATCAACTTTTTAAGACCCCCACCTGTACGTGAGAACGTGCAACACTCGTCTTTCTGTCCCTGGCTTATTTCACTTAACCTGATGTTCTCTAGCTCCATCCATATTGTTACGCATGAAAGAATTTCATTCCTTTTTTATAGCTTGTATTATTCCATTGCATATATATGTACCACACTTTCTTCATCTGTTTATCAGTTGATGGATGCTTATGTTGTTTCCATTTTGGGCTATTGGGAACAACGTTGCATTAAATATGAGAGTACAGATGTCTCTTTGACATACTGATTTTGTTTCTTTTGTTTTATTTGTTTGTTTATTTTGGTGATGCTGGGGATTGAACCAGGGCCTTGTGTACACTAGGCAAGTACTCTAGCAACTGACCTATACCAGTCCTGATTTTATTTCCTTTGGAGATATAAACCCAGTAGTGGAATTTTGAATCATATAGTATTTTTTTAAGTTTTTTGAGAAGACTATACTTTCTCCATAATGGCTATACTAATTTATATTCCTATTAAGAGTGTGAAAGTGTTCCCTTTTCTCTACATTATCATCTGCACTTGTTGTATTTAGTCTTTGATAATAGCCATCTTGCTGGGGTGAGGTGATAGCCCATTGTAGTTTTGATTTGCATTTCCCTGATGCTGAGTATTTCCATGATGCTGAGTATTTTTTCAAACACTTATTGACCACTTGCATCTCTTCTTTAGAGAAATGTCTGCTTAGGTCCATCTTTAAATCAGGTGATTTGTGGAATTTTTTTCTATTGGATTTTTGCATTCCCTTTACGTTCTGTGCATTGATCTCTTGTCAGATGTACATGTTGCAGATGTTTTCCCCAATTCTGTAGGTTGTCTCTTCATCCTAATTGTTTCTTTTGCTGTGCTTTTTAGCTTCCTGTAACCCATTTGTCTAATTTTTTGTTTCCTGTGCTTTCAGGGTTTTATCCATAAAACCTTGCCTATCCAATATTCTAAAGCATTTTAACTGTTTTTTCTAGTAGTTTCATAGATTCAGGTCTTACATTTAAATTGTTAATTTATTTTGAGTTGATTTTTGTGAGTGGCGAGAGATAGAGGCCTACATTCTTCCTTCTGCATGTGACTATTAAATTTCCTCAGCACTATTTATTGAAATTACTGTCCTTTTTCCAATGAATGTTCTTTAAACCTTTGTTAAAAATCAGTTGGCTGTCAATGTGTGAGTCTATATCTAGACTTTCTATTCTGTTCCATGTGTCATGCTATTTCAATGACTATTGCTTTGTAGTATATATTGAAGTTCAGTAATGTCAGGGATTTTTATGGTTTCGTACAAATTTTAGGATTTTTTTTCTAGTTCTGTGAAAAATTTCATTGAAACGTTGATAGGGATTGCATTTTCTCTGTGGATCACTTTGGGTGATATGGGCATTTAAAAAATACTGTCACTTTCAACCCATGAACACGTGATGCCTTTCCATTTTTTAAAATCTCCTCTTCAATTAGTTTCATCAATGTTTTATAGTTTTCATTGCAGAGATCTTTCACCTCTTTGGTTAAATTGAGTTCTAGTTGTTTTTAATTGTTGTAGTTATTGAAAATGGAATTGTTTTCTGGATTTCCATTTCATAAAATCTGCTCTTGACATAAAGCAATACTATTGCTTTTTGCATGTTCATTTTGTATCCTGTAACTTTGCTAAATTCATTAGTTCTGATAGTTTTTTGGTGAAACCTTTGGATTACATGTCAGGTTTTGTGAATAGTTAGAATCTTAAGTTTCTTCCAAAGGTTCATGTGGTGAAAGCTTGTTCACCAGGGTGGTGCTGTTGGAGGTGGTATATCATTAAGAGGTAGGAGGCATTTAGGTTATTGGGGGTGTACCTTTGAAGGGAATGGTGGGTTCTCTGTCTCTTCCTCTCTTTTTCACTTCTACTCATGAGATGAGCAGTTTTATTCCAACATACATTCTTGACATGATGTTCCACCAACAGTCCAAAGCAACAGCTCCAACCAATTATAAACTGAAACTTTCATTGCTGTGAGTCAAAATAAACCTTTCCTCTATACGTTGTTTGTCTCAGGTATTTGTTATAGCAATGGAAAACTGACCAACATGAAGTTTTAGCCGGATCCTCCTTTGTACTTAGCATAGGGAGGTAAAGATGGACTCTCACACTATGGCACACAGAAAATATTCCCCAAAGTTATCTCTTCCCTGAAGTCACTCAACCTTGCCTGAAGTGAGCGATAGCTAGTTCAGGCAGACCCAGTTTAAGATCACCTCATTTGCAAGTCTAGCTCCTTCTTAATTTAGAATGTTTTGTTTTCCAACTCGTGGGCATCTGTAGACAACAGCAAAAAAATTCCACTGAACATCCTGTAGCTTAAATAAAATGCTTCCATAATTTGGAACAGTTCAGAAAGTGAGGTAGCTGTCAGCCTCATAAACTTAAGAGTTCAGGCAGAGGCTAGATTTTGATTCTAGATTATCCGAATGTAGGTAACATAGATTGGAAGGCTGTGATCTCTAAGGTCCTTTATTTCTTAAGATGTAATGATCCACAGGCTGTCTCTGTACTGGATGACCTGAAAGATTACCCTCATCTTCAAGGACAAACAGGGCGAAGAACATCAACAGAAAACAAGAATATGATGCAACTCAATAAACATCTCCACATGTCCTCGTTGGCTATTATTTATTTGATCTCTTCTCATTTTGTTTGAATTGGCATATCTTGATAGTACCAAGCTTGTTATTTCAACTCCAACATAAAAACCCTGCAGGGATAAAATGAGAGTTCTGAGTTCAGATACATCAAGTATTCAGATAATAATAATAAAAAAAAGCTTAGAAAATAAAATAGCAATAACATTGGAACAGTTAAGCCATGTGAAAATACTCAACATCATTCTATTTAAAATAATTACTAATAATTACAATAAAAGCAATTAACATAATTCCATTCTCTCCTCCCTTTTCCTTTAGGCATTTTCATTTTAATTGCACTTGTATATTTTCTTTCTCAGGCCAGATATCATCCAATATAGTCAGGGTTCTCCATTCCCCCTCAATTTGCTTTAGTTTGAATTTTTCTTGGAAACTAAAAAAAAGTATGTTTTAAATTCTAGGTTAGTGTTTCCCTAATCCTCTTGCTCCAAGTTCATCAGCACATACTTTTTGCTCTTTTGAGAAAATCTAGATGCAGAACCCATTGGGTTTCTGAGTGGTCCCAAGGAACTCATAATCACGCGATAAGTGAGCAAGGTAGATTTTCTAACATTTGCCTACCCAAGATGGAGAAGCCAGCCCGTGTCTGACACCCCTCCTCAAACCACCTGAGTAGATCTTCTTGCTCTAGCCACGATTCAGCTAAACCTCCTTGGAAGTTTTCTTTCCTCTTTTGACATTTTTCTTCCTTGATGTACACCTTCACTCTAGGGCCTTGGCTACTATTTCCCAGATTTTCTTCAGACATTTCTCTTTCTTTCTTCAGTTTGTGGGGTAAATCAGATTTTTCTTTTGGATGTCCTCTCAGTACCATTAGTCGACGTTACATGGACGATTTTGAGGTATTATTTGCCTCAGTAGCCACAGTAGTCACACTCAATCTGGGGGCACAAATATGGGACAAAGCGGGCGTGGAAAGCGAGCTGGACGGTGCGACCCTGTTCCTGTGAAGTTCATGAGTCCACAAGCCCCAAGACATGGTCAGCAGGACTCTGTTCCTTTCCAGGGTCCACATTTTTGATGGCTCTCGAGACTGCATTCCAAAGACTTTTTATTCCCAACTCCACATCTACGGACCTGTGGAGATGGGAATAAGGACCGCAATGACCCCAGATGATCATACCTTAAATTTATAGGGCACTTGTCCAAGGAACTCAGACGTCAGCTGAGGATTCAAGACTTCCCATCACCTCCCCTCCCTAAATATCATCATCCCCAAAGTTAGTGATTATGCCTACACATGAAGACCTGTCAAGAGCTTAAATACTTTTTAAAGAGTTAGACCTGGGTACAGTGTTCCGGCACGCCCCACCCATACCCCAGTCCAGGGGTGATGAAATTGGAAGCAGCGGTGAGTTTTGGCACCTATGGTTATTGTAAGGTAGTTCACTCTCTGCCTGAATAAAGCGCCAAGACACGCATCAGGGATTGCCAGGGAAGGTGTGCATCAGCTGTCAGCCCCCGATAGTCACAGACCACAGATTCTTCTAAGACGGGCTCTCCACCTCCCACCTAGCACCAACTGCCTTCTTTACTCCACCTGTTCTGTCATCTCTGCAGGAAGAGGATAAGAGAGAGAGGCCTGCAGCTTACCTGAGGTTAATGATTACCCTGTGGCTCTTCTCTGCCGGGTACACATGCTAATGTTTTTTATTATCACCTGGAAACTTTTACAGGGAAAAAAAGGAGTGCATCACAGGCGCAGGTTAGCCTTCCTCACTGTGGAGTGTGTGTGTGTGTGTGTGTGTGTGTGTTTACTCAACAGCATATTATAAAAGGAAGAACCTAAGGCCAGGAAATGACTCCAATCAAAACGACCTCTTCCAAAGTGTGTTGTTGAACCGTGAAAGGAATGCTCCTGCATGATTTCCAAGTGACGTTTGTGAGGGCAATCTGCATACTGCATGGGACAGGTATTACCCCCCCCATTGATTTAAATTGATGTTTTGCACCATCAGCACACCCAAAGCACACATGGAGAACCTTCATTTACATGCCTTAAATACTGCCTTTACTAGGAAAGTGCGTGTCTTCATGTGGTTAAGAGACTATAATTTTGGCCCAGCAAAGCTGCTTTTTGGTTGATAAAATGAAAGCCTTTGGAGATTAATAGGTTCTGTGTGCCCTCATTCATTTTTCACAGGTACAACCGTGCTGATTCCCACACCATAGCAATTTAAGCCTCACCTGAGAGGTAGGAATCATGGTGCAGTCTTCCCCAGATGGCCCCTGTTGGTCCCGTCTCCTACAATCCTCCAGTTCCCTAAGTCAATACCTTCTCCTCCATAGACTTCTGAGAGTTAAAGCTAAACTTCACAGCAAATATGAAGCTATTTGAAGGGGTCAAACATCTCGCCCAGTAAAGATTACTACAGTAGAGCTCACTGAAATGACCTTTGGGGTCTTTGGAATACTTCTTCCCTAGACAAGTGTGGTACACACAAAAAGTTGTATTTCCCCCAAAACACATCTGTCTCAAGGTTTAAGCCCATCCACAAGAAAAACATAGCTGCCTTCCATGGTGTCCCCACCTGGGTCCCTATCAAGGCTATGCTAATCTCTCTTTATAAGTGGCTCAGTTTTTTACTACATTTGGGGCTTACTGCTGTGTGGCTTTTAGGTTGGGATTCTTTTTTTAAAGCTTTGTCTAAAGGCTATCCATTTGATCAGAGAGTAACATCCTGAACACATCTTTTATCATTTCCCAGTCAGACCCGGGCTGCAGGTGGAATCCTGCAGCTATTTTGTTTAACATTAAAAATGATTTCATTTTGCTGCCAAAAGCTAGTCTTGCTGATCATGTTGCTCCTCAGAAGCCTAGAGAACTAGGGCTTTACCTACGTTTCAGGAGTGAGAGATGGCGGACAATCCTAATTAAGAAAGAAACACAGACAGGGAGAAAGACTACAACATGGAACAAGAAGAACAGCAACTCGACTGTGGTCGCTATTTCCACAATCCAAAGGAGGCCGGGAAATTGTCAAGGCCGCAGGAGCTGCTTTCAAGAGCAGTCTCCACTCCAAGACAAAAGCAGAGAAGCCGCTTGGTCCTGCTCAGATCCCACTCCTTCCTTCAGTTCAGTGAGGATTTCAATTTGATCCAGTGTTGCAAACCCACCAGCTCAGTCGAAAACATTGCAAATTCTGAAGGGCAACTCATTGTAGTATTGCATTCACTATTTGGGTTCAGAGAGTCTGAAGCTGTTTGCCGCAGGCATTATTTCTTCTTCTCCTGATTTCAAATCATCAGTTCAGATCTCCTGCTTGAGGACTTAGAGTTGATATAGGTAATGTCGACATCCGCAGTACCACAACCTGCTGTAGATGACACTCGGTCTGTTGACTCGGGTATCTAAGCCTACTACTGAACAATTGAACCTATATTATTTATAGTCCTGAATAATGGCGGTGACCATCACCCAGAGTAGCAGAACATGAAGACTAACTCTGAATACAGCACAGGGGAAATCCAACATTCTCAACCAAATCAGAACCTGTTTGTGCATATGGCTCCCATAATAGCTTCTTTGTGTTCTATATACAAGCATTAGAAAAAAAAGGAAAGGGATCTATCTGTAGAATTAGAAAAGGCCTGGCTTTGGCATCAGACTCTGATGCCTGATTCTGCCGACTCACGTGCAGAGAAGACAGTGCCTGCTCGGTACTTCCTGATGTTCCCATCTTGAATACTTCCAACTGACGGAGCCAGCTTAATGACCCACAGATAGAAACAACTGTGGAAAAAGTTCTGGCTCAGGGAACATTAAAGACCACATATCTCTTATTCAGCCCTGCAAATTTACTGAAATATTCTTTAAAATTCAGAGAATAAAAGACCATTTTAGTCCAACAAACTTACCCCAAAACAGTGTCAATGATCCTGCAAATGAAGAGAGAGATAAATTTGGGTTCTTTTATGGTCAGAAAGGGATGCAGAAATCACTTCACTTGAGTGATTACTTTCTCTCAGACATTCTACATGTACCTCATTTATTTCTCACTACAGCAGAGATTATTATTATTTTTAAAATTTTGATGTATATTTTATTTTTTATTTCATTGGGGTTTTTTTTTAGTCATACTTTACAGTAGAATTCATTTTGATATAATTATACAAGTATGAAATATATGGAAAAAATGTTCAACATCTCTAGCAATTAGAGAAATGCAAATTAAAGCTACACTGAGGTTTCATCTCACTCCAGCCAGAATGGCAATTATCAAGAATACAAGTAACGATAAATATTGGCAAGGATGTGAGGGAAAAGGTACACTCATACATTGCTGGAGGGACTGCAAATTTGTGCAACCACTCTGGAAATCATATTATCATTAACTTTATCTTTTTGAAAAATCAATTGAGACTAAAACAATGGTAATAACATCTACAATGACAGTTTCTGTTCTAAGTGCTTTAAATGAATTATCTCATAGAAAACTACCCAGAAAAAGACAGGTATTTTTATCCTCATTTTATAAATAAAGAAATTGGGGTATGTGGAGTTGGAGTAATTTGCCCAAGATCACATAGCAGTGGTCAAGATTAAAACCCCAGTCACCTTTACTAGGCCACAACCACCACAGGAGCCAGATAGGACGTACTTTACTTGTAATCAATCCTAGCACTTAGTTGCTGGTTATGTGAAATGCAGTAGGCCTCTCTCAATTACCACTAACAATTATGATGACTGAAAGCTTATAGTGTTCACTAGAAAATGAAGGCATCCCTTAGACATAGGATCCAGATCAGTGTCTGGAGTCTCATCAATGTGTACTTGGAGGGACTATTACAGCTATTAGTGTCTAAAGCAGTTTAACTCATATGAAGCTTTGTGCAGGCTACTTCCCTGAATTGCTGACCAAGACATCTCATGGTGATAAAAACATTAGTTTGAGTACCAATAAATACATCATTAACTATTTTCTCCATAATTTAAAATGTATTTGTTTAAAAGTACAATCAATTACTGTATTTATTGAAAGTTGCTTTCAATTTTGGAAATGGAGTCCCTTTGAAGATTTTGTCAGACAAGGTCACATTTTTGTGTGTTTGCTATTCATTACTATCCCAGCAAATTTGTGATTTATCTTAACACCTACACAATGATAAAATAAAAGTCCTGTGAAGAAGTTTGGAAATATCCTCATATTGTCTGAGGACACCTATAGGGTTTTCAAACTGATTTGGCTAAACATGTATCTAAGGTAACATTTGAAGTTTCTGGGGGTTTCTACTTATCAACTGTGGAAGGGGCCCAGAACTAGATGAATTTGCCTATATCCGTGTGCAGCTCTCTGTTTGCCAACATCCCCTGCCCTAGGTGGCCCTATGATTGAGATCAGGCAGCAGGAGTAATACACACCTCTTTCAAGCCAAGCCCCATAAAACATCCCCAGCCCTTTTCCAAGCCCATTCTCCCTAATCTGTGTACCAAGAAGTAAAAGGTTCAGAAATGGTGAAGTCACATAATGGAAAGATACCCGATCCCTCAGTGGCCACTTGGAGCAAAGCCACTCCATAAGGAGCCTCTATAAGTATTTATGGGAGATAATCTTGGTTGGGTTAAACCACACAGAGAATTGTTTTCATAGCAGCCAGCCTTATTTTATAATGACATTGGATCTAGAAAACTAAGATATTGCTATCTACCTCATCAAGTCTCTATGGAAATAAGATAATGAACATATGTACATAGCAACTATTCCTCTTAATTTACACAAATTTGAGTCTTTAGCCCCTAAATGATTTCTTTCACCTGTTAGCTAAAGCATGTAGAAAGTTAAATATGTGTTCCATGATGTATGCCTGGTAATGAACACACATGCTTTTATTAATGTGTGCCATGTAAACACACACCTATGGAACGGGGCCAGTCTCTAGGATGGCCACTTGCTGGTTAGATGTGAAAAGAAAGGCAATAAATCATGGATTTTAGGGCAATCATTTTATGCTCCTGCCAGATTCCCCGCCAGCATTCTCCTCCCTAGAGCAATGGAACACAAGATTCAGTCATGTAGAATCACTGAATGGCAATCCCATGGTGTGAACTCAATGTAGCTCTTTATCTTGAAATCCTAGAGCTTCAGAATTCAAGCTTGTGTCCCAACAGGATGGCCTCTTCACATTATCATTAAGCAAGCAGGAGACTGTCCCAAGATAGAAAGCTATTGTGACTGATTTCTGGGACTTTCAAAAGCTCCTCCAAACTAAACTGAACTATAACCAAAGAACTTTTCCTAACAATGCTGGTTTCTGCATCAGACAATAATGAAGATCACAATTTTAGGAAATATCCCAGAACTTTTTCACAAGAAATTGGAGGGAACATTAGGATGACTAGCATGGTTGAAATCAGTTATACCTACAGAAAAATATAACAGTTCAAGGCCAACACATTAAATGCTCAAGGTGTACAACCAGGTATCTGGTCAGAGTGGTTCAAGAGAGAGATATAAACTCATAGCCAAAATCTGTCCTAGAACTAAACTTCTTTATAGATACAAAGGAACTGAGCTAGGATCCTAGGTCTGGGTAGAATTTAAATTCCTGATGCTACCACTGCTCATTTCTCTGATACAAATATCTTTCTGTAATCCTGTTGTCCAGATTAGGCTTATTCAAGATTCCATCATCTTCTATTTTATTATTTTGCCTTTTTCATTGCTTGACTAGTTAATTTGGCTCTTCTGAGGTCTACAAATCTAACTTCTAAGGAGTGCATACAAGTTGAAAATATATCAGTGACTCTGTGCTCTTGATACACTGCATTCTGAAACTATAGTTTCTCCCATCTGATAGGTGCTACCTGAGGAATTAAAGAACTGGAAGCAGGTATCCTGGGCCAACACCAGATCACTGTGTGAGATGAAGAAATGCTGTAGACCACATAGGAAAACAGCACAGGTTCTCATGACAATAATGAGAGCCTATCCTGACCCTAAAGCTGTCATTCATCTAGAGAAGCAAGATCAGAAAGCAAAGAGTAGAGTCAAATACGCCCAAGCTTGAGTATGGAGCTGTGGGCTCTGGCAACAAATTCTGCCAAATAAGAACTTCTTTAGTAGGATTTGAATTTGGCATCCTGCAGGTGCAGGACCTCTTTCTCCATGGATGCTCAACACTTTTTTCAGTTGGTAAAATGGTTATAGGTCAGAGATCCTGGATGAAGTTTTTGTCTCTGGGGGGAAAAAAACTTCCAACAAATGTAAGACATTTTACAGCAGTTTAGCCCAGCCCAGCCCAGTCTGGGAAAATCCAGTCTAGCACCCAGCCTGGCAATGGGAAGTCTTTGGGCCCCATCCTCTGTTAATTCAGGTGGCTGCCATGGACCATTGCTATTGGTAGCTCTGGTTCTACCAAGAGCTACCATGGCTTCTACCTGTTGGAGACCACACAGTCACATTTTTCTCATTGTTCCCAGTAACAGAGCAATCTGTAGTATCATTATTTTGTCACAAATTTTCTAAGATTTAACTTATCTTAAGGCAATCTGGGGAGCTTGGGCATTGGATAGATACAAAATATGTGGGCAATATAGGTTACCCTACCACAAAAACCTCACTTTCAATTTTTCCACCTCTCTCTACAAAGAAGAGAGAGAGAGAGAGAGAGAGAGAGAGAGAGAGAGAGAGAATGTTTTTCTCATTGCAACATTCACTCAATACCACCAACTACCTGTTTCCATATGTTATACATACTAATGGTTGGGTTGAATGTAGAAATGCATAACATATATATACAGGTTACAATTATACAAAGCAAATACTCCATTACATTTCTTAAAAATTTATTCTATTTTTAAAATTCATCATCATAATACATATACTAATATTTTGGCAAAATTACTTGGCTGTATCAGGAATACAGTGTGCTAGGGATACATAACAAAATGCCTCAGATCAGGTGCATCAAGAAGTGTATCCTCTCACAGTGGTTAAATTCAGAAAGCAGAGATCTGGTAGCGGCAGATCTCCTTGGTTTGCAGATGTCCTGACACAGCTTTCTCTGTGTGTAGATGTATATTCCTCGTGTCTCTCTGTATGCCCAAATAGCCTCTTATTATGAGGACACAGTCATGTTGAATTGGAGTCTATCCTAAAGGCCTCATTTTAACTTTATCTTTGTCAGGCCTCTTCTTCGTACATAGTACAGTCTTAGGAACTTGAGGTGAGGGCTTGAATTTTGAGGGTACACAATTCAACTCATAATACCAAGTCACAAATTACATTATATAAGAGAATATAACAGCATAATTATGGGCCTTAGGGATCACTGTATTGAGAATTGATTCTAGATTGATCCAGGAGTGAATGCATCTGGTGCATTTTAACCTAGTAGGAATCTTTGCCATTAACTCATTTAAAAATATACTTGTCTTCTTCATACCAGGTACTGTTGGTGCTATACATAAACATATCAGCAATGGTCCCTGTCTTTAAGAAGCTCAGGACCCAGTGAACACCCAGGGTCAGAATATAAAGCAATCCATATTATAAACCATAATGAGTTGTGAAATAAGTCATCAACTGTGTTAGAATTCTCCAGAAAAACAGAATAAGTAGGATATGTGTACATACGTGTGTTGGAGTCTGCAGGTCCAAGACTCAGGAAGAGCTAATGTTGAAGTTTGAGTCTAAAGGCAAGAAAAAGCTAATCTCCTGGCTTGGAAGGCAGCCAGACAGGTGGATTTCTTTTTCATTTGGGAAAGGCTCAGGATTTGGGCTCTATTCAGATCTTCAATTGATTAGATGGAACCCACCTATATTAGGAAGATGAATGTGCTTTACTAAATCTATCAATTTAAATGTTAATTCCAACCCAAAACACTGTAAAAAAAAAAAAAAATGTCTGACTAAATAACTGGGCACCTTTGACCCAATCAAGTTAACACATAAAATTAACCATCACAGCAAATATAAGAATATTTGTCAGAGACTCTTCCACCTATCACCCATGTGAAGAATACAAAAGAATTGAGGAGAGAATACATACAAAAGGGTTTTGGAGAGAATGTGGGGGGACTCTGGAGGCTCATGGGTTATTCTTCTGTGAGAAACACCTTCCCCAAAGGAAAGGATTTGTTCACCCCTCACCTCAACCAGGATGCAAGGGCTTCCGTGGAGAGGTTGAGAGGTGTCCTGCTGCTGGAGAAATGCAGTGAATTGGAGCTTGATTTCCCACTTGAAAAAATCCAAAAGCAGAGTGGGCTCCCTCCTATGCAGGAAGGAGAGGCAGCAAATGTCAGTGGCCTGCCTCCCAAATTTGGTAGACGCAAAGCACTCAAGAAGTGCTTGCCATGATAGATGTGGGCCACATGGGGACCATTTTATTATTGTTTGTCCCCCACAGGAACAAGCAGATCTCAGCACTGACCTGCGTAAAATACTACAGCATTCCTAGAGTCAGAGATTCTATCACCGGCATCAAGGGAAATGCAGATGAGAACCCTCAGTGCTGAGAGTTCTAAAGGGACTTAAATTTCACCCTCCAAGAAGAAGAAAGCCTTTAACTTCAGTCAGGTCATGAGAATATGAAATAAACTTCTGAATGTAATAGTCAAAGAAGGTATTTCCAGCTCACATGCCTCTTTTTCCACTGTAAATGAACAGATTAGAAAACACAGAAATGAAGGTGAGAGATGAAGAGCTGGTGCAGAATGAAAAAGCTGACCACATACACTTCACCAAATTGCAGTCTATCAGTTGGATTTAGCTAAAAAAAAAAAAAAAAGAAAGAAAAAAGGGGGAAAGGCCATTGGAATACTCTAGAATGCACTTGCATGCATATGAAAATTGGAAATTTTGTCTGTAATATGGAACTAGATTAATCCCGGAGATGTGTAAGACACATAACAGATGGATTTTGATAAATATGTTTTGTGTAAGGCAGAGGAAGAAACAGTGCTGAATACTATGCACAGGTTTCTAGTTTGGGTTAATATTTCTAATTATAGGCAATGAATCTGTGACTCTGTGTTACCTAAGATTAATTAGAAAAGTCAATGGACTGCCGGAGTTTTTCTTCTAAATTTTATTTAACTCTATGGAACTAAGTGTTAAGGTCTATGGGGGACAAAATGATCATTCTGTATGTCATGGTTTTGGTTATTTAGTGATTTTTTAGAAGGCAGGTCATTGAGAGGGAAGGGATATTATACCTAAAGTAGCATTTTTACACTTGGATCAAGTGATTGGAAATCTGTATACTTCAAGCCAGACTCAGAAAGTCAAAAGTCAAATATTCTCTCTCATATGAGGAAGTTTGAGAGGAAGAAGGAAATTTTAAAATGGGGTGTGAATGCCATGAAAATACAAGGGATATCAGTGGAGTAGAGGAGGGGGATTGAGAATAGAGGGAGGAGAGATGAGAAAAGGGAGGGACTATAGAATGAAATTGACCAAATTATTCTGTGTACACATATGAATATTCCACAGTGAATTCTACCCTTATGTATACCTATAGAGAATCAATTTTAAAACAGTAAATAAATAGAAGGAGGAACAGTAGAGAAGGGTAACAGCAGGAGGGATGAGGGGAGGGAAAGAAGAGACACCGGGGATTGTAATGGGCCAAATCATATTCCATGCATGTGTGAATATGTGAAAATGAGCTCCACTATGATATCTTACTACAGTGCACTAATACAAACATTAATAAAAGAGATCTCACCCAGGTATTTCTATGGGAATAGAGATGAACTGACTTCAAAGACCATAAAAATAAACAGGTGTTGGGAGATGAACGCACTTGTCCTGGTGAAAGATGATGGGAACCTGGATTAAGACGAAGTCAAGGTTGCAAGAAAAGGAAACTTTTAGGAGACATGGAAGAGATGAAATCAACCAAACCTTATTACAAAATCAGCTATCAGTGGTGGGTAAGCGAGGTTTTGAGGATGATGCTCAAGTTTCTAACTTGAATAATCTTCTCCAGCACATGATGCTAGAAACTCCAGAGCTGAGAGCTGAGAGCTGAGACTTGAACTAAGGTGTCCTTATGGTTGTCAAGAGCGAGCCAGGCCCCACTCAGCTGGGCATACATTCTGCTATTTCCTATTCCTATTTCAGATCACCCCTCTGTGGCTGGTGGCATCAAGTCCCCTCAAGACGGCCATGCTGTAATCCTGGAAACTGAATGCTAGGTCATGTGGGAAATGGAATTAAGGTTGCATATGGAATTAAGTAGCTCACCCGTTGACCTGCGAACAGGGATAGTGTCTTGGATTATCCTGAAAGACCTTAATGTCATCACAAGGTCGTTTCACTCCCTGTGAAACAGGGAGTCAGAAGAGTCAGCATCAGAGTGATGCAATGTGACAGAGACTTGAATCGCCACTGCTGACTTCCAAGGGGGAAGGGAACCAGGCACAAGGAAGTCAGGAACTGCTAAAATCTGGAAAAGGTAAAACAAACAAAATCCCCTTGCAGCCTGACAGTTCCTTGCTCTTATCCTAGTGAGACCCATTTCAGACTTCTAACCTCCAGAATGGTGAGAAGTTAAATTTGTGCTGTTTTAAGCCACTAAATTTGTGATAATGTGTTACAGCAGATAGTGAGTGTGGAACCCACTTGCCATTTATCCTCTCTTGGCAAATCCCTGGTCCCAGATTCATCTACAACCCTAATTTGTTTACATCTCACTAACACCTCATGGTTGTCTCCACTTGTTATCTGCAGTTTATTTAGATAGTATGTATAAGCTGGTTACAATATGCCTGCCGCTGGGTGACTACCACTATAGTGAGTTAAACCACCAGGTATATTCCCCAGGAACAGTTAGGCCCATGAAATTATCTCAGTACAAACATGAACAAAAAGAATATTTTCTCTCTCTCTCTCTCTCTCTCTCTCTCTCTCTCTCTCTCTCTCTCTCTCTCTCTTTCTCCTGCTTATCTAATCATCATTCAACTAAAACATTTCTCAAGCAATAAATAATTTAGTTATAAAATTTAGGCAGCTTTCTGTCACCAGATATAATATTTATTTTGCTGTGGAATTAATTAATGTTTAGGAAATGCCATGTAAATGTTAGCTCTGATTCCTTTCTTATTTATAGTAAGTACATAACCTTAAATTTAATTTCATGCAATAGAAAATGCCATGAAATATAAGTGGTAAGGGTGGATGAACATTATATGCCCTCTGACTTTTTGTCAGTAACCTACATATAATATTCAGAGCTTGGAATGATGAAGACAATATCTCTCAGGCCAAGCTTGGCCCAACATTCGTGAAACATAGATGTAAATGAGTTTGGCGGCAGACTTACAAATGAAACGAAGCCACTACAACTTTCCTATAATTTTTAAATGGGAGTAAGAATAAGACAGCAAGAGGCAAGACTGTCCAAACTGTGTCTTTAGGGCAATGAGAATATTCTATGATTTATTTAGGTCCAAAATATATTTCCAAATAGAGATAAAACAATGCTATTTTTTAAGATCACAAATATTCTTAACATTGGCTTCCTAGGTTTATACAGTGGGTTTCTCTCTTGGAAGATGGGTCACAACTGAAAGAGTGCTTTAGAATCACTGTGTCACTGCAGGATAATCCGAGAAATTAAGGGGAAAGAACAATGGTGTTTCCAAGACCACACCATGTTCCTGGTGGGAGCAGGAATCATGTGAACAGGAGGTTCTTAGATAAAGTGGTCACCATCCATCCACTCCAACCAACACAGTCTCTGATCTCTGGGTTGTCCTTAGTTTTAATATTACCACCTACAGGGACAAAAATGTTAAAGTGGGTCAGAAAGAAATGCATGGGTCATATAAGTAAAGGAAATTTAAACTTATCTCCATGCACAAAACAAGGAAGAAAGAGACTCTACCAGAGAAGTCAAGAACTTTCACTCCAACCTGTACCTTGGAGTAAAAGGCACAAAGAAACTGATGTATGAAAATGACACTAGAAACAGTAGTTTGTTTAAGGTTGAGATAGCATGGTTATAAACTGCAGACAAAATCACAAATATTTTAAACATTTGAAAATTGGTTTTTTTTAAAGAGTTAAGCCATATGCCATAAATCTCAAAACACAGGGTAATTGCAGTCTGTGTGGCAAGTCTGTTTGTATAGCAAACCTATATTTGAGCCTCTCAGGAGGACTGAGGTGTCACCTGCCACAGCTGTGTAATTGAAGATCTGATGCATAAAACTATACAAGTTATTTGCAACTCACAGAGCTCAGGAGGTTTTTCTTTCAGAATGAAACTATAGAGTTCTGGGTTATAATTATATTTCTTCCACACAAATGTTTATGTTGTGATAGAAGCAGGTCCTAAAACAGACAGTCCAAATGTATGGAATTTCACTATTTCTCAATAATGCAATTTTTAATCAGTTACTAAGTACCAGAAGTAAAATGCACCTGAGCCCAAGCACTCAGTGAATCCTGGGTGGCAACATGTGTTTTGCACAAAGTGAACGTCCTGAAATACATCCTCATCCTCTTTCTCATTATCTGCCCCTCTTAAATATTAAGGCAGAAGCATTTCATGAATATCTCCGTGCCTATGTGAGCATGGTTGTTCCATGCACACAGAATCAGGTATTGCTCCATGTAGACTCTGGTGCAATACCAGACACTTGGGAACTCCTATGACCTGTGCCCCATGGAAACATACTCCCTTTTCCTCTGCACTAACTTGAGAAGAGTTGGTTGGTTTGTCCCTGAGGTTTTCTGGGTGAATTTCCACAAAGTGTCATCAAGAGGATCTGCTTGCTGGTTCTTGCCTTGATGAATAAAAGGTGCAGTTCAAATAACTGACTGTGGGCCACCCAGGTGTGCCTCTGAGGTAAGCTTGGCACAACTTCAGTCCATAGGTAGGACCCAAATCCTTCTCTGGCCTATGAGAAAATAAATAGAGAGGAAACCAAATGACCACCAAGGACTACAAAAAAGTTCTATAAGAAGTTCTAGCTTTCTGTTCATTTTATTTATTATTTTTTAGTTGTTAATATTATTGTTGTTGTTATTTGCAGTCGTGGGGATGAACTCAGGAGAGGTCACCCACTGAGTAATTCCCGACCCTTTTTTGTTTCAAGACAGGGTCTTGCTAAGTTGCTTAGGCTGCCCTCCAGCTTGTGATACTCCTGCCTCAGCCTCCAGTGGAGCTGTGATAACAGGTGTGTGCCACCACACCCAGTTTCTGCTGGTCATTTTAAAGACACCATATCATGTGCAGGATTCAGAACAAAGAGAACCCCATGTTTCTCACAAACAGACCTTGAGTTGCTTTTAGAGTCAGAAGCTGGGAATGCAGTTCTTCATGAAGTCCTCATTTGAAGGATTTATCTAGAAGGACAGCCTTTCTAAGAACTTGGCTTGGAAGGAATGCCATGAGGAAGTGAGAGAAGAGAGCTGATAAAAAAGCCCCACATCAGCCAAAATCAGGGTCAGGAAGATGGCAGTGTCAAAGGGAAGCAGACTGCTCTTGGTTCCTTTTGTATCCCACTACTTAAATTTTCCTCCATTTATGAATTTAAATTTTCCTCATAATTTATTTAATTTTGCCACAATTATTCTCTAACTCTGCATACAACATAATAAATAAATAATGAAACACTATTATGACTATATTAGAGTCAGTTCATACAAAGCCATCCTTTGTTGAGCTGTTTTGGCAGATAGTGAACTGTTTAAGCAGGCACATATTCATTTTTGTATGTCTAGAATTAAATGTGTATTTGGCAGTGAATGCAGAGAAGAGTTTATTCATTTGAGTTGGTTTTACTGGGGACAGAACCCAAGGTCTCACACATGCTAGGCAGTGCTCTATTACTTTATATCCCTAGCCCTTAATTTGAGTTTTTTTTAAAAAAATGTCCCACAAATATCTAGCATCTAGATCATTCCTAGATCATCATTCCTTAGCATGGGTATGTCCTAGTCCTTAGAAACTTTGAATAATGAAGTATAAAATAAATATTCATCATAAGGAAAGACTGTTAGAATTCAGACATATTAAAGAATGTGAAAATTCCCATTAGCCTGAGACAGCTTGCCATAGTGTGGGGACAACATGGATCCAGGAAAATTTCATTACTTTCATTCAAGGATATGTTCAGAGAGGATATTGTGCATCAATTTTAAGCGATTGACAGCTTATGGAATAATGGTGGTTTGACCCTTAACGGAAAGGAAAGCCGAATTAAGGCTGAAAGTAAGTGTGTGACCCACACAGGGAAAGTAGCTGCAGTGTTAAGTTCTGCATAGTCGCAGTTGCGCCCCAGATCCCACTTCTTCAGCTCCACCCCACAAATCCAGAAGCAGAGCTAATGTGTAAAAGATTCAGTGAAGTCCTCATTTGAAGGATGCGGTCCTCAGAGCCATGATTTCCTTGATCTTCCTTTCCTTCAGACCTAGTAAAAGTAAAGAATCACAAGGCTGTAAGATCCCACCTTGCCTGCAGGGGTGCCCAGTTTCTCCTCTCCTGGCACACAGAGGCAGCCTCAGATGTCCGTCACTTCATGGCCAGCTAGGTGGAGCTGGTGCACATGTGGGAGGAGATGGGCGAGGAGAAGAGGGACCACCATCCTCCAGCCTCACCCAGGCCACAGACGGCCATGGCTCAAGAGTCCAGAGTGGAACCATCCTGACCCGAAGCTCAAGAATCACCATTTGCAGGACATTTTCCAGCATTAGCAGAAGATGTGATTTTTTAAGGAGACGACTGGGGTCTACCAATTAGGCTCTGAAAATCCTCTCTCCCTGAGGTATGCAGCTCTTCTTTTTGTAGCCGTGGCACCTCCTAGGCTATCAGTCAAGGCAAAAACGAGAAAGATGAGCAAACAGGCTTCTTATAGACCTGAGCCTCCATGAAACCTTGCAAGTGTTCAGATGAGGTCCTTGCAGCCTAGAGCAAGGGAGCATCCTAAAGACAAGGACAAGGAGAAAGATGAGGCAGCATAGAAATAAGGCAGTTCTCACCACTTCATAGACAACTTGCACCTGTGGACGCTTGATTTCTTCCCAAATTTCCATGATGTCAGACAACCAAGCAGAGCTCATGGGATTACCTTCTTTTAACACACATGGTAGTATGAAGCACACTCAATGATCAAAGAGAAAACTGCCCCCCCAAAAAAACCTCGTATGCAGTGGAGCCCTGCAATATTTTCAGGTCTTGATTATGAATTTAAGTAGGACGGTAGGTCAGTATTCACTCAGGTTCTATGGTAGGTTAGTGGTCAGGCCACGGCTTTGGAGTCATGCTGCTGGCTTGGAATCCTGGCTCAGCTATTCTATAGTTAAGTGACTTGATGGCAATTATTGAACCTCTCAGGGAATCAGTTGTCTTACCTGCAAAGTGGGGATGGTGATAATGTACCTAGCTCACAAATATTTAATAAAAGCAATGAACTCAGGAGAGATGTGTACATAACAAGGGCTTCCTAAGCCTCAGTTATGCCTAAACTGGCATTCCAACATTTTATGAAAAGGAAATGTTGGGGAAATACTGAATGGATTCTGTGGTCTTGTTAGAGGATGAGAAAGTACTTGGAAATAATTTTTAAAAAGAAGGAAACAAAAATCCTTGGAAGCCGAAGAGGGAATAAGACCTAAGGCTGTTTAGTAACAGATTATACTCAAGAAGAGGAAAGTCCCTATACTATGCAGTGAAGTAAAATGTGTTTTTCATGAACATTTAAAATTTTCTATGATTGAATCAGCCAACCATTTAGTTTTAAATTAAGAAAAGCCCTATAGAGAAGATAGACAGCCATCTAGGACACAAAAATAGAGATTTAAAAAAAAAGTTAATTTGATTTTCACATAATCTCTTTATAAGATTAATACAAATGTCTACAAAGCAGAATAGCCTATGTAAACCAAAAATTTTTTACAAAAAATTGAGCTTAGATGAGATATACCTAATAAATCCAAGAAAGTGGTCCATATATTATTACTTTCATATGTAGCACATTTAAATAGCTATTTCAAAAGAAAAAAGCAAAAAAATGTAGGCTTACTTTTTAAATTCACAATAACAGAGCAATATTGTTAATAGTTCCACTTGGGATTTATTTACATATTCATTATATGAATGCTATAAAAAGGTTAATTTCTTCTTCACTACATTAAGATTTATACAGAGTAGTATGGAATTGTATAAGCATTTTAAATAATTGACCACCACCCTTACTTTTTCATTTTGGGAGGAGAGGGGAGAAAATGGAGATTGAACTCAGGGGCACTTGACCACTGAGCCACATCCCCAGCCCTATTTTGTATTTATATTTAGAGACAAGGTCTCACTGAGTTGCTTAGAGCCTCGCTTTTGCTAAAGTTGGCTTTGAACTCACGATCCTCCTGCCTCAGCCTCCTGAGCTGCTTGGGATCACAGTGTGTGTCACCGCACCTGACTTAATTTTCAATTTTTAAAACTGAAGCCTATAGACGAGAATCAACTTGCCCAAAATTATAACTAAAATAATTCACAGGATTATGTCTCATGGGAATATGTCCTAATTCAGAGGGGACCACACAACATTGCATATGCAGTGGATCAGATTCCTTGAACCACTAGAACAAATTACCACAACCTGAGTGGCTTACAACAAGAGAGATGTATTCTTTAGGGGTTCTGAAAGCCATTAAGGTGTAGGCAGTGCAGCGTTCCCTCCAAGGATGCAGGAATGCGTCTGTTTCTTGCGTCTTCCAGGTGCTGCTGGCTCTTGGCCTTCCTTCGTCTTTCGTTAAAGTCTTTGAGTTCCTTCTTTACCTCACCCTCTCTCATGGGTCCCAACTTCAAACTTCCTCGTTTAGAGCTCACTTAGGACAATCCAGGATAAACTCTTTCCTCAAGATACTTTAGTTCATCACATTTTTTGCCATACAAGGCAATAACCCCCACACCCACACCCATATAAACCAATAATCACAGTTTCTGGTGACTCCAAGGTAGCCATATCTGAGGATGGGAGGAAGAGGAGCTGGAGGAGCCACATTCAGCCCACTGAAGCCCAGGAGTACTCATGAGCCTACAATCACTGCCCTTTACTCTTTGACCTATAACTCGCCCTTGTTAATGAACTGAGAGGTGATTCTAGAACTGTGGAATTCCATTAACTCAGCAAACCATTTTTATCTAGATCTCAGGCTTCCGTTCCCCTGGGCAGGTGAGTTCCCGTTAAACATGACAGGTTGGATGCATCCCATTACCTCTGCTCATTCCTCAAATTCCACTAAAAAAAAGCAGTTAAGGAATACAACAGGGAAAGATCTGTATGTTCAAACATTATGGTAGAAGAGACGAAGACAGAGGGATATGTAAGGCAGAGTTTGCAAGATGGAAAGCCTGTGGACAAGCGGTGACCGACTTCATGTCACAGGAGGAGACAATGCTAAGCTGGCCAAGGGAGAGGTCAGTAAGACACATGTGGATTCCTACTGGAGACTTCCAGGGAATCTGGGGGATCAGAAGCATTGTCATCTTCAAGGCCAGAGTGAGAGATAAAGGTTCAGTAACCCTTTTCTTGCAACTCTTAAAGACAGTACTTAGGAGTTGAAATGTAAAGGGTTTTTGTTGTTGTTGTTGTTGTTTAAAAAAAAAAAAAAACTCCTTTGGCAGCAAAATTTGCTATTGCCCAAACTAATTCACTATCAATTTATGACCTAAAATATGTAAAGCTAATTTTAGTCTTTATTCATGCCCTCTTAGTGAGAATATCCATGTTCCACTGCAAAAGATTCAATGTGTTTGATTAAGGAGGCTGCTGCAGATTCCTCTAGGTAATATATCTATTTTTGCACCTTATTACTTCCTAAAATTTAAAAAAGAATTTAAATTATCAAACACATCTGGCCAGAAGGGGTTTTGATAAGAGATTCTGGAACTGTGTAATGAACAATTTCTAGTCCCAAATTCCTCCCATATCTTTCTCTATTCCTACAGGAAGCGAAGTTTACTCTCTGGGAGAACTGAATCTGAAAAGTCCGAGTCTCTGTGAGATCTTGCACATGAAGGCTAAATATGGCTCTATCCTAAAATGGGAAGATTAAGTTGTAGAATACAAAGAATGAAGAATTCCAATTCCCCTGAGTGCTCACAGAAAAGAACACCTGGGTTTGTATTGGTCAACTTTCCATTAGGTGACAAAATACCCAAGACAATAAACTTAAAAGGCAGAAAGGTTTATTTTGGCTTGCAGTCTGTCTGAAAGCCTTCTGTTCTGGTCACTTGGGTTTGTGGAAACATAGTTCGTTAGGTGGCAGAGGAAGCCTGTTCACCATCTGGCAGCCAGGAAGTAAAAAAAAAAAAAAAAAGAGAGAGAGAGAAGGGGCTCAGAGTCCCATTACCCTCTTCAAGGACATTCTCCCAATGATATAACTTCCTCCACTAGATTTCTCTTCAGTTCCACTGCCTCCCCATAGCACCATGGGCTGGGGACCAACCCTTGAACGTGTGAGCCTTTGGGGGACATTCAAAATTCAAACTAAAGCAGTACTCCTGGGGAGAATATCCGAGATTGGAAGATTTTCCCCTGAGCTGGCTTAAAATAAAAGACCTCCACATTTGACATTTGGGGGTTCCTCTGAAAACAGTGGGAACTCCACATTCCATCTGTTCACCCTACAGAGGTGTCTCACCCAGGGGTACAGGACTTTAAATTAGACTGAATGGCAGTTAAGGATCACTAGACATTTGAGAACATGAAAGGCTAAATAAAACCAATGGGAAAACCAACTCAGTTATAAAGTTTCCCCAAAGCTATAATTAATATTCTTAGAAAGGTAACAGATTATATCTATAAAACGAGACTTGGGGTTTTACCTTTTTTAAAAAAAAAAAAAAATTGCTATTGCCCAAACTAATTCACTATCAATTTATGACCTAAAATATGTAAAGCTATTTCAGAAAATAAACAGTATAAGCAGGTGAAGGGTATAAAATATTTTGTATTCCGTGGAAGTGTTGGAAATTCAAACGGGGAAGGAACCATTGCCAGAAAAGAGAACAGAAAGAGAAGTACATGGAAAATGAGGAAGAAATGTACACAGAGGTCACTGAACATCATGGAATTTTAAGAAGATCCTGTAATCTCCCAGGGATAACAGGCATGTTGAGAAGAAGGGATCATAAATCAAAAAGGCACTGACACTAGGAGATAACTGACTAGTCTTCAAAGTCCTGAGGAAAATTAATATCTAACTAGACTTGCACATCTAACGTGTTAGTTTCAACAACAGCATTTATCACCTTCCAGACAGCACAGTAAGTGACTTGGAGGAGTTATTTCCAGAAACCTGAAGAAACATGGAATCAAAGAAACAGGTGAGTCTAGATTTTGAAAGGAAGTTGGAATTTCACAGACAATATGTCTTCTACGTAATGTTTAGTGGGAAGCAATGATGATATAGTGACTAGGAAGATGGACGTAAATCCAGCCCTCCAAGCACTTAAATTCTACCTACATCCTGCTAAAACCTTCTTTTTCTACATCTTTGTTCTCATGCTTTTGGCTTCTCAGTCTTCTTCTTGTCTTCCAGTAGGTTATAAATGAGCCCTGGTTATTTTTAGAACAGAATTTAAAATGCTGCATTCTTCACAAGGTGACCAAGTGAAAGTTCATTTTTTCATATCCAAAATGTCCTTTGAACTTCAGCCATATGGCTTTAAAAACTTACTGCTTTCTCAGTAAATTATAGCAACTTACAAACATGTTGCCTTCCCAATTAGAATCTGAATTCCTTAAGGGACCTTGACAGCAGATTCAATCTCATATTCCCTATGTAACCCCTGCACATAGTAGACGCTCAATAATTAGCTGAGAATCTAAGGATACTCTCACCCGCAAACATTGAAACACCATATGAATAGTGGCTTATATCCTAGGACACTCATTTTTTATTTTGATTTTTGTTGAATGTTTTATTGTTGGTATAACTTCAGTTTACAGAAAAAAAACATAAATAAGGAGCCCCCATGTACCTCACATCCAACTTTTCCTATTACTAATGTAGCCATTACTATGGTACATCAGCCGTGATTAAAGAACTTATATTGATACATTATCAACAACTAAAGTCCATAGCTCTTTTAGATGTTCTTAGTTTTTATAATCTTCTATTTTCTGTTCCAGGATCTCAACCCAGATGCATCATTAATTTAGTGGTTAAGACTCCTTTGGGCTGTGATGGTTTCTTAGATTATTTTTCTTTTTGATAAAAGTATTAGTTTTCTTTTGCTACAGTAAAATATTGTTGCAAAAAAAATTGTGGCTTAAAATAACCTTAATTTATGACCTTCCAATTCTTTGGGTCATAAGTCGGCTACAGGACTAAATGGGATTAAACCAAGGTAGCAGGACATTTTTGCTTGTTTGTTTCCCTTCTTCTTTCTGCTGGCTCTAGAGAACAATCTGCCTTTGTCACTTCAAGCTTCTATGGGCCACCCACATTCCTATCACAATGACCCTGGATACTTTTGAGTAGTATTGTTTAGGTATTTTGTAAAATATTCTGCAACAGAGACCTATCTTGTGTTTTTCTCATGATTAGACTGGAGTTATGAGTTTGGGGAGGAAGACCACAGGGGTAAAGTCACACTCTCGTTCCACCTCAAGTGTGCATGACACACCGACATGACGTTCCACTCACTGTGAGCTCCATCACCTGCGTGAGGTAGCGTCTGCTAGAAGTGGTGGAGAGAATCTTCAGTTCCACCCTCTAAATATTGGCAATGTCCCTGGAACCTGTGGATATGTCAGGTTACAAGACAGAGGAAATTTAAGATTGCAGATGGAATTAAATTTTCTAAATGACTCATGTTCAGGAGGAAGGTTACCCTTAAATTACTAGTGTGGGCCCAAGATGATCAAAGGCAGAGGAAAGTGTCTTAAGAAAGACAAGGGCACAGTTTGAGAACTGGGCTGTTGCTGATAGCTTGGAAGGTGGAGGAGGGGCCACCAGCCAAGGAGTGTGGATGGCTTCCAGAAGCTGGAAGAGGCAAGTCTACACTCTCCCCTGCAGCTTCCAAAAGGGCATGAAGCCCTGTCCATGTCCTTCCAACACTTTGATTTTAGCCCAATGTTAGATAGTTGATAGACAGATATTTAACCCCAAAATTGTAAGATAGTTGTTTTACAGTTTTACAGAAGTATGTTGGTGACCATTTGTTGCAGCATCTGTAGAAAACTAATACCTCGGGGCTTTCTACCATAAAGTTAGTTTTTTCAACTTCTTTTTTTCTACTCTTCAGAAGGAAACCACTATGCACAATCCATATTTAAGGACTAGGAGTTCCGCTCCATTTCCTTGGGTGTATGTACACAAACTATCTAGAATTCTTCTAAAAAGGAAATTTGTCTATACTCCTCCATTTATTTATTCATTTAATGATTTATTTATATGAACATGGATTCACAGTTATTTATTTTATATTTAGGATTATAACCCAATGCTGCTTCATTTATTTTGTTGCTCTTATTTTCCAATGTCAGCCATTCACAGATCTTTCATTTGGCTCCACTGTCCCTTTGACATGTCTTTATCATTGGGGGGGTTTTGTTTTGAGCATTTCCTCATTTTCTGGCACTATAATATGACTCATATTTTTCAAGTCTGCAGTTAAGTACAGCAGGTTCAGTAGCTCGACGGTATCCATGGGACACAACACTTTCTTTCTGCTCTGCCATCTACAAAGTGCCAACAGTGCATGCATACGTAACCTTATATCAGCTGCAGAGCTTTAAGCATCACAGAAACATTCCACAGTGTTCTTAAGTAGGGAGAAGGCTGGAGAAAAACAGCTTTATTCTTTGGTGCCTCTTTTTTATAAAGGCAGTAAATCATCTGAAAAGCTTCCATTAATATCCATATTTACCCCCTTGGCTAAAACTGAATCATATGACCAGCCCTGTACCAAATACTAGCAAAAAAATCTTCATGTTTGGTGTTGACTGATCTTATCTGCCAGGGCTGGGCACAATTCCTGTCCACCCCCACCACCATCAAAAAAATAAAATAAAATAAATAAAGACCAATATGAGTTTATTTGCAAGGATGAGGAAAGGAGTAGTCTGCTCTTCAGTGAGTACCTAACACAGCACATTAATAACAGATAGTTGGGTTTTGTTTTGCCTTATTTTTAACATGAAATGAGTTTGAAAGACATATGCAGAGACATTGGGCTAATTTATCATTACATTTGGAAGTGAATTTCTTATGCTCCTGAAACAGGCAGGCAGCTGAAAAGACAAAAACATAATTTTCATATTGACACAAAATGTAATTGTTTTAAATGTTAAAATCCCTAAAAGGAAAGTT
This sequence comes from Callospermophilus lateralis, assembly GCF_048772815.1. Lineage (NCBI taxonomy): Eukaryota > Metazoa > Chordata > Mammalia > Rodentia > Sciuridae > Callospermophilus > Callospermophilus lateralis. The sequence goes on along the minus strand of NC_135312.1, from coordinate 125,180,818 downwards.
ATATATTTCAGGGGCTTGCTATACATATTCCAACAAAGATTCTCAAAACTCACATTTGTAAGGTGAATTTTGTTTGGAATGTGTCAATTTAGCTAGACTATAACCCCCAGTCATTCAATCGAGCACTATTCTAAATGTTCCTTTCAAGTGAACCTGCAAATGTAATTAAAGCCCCTAATCAGTGGACTTGAAGTGAACTAGATGATTCTGTATAATCTGAGAGGACTTGTTCAATCAGCTGGAAAAAATTTAAAAGCAAGTCTGAATTTCCACCAGGTGAGAATCTCTTCTTTGGACGGCAGCTCCTGCCCATGCCCAGGTGCTGGAACTCGCCCATGAGCTTCCCCTCCTTATTGCCTGCCTGGTGGAGTCCAGAAGTCTGAAATCCCACAGTTAGGTGAGCCAATTCTTTATAATAAATCTGTCTTCCTCCATCTCTCCCTCCAACACCATTCTAGCTACTTTGCTTTCTATCACCTACCTCTTTCTTTCTCTCTCTCTCTCTGTCATCTATCTGCCCATCCCACTGGTCCTGCTTCTCTGGAATGGATCATCTTCTGGCTTAGGATCATAATAATATTTTTTCTTCACCCTGATATTTCCATGATGTCTTTTCTCTTAAAATTGTATTAACTCTTGACAGATAAAGAGTAAGTGGGTTTCAGTGCCCGATGCACTCTACATGAGCCACTTTCTCCAAAAGGAAATTTCTTCAGAGCTTGGCTACATTAGTAGGGAAAACTTGAGGAAGGATTGAGATGGAGGGAGAGTGGGGCAGAGTGCAGAAGGTGAGGCCATGGAATCACAAGATGAAAAATAACTCAAGTTGACATTTTGACAAAATAAATACATCTCAAACATCTGCTGGTCTTGGGGTGTTTTGAATACTCCATGAGCTTGTTGACACATGCTAGAAGTAAAGAAGAATCTAAAGCTGACTCCGATGCTTGCCTTTCAACAGGGGCCAAGTAATAGTGCTTTCATTTCTTCAAAAAATAAACTTCTTTAATTTCCTTAGTTAGGATCGTCCATCCTTTGTTTTCTAGAACATTTCTTCAGTCTTGATTGTTTGCCTGAAAAAATAATTAATGAACCACAGAAAGTATTCTTTCCTGTGAATCCATGTCAGCCAATATCTACCTCCTTCTCTCTTTATTTTGCATCCTCTTAATTCTCTCTCTCTCTCTCTCTCTCTCTCTCTCTCTCTCTCTCTCTCTCTCATATATGTGTGTATGTATATATATACATACACACATATACATAATACATATGTGTGTATGTGTGTGTGTGTGTGTATTTGTGATGCTGGGATTGAACCGTGAGTTTTGTGCATGCATGCAAGGCAAACACTCTACTCCTGAGCTATTCCCCCAGCCCTCGTTCAGTATGATTTGCATATTAACTTCATTGGTTTTCCATCTACCATACTAGAACATAAGCTCTAGCAGGCAGGGATTTTTGCCTGTATTCTGGTTTGTATTAAATGCCTGATACACAGCAGATGCTACAGAACAGCAAGCTTCACTCTTACTGAATCTGTCATAATAAAAGTACCTAACTCATTAGTTTACTATGCGTGAAATGATAACACTGGAATATCCCCAGTAAATCAGAACTTGAACTTTCCATGAGAATTCCAATGTCTGCTTCCTTCCAAACAGAGTTTATGGAGATGGAGTAATATGGGGCAAAAATAAAGTATTCATCAGCTTTACTCGTTTTCAGAATTTACTATTCTGTTGTCTATAATTACTTCATTCTCCAGGTATTATACTATCTTGGGTCCTAGTTTGTTGGTTAGTCTGTTCTAACCTAGCGCAGCACTAATTAGGGATTTAGGAATAACATTCTGCTACCTGTCACTTAAGTCTGCCAGACAGCCAACAAATAGGATAACTGTTGCCTGGCATTATGCTGAAAGTGGTGAAGTATCAAAGACCAATGAGGCATTTTCAGTAACTAATAACAATATCAAGAAAGTGTTCTTCAGACTTAACCTGAATAGCTTAGATTATATTTGGCAGTCAGTTTTCATCCCTCTTATTCTTTCTTTAGTGGAAAGGAAGAAAAGACATGTACTCCTTCTGCAATAAAACACTGAATAGAGCTTGCAAATAAATGCATTTGAATATTCAGACCAAAGAACAAAGATTTTCAAAGCTTCATTCTCTAACACTTTGCAGTTGAGAATGAATGATCCCATGTTAAATAAAAGATACTCATGTATAAACTCCACAGAGACATGCTCAGGAATGTTAACATGGGTTGTCTCTGGGTCACAGGGGTTGTTTGTTGTGGTTAATATCTCCATTTTTTTCTGTTGTGAGCATGCATTATTCATATACCAATAATAAGAAGAAAGAAAAGCATTTTTTTCTTTGAAATGGCATTTTAGATCTTAAGGGTAATAGAAATTTTGCAACTGTCTGCAAAGTCTTATTACCATTAACTAAGTAGAATGGAAGAAAAGATAAAAAGCAACAGGAGTTTAAAACATAAAAATAGGTACACACAGGTCATAGAAGAAATACATAGTCAAAACATCAGTGAATAAACTCTTCAGTTAACTCAAAGCATTTATAAGCAACTTCTCATGGCCCTTCTGATATTTTCTCATAAACACTAGGAAATCAACCCATTTGGGGACTAAGGGCTATTGGCAGGGGACAAAACACAAAGCACATTTCTTACTAATAATATTTTACTTTAAAACACCATTGATCTTAAGTTACCTCCACAATTGCAAATTGGGGGCTTTTCAAGTAATTTATAGGGAAAAACTGTGAAGTTTATCTTTGAAATGAAATGAAATAATACCTGCACTTCCTACTTTGGGGAAATTTTATGTTAAATCACCCCGACAGGCAGAGATGACAAAACATTGAGCAATATTTAAAGATTTCATTTCTCTTCCTGATAACGACAAGGGTTCATTTTGTGCCCTCAGAGGGGAAATCAAATCTGATTTACCGTCAGCTGCCTCTGTGCCACAATCCACATTTCACATTCCTTGAACAGACTCAGCATGGCAATGACATTAGGGTCCCTTCTCAATGGGGCTGATCACCTGCCACACGCCTGACAAATCCTCACAGGCGTCCATTTAAAGCTACCTGTTTCTTTATCATGATAAAGCAGGATGCACAGCGTGTGGTCAACTGTCAGAATCTCATGGGCAGAAGGAAGCTGGATTGACACCACCTTTTCTTTGGAAAGGACAAACAGAATCAGCCAAAGAGACAGTCCAGGGCCATTCTTCTCACCTTCCTTCCCTCCTCGCTTTGCCTCACCCCCAAACAGCAGAATGTCTCACTGCTTTCCTTGGCCCTGTCTAGAAAAGCTCAAGTAAGATTTTTTAAGAAAGCCCTGGGGAATGCCTGAAAAGCAACCCTGAGCAGACTGACTCTCATAATCCACAAATTACTATTCTGATCCCGAGTCCCAAGCACACGGGCAGTAAGCTGAGGGGAAGCGTCGGTGAACGGGTTGTGAATTTCAACGTCCAACAGAGAAAGAATTAAAATGTTTAATCATCTACCAATCTCACAGGTGTAGCAAAGCACATGCTAGCCGCCCAGATGGAATTATTGTGTGGAGCAAAGAGAAAGTGCATCCTTTTGAATGCATGCCTGGGTTACATTCCGTTGTTTCCAGTTTTGTCTCAAGCTGGATCCAAGTTAGTCAAAACTGTGGCACAGGGCATAACTCCCAGGGGCATGTCCCCACGCCTCTGCCTGTCATCACTACAGACCATTCCTCAGAGGCAACTGCCATAAATTCCCAATGATAAGATTTGGAAGGGGAATGGGGAAGGCAAGACACAAACTGCTGTGTTGTTGAAGAGATACTAAAGGATATCACATTTATTCATAATAACTCCATTCATCAACATTCTCCTCTTGGATAACAGAGGGCAGGAAGTCAGAAAAATGTTTGTAGGGGGAGGGCCCAGGTGAGTGACGAAGGGAGATTGCATTCGTCACTGAGAGGAAGCAAAGCAAAACAGCATGATAAATGCTCATTTTAATACAAGGTTTAATTAATTGTCTGTATTTTCCTTTCCAAAGCCTGAAAATGTTTGCAAGAGTCATATTCAACTTGCTTTGTCTGGACTCGAAAGCATTTCTTCCGTTGAGAATCCCGTATGTCCTCTCATGGTATGGATTCTTGTGCCATCCTGTGCAGACCTACTGAAGGTACCCATTTGTATCTGAAGCAGTTAATTTTTGCTGTTGGGCCACCTTTCAATTTTAAAACTTTGGAAGTTCAATGACCTTCCATCTCAGAATTGCTAGGAAATGTGCAACTAGGATTCTCTGCTCATATTGCCAATCCCTGTTCCGCAAAGAGAAAAAAGAAAAAGTAACACTAATGTTTCTGCATTCAGGCAAAAGAAATTCACAGCATGTGGTTGAGGGTTTTTCTTATGTTTATTAGTCATTCATATTCTATTTAGTGATTATTACTTTGCCTACTCATCTGTTACATTGTTTGCCTTGTTCTTATTTATAATCTACATTTACTATGTCAAAAATTAAAAAATTCTTTGCCAGTTTAAAAAAAAAAGAAGAAGAAGAAGAAGAAAAGAAAGAAAGAAATTCTTGGCAAAGCTTGGTGGACAAGTTAGGGACTGCCAATTTTCCCTTGGCTGAAAGTATAGATAGTGGACTTTTTTTTAATGGGATCATTTACATTTTTTGAATATGCAAATGAGCTTCCAACAGATTTGAGAAGTTGACAATAGATTCTCTTAAGCCTCTAAAAACTTGGTTTCTGGGTTCTCCAGCCTGTGGGTTCTCCTTCTGCCCCTCAAGTTACCAGACACTGGCTCCTATAATGCCTCTTCCTCCAGTACTGAGTTTTTCTGCACTGAGGCTCCACTCTTATAGATGGAAACACCATGCGCATGTAGCTAACATGTTCATTTGCACAAAAGATATTTATTATTCATGATCCCCCTGTCCTTCTCATCCACATCATCCTTTGGCAGGTAGCTTCCAAGATAGATCTTGATTTGGCTGAAAGAACCGAATGGAGGAGGCCCTAGGAGTGACCATGGGTAATTTGTTGTGGAAGATGGGGTGGGGTCAAGGTCAGGTGGAGATAGGCTTATGGAAGGAGAGGTGGGAACTGAGGCAGCTTCCACTGAGAAGAGCCTTGGTGAAAGAGTAAAACACTTAAAAGGCTCAAGGTGAGACATCTGGGTCTGTGACTTCCAACCTTGCTTGCCCTCACAAACCCTCTTGGAGTCACACTGTTCACAGTGTTTCTGAAGCCACATTTGTGTACGGGAAATTTTTATTTTTGTTGGGTCTGTGTGTTTGGGTCATGCAAAGACATGCTCAGCCGATCCCCACTATGGAAACCAGAACAGAGGTGGCCAGCCTCACTTCCCTGTCCCCTGGGGCTCTCTGTGCAATCCACAGCACCTTCCTCTCACGTCCACCGCAGGCAACTGGAACTCAACCTCACTTGCTTCTCTCCTGCCGTTTCCCTTTCAGGAAATGACAGAGCCATCCCCCCAGTTGTCCTTGAAGGACAGCTCTACTAGAAAACAGCTGCCATGTTTGACCTCCACATCTGTCTCAAATCTGTCCTCTTTCTCCATCATAGTTCTGGCTCAAGTACCATCATCCCTCTCTCTAGAAGAATTATTAATGCTTCCTAACTGGTCTCCTATTTCTACTCTTCCCGCTTTCAAATCCGAGTGATCTTTGAAACATATCACATCATAAAAGCAGAGCCTCTCGCTATTCTTAAAATCTAAAGTCCTTATTTTTACTGACAAGAACTTTCATGATATGACCAACGTTTCCACCCAATCTTACAATCCTCCTTTTCTTTCTTGCCATATTCAAGGTTCCTGATCCCTGTGTTATTTCTCGGAAGAGCTAAGTGACTTCCTACTTATAAATACGTGGTTTTCTTTGTTTGAGAGACCCATCCCCACTAGGAACCCACTTGTCCTTACCTCACTAACTCCTTTCTTCCGCTCACACTTCCCCAGTCAGCTGGGATGTCACTTCCTCAGAGAACCTTTTGCTCCTCTCCCATGCCCTTGTCCCTCCCAGACTTATCAGTTCTTCCCGTTATGCACCCTCCTAGCGAAATACACATCTGCTCCAGGGCATTTATTTCATCCATAATAAATAACCTCTTCTAAAATCATTAATGCCCACCTCCACTACCTGACCCATGATGCTGATGTTGTAGCCTTGTGTTGGTGACTGCTTATCATTTAATGTCACATAGGCACTCATATCCAGGCTCAGGTTTTCTGCAATAGATTCTCTTAAGGCTAAAATATTAAAAATTGAAAAATCTCTGTATAAATCATAATTCTATTTGCTATTTCTATTTCTCTATTGATGCTAGAAAAAGATGCTACCTGAGACACTCAGTAACCATAGGAAAGTAAGATTGAGATATGGGTGAGAGTAAAATAAAAATACTGGGAACTGTAAGGCAGGGGCGTTCTTCTTCAAAGGATGCGTCAGTCACTAACAAGGACACGATCTCCCACGACCCAGGCAGCCGTGCACTTCCTGAGGTAAAGGAGCAGTGTCCATTCCACTCGAGTTTCACCCTCATTGCTGAGGGAGCTCAGGAAGGAGTCCATTAGTGCCACCTGGGTGACAGATTTATGGTTTCATCAGCATGCCCACTAATAAATGAACTGGCGATATGAATCAAATTCACTAGAATCTCTGTTCATCTTGAATACATTGTAAAAAATCAAAGTCAAAATGATGTGCTCCGTACTATTTCAGACGTAATAAAGCCTAAAGCCCTCTCTGCCAAATGAGAATTATGTGCACTGAGCTATTGTATCTAACCCAAAATATTTGGGGGCCTAATAGCCCATGGCGCACAGCTCATCAAAAGGGACCAGGAGAAAAGACAAGCTTTACACCAGCAGCTGACTCCATTGCTACACCCCCGCTTCCCATCTCCAAGAGAATCAGCATAGGCACTTGGACCTGCAGTGGTGTCTCCGGTGTCTTTCCCTAAGAAACCACTTCAGCCCTCTCCTCCATTTACCAGCCAGTGTGTACGATTTTTGATTCCCTCATTTGATAGGAATTCCATGTGTATTCAGTAGATGTCCACAGCATGTATTGCTTCAGGTTCTGTGGAAAATTGAAATATAAAAGGAAAGAAAACTGCAACTCTAAAACTAGTTAATATTTTCCCATTCATAACTTTCATATATGCAGGTAAACCAATCCAGGGGACTGCTCATTTTAAAAGTGGAGACTCTTTAGCTCATAGATCATAATGATGTGTTTAAGTGAATTTCAGAATAAAAGGGAAGTCACTGTGGGATAAATTAAGTCTAAGAAATATTCTTGGAAGAACACAGAAGGTGAAGGGTTGAGCTGTACTTGTACCTACAGCTTGTTTAAGGGGGACCATGAAGAAAGATTTTAAATCTGAATACATTAATAGGGATAAAGGAGGACTAACCCTTAATGAGAAAGACATAATAAAAGTGGTATTATAAGAAAATGATAGGTTAAAAATCGGATGGGCAAACAGTGGCAAGAAAGTTGTGACTATAAGTCTAAGATGCTGAAGGCCTACCTAGTTGACAGAGAATGAGAATAAATGGAACAATAATTGGGAATGTTGTTGACAAATGAGAATCTATACATTTCAGTGGCAAGAGAGTTGTCAGAGATTTTAGGAAGTGTGGGAAACATGGACATTTTAATATTTAGAGTTGTTTAGTTAAAATTGGAGTGGGACATCCATCTGAGAACAGGGTAGGCTTTGTTTTCAGTGTTTGGCAATAAGGATGGTGACTCCAATGGACCTGCCAAAACTTGGGGTTGAGAGGCCCTTGGTGTCCATGGGGTTCAAGTCCCTTGCAGAGTTCAGGATTCCTTCCTAGATACTTCCACCCAGGTATGAATTCTTTCTGTTTCAGGTCACTACGAGAAATCGTCCCTTATGCAGTATTAGTATTTACTCTCCTGTAACTCGTACCTCAAGTTTCCATTTTGACCTGCTGTAACAGCTCTGAATAAGAATATGTGCTCTTCACATACATGAGAGTCATTGCCTTTTGAGAACACATTACTCCCTTCAGGTACAGCTCATTCTCACAACATACAAACTCCTCATTTATTAATAGACATTAGAAAGGCATCACGAGGATCTCCCTGCTACAAGATTTACTGATGCTATTTCCATCTTATGGTGGGTTTATGGTCTTCTCTTGCTAGAAAAGGACAGACAACTTCCTATTCCCTGAGAGCAAAAATAAATAAATAAATAAAAACCACATTCTAAAACAAAGCATCTTAAGTTCAGTGAAAACCCAACTCCAGCAAGTCTGAGGAATTTGTGGTGGAGCTTCTAACTTGAATGAAAAAAATAAATAAATTTAAAGAATCAAATTTGATGTTTCAAAGGACTGTGATTTTCTACTTCCGTTCATGCTATAAATTTAGCAGGCTCTAGTGATTTTTAAAAATTTGTTATTATTTTCTGATATTTACAACAATTCATCTGCTTCTAAACCTTGAAGTGCATTCGTGAAAAAGAAAAATCCATTTAGGTATCTATTACCTCTGAATGGAGACTGAGTTTGAAACCTCCACACGCTAACAAATGTTTGCCTATGCAAATGATTTTTGCACTGGTATTCTGGCTGAGATAATAAATTGTTATTATTCATGCTCGTAATAACATATATCTACATTGTAAGTTTCTCAGAAGAATTAAAACTAATTCTTCCTTATTCTACAGCAACTCTTATTTATAAAAGTTACAAAATAGTACCTTTTGCTGTTCCAAGTGAGAAAATGTTAGAAAGATACAACAGGCCTATCAAAACCAAAGTTGGTGTCCAATGTGCCAGTAGTCAGAGGATACTCATGAGTTAACCCTCCTCTGATGTTTAATTTTTCTAATTCAGTACCAGCTATTTTTATAAAACCAAAAGCAAGAAGAATAAAAAAATACTACATGCACCTACTGTGTGACCAATGTTATATGATATGGAAGACGCAATCTACCCCAAATCTAATTGAGAAGGTCAGATTTCAAAATAAAAAAAAAAATAACTTGGAGACTCTTGTTAAGAGAGTATATCTTGACTTGTTTAGGGAAAGCAGTAGCTAAATTACAAGAAATAAAAAGAGCTCTGTTTTATTTCCTACTCTGCAACCAACCTGATGCTAGTTATTTATCCCACCTGTAAAATGCAATAAAACTGCACACGACAGGCCTATCCCAGAAGGAGAAGTGAGGATTCATCTCCTGTAGGTGTCTGGAGTTTCACAAGTGTTGTTGTGATATACAAATTGCAGCTCTTCATTTTGCTTTGATAACACATTCATGGTCCTTGCACACTGGAGGCTACCTTCAGCTGTCCTGATAGTAGATCAACCTCTACTTAACATTCCTTCTCCAGCATCTCCTGAGGATTAGCGAAGACCAAGCTAAAAATATTGCTCAATGATTGTACTTTAAATCATACACGGTTGAGACTTACAAGGTCTCAATTTACTTTAGTAATACAAAATTAACCTTGTAGGTGCAAAATTACAGTATTATTTTATAATTATAGCTATATTCTCTATATTTATGGGGTATTTCAAAATACCTGACCTTCCCAATGTAGGTTAACTAATTATTTTGTATATGGCAAGGAGTAATTTCATTAAACCTGTATCTCAGTGGAAGTGTGGCTAACACTTCTTCATCTGACCAGGTTCTATTACTATTGTGCCCGACACATTAATTAAATTTCACGTCCAAGCACGAACTTAGAATTTTAAAAAAGCTTAGCCCACTGCACCCATGTGACTATTAGTTGTTTATAGTATCAGACTTTCAGTGTAAAAGGCCTATAAATAAATTTATATTTATTGTCTGTGTATAGTTTGTTTTTTTCTCTCTACTAGACCACAAGCTCTTTGGGGGGCAGGAAATTTTGTTTTTTAAAAATTCATGCTTGTAATCAGAGTTTCTAGAAAGATACTTTGCACATGGGAAGCAGATAATAAATATGTGTTGCATACTGGAAATGCATTTGGACTGAAATGAAAGATACAGATTTTTCAATGTATTGTGTTGAGTGAGTAGAACACTGTCTGTGTGTAGGTCAGAGTTTACTTGGGTCATATTCTCATTTATTCAGGTTTTAAACAATTACTAGTCTAAAATGAAAGGTGAATGGAGTTATGTTGTGTTTTTTTTTCTATGGTCATTTCTTAAAGAGCAAACATAGTGCAGGTTACTAAACAATATATACGATGTCATACAACATGCATCAAGAAATTCACTTTTCTTAGAATCAAGTTGAGAAGTCTTTTTTTTTGTGGGGGGGAGGAGGGGTAACTGGGGATTGAACTCAGGGGCACTCAACCACTGAGCCACAATACCCAGCCCTATTTTGTATTTTATTTAGAAATAGGGACTCACTGAGTTGATTAGTGCTTTGCCATTGCTGAGATTGGCTTTGAACTAGGGATCCTCCTATCTCAGCCTCCTAAGCTGCTGGGATTACAGGTGTGTGCCACCACACCCAAATTGGGAAAAAAAAAAAAAAAATAGAAAAAAAAATCTTTTCTTTTCTTTCTTTTTTTTCTTTTCTTTTTTTTTTTTTTGTGGTACTGGAAACAGAACCCAGGACATATGTTAGTCAAGCACTCTACTGCTGATGAGAAAATCATCTCTTCTTGTTTTCTAATTTCAAATATTTATTTTGATAAGAAATACTTAAGAAATACTTCAATATTTAAATGTACATAAACCATTTAAGTAAATAAAAATTGAAACTTAAAATTTATTTTGTAAGCACAAAACCCAGGAAATTCTCCCTGATTATCACACTACACATCCTTAAATTTTTCTCAACCTGAAGCTTTATGTTTTCTGTATCTTTTTTTCTCTGTAAAAAAAAAATGAAAGAACAAATTACTTGCTACTTCCTTTGAGAAGAATTCATACAAAATTATCTATTTTTAACATAAAAAATTTGAGTTTAAAAATTTTTGTATGAATCATAGAAATCCTTCTGAAAGAACTCGGGAGTTACATATTAAAACACAGCTATGAAATTAAGTGAGCTATTCTAAAAGAACTCTCTTTTTACCATATATGTTCTGTATGCCTTCATAACATTGGTACACAATTGGATATGACTCAAGTAAGCTTAAAAGTTCATTTAAAAATTTTTTTTCGATTTCCAGTAAGAATAAAAAATATTAGGTAGTAGTAGAAACGCAGTGAAATAAGGAAGCTTGCTTTTGAAAAGCCTAAATTTGTAGACACTAAACATAGACCCAAACCATGACTAAGATAATTATAAATGACAAGTAAAAATAATTATAAAGTACAAGTCAACGAGCACAAGGCATCCTCTGTTGAACTCTACTCATCAAAAGTGCCTTTTAGAACAAAAGCACTAAAAGTTAATGATGAAAGTGGTTTCACAGCTTAGCAATACCCATAGGTAGGTTTAAGAGGTTGCCATAGATCAGGATCTATTCATTTCACATTCACCTGAATAAGCAATGGCACTGGCTGCAACATCCATATTAAGACCATTGGTAAATAAGATCAGGAAAGTGACTAATGACCAAAATGTAAGAGCTGTCCTATGACAACTAGAATACTTATCCAACATAGACTTATATATTAAATCCATGTTTCAGTTTTCCATTACTGTGACAAAATAGCTGAGATAATCAATTTAAAAAGAGAAAAGGCTTCTTTTGGCTCATGGATTCAGAGGCTTCAGTCCATGGATGCTTGGTCCTTTTGCTTTAGGTCTGTGGTACAACACATGGTAGAGGAGGACTCTCACCTATAAGTAAAAGGAAAGCAAAAGAAGCAGAAGAAGAGGTCAGGGTCCAATTTCTCCTCAGAAGGCTCATTCTGATAACCTAACATGCTCCCACTAGTTCCTACCTCTTAAAAGCTCTACCACCTCCCAATAATCCCATAAGCTAGAGACAAAGCCTCCTAACACACAGGTCTTTGGAGGGGGTACTTATCCAAACCATGGCGACCCTCTCTTGATTTTTCCCTATATATAAATTCACTTTATTTCTAAGTAGAAATAAAGCAACACTATATTAAACATCAATAAGTAAATTAATGAATACTAACCCTACTTGAAAGTTCAGAGATTAATACAATTGATTTTCTATCTTCTTTTCCTGTCACTAGATAAAAACAGCATTTTAGAATTATTCATTTCAGAGTGAATATCAGAATGGATTTGCATTGCTATTATGATCAGAAAATTTAATCAAACTGTAGGAAAAAAAAATAAGGAAAACCAAGCAACAGATTTGTTTTCCTTCTGGATGCTAAATTGCATGTGGAGAAAGAACTGTGTTTTCTCTTTTTCTATTCCAAATCAGGTTCAGCATTAACTTTATTTATTGATTTTACTTTATGACATTTCAGTCTTTGATGAAGCACTCTTTGGGGGGTTAGATCCTGAAAAACAACAATATAAAAACTACAACTTGGAACCAAAGTTAAATATAAAAGCAAAGAAATTCAAGAGAGCAAGCATTAACTAAAGACACTAAATAGGTAAGATTTAGCAATTACCATAACATCCAAAATACCATGTGTATTTCTTCTAGAAAGAACTTAAAGGAAAGCTCTCTTTGTTTCAATTATAAAGTCATGCCATATGTTTTCTTAATGGTGTTTGTATGGTGTCTATTAAGTAAATGTGGCCAGAAATAAGAAAACTTTAAGCCATATTGTCTGATTGGCTCCATCAGGAAGTAGATACAGACTACGAGGGTGGTTCCCAAGCCTTCGATGCAGCTGCCCCTGAGTCACCTGGAGGACTTAGATTAATAGGTAGACCACCTCAGGGGTTTGTAATAGGTCTGTGGTATTGAGGGCTACCCAGATTTCATTTCCTAACAAGGTCCCAGGTAATTCTGCTATTTCTGGTCCTAGTACCCACTTTATAAATTGAGGGGAAAGGAGACTGTTAAGAATTGAAATGCATTAATATATAGGCTCCTCAGAATCCAGTTGGACTGAGAATTCCATCAGGAATTTAATGGCCAATGAAAATATTAACTACAGGGTGTCACTATTTTCAAGTCCTTCTAGAAACTACCTCAGAAATACCAACTATATGTAATGGTTCATGTACGTAAGAACCAACTCTATACCTTGGTCCAAGGCCAAGAGGAATGTTGGAAAGTTGGTGTGTATTACACGCACTCCCGCTCCACTCCTGGACTCACTACATACCTCTTCCACCGTGTGTGTATGGGTATACACACAGAGCACACTCAGCCGGTCCATCAGTAAAGCTACAGGGCAGGAATAGCAGGACAATATCACATACCATGGGTGTAAATATTTAAAAGTTACAAATCCGGTTTTAAAAAACCACTAAATAAAATATGTCCTGTCCACTTAGCTTGACAAACATATTTTCATAACAACTTGGCAGGTGCAATTCTAATTTAGAAATTTTAGACTTAGAGTTTTGTGCCTGAAAATTGAGAACTAACCCCTAACCTTCAAGATATTCTTCTTCCCTTTCCAACCCCAGCTGTAATTTACACTGTGAGGGGCGGGGAGATTTGACTACATACCATAGAGAGCAGCTACCATCCCCTGGCCATCTCTCGGACCCACTGTTGGATACTATGGCATGGTCTTAGGAGAGTGGTGCCAAAGTGGATGCTTTCCAGACCATGGGGAACAGGGTCAGGGCCTGGTGAACAAGGAGCTCTTAGACCACTGTTCCTCGAATAGAGTCTAGAAGAGGGGTACAGGTCTAGATGGGAAAGTGTCCGAGCCCCTGTAGAATCCCTACCCCATGGGGTGAACAAGGCTAGAAGAACATCAAAGAGCAACCTCTAAAAAACAGGAGGGGAAACTGTGAAGAAGGAACTGCTGTTTTCCTCACCAGAGTCCTAGGATCCTCATATATTATATATTTTTTCACCAAAACCTCAAGTACTTTATTCATCCTAAATCGCAAGCAACTGAAGACAGAATAAGGTATTTTGCTCTTAAACACATCTTTTTACTTGTATTAAAATTTCTATTATAAACAGTCTAATGGTATAATAGGAGGACAGGAAAAGTGTGTCAATAGAAATAGATGTTATTCCCTGATGCTAGGAGAAGCCTCTGCACACACATGCTGCAAGATAAAATTTAATTGGCATATTTAAAGAACATAGGTGAACTTGAAAATAGGTGGCACATTGAGTTAATTTATTTCCCACAAATGTATATTTTAATCATCCAGGAATAAATCTAGAGTATATACTGTTTCTTAAAGTTATTAGAACAAAGAATACTGTTTCAGAGAGCATCTAACTGAATTGGTGCTTCTCAGAACACGCGTTGGAAATGGTGGATTAAATGATACGTTAGTTATCTATTGCTTTGTTACAAATTTCCCTGAATTGTGACTTAAAAGATAATGCATATTTATCATCTCTCAGAGTTTCCACAGGTCAGGAATTTGGGAGAGGCTAAGCTTGGAGATTCTGGCTCAGAGTCTCTGATGCAATTGCGGTCTGTCAGCCAGGATCAAGTCAAGTGAAGGCTTGGCCGGGACTGGGAGATTACAGGCAGGGTAGCTTACCCCCACCACTGGCAATGGTGCCAGTTATTGATATTGGCCTTTCTCCTCAGAGGAGCCTCTTCCTAAGAGGCTGGAAGGTCCCCATCCCATGGCATCTCGTGTTTCCTCAAGGGAGAGTCCAAGGCAAAAGCCACTGTGTTTTCCATAACCTTACCTCAGAAGATACACATTCTCACTTCCACCATATTCTATGGATCACAAAGTCAACCCTAGTTCAACACGGGAGGAGACTGTGCAAGCCATGATTGTCCAGAAGAAAGGACCACTGAGGGAGTGCTGACTACCACAGATGATTCCTATGGACTCCTCAAGTTCTAAGAGTGCATAATTGGTGGAAATTTAGACTTGTTACCAAAGATACTGAAAAGCATTCAGTTGAAAATGAACTGTTATGGATGTATAAAATTGATCACTATAGAAACAGAATATTGGCTCCTCAAAGATGCCTGTCTCCTAATCCCTGGAATCTATGAATACATCCCCTAGTATGGGATAAAAGGATTTTAGCTCAGGGAAATTCACGCCGGGCTTCTGGTCTACACAAATATAAGAACACACAAACTTGCAATCCTCAAAGCCACTAAGTCTGTGGTAATTTGTTATAAACCAGACGGAAACTATACCATCACCATAGAAACTTACTTTTTTTTTTTTTTAACATTTTGTTTTAGTCGGGTTTTGAGTCACTGTAACCAAAAGATCTGACAACAGCCATGTAGAGAAGGAAAAGTTTTTTTGGGTCTCGCAGTTCCAGAGGTCTCAGTTCATAGATGGCCAATTCCACAGTTCCAGGTCCAAGGTGAGGGAGAACATTATGGTAGAAACATGTGGCAAAGGAAAACAGTTCAGGGCATGGCAACCAGGAAGCCGAGAGAGAGCTCCGCTCAGCAGGGATTAAAAAAATAAACCCCAAAGGCACATCTCAGCACCCATTTCCTCCATCCACACCTTACCTGGCCACAGTTAGCACCCAGTTAATCCATTTCAGAGGATTAATCCATTGACTAGGTTACAACTCTCATAATCTATTTCACCTCTGAAAATTCTTGCATTGTCTCATACTTGATCTTTTGGGAGACACCACATATCTACTCCATAAAAACTTTATTATATTAAAATCTTAAATTAGTTAGTTATTCAGCACATAGAATATTATCTAATGGAATTTTCAGTTATCATTAGCATTGTATTTTGTTTCCTTACATTAACATTCAAGTTTGCCTTGAGACCAAACTGACAAAAATCAACATCTCCTGAGTCAGAATATATATTGTAGTGAAATTATTTTGAAGAACATATTTTTCCTCACAGGAGACAACACAGAATTATATTTTAAACAACAATTCTTCTGGGAACTGCTAAAGATAGATGAGATTTAGGAATTGCAAGGATAGGTTTCAAGGGGAATAGAAGGTTGAAAATGCATACATTAACAATTTTGTATAATAATTTGAGTGCATAAAATATTTTAAACTATTTTATATCACTATTGGTTTTAAATCATGATAGAAATGATATTACTTATCATTTGTAATGTGTTTGAATACATAATAATAGTATATTACTAAGGCCTGAATTCCATCAATAAGTTTAAGATCTAGTCACTAACCTCAGGATGTGCACAACCTAAATGAAAATATAAGACAAAATATGAAACATTAAATTACTGTTAGATTTCAAAATAGAAGAGATGGCAGACTAGCAAGTGATTAATTTCCAAATAAATTATTAAAAATTACATAGGACTTCAAAAGAAGGATCAATAATCAGCAAGTGAGACAACAAAAACATCATAATGAAGATGCTATTCTATGTGAACTTGAAAATTGCAAGACATTGTATGATATAAGGAGGAAAGTAATTCTAAACAGCTAACTTAGAGATAGGAAAATAATCATTATATGAATCATTCTATATTATGGTTATTTATTACCTTCTTAGGAACTCTTTAAGAACAAGACTATGTCCCACATTTGTACCTCAGAATTTATGAACATACCCAGCACATAATAAAAAAAAATCAACATCTTATTGTACGTATACATAGGGAGTACAATGTGATATTTTTAACACAGAAATACATAGTGAAATAATTAGGTAAGCAAATTAACATGCCCATAATTTCCCATAGTTACTTCTTTGTGTGTGTGTGTGTGTGTGTGTGTGTGTGTGTGTTAGAGCACCCAAATCTACTCTATTAGAATTTTTTCAATGTACCATACAGTATTATTGATCATTCTCCCGTAGCACATTAAACCTCTAAATTTATTCATCCTATATAACTGCAGGTTTGTACTCTTTGACCCACAGTTTCCCATTTCCTTCCCTCCCCACTACTGGTAACCACCATTCCAGTGTTTCCATGTATTTGACTCTTTTAGATTCAACATATAAGTGAGGCCACATAGTATTTTTCTTTCCAGATCTCACTTATTTCACTTAGCATAATGTTTTCCAGGTTTATCTATACTGTCACAAAGAATGGGATCTTTTTTGAGGTTGCAATTTTTCCTCGTAAGTGTGGGTTGGGGAGGCAGGCTGTACCTTGATCCTTTTTTTGCCAATGGACATCTTGGCTACTATGAACAACACTGCAATAAATATGGTGGCATGGCTCTCCCTATACAATATTGAGAACATTTCCTTTGGGTATGTACCAAGCAGTGACATTGCTGGATCATTTAGTAATTCTATTCAACAAATATTTAGAAGGTGAAACAGATCACTTTTGGAACAGTGAATTATAGTGAAAACATTATTCCCATGAAATACATTTAAAGGAACTTTATAAGCTGAATTTGGGTTTAAAGAGAGATTTAGGTGCCTATTAGAAGGTGGTGTTGACTTTCTATGAAGAAGATAGAAAAAACATGAACCAAGGACTAGCAATGAGAAAGGAAGGGACATATGACGTAGCAATAATAAAGAAATTACAAAACCTGGTGAATCATTAGATCTGAGTCAAAGAAAGAGCCAAGATGAAGTTTTGAGGCTTGAACCCGAGTGACTGTGGTAATGATGCTGCAGTTAACAAGAATGAGGAAATGAGAACAAGACACCTTGTGAGGAAGGATGTTGGGCTGGTTTCCAGCAGGCCGAGTGAAGTGCAAACACACAAAACACAAATGGATGGGGACTGTGCTTCCGTAACTCAGGAAGGGAGATTCATTCACGGGAGAGCTATTGAGCACAAATCATGAGAGAGGATGAGATTACCAGTTAAGCACTGGAAAGAAGAGAATACAAACATCACTTGAGAAGCTTCCACATTTAATGAAATAAAGGAAAGAAGAGACACTGGTAAAGGAGAGAGAATGAGCAGAGGTGCCCAAAGGAGTCATGGGCAAGCTGGACATGTCTACACAGGGACCACAGGCTTCAAAGACAGAAGAGGGTCTTCTGATTTTGCAGGTGTTTTTGGTTTTGTGTTAGGTGTCTGTTGTGATCCTCTTTGACAGGAAGATGAAAAGAGCAATGAATATTGTGTATCTCAAGAATCTTTCTGACTTCTGAAATTTATTAAGTCAGAAGTTGATATCGTGAAACTGAAATAATGGAGCTTTCCACGAGAAATACTGAAGAGCCCACCAGACTCTTCAGAAATAAGTGCTGGGTATGTTTCCAGAGCAGCCCAAATCACTGCAGGTTCATGGAGCAGCTAATGGCCAAGCTGCCCACCTGCCTAAGCTCAAGTGTGTGTGTCCTAGACAGCAGGTTGCCCATGCCTTGAATCCAGCAAGACTAAGAATAGGTAGAACCCAGAAAAATCCATTTTATCTAGGTGGGCACAGAGATCTGCAATCCAGGTGGTTCCAAGGCTCCTTTAATAGGAAATTCAAATAAGCATGTACATTTTTCCCCATTCTTTGGGGGCATCTAATAACTGAACCACAAGGGAGGAGAGTAGCCACGTCTACCACCCAAATAATTGAGAGGGTGACATTTGCTCATGATATGCAGCATGATAGAACAGAAATGGTTACTTCTACAATAAGCACTACCTTTACCAAATTTACAATAAGGATTTCTGGTAGGATGAAAACATGTTAAATTAGCAAAACTCTGGGTGCAAAAAGGCGTCTCTTATATGCCAGTAGCTAAAGCACGCCGTCTCCACTCACGCTGACACTTTGTCAACACACTCTGCTAATTATTCAGGATAACATTTTTCATAATTGGCAAGGCCATGCCCCCTGCGTGGACTTTCTCAGTGAATGTTGGAAATTGCTAAATACAATTTATGTAATTTATTTTTGTCAATGACCTTATTAGAGCTTCTACTGCCAAACAGTATTTGTGGGTGGATGTGCGTACGAAAATGCAGTCTTGACTTTTTCAAAAAAGAAGTTATATAACTTTACACTTCATAAATTTAACAACCAAAATGTTATCTGTAATAAGTGTTTCGAGGAAGCACTCTTTTACCACTGACTGGTTTGATGGGAGTTGATTAGATAATGGTGTTTCATCTCTGTGTTGTTACTGATATTGGCCCCATTCCAGTTGGCTGCTAAGGTGTCTAAACACTCACAAACAAAAATTACCCTTAAAACTTGTGACAGGGTTCTCTGGGTTCATGGATACAGATCACTGCACATCTGGATGGGTTGTTTTGGCTCAGTTTATAATGTCATATTCCTTGTAAACATGATACACCTGTCTCTCCATTTAACAGACAGTTTGGGAAACTAAAGCATTTATTTTCTCCTGGAAATCTACAGTGTCGTATTATTTTCCAATATTGAACCCAAGAGTCACTTAATCATCCCAGAATTTCCATTAGTTTACCTTCACATACAATAGCCCTTTATTTAAGTATTAGAAGGGAAAAAAATCTGCTTTATTTTGGCATAATGGAGAAGTTAAAGGAACCCAATGAAAACATCAAATAGCTAGTGATTTCCATTCTCTTTCAGAGAATAAAGATTGGGACTTGCAACTATTTTCATGTTTTACATGTTGGAATTACTTTTCCTGTGGATGTTACAAAGGATCAATCACCAAACTTTTTGTGAGCATTAACCATGTACAAGGCACTGCAGAACAGACTTACAAGTCATGAAAAAGTGTATCACTGTTGTTACACTATTCCACAGGAGCTTACAACCCACTTAGGAGGATAGGATGGATACGCATGAAAAGATAGCAAAATGGACAATAAATAGGTGCCAATCATGCGCAGGGTGGGAATAAAGCAGGTGATGAATGGCAGGTGCCAGTGTCCGTAGCAAACAAGGATGAGGCTGCCCTTTGATTTAAGACCCGATCTGCTGCCTGCAGAGTCAATCACGGTTGGTACTGTGCCTCTCATCTCAAAATCATTGACTTCAAATGAGCCACATTATTAGTGTAGGCCTCAGGATTTATTTCCAGGCAATGCCATGAAATATATATCAGATTTTCTGCTCCTCATCCCCTGCATTCTGCTGCTAAGCCTCAAATACAAACTCTCATCCCCAAGGTGTATACACATTGCACCCTCAGCTTTATGTTTACTGAATATGCCAGCCAAAATCATTACACTGGGAAGGAAACTTAGGGGCCAAAACTCAAATGCTCTTAGGACATTTGGAAGTGGGAATTGAATAGTCTTTAGAACAAAAGCCCTGGAGTTCTATCTTCATAATTGTGGTGCTAAAGGAGTAGTTTAAGATAGCAATGTGAAAGGCAGTTTCTGAAGAAGAAGACACACTCATGAATTTTCTCGTGACCACAGTACTTAACTGTCCTAAGAAAATGTTGATAGGTTAAATAAATGACCTTAGATCTTCTCATAATTTATCGATTCCATTCTATCTACCTTTAAATACCTACTATATGCCAGGTTCTGTGATTGATGCTAGGAAAACAAAGATGAACCAGGTCGGCATCCAAGAAATTTTCCCTTTGGGTGAGGAAAAGACAAAAAAATACACTACAAAAAAAAAAAAAAAAAAGTGTATATGTGCTCCTACAGGAGCATGGAATATAAAGGAAGGAAGGAAACCAAGACAGGGGGGAATCTCTAAGTTGAGTTTTTGGAAGTTAAAAAGATGGGCAAAGACAGACCAGGAGAGGAAGACAATACCTGTGTTGTAGGTTCATGGGGCCCAAATAGCACCCCTTTTCTCCCCCAAAATATCAATTGAAAGTAATTCACACATGTCAGCAGAGGGGAGCTGGTATGGAGAGAACATTTATATGCCCCCAGGTGTGTATGTTAAAATCCCACACCCAGCACCCAGCAATGGTGTTGCTGATGGAGCCATTGGGAAGTGATCAGAAGGTACAGGTGGAGCCATCATGAATGGAATATCCTCGTGAAAGAGACCTTTAGAT
Source organism: Callospermophilus lateralis (assembly GCF_048772815.1). Classification (NCBI taxonomy): domain Eukaryota; kingdom Metazoa; phylum Chordata; class Mammalia; order Rodentia; family Sciuridae; genus Callospermophilus; species Callospermophilus lateralis. Next base: position 125,159,898 of record NC_135312.1, on the reverse strand, counting down.
TTCCATGGTCTCTTTTTGCCATGTGATGATTCAGGAAAAAAAAGTGACATTCTGTAACCTGGAAGAAGCCCTCACAAACGCCTGGTCATGCTGATCCCTTGACCTCAGATTTCCAGCACTAGAACTGTGAGAAATGAACGTCTATTGGGTTTGAGCCACCTGGACTGCTGTGTGTTGTTCTAGCAGCCCTGATGAAAACCTCTGTCACCAGAGAAGGTGGCGGTGGAGGACACAGGTCACCCCTGTGGGTAGTCACAGACGATGCTGGACCAGCAGGACACGGAGCGGGTGGGAGGCCAAGGGCAGGCTAGCTCCTAAAGAAAAGGAGGACTCTGGCTGTTTCTCCTTCCAAATCCTCCAGTTAGATAGGTCACACTCCACCTTCCAGGGGTGAAGGCTGTGAAGGACATGGACAGAGGAGTCAAGTCAGGCTTGTCATCCTGGGAGGATTCTCTTCACCTTCATAAGACAGCAGGAATGGGAAAGAGACACCACTCCATTTCACTGTGAGGATGCAGAGACAGGAGAGAAAGGCATGGCACAGGAAGGGCAAACAAACTGAATGAAAACAGACGACCTGGAACCACATCTGAGGGGGAGGCTGGTGGCGGCTGTCTCACAAAGGGCTATATGATGGACCAAATGCACGTATCTCTCAACGTTCATGTTGAAGCCCGAGGCGATGGTACGAGGTGTAACAGACTCACAAGGAAGGGTCTTTGGGAGTTAAATGGGATTACAAGAGCTCAGGAGGTGGAAGCCCTCGTGAATGGGGTTAGTACCCTTGCAAGAGTCCCAAGAGAGCTTTCCGACTCTCTCCACCATGTGAAATCACAAGTCTGGAACCCAGAAGTGTACCCTGACCACAGCCCAACTACGCTGGCACCCTGATCTCCAACTTCCAGCTCCCAGAACTGCGAGGAATCAGCGTCTGTTTTTCATAAGCTACCCAGGCCAAGGTGCTTAGTTATAGCAGCCCAGACCAAGGCCTGCTGAAAATAAGAAACCAGAAGCTCTATATTTTAAGCATTAGTGTCCACCCTGTCCCCGACAAGGAGAACCCACTCCTTACATCAAATCTAGTCACAGTTCAAATATTTTGAGGCCAGTAACCAATGGTGATGGTGACAACCTGTGAGGGACATATAAGTAACAGCAGGGGGATAAAGAGCTCAGTGAGGGACACAGTCTGAGCACTACTGACCAGAGGCCACAAACCGTCCCCTCTGCCTGTTTGCTCATTTTCACATCTTCCCAGCCACAGCGCTACTCTGAAGGTTCTGAAGCAATGAACAGTTAAAAAAAAACTATCACTTGTTCATCTTCAAACAATCATTCACAAGAACCTATATGGACATAATTTTAAAAGAAATTCATTTAAACTTCATTATTAACCTTGTAAAAGATAATTCTTCCAAGACAAATCCTTCCAATATCCTAGAACACTATGATTTCATTCTGACCAGCAGAAGCAACTCTGAAAGAATTAAGTGGTACTAAAACATTTATTTCTGATGAACTCCACTATGAAGTTTAGGACTCTCAAATAGTCTGTCTGAATCTCTCTATGAAAGACAATCTGGCCTGAACCCAAAACATGTATGTGTACATGTGTGAGTGTGTGTGTGTGTATGTGTGCACAATAGACTGAGGTACTTTAAAGTCTTTTCAGGACAACAGAAGAATATGAATATAATTACAAATAAACACACACACACACACACACACACACACACATATAAACCTTATGAAAACCAAAATCAGTCCAGCCATGGTGTTGTGTTGTTTCTCCATCCATTGAATAAAAATTGCATCCGCCTGCAGCTGTCTTCCCTAATGGTGTTCAAGAGTCCCGAACAAAAAACACCAAGTCAGGGTGCCTTTATTTGCATAGTGTCACCTCACCTTAATCTCAGACCTCTCCCTTGCTTCTCTCCACTCTGGCTGGGAAGGCCTTTGATTCCTGCTGCCGGAGTTCCTGTTTGCTCTCAGAATTGTTTGATCACTCAGGGCAGAGCAGAACAGCATGTCACTGTTGCCTTTTTGGCAGAGGCTAGATATTCAACAGTAGGTGGCTTCTCACCAGTTTGGCTCTTGCTTTAGGACAATGAGTGACAAGATGTTAGTTCACACAGCACGACTTATGTAACTTACAAAAGAAAAAGATCAGACTGGAGGTTTGTTCGGCAAATCAGCAAGATTTTCAAAACAAGAATAAAAGTCTTCTTTCCCTGTATCCCAAGATAAAGAGGACTTGGCCAAGCTACTAAAGGGCAACTCAGTCAAGAAAATGAGTCTATGTGGAGAATGTCACTTTTAGATGAAAACCATTCAAAATTGCCAGAATGGGTTCCCTGAAGACGTCCTTTGTGGGGAGAGGAGAGGTGGAAAACAGAACATATTATTTATGAGAGTGTTCACTTATTTAAATAGTTGTTGGTCAGCTTTTTGTTGCTATGCAAAGTACCTGAGAAAATCAGTGTAAAGCAGGAGAGATTTATTTTTGGCTTATGGTCCATGGTCTTTAGTTCATGGTTGATGGGCTCAATTGCTTTTAGGCCAATGGTAAGGCAAAAACATCATGGTGGAAGGGTGTAGTGGAGAGAGGAGAAAGGGCCAAGGACAAGACATCATCCCCAAGGGAATGCCCCCCCAGCACCTCTTCAGCTAGGTCTCACCTCCTACATCTTCTATCACCCCCCCTATAGTCCATCCAGCTATGAATCCCTCAATAGATTAATCCATGCATGAGATCAGATCTCGTCATTTTCCAAAACACCACCTCTGAACATCACTGCACTTGGGACCAAGACTTTTACACCAAGAGCTGTTGGGAGCATTTCAGATCTAAAGCATACAACAGCAGTGCCCATGTTAATATAAGAAATCTACACCTAGCAAGAAAATGTCTACCCCAGAGTTTTAAGACACCCAAAATTATATAGCATAATTTTGCTAGATCCTGATAAATTCCTGTAAATGCTTGTCTCCTGTTCAGAGGTGTTCTCAGCTGTACAGAAAGATAGTTGCTCAAAAGCAAACACCCTTTAACATGAAAGCTTTGAAATTGCTGTTTTTTGAATTTGGGAACTGGTATTTTGAGGCCTCAATTATGATTGATCATCATAGCTGCAAAAAAATCTTCCTGAGAAGTAATACAATAATTGCTGAAACTCGGCGCCTAGATTTCTCAACAAACCATGACAGTTTGTTCACATTTGACTCTTCCTCTTTGCTACCTAGGAATAATAGTCACATTGCAAACAAAATTTCCAAGATTGTTCAATGTTTCCATGTATTTCTTTTCTGTATAAATTTTAGAAAGCAGAAACAAACAAAAATACAGTCTTTGCTTGCCTCCAGAGTCGGGAATGCTGATGTCAGTATACTTTCCTATAATTAACTCTGAAGGAAATAATTTTCCTCCAAATTCAAGCAGGCAGTTAGTTTTCTTTCAGATAATTTAATGTCCATCCCCTCCACCCACCAGTCACACATATATTCCTTGCTAAGGTCACCTCGCAATGCAATAGTAGACCTGCAAGATCCATTTACCTCTACCTCTGGAGAAATTAAATCTCCACATATGTGTTTGAAAATGAAGTAAAACAAAATAATTTCTACAACAATGATACAGTCTCTTTTTATAGAAATATGGCTAAACTAGAAGTCAAATATATTGGCAAATCAAGCAAACATGTTTCAATAAGCTAAAATCAAATGTACATCATCTTAAATATTGCATGGTCCTCCTTATTTTTTAAATCTGAAAAAGTATTACAAGTGTTGTTAGTAGCAAGTAAGGCAGAGAGGTGGGTCATGTCACAGAGCAGTAATAGAGGTAGTGACAAAAGAAATGAGTTCAAGCCATCTCATCCACTAACCACTTCATCTCTCCAAACTGACCTCTCTGAGTCTCTGGACAATAGCTGTTCTGTCCCTTATTGCACTGGATGGTAGTGAGGTTCAGCTCAAATTGCATATGTAAATGTGCTTGAAAACTATAATGCATCTAGATAAGGGTTAGATAAAGATTGTTGTTACCATGCAAATGTAAGGTGTTATGACTTTGTTAAGATGAGGTGAAAGCTGATAATCTTATCTTTCTGTTTCCACTTTTATTCTTTATAGAGAAGGATTTTTTTTCTTCTTTCCTTCTATTTCCTTTTTTTTTTGGTTCCAGGAATCCAGGGACACTTAACTCCTGAGCCATGTCTTTTAGTCCTTTTTAAATTTTTTATTTTTAGACAGGTCTCACTCAGTTTCTGAGGCCATCACTAAGTTGCTGAGGCTGGCCTTGAACTTTCGATCCTCCTGCTTCAGTCACCAGGGTCTCTGGGATTACAGGCATTGTACCAACTGGCTAGAGAAGAATACTTTGTAAAAATCAAGCAGAGATTACAGAATATCTATGAATGAAAGCAGCAAAGTATACAACTTAGTTCTTGAATCTTAACTTCCATCCTGCAACCTAGTTAAATCATATAATTGTGTGTGTGTGTGTGTGTGTGTGTGTGTGTGAGAGAGAGAGAGAGAGAGAGAGAGAGAGAGAGAAAGAAGACTGAACCCAGGGGCACTTTACCACTGAGCTATGTCTCAGCCCCTTTTACTTTTTTTAAATTTTGAGACAGGGTTTCTCTAAGTTGCTGAGGCTAACCTTGAACTTGCAATCCTCCTGCCTTAGCCTCAGAGTCTCTGGGTTTATAGTTTTACGCCACTGTGCCTGGCATGCCATATAATCTAATACTTTTAGATATGAAAGGACATTAGTCAACTTGTAGTCCCAAATCATCATTTTGTAGGCAAAAAGACTGAAGTGCAGTTATGAGATGGCATGACAAGTTTGTGCCCAGAAGGTCCCCACAAGTGTAAGAAGTCAGCAGACAGTGAGGAGCAGGGGTTCCTCCTTAGCTTCTGGCCACCTTTGCCGCTGATGGTAGTTTCACAAAAGAGAAATTAGTATGGGGGTCACTGACGGCTAAGGGTGCTGTAAATATCATTTCCCTGAAAGTTAAAAACAACAATCAAATTTGGTCACCTGTATGATTTGTGTTTGTTGACTGAACAAACACGCTCAGGCACCGCACATCTGTGCTCCATGGTGTGGCCGAGCTTTCATCCCACTAAGCCTGTTCTTTGAGAGAGACGGGCCTCCTGCTGGACTCAGCATGAGAACAACAGGGCAGGACACCAATTAGTGGAGGCATTTGCACCGATTCGACAGGACCACTGCGCAGGGAAGTGCAGCGGAGCCCAAGCTGTACTGGAAGAATGTCCTTTGGCAGTAAATAATTAAACTGAAAGTAAAAACGTTTTCCTTTATAGATGGAGATTTGATTTATGTTCAAGAAAATCTCCTGCCTTGGGAAAATCTGACCAGTTCCCCGTCCCATGAGATCTTGACAAAGCCACAAGGAATTGCACTGTTCTATGCTGCTCTTTTTCTGTGAACCAAACTCACCTTTTTGACCTTCAGCAGGACAGGCATGGGAACAGAGGTCATGACTCTGACTTGGCCCAGCACTGGGTAGAAGCTGTCAAGAACCCAATCCCTACTTCCTCAAAATAGACACCCTCTTTAATTATGGGCCTCTCTGGACCTCTAGTGCCATACTTTGGGAGCTCTTAAGTTTTGACTTAACTGTAATTGTTACATATTGTCTTTTCTACGTTTTTATACCATGAATCATTTTTAGAGTGAAAAATAAAGAAAAATAACCAGCCATGTGTTGGCTGCATTTTTTATAGCACATGTTTTGCTTTTAATCCTTATTTACAGATCTAATTCCCTCTTGGTCAATTTCCATTCAGACGGATCCACTAGAAAATACGAAGAAAAGATCGAATCTCCTATGAATCTCCTATGAAAATATCCTCAGAAATTTTCAACAGCTCTAAGAGGTTTGGCCTCAGACCCAAACATTAACATGATCGCTCAATTTTAATGAGGTCAAACAAGCCGCTGGGCATCTGGCAGGTGCTCAAGGTCTTGGCCCGAGTGGGGAGGACCACCTTGTTCTTACGGAGAGTGTAAGAGGTAGTGACAGGTGATAATGTAATGCACAAGGCTGCTGCCCTTGGTCACTTCATCTTTTCACCCCACTGCATTCCCAGTGGCAATGACATTCTAGCCAGATGCCTGCAGATTTACCAATATCTGAGGACCTAAAATTTTTTACAGAGAAAATTTTTTTAAAAATTTAGATAAGGGGCTGGGGATGTGGTTCAAGCGGTAGTGCGCTCGCCTGGCATGCGTGCGGCCCGGGTTCGATCCTCAGCACCACATACAAACAAAGATGTTGTGTCCGCCAATAACTAAAAAATAAGTATTAAATCTCTCTCTCTCTCTCTCTCTCTCTCTCTCTCTCTCTCTCTCTCTCTCCCCCCCCCCACTCTCTCTCTTTTTTAAAAAAAATTTAGATAAAGCCCTAACATATGTCACCTTGGGTTCATCAATCTAAGAAAATGAGAAAGAAAACAATCCTCTGAAAGTGCTAGGCAGAGAGATGGAGATTCCTACCTGCACCGTTAACGTGATGTTTCAAAACACATGTGCATTCTGTCATGGTCGAATCAGGTTAAACGTAGCTCTCTCCTCCAATGTTTATCATTTGTGGTGAAAACAAACTCCTTCCTTTCAACTCATAGGAATGGACAGTACCATATCAATATCCATAGTCACCCTACTGTGCAAAAAGAACACCAGGGCTACTCTTCCTATCCAACTTGGTACCCACTAATTGACTTATACCATGCACTTAACAACCTAAAACCAGGATCACAAATCTTTGAAAGGTACTTCATGTGTCACCATGAGAGTACATACAGGAGGCCAGGTCACTGAAACCCAGAGGGGCACAGTCCAAGAGAATATGCTACAATGTGAGAAATGTTCAGCAATCACACTGTCCAATATGGTAGCCATTTGCCTTGTGTAGCCACTGAATTCCTGAAATGTGCCTAGGATGACTGGGGAACTGGGTTGTTACTTTTATTTAATTCTAACTAATTTAAATTAAAATTGCCACATATAGCTAGTGGCTCTCTCATTTGACAGGACAGCTGAATAGAGTATAAATAAATCTTGTGGGCTGTTAATCAGATTCACTGAAAGCGGGCATCTTAATGAAGAAAGCCTTCTCCTCTGGTGTTTTCCATTACCACCATCATATTGGTGATCTAACATCACCTGAGGATTTCTGAAAATGAAGAATGAAAAGGATAGAAAATCTTACCAATTAAGTCAGCACCTTTCAGGTGATAGAATATTGATAAGATGGCCACTTACACACGCACCCTGGGTGCAGAGATGGTACCATGTAATATATTGCTTGACCCTATTCAAATCTCACGCAAACCAGTCCACCAGCAGCTATAAGTAACAATAGTTACTCAGCTTGGAGAAAGCAGTATAAATTTGTCTTAGTCAGAGTCTGAAAGTCAATTGAGGGGTTCTTTTAAGAGTTGACTGTTTTTACCTCCCAGGCAGATAGTCCAAGAATGTTTAAGGACATTAAGGGAAATACAGATGAGATGCAAAGAGTTTCCTCCAGACTTCACCACTGAGCAACAAAATGGGTTTCCAAAATGACACAAAATCATTAATGGGAGACATTGTCATACATGCCATCTGGTTTAGCCTACTGATGTCGTCCACTCTGCTATTTCCAGAATTGTGTGTCATATTTCAATAAAATATGTTTAACTCATTAAAGTCTTGATATATCTTTTCCAGACTTTCACTTCCCACATGGTCTAGTGTGTATGCATAATTACTTCCATAAGGTTAATAGAACTTTATATATATTGTTAATAAGGTGGTTATTTAGTTGTAAAAGGAACCAATGTGATTGGCACTGTATTGAAGTACACAAGTTCTTAACCTGGGGCATAATCCAAAACTTAGCCAAATGAAGGGTAAAGAGAGAATTACGCTTCAGTTATTCAAAAGCTTTACTGGTAGACTATCTCAAGGGAAAAAAAGATTTTAGAAGCACTATTGAGCAGAATGAAATCATATAATCATAATTTCCACTTTTAAAATTAGGGAAAATGGCAAGAAGAAAATATTGACATATTGGGCAAGAATTTAGAGAGAGTAATAAGCTTGGTATGTGTTCATTAGCAGTAGATAATAAGTTTAGCGGATTAATTATTAACTATTGTGTAAAATGAAATGCTGCTACAGGCTGTATTTATGAAGTGTGGTTTTGACAAGTAATAATTATGTGAACACATCATTCCTTTGCAGAGTTCCTTTTTAAACTTTCAGTTTTTACTATTTGCCCCTCCAAATGTTAACACCACAGATGCAAGCATCCGGGGGTCTTCCTGCTTGCTTTCCAACCACTGCAGACACTCAACACTGCGCTCTGAGGAGCCAGCAGAGACTGACACAAGTTCTTCCCGGTGCCACGGTCCACTGCCACCCCAGGCCACAAGCAAAATGGAAGATATAAAGCGAGATGTGATGCAGGATGGTCAGAAAGAGAGCTTTGGGTAGTGAACAAAGAGAAGGTAGATCTGAGGGACCACAGGTGTTGGAAGAATTAAACATCCGAGACAAAGAAAGAGCTACACGGGTCAGAACTCCAGGAGGCCTGCTCTTCTGCCTCCAGGCCTTGATCTGGCTGAAACTGTGCGCAGAAGTGAAAGCAAGGGCTTGTGACAGGTGACTCTCTCAGGCTACTTTCTATAAGAGATCATCTGAACTCCTTCCACCAGCATGACAGAGACCACATGGAGGTCTGTGCTGAAAATCAGATCACCAGCGTCCAACTGCTAAGGCTGCGGCTATTAGCTCTGCCTGAGTCTGTTAGAGAGAGAGATATATATATCTGCCCAAGTGCAAACTTCATGCCACTGGTAGTCTTGTGACCTTGGGTAAGTGAATTACACTGTCCAGGACTCAGTTCCCTCAACTATGAAGACGGTCACAGAAACACTGATCCCATTGCATGGTGATAACTTAAGGGGACTGTGATCAGGGAGTCTTTAGACCAATGGCTGATTTGTTAGGAACACTCAAGAAATGTTACTCATTATTATTATTTGTAGCTTTCCTACTTGGTTGAAATAGTTTAACTGTATTTCCCATAACAAACAAAATTACTGATATTTAACTTAACAGATAGACATGGTGGCTTTAGTGGTTGGTAAATCTCATTAAATAGGTTCCTAATAGCCAACGGGTATTTAATGAGCACATTGGTGGTCTTGTTGCCTTTAAATTAAATCCTTATTTCAGCCATTTAATCTCTGTTTATAACTTATACTTTCATCCTTTAAAAAAGCATATCAGGCCCTTTTAAAAAGATTAATGATGTCCATTGCCTCATTTTCTTCTCTGTTTTATCGTCTGCCTAATTCTTAGAAGCATTTGAGCAAAGACACTTGGTGCTATTTAATCCTGCTGGGTCATATGTTGCTGTGAAATTATTTTCTGTCTAACCACAAGTGCAATATACTGGCAAAACTTCCTCTTTCACATTTCAACAATCTGATGGCCAGAATCCCAAGAGCAAACACTTATTTTCTCTCCATTTGGCCACCGGGCTTCTGCATTTGTGTTCTTTCTTACTCCCTTCTTGTCTGTGCCCCTTGTAAATGGCTTCAATCCTATCCTCCCTGTTCCCATCTACTCACAATCCGAGCACCATTTCCTCATTGTGTTGATGTCCTTTCTTTCATCCCATACTTTCTATCAGTACAAACTCTTTCTTTAGATTGATTAACCAACCTCGATTAAGGTCCTTTGTCCTTATCTCCAGTGGATCATCACACATTCATCAGGCACTGGATAAAATTCACAATGTGCCACCAGGTGGTAAGGGATCACTGACTGAGAGAAGACATATTTACTAATCATATAGCAAAGATCAAGCTGACCCCTGCTTCAGATCTTGCAGGAAAATGCAGAAAACTCACAAAAGACCCCAGAAAAGTCATCTGTAAACATCTGTCAAGTTGTCAGCTGAGAACACCTGCCAGGATGTAGCTCAGCACACAGGGCTCTGAGAACAGCCTTGGCTGCTTTCCTTACCTCCTCCCCTCCCCACCTCCAACCCTTGAAGAGCCTGAAGACTCTCTTGGTGAGCTAGAGAAGAAGGACTAAAAGGTTAGGCAATAAATCTCATCCCTCCCACTTCAACGTCAGGCTCCCTAATCGCAGCAGATCCGAGCTGCCAGAGAGGAAGAAATATCAACTTTAAACACAAGGTCAAAGTTTTTGCTAATGTACGCTTTTGACAATTAAATGAGTACACGGAGGCTCCATTTGAAAGGATGGACATGTTAGCTGCTAAGTGAGGCTAACTTAAGACCTGTTTGCAAAGTTGTTCCTTCTTTTTTTGTATCAGCTAAAATTCTTTGGAGAAACTAAGAACTGGCCAAGATCGCTGAGTTGTTGCAACTCCTTCTTTTAATCGACTCAGAGTAAACTTGGTTCATTACAATATTGAACTGAACATGCCCAGAAGTGTTTGTGTTCACCATCTTTTCTTTTCAAAAATGTGCTCTATGACCTTAAACTGAATGGGCTCCAATATGTGCCTGCCTCTACATGTGCTTCCTATTATAGATACGTGAGGCTTCTCAATAAAATCCCTATGATTTCTTTGTCCAATGAGGGCATCGCTTTGCAAATAACCCCGGTGCTAGCCTAACTTGCTTCAAGTAATAAATCTTTCTGGCTTCTCTCATCATCTGGTTGTCATCCTTGGCTTTATATTCACCAAGAACCTGTTGCATTCACAGTACAAAGAGACAAAATTTAAGCTGCTTCATAACTAGGTTCCTCAAGTCATCTTTCTTCAATGGGTCGGTTGGTTTTTGAAGAGAAATTGGTGCTATCAGGGGACAAGATGGTGTCCCTACGAATGAAGATGTCATGCCCAAGCCAAACTCAAAGAGAGTCCTTGAAACCATGGAAATCATCCTGGGCAGGAAACATTTCACTTGTCATCTCTGAGTAGTAGCAGTCACCATACGTTTCATCTGCCCTTGGGGATATAACAAAGGACCAAACTATAATACCATTTCTTACCCTGAAGCTGCTGAGAAGGAATCATCTAAAATGCCTCTGTCTGTCTTCCCCAGAAGGTGCTGTGGAGACTGTCATGAAGAACCAGAATGATCTCTTTATGTAATGGTGCACACTTTAATGGGAACACTCTTCTGCGTGATAATTTGACCATCCATTAAAGACACAACTTGTGACACACAACCTACCCAGAGAGAGGTTCTAAATCAACAAGAAATAACAAAAGGGTAAAAAGCACATCCCCAGAGACACCGGAAGAAATGTGCATGTTTTGCATTTATTAAAATGCAGGTGTGAGCAAAAGGCATAAAGTGACAAAATTAAGCCAGAAGTTACATTTTGTAGAATAATTTATAAGATGATAATTTTGCTTTCTTTGGGAAAACTAGAGGGGACAGTAATTGCATGAGACTGTTCACTGTTGATTTAAAAAGCCTCTAGTACAATACTTGGCGTTTACTTTTTAATGAATGAATGAAAACCAAAAGGAGGATACAATATCATTCAAGAAAAGGTTTTTGCCTGAGACTCTTGAAATAATATTGAAACTTCTCAATTACATGTAAATCCCCTCAAATTGCCCTAGTAGGCACCTTCTCTTAATCAGACTTAGAGGCAAGACCACCTGTTTAGCTCACTGAAACAGGCGATCTCTCCTTTTTTAATTTGCCCAGTATATGCATGAGGTATGTAGGTGTTTTAATCAGCTTTTTCACTGCTGTGACTAAAGAATCTGACCAGTACAACTGTAGGGGAGAAAAAAAATAGGGCTCACGGTTTCAGAGGTGTCAATCCATAGACAGCAGACTCCATTCCTCAGGACTAAAGGTGAGGCAGAACATCATGGTGTAAGAGTGTGGCAAAGGGAAGCAGCTCACATCATGGTGATCAAGAAGCAGAGAGAGACTCTACTCACCATATACAAAATATATACCCCATAACCACGCCCCCAATTAACCACTTCTTCTAACCCCCTCCCACCTGCCTCTAGTTAGCACTCAGTTAATCTCACTAGGGATTAACTCACTGGTTGAGTTAAGACTCTCACAATCCAATCATTTCTCCTCTGAAACTTCTTGCATTGTCTCACATGTGAGCTTTTGGGGGACACCTCGTATCCAAACCATAACTATAGTTATTTGCTTTGTTTTATTTTAAATGAGCCACCTCTTAATTGCATTTCTCCTTAGGCCTGAGGAATCACAGCCCTAAGGTAGTACTCTACAAGAAATAGGGCCATCCCAGGGGGTAGGGGCCTCAGTGAGAGCTAACACTCTTGTTCCACTTTTCTCAAATTGCAAGATGTTTGCTTTGCCACAGCTTTTTGCATCTTTCAAAAGCTCAGCTAATACTAATCTGATGCCATTCTTAAATTACCAGGGGGACCAACAAGGCAGTGAACTTGAAATTGGTGAAGACAAAGTACTCTAACATAGTGATGTGTGTTTTATTCTTTTTGCAATGTTTCAGTGAGAAAATTTCAATTATGTAAGGACAAGGGAAATAAACTGGAAAGCCAGAGAGTATTATTCTATAGAGAAGGACCAAGCGTTTCTGTATACACTTTTTACCCTAATATGCAGATATATAGAGAGCTACAAAGATCAAAGAATAATTTAAAGAAGAAAGAGGCATGTAAGACTGACTCACAAAGCCCTCTGTTAAACTCCAAACCCAACCCCTGAAGCACATCACGATTTTCACAAGCCATGGGGTAACTTATTTAGTTTCTCTTTATAATGAACTACTAAAGAGCCTCTTCTGAATTCTTGCTTCCTTTATGCCACCAAAGAAACAGCTGAAAGTTTACTATCCAAGTTTTACAACTTTTAATGTCCAAATTTATTCTCCAGATTCCTTATGCTTGGCTTCACTAAAATAAGAAAAAAAAAAAAAGTGACATTTTATTTCCTTCATTCCAATTCCAATTCCTTCATTCCATTCCAAAAGCTCACATATGAGACAATGCAATAGTTTCTTCACTACTATTCCTGGAGGCTTTGCTTTGGCCATTTGAGGCAGGAGTAAATTTTCTATCTGCAATTTGATAATTCTTGACTTCTTTAGCAGTAGTTGGCATTTTGTAGAAGTCCCTGCAGAAAAACAAAATTTTTTTCTTAATTTTTTTTTAAATTTTATCATCCATATTCTGAAAACAATAGGGGCACATTGTAAGATATATTAAAAGCATAATTTCAAAACACAGAAAAAATTTTCCAGATTTCATACACAAAATAACAATAGCTAAAACATTAGCATGGCATTATTTAGTCTTTTTAGAATAACTTTTTTTGGGATCAGTTAGTTTGCTTTTGTTCTTTAATATAGGAAGATTCATATTACATATGCATTTTGTTCCCTACTTTTTCACTTAACATCATATGATTAGCTTTCAAGTGAAAAAATTATTTGGAGCATGAAGTTTAATGCTAGTTTTAGTTTATTATTTGGTTATAATGCCCAAGTTCACAACAATGGAATCGCTTTATATTGGCCTCTAATAAATGCTAGTTAGTCTGCTGAGGATGTTTGGTCCTACTTATAATTAATTTGCCTGTTTTTAAAACATTAGAAATGCTTTTGAAGTGGAGCAAACACCAACTGAGATATTTATCTATTTTTCTCATTAACCTGTTAAATTATGAGATATTACCTTCTGTTTTCTCTTTTTATTGCAAAATGTGGGAAATGTGGCCAGAAATATGTCTCCTTTTAGAATGATCTGATTATCTTTTGGGGAGCTCATTGCTTATAATGCACTCCCAAAGGTGTACGCATGTGCAGTGCTTTCCACTTGACAGCACAGAAAAAAAGCTTAAAGATTATTTTCCATAAACATGGTAGGAAAGTTGTAAATCAGCTGTATTTCTATCGTTTGTCTACAGAATCAAACCTAAAACAAGTGAATTCTTGTAGTGTTGGGCCTGGATAGCACGTTGCTATTTCTCTTTCATTAGCAATCACTCACTAAAAAACATTGGTAAACCAAGGTGACCAACCACCTCCGTTTGTGCTAGAATGAGGAGTTTTCCAGGATATGGGACTTTCAGCACCAAAACGAGGACAGTCCCAGGCAAACTAGGAGGTTGATCACCCAAGTCAATCTCCCTTAGTGAAGTCCGTCCTATCTCAAATTTTCAAAAGTTAAATCCAGCCAGGTAAATCAGTTTTTGTTGAAGAGGTTCACAGTTGTAATCCACTTGCTGTGATAAGGGACACTGTCACAACAGAATCAAAGAAGGGATCATGATCATCTTGAATGGTGTACTTTGAGCTTATTCATCTTGTCTGTGATGTTTTAAAAACACTCATGGTGGGTGCATTTTCCAATTGTAATATTTCATGAGAGGTTACCTGGCCCCTCAGCCCTCTTCTCTGTGCCCTGTCTTGCCACTCACTTCTGGTTCACTATACTCCTGTCACTCTGGCTTCTCTCTATTCCTTGAGCATTTCACTTCACAGCACCCTCTGCCTGTGTACTTACTTTTTTCCCAAATATCCACCTGGTTTATGCTGCCATTTAAGTCTTGGTACAAATCTCAACTTCATTGGAAGTTGAGAAAACCATTTAAACAAAATAGCACTCTCTCCTTTAATCTCCATCCCTTTCCCATTACCCCTTATCTGCAATTTTGATTCCTGGGGTTTCAGTTACCTGAGGTCAACCACAGTTCAAAAATATTAATTGGAAATTTCCAGAAATTAAGCAATTCATGTGACTTAAATTATACAACACTTCAAGTAGCATGATAAAATCTTATTGCTTGTACGTACCCACTGCATCCTTCCAGGATGTGAATCATTTCTCTGTCCAGCACATTTATGCTGAATACAATACCCACCCATTAGTCATTTAGTAGCCACATAGGTTATCACATCATTGTCATGGTAGCACAATGCTTTTGTCCAAGTAATCCTGATTTGTTCTAATTTTTGTTCTACTAATAATTGTTCTATTTTATTGTTAGTTATTGTGGTTAATCTCTTACTATTCCTAATTTGCAAATTAAACGTTATCATAGGTATATATGTACAGGAAAAAAAATATGATATTTGAAGCTTGGTACCATTCATAGTTTCATAAATTCACTGGGAATCTTGGATGATATCCCCTACAGATAAGGGGGACCACTGTATTTCTCTTTGTCACAGTTACGATCACCTAACATGTATTTATTATTTGTTTTGCATCAGTTTTCTCCATGGTGAATTATGAGCTCTGAGAGTAAGGCAAGGCACTTAATAGCTATTTGTGCAATGAATGGATGAGCCAAATGGGGTAGTGGACAACGTCTTGGACTGGAGTCAGAATGCCTAAAATCAAAACAGCTTTGCCTAGAATAATTGTGTGACATTGAGCAGGTTACCTAACTGAATTTCTATGGACCTCAGTTTCCACATAAATAAAATGGGGTAACAGTA
The DNA here is from genome assembly GCF_048772815.1 of Callospermophilus lateralis. Lineage (NCBI taxonomy): Eukaryota > Metazoa > Chordata > Mammalia > Rodentia > Sciuridae > Callospermophilus > Callospermophilus lateralis. The sequence goes on along the minus strand of NC_135312.1, from coordinate 125,144,435 downwards.
GCTTCTATCTCTGAAGATTTTTCTAAAGGGCAGACAAGACAGTATAGGCAAGCCATCTGAGGCAGTGTCAGCTGGTCGTAAGTGTTGACCTGTGTTGCCATTATTTTGCTCCTTCATTTATATGTATTCAAATATTGCATTAAATAGAGGCATCGAGACTGGGGGGGTCATCTTAATATATAAATATGTAAATAATCAGGATCACAAAATGGCAGATGCTATGTATCACTATTTAATTTTTCAGACTTTATATGCTAAAGTGTTTTGGAAAGTCATATGATCTCAACATTCCTCCTCTTTTGCAGAAGTTTTCATTCCATAACCTTGACTCTGATGTCAAGCAGACCAGGCCACTGCTTAACACTTTTCAGCTGAGAAATAATTAATCATTTAGGCACATACAGCCAGTTACCTGGGAATGGCTGGCTTTGGGTTTTACTGAGTACATGTGTATCATGAACAACATTTGGAGTGGGAATTGTTCCTTTCATTTACAGAATCAGTTTCCCTGACTAGGATCATTTTCTGGGCCATAAAGCACACAAATTTGGTTTAGTAGGGGACACCAATGGGAGCCTTTGTCATGGATTCCACCAGCAGGATATTCTTACAACCTGCCATCTAAATTTTTCTGAAATTTTACAGAGTTGAGCAGATGGTTCAGCTCTGATATTGGTCAGAATGGCCTCACAAAGCTTTTTATTTCATTTGTAAAATTTTAATCTTTAAACAATGAATCATGGAGGTGGTTGAGGGGAGAGGCATAGAGTAGCATTTTTTAAAAAATTACTCAATGATATCTTCCCATATGCCCTAAGTGGTTAGGTATAGATTCTTGTTCTCTTGTCTTCCAACTATTGACTTCAAGATGTTGGGGGAAAAGGGTAGAAGCATGCAGATTCAAATTCTGGAAATTATAACTTTGTTACTTACTGAAGGAAGGAATAAGTAAGACCACCAGCCAGAAGCTAGAGGAGTCCAAGAGCTGAGTGTTCCCACATCAATTGCATGGCTCTCTTTGATACAAGGGCAAACCATCACCACACCCCCACTAGGAACTGCTTTGTGGTCCACAGGGGAGGAAAGGCCCATGACATTCAAATGATCCGGGTACTTCCCGGTTAACAAACTTCAAAATGTTTTTTTGAAAAGAAACTAATAACATATATTAAAAGAGGTCACAGTTCTGTTTGAAGATGTATAAAGGAGTCATGATCTTTGTTCATGGAAGTAAAACATTAAGGAAATTTTTGTTAGTGGAGTTCTTAACTGAACGAACGAGTGCTATGAAGTTCTTCTGATTATAGAGGCTGCTTCCAGTTCAAAAATGAAATAAATGCTCGGATACACAAATGATCAAAATATCCTTTGGTATCAAATAATATCTAAAAGCAAACTCTTCAAAATGTCCCAAAACTGTTTGTTTAAGAACATTCTGGGCAAACTTCAAAGTAGAGCCTACAGGCAAATATTTATCCAGATTATTTGAAAAGGGAGTTTTTCATTGATTTCCATGGTCCAGTTTTATTTCATTGATTTCTATCATCCAACTTTATTCTTTTAATGATTTCAGACTCTTACCACAAAGGAGTATTAAGTAAGGTGCAGCTAACAATAATAGAGTTGAAAATTTCACATCTACCAACTCTACAACCAACTATAGCGAGATACCTTTAGTTAAATAGACATGTAACCTATATCTCCCCAGGTACATTAACTGCCATAGCATACTTGACTAATTAAACAGTAGCAACCACCCCCTGGCCGAGCACAGAGTGAAGTAGCTGGAAATTCAAGTTAGGAACACTTCTTTAGGAAACTGATGAGGATCTTTCCCTGGACTTCAACCATGTGATGGTAACCCCCAGGTTTTCCTGACTTCTTTCCTCTGTTGTTTCATCGAGTAGTTCTCTGCCTGGAGTCTTGCATTATGGTGGCAGCTGTTGCTTCTCTTGATGGGCCTCAGCCTGTCTGGACCCGGAGACTCTGGCCTGCAGTGGTCCATTCTGTCCTGAGGACAGAGCTGCTCTGGTCAGACTCTGTTACTAGGCAACCATGCGGTGTGACCACGGATGCTGGCTTCGTGTGGATGTGTCTTCCCTGGCTCACATTCTGTAAGAGCCTCCTCTCCCTGGGATTCTGAGACAGGTCTTTGGAGAATGGGCCAGAAGTCAGAGTGATTAACAGGCTTATATGAAATTATTAATGATCCTTCACCATCATGGTGCCACTCCACATCCCAATCTCTGTCACAGGAGAACCCCGAATCAAAAGAATTTATTCAAAACTGGGACAAGTCTGTCATGGGGGAAAAAAAAGAAGACAGAAAATGGCAATATTAAAACCTAGCGTAGCTTGCTCTTTTGACAAGACACCAGACTCAGGCAGAGCATGAAAAAGCCCATTGTCAATTATTCTCCACCTGAAACTCTTAAGAAGAGGCTGGTGCTCATTCTACGGCAGCCTGTGGTGGTGGAGAGGTCCCTGTCTGAGCATGCAGGCAGAGGAAAGAAGAATAGGTGACCTTGACACTTCAAATGATGAAAGTCTAATTTGGGACAGACCTTGGATTTTACATACCTGACTTTCTACCCCTTGCATTAATTTTCCTTAGATATCTGTGAATCAAAGCTCTTCCAAATATTCATTACTTACTCATGAAACTCATTCAATTTCTTAAATTATAAAATTGCATCTTCAAATACTCAGATTTAAAACATGGTTCCCCCTTCTATGTTTCACATGCTTTTCTTGTTTTCCTTGCCACATTTTTGTGAGACATAAAATAGTCTACATAGCCATTAGGATTTATATATCATGGGGACCTGTAGAATTAGAAAGCACAGGTTTCATGTTTAATTGTTGTTTCTCTATATTTGTTCACTAGCATTATTCATGCTACCGGCTGAACAAGTTGGGTATCATGATAGCTAAGGCAGAGCTAGGACCCAGCAGTCTTCCTTGAGAGTAGGAGTTTAGGAGCCAAATAGAAGCAAAAAGGAACCAACAAGATAATATCTCTGAAAGAATGTAGATATTAACATGAACTTTTCATTCTGGTGCTCATGGATGTAAAACTTCTCAGATCATCAGTGGTATAGCAAATGAAGAGTGAGTCCAATTCTGTCTGACTGAGCCTCCTAACAATGCTTGAAACTCCCATTTGAACAGCAGCTCACATGATCTCTAGTCACTACAGGTTAATTAGGTTTTTGATGTCTAGAGTCATTCCTGCAGAAAGTGATGTTGGAATCTTAAACACATGCCAATATTTGAAACCTAAAACATAGGGATGCTTTATGGCTATTCAGAAGATCCCAAATAATAACTAGGAGAATTCCCAATAATTGGTTGCTGAAAATTCAGACATATGGGTTAGGGATTCCCCCAAGGATTTTAGGTGCATTTTGGAGATTAAAACCAGCCACACAAGTCCTCAGTCCGTCCCATATGATATCCCATCAATATTTAATCAGGCTTCTCCAGAATGAGACAGACGATTGGGAGCTGAGAGGTCCACCCAAATTCTATCACTAATGAGCTTTGTAGCTTTGAAAGTGTCATTTAGTGTTTCCTTCCTTCGGTTGAAAAAGAGGCAAGATAATCTGTGGTCCCATTCAAAGAATTCCTCTGCTCAGTTAACAGGGTCATGGTCGTTTACAGGAAAGTTTTATTCTGGAGTCCATGGGAAGCCAAAACATAAAACTTCATAATTTTAAGCTATTTTCTATTTTAAGCATCATTATGTTTGAGGGAAAATAGTCCCAAATGTTTTTAAACTAATTCTTCTTAGCAACTTCCCAACACTCCCCCAAATTTATTCAAATTAGGTAGAAAATTGAGGCATTCTACAGCAGATATACATTTAGTTTTAAAATGGTGCCTTTATATTTTACATATCATTGAATTTTCAAATAATAAAATTAGCAATAGTGCAAAAAAAAAAGTAAATTGAATTTAAATTGTGGAGCTACAGGGATAGAAGTTTTTAATCACTAGATGTTCTGTGGCATAACTGAATCAAGTTGTTTATGATAATTTTATTACCTTGGCCCTCTTTTTAACAGAGTTATTATATTTTCTCATGATATATGATATTACACTTTCGAAGCCCTTTCAGTAATTGGAGCTCCACAAACCTGGCTTCTAAGGCTCATTAATATGAAAAATTATCTGAAAAGTTAGGTATGTATAGTCATTTCATTTTGGTTTGTAACTTTCCACTCAGAAAGATATCTTCTGCTTCTCTGATGGTATCTTTGATTAGATATCACTTCTTTTTGCCAACACTATCTTCACGAATTTCATTTTCATTAAACCTATTTGTAACAGGATGGATTTAATATTTAAAACTAAAAATGTAAATGTGTCCATTTTACCCAAATTGCAAAATTTGTTCCAGAAACCCGACGGCAGGGATTCTAACCTTGATTGCTTTTTAGAATCTTCCAGGGATGTTGGGGAAGCAAAGCACGCCCGTGGGTGGGTCCTAGCCATAGAATTAATATTCTAAAACCCTAGAGATAGGGAGCAGGTACTCGTATGTTTTGAAAGATCCAATCGGCCCTGAACTGCTGGTCTGGAGTAACTTCTTATCTCATTGAACTTTTTTTAGGCTCTGTTCATTTTCCTGTTGGCACTCCCAAGCACACACCTGCTCCATCATAAGGTCCCATTCTTATCCTGTCTCTAACAATTTCCAAAATGCTCTTGAAATGGTAGTTGTTTTATTTTCTCTCTTTATAACAATTCTATGGAGTTGGCAGTGCATGTATTATCCTATTTTACAGAAGAGAGAGCCTCGATTTGCCCAAGGGAGCACAAATAATGAGTGATAAAGCAAGAATAAGAACTTGAATGTGCAAATGCCAAGTCTAGAGAGCTTCCCACAGCACCACACTACCCATCACGTGTGGAAACCCAACGTCTGCCTTCACCACTCTGCTCTGCACCCAGAATTGTCTCTCAAGCCTAATGAAAGTGCCAAAGAAAACAGAAAAGAGAAAAGAGAGATGACTCATACATACAGCTGAGGTCCACTGACCCCCTATATTTAGCCTGTGATAATTCCTTAAGGGGTTTTGGCAAGACCTCCAGTGTTCTGTTATAGAAATTTTATCTCACCAGAGACAGGTCATTTGAATAAACAATTAATTCACCAGTTTTTAGCCAATTGTCAATTAGTTGAAAAATACCAGCCAGAATTCTGTCCTAACCTGTTTTCGTCTGTTACTTTGCTTCTTGTTCCCTAACTCCTCTTCCCTAATTAAAAATACTCCCAATACTCTGACCATTTCTTCTATCTGGGCTCCACATCTAGAAAGAAAAACAAAATCTTCCTGGTAACATATTTAAAATGTGTATAATTAAAACTTAACATCAAAGAGAAGAACATTGCAAATGTTTTCAGGGCAAGGTACCTTGCCTTCATGATCTGCTAACAAAATTATGTGAATGTGATCAGGGCTTGTCATTTTCATAACTCGGTCTAAAACTCCTCAACAGTAGAGTTACATTCATTTGCTTGAATAGCCTGAATACTTGGTTTGATTTTCATTTCTCTTTATTTCTGTATAATAGCAATCCATGATTAATATCTTAACAGTATAACGAACTAAAGAGATCGCTAGACTTATAAACAAAATATACTTTTTAAATTTATTTTTTGTTAGTTCTTTTTAGTTGTATGTGACAGTAGAATCCATTTTTTTAAAAAGTATACAGGGATGGAGCCAGGTGCGGTGGCGCACACCTGTAATCCCAGCAGCTCTGGAGTCTGAGGAAAGAGGATCTTAGAGTTCAAAGCCAATCTCAGCAAAAGTGAGGTGCTAAGCAACTCAGTGAGACCCTGTTTCTAATAAAATACAAAACAGAGGTGGCGATGTGACTCAGTGGTCAAGTGTCCCTGAGTTCATTCCCCAGTACCCCCCCACACTCAAAAATTATACAAGCATGAAATATATCTTATTCTAATTAGGACACCATTCTTATGGGTGTCCACAATGGTGGGATTCACTTAGGTATTTTCACATATGTACATAAGAAAACTATATCCAATTCATTCCCACTGCCTTATTTTTAGTTAAGAACAATATATGTAGTAAAGAAGTCTTGTAGATTAATTTGACTTATCAGCCAGTAGAAAGCTCTTTTTTTCAAAAATGAACATTCCTGGTGAATCCAAACATGCAGAAAGAGAACAAGAATTTCCCAGCAACCATTACAAGAGGTAGAATGGAGAGCAGGAGCTGTGTGTCCAGTTCCAGTGTTTCTCTGTTCTGCCTCAATTTCTTCATCAATGATGAGTGTAACAGAAGTTCCCACATCATAGAGGACCATGAGTTTTCAGGGAGTTCATGGGGTGGTGCATGGCACACACAGCAAGGTCACCTACCTAAGGGTTAGCCAGCACTGTCATTGTCAGAGTATTTTTAACTCTTCCCTCCTGATTCTTGCTCTCTCCAAGACTGTGTTGCAACCAAAATTTTCATTGCCACATTTTAAAACCATTATCAGTATATATACTTCTATTGAGGTGAGGCCGTGGGGACAATACTGGAGCTCACAGAGGCAATCTGTGAGAGCCAGAAACAGATGATGAAATGGATGGATGAGGCAAGCACAGAACACTGAGGAGCCTGAGTTGTCCATGAGGATTTTAGAGAATTTCTCACCTTATCCTAAGCACACTCGTGTACACATACAGACACTCATACACCACACCACAGCACACACACACACACACCAGGAAACACACACACACCACCACCACCATCAGCACCACTGCCATCACCCACATACTGCCAAACCCTCTACTGACCACAACAGGGAATGAGCCACAGTCTGGACACACCAGCCCATGGAAGAATTTTAGCCACATCTCTACGACTTTGGGTTTTAGAATACCTTGACCCTAATAAGGCCTTGTAACCGAAAGGCCCTGGACAGAAACTCTGGACCTTTGAGAGAGTTGATGGTGTCGTTATAAAGAAAAAAATTGGCAGTAACCATTATTTTTGAGCAGTGTCTTAAGGGCTCTACAGACACTATTGAATTTCATGTTCACAGTTAACCCTTTGGAGGATACTTAGCAAATGAAGAAAGTTTTGAAATCTCAAGGATTTCAAAACCTTGAGATTTCAAAACCTTGACCATACATAGTCATATTTTTCCCACTTAAAATATTTTGTTTTAGATAGCGAGTTAGTGCAGAAAAGTGAAATAACAGATCTCAAACACTGTTTAAGCTATTTAGAATTAACCAACTAGATAGTAGGGACAGAATTTCCCACCTTGGCAGAGAAAAACCTGGTACCTGGTACAAAAATGTATCACTCAATCGCATCCCATAATACTCCTTTCTTTCCAAGCAGAATGAAATTATATCATTTGTAGCTCATACCCTCTGTTATTACTTAAAATGAACAAAATAGATTTTTGCATTTTTAGGGATTTAAAACCTGGTGATAGAATTATAGTCTTTATGCCTTTTGACAATGACCCTGACGCTACATAAATGCCAATAGTGAATGAAAACTAATTACAGTTCTTTCGGGCTAAAAAGCAGCAGCCGAATACCACTAATTATGCGATGAAGCTAACAATACTAGTAAAAACATTGGCAATAAATGAATTCACTGGGAAGACAAAGAATAAATGCAGCAAATCAGCCATTACAGAGAAAAAATGGCCAATGCTGAAATCTTCCTTATTACACAATGGGCATTTTTAAATGCTTTAATTACCACACAATGATTACTTTTAGCTCACCACCAAGACAATTTTCATAGCTGACACATATACCCAAATGGCCCAATGCATCTTCCACACATATTGATGATAGAGAGTTTAGTATTAATGGAGCCATGCCGAGGCTCAGATGGCAAACAATGAGAGTTGATATTCACTTATGCCAATAACCATAGACCAGTTTATCTGATCACAGTTATCCAAATGATGAGAAGGGGCAAAAAAAAAAAAAATAATAGTCTTGCTTGGATTTAGGGGAAATAATTACAATTTAAGTCTGTTAACTTGGCCAAACCATTATTCCACACAGACTTCTAGTCCAGTCAAGTGAGATGTTGTATAAAATCCTAAGGATTCAGCTGGGGCCATGTGCCAATTTCATCCTTAATGTGGTCTGATGCAGGGAGACTTGGTGGAGAGAGAATACTGATAATTCAAATATAAATCTGTTATAACTGGGTATCGGTTTTATTAGTGCCGTAGACACCCCATCATCGTCCTCAGTGTTTGCCCCAGAGTAAGCATGAAATGAGAAAGAAGAATCTGCTCTGAGCCCACTTGGATTCAGCGTTTTGTCTTTCTCATGGAATGAGCATCTCACTCATTCTGGGTTATTGATGGTATTTTCATGAGTAATTTGATAAATTTAACTCCGTACAATTTTTGCTTTACATGTTTTCTTTAGAATCTGTTGAAAGGAAACTATTAAAACTAAAGGTGAGTTGCTCTATGATAATATCTATTTTTATGTAAAGAAGCTGGAGATTTTATTATAGTGTTAATAGTTTGAGCGTGGATAAGTAGTAAGTTCTATAGAAAGAAAATTGCCTATGTTGTGTGATATTTTGGAAAAAGAGTAGCTACAGTGAAACGAATGGGACCGAACTCTCCTAGGCGCATGTATGAATACACGTCCAGTGCAACTCCACATCACCTACAGCTTCAGAATGGGATCCTCATTACAATGAATTAGACTCCCTGTATGTAGGATATGTCAAAATACACTCTACTATCATGTATATCTAAAAATAACAAATAAAAACAATCTTTTAAAAAAGAATAAAAAGAGTAGCTAGAAATATGGAAACTCATATTAGCATAAGAGCCAGCAAACCCTAAATTCTAGGCCGGACTCTAAAATCAAATAGATGTGACCTTGAAAAAACACTAAGTTTATTTGCTTGTGAAGTGAGGAAGTGGAGAAGAAATGAGAAACAGGAAAAGTGAAGTCTAAAGAATGTAACACTTTTTTTGTGTCCCTGTTTCTCCTTAGACCAAAACATGAGTAATAAAAAAAAAAAAACGCCCCTTCCATTCTGACTGGAGTGAAATGGTATCTTGGAGTAGTTTTGATTTGCATTTCTCTAATTGTTAGAGATAATGAACATTTTTTCATGTATTTGTTGATTGATTGTATATCCTCTTCTGAGAAGTGTCTGTTCAGGTCCTTGGCCCATTTGTTGATTGGTTTTTTGTTTTGTTTTGTTTTGTTTTTTTGGTGCTTCGGTTTTTGAGTTCTTTATATACCCTAGAGATTAGTGCTCTATCTGATGTGTGAGGGGTAGAAATTTACTCCCGGGATGTAGGCTCTCTATTCACCTCACAGATTGTTTTTCTTTTTTATTATTTATTTTTTAATTGTAGGTGGACACAATATATTTATTCAGTTTTATGAGGTGCTGAGGATTGAACCCAGGGCCTCACGTGTGCTAGGCAAGCACTCTACCACTGAGCTACAACCCCAGCACCACAGATTGTTTCTTCTGCTGAGAAGAAACTTTTTAGTTTGATTCCATCCCATTTGTTGATTCTTGGTTTTAATTCTTGTGCTATAGGCATCTTATTAAGGAAGTTGGGGCCTAGCCCCACATGATGAAGATTAGGGCCTACTTTTTCTTCTATTAGATGCAGGGTCTCTGGTTTAATTCCTAGGCCCTTGAGCCACTTTGAGTTGAGTTTTACTCCAGTCAGAATGGCAGCTATTATGAAGACAAACAATAATAAGTGTTGGCGAGGATGTGGGGGGAAAGGTACATTCATACACTGCTGGTGGGACTGCAAATTGGTGTAGCCAATATGGAAAACAGGGGGCTGGGGATGTGGCTCAAGCAGTAGCACACTGGCCTGGCAAGTGCGGGGCGCTGGGTTTGATCCTCAGCACCACATAAAATAAAGATGTTGTGTCCACCGAAAACTGAAAAATAAATATTAAAAATATGGAAAGCAGTATGGAGATTCCTTGGAAATCTGGGAATGGAACCACCTTTTGACCCAGCTATCCCTCTCCTCAGTCTATACCCAAAGGACTTAAAAACAGCATACTGCAGGGTCACAGCCACATCAATGTTTATAGCAGCACAATTCACAATAGTTAAACTGTGAAGCCAACCTAGATGCCCTTCAGTAGATGAATGGATTTTAAAAAAATGTGGTATATATACACAATATAATTTTACTCAGCAATAAAAGAGAATAAAATCATGGCATTTGCAGGTAAATGGATGATGTTGGAGAAGATAATGCTAAATGAAGTTAGCCAATCCCCAAAAAACAAATGCTGAATGTTTTCTCTGATATAAGGAGGCTGATTCATAGTGGAGTAGGGAGGGGGAGCATGGGAGGAATAGATGAATTCTAGATAGGGCAGAGGGGTGGGAGGGAAAAGGAGGTGGCAGGGGATTAGCAAGGATGGTGGAACGTGATAGACATCATTATCCAAAGTACATGTATGAAGACACGAATTGATGTCAACGTACTTTATATACAACCAGAGATATGAAAAATTGTGCTGTATACGTGTAATAAGAATTGTAATGCATTCCAGTGTCATTAATTTAAAAAAAAAAAAACAAACAAACTCCTTCCAAGTGTAGTGCAGGTCCATTGAAGGTTCTTTATGGACTAGCCTGAAGCAGGGGTGAGTCCACAGACTGGAAAGATTCAATTTTCCTGGGCCTTATGCAGAGAGAGACAGAATTTAGAAAAAGAGCACAAAATCATGCAAACAAATTTAAGTACAAAAATGAGTATGTTGCCAGGAGTAGTGGTATGCACTTGTAATCCCTGCTATTTAGGAGACTGAGACAGGAGGATAGCAACTTCAAGGCCAGCCTCGGGTTTAGTTAGGCCCTCAGCAACTTAGCAAGAACCTTTCTCAAAATCAAAAATAGAAAGGGACAGAATGTAGCACAGTGGTTTAATTCCTAGTATCCCCCTTAAAAAAATAAAAAGAGAGAGAGAAAAGAAAAGATCGGTATGAAGTTTGAATGATACAAGCTATAACAATAATGATAAATTTTAGAACTTCTTAAGAATAAAATAAAGACTAAAAGGAAAGTTGTTAGGAGTCTTGTGAATCAAGAAATAAATTCATGGACTTAGTACCACCATATACTCCACAATACTACCACTGGGTATATATATCTAAAAAAAAAAAATGAAATGAATCTAACAAAGAGACATCTGCCCTCCTACCACTAGGCACCACTGCCAAGAGATGGAGACAACCTAAGTGTCCATCAGCTGATGGATGGACTAAAAACAGTGTGGAACGCAGACACAGCAGAACATTATCCCACCATAAAATAGAGTAGAATCCTGTCATTTGCAAAAATGCGGAGGAACCGAAGATCACGAAGCGAAATTAGCAGGCACGGAAAGAGCAGTGCTTCATGCTCTACTCATGTGGAATCTAAAAGTAGATTTCCCAGGAAAGGGGAGTGGAATGGTGGCTCCCAGAGGCTGCAGAGAGGGGAGGGAAGCTGGGGAGAGGCTGACCTCTGGTCCCAGGTTGCAGTGAGATAGGAATGAGAAGCTCTGGTTTGTGACTGCAAGGTAGGGTGACTATGGGTGAGGAGAATGGAAGACACATTTCAAAGAGCTAGAAGAAAGGATTTTGGAAGTTTTCCCCAGAATAAAATCATCAATGTGGGAGGAGATAGTTATGCTTCACTTCATTGAAACATTGCGTACCGCTTACCGGTAAGGAAACATCACGTGGTACCCTATTGATATCTAAGATCTTCATGTTTTTATTTAATGTTAAATGGAGGGGGAAAAAAAGTAGTCTTTTCTTTGTTGGTGGGACTCCTAGGTGACAAGGTCTCACTGGTTATGGAATGGATTTTAAGGTCCCTAGAGCTGGTCTCTCTTCTATTTTGTGTTGTGAGTGATCTAGAGGAGTTTTACAAGGTCAAATGTTCCTTTCAGGCTGAGTCACATGGGAGGCACTTCCACATGGTCATGCTTTGGAAATCTTTCCTATAACATCACGAACGTCATAAAATCATTATAAAAGTATTAGAGAATTATGTCTCATACTGTATGTTTTTTAGCCACATATCTCTGGCTGCCTTTCATGACAATTATTTTGTAACACATATTCTAAAATCAGTATTTTCTCGATTTTACTTTATATTTAAAAAAAAATTATATGAATCTGTTGTAAAACCATATAAATATACTTAAGTATACTGAATTGTACATTTAAAAATGGTTGAGATGAGGGCTGGGGATGTGGTTCAGTGGTGGAGCACTTGCCTAGCATGTGTGAGGCACTGGGTTCAATTCTCAGCACCACATATAAAAAAATAAAGTCCATTGACAACTAAAAAAATATTTTTTAAAAAAATGGTTGAGATGAGAAATTTCATGTGTTTCATCGCCATTAAAAATTATTAAAATATTTTTTAAAATATTGGTAATCTGATAATTTAGAAAAGTTTTCCTCGGCTTCACAATTCATTATCAATCAGGTACATTTTTAAGATGTTTGTCAAATTGGGAAAACTGATATATAGATTAAGATACTTCAGTTTTGCAGTAATATGAATAATTTGAAATCTTATAAATGTTGGCTATAACTAGTTTGTTACTGATAGCCTCACTAGTAGTGCATAAATTGTAATTTATCTTCATCTATAGCAATATATATGTCAAAAGACCAAGAAATTTAAATCTTTTTCCAATGCCTTCATATGCTTTATTTCTCTTCATTAATTGGGTTATTGAGAATCTAAGAACTGTTCATTATCTCTACCACAAACACGTTTCTTTCAGTAAATCATTTACTACTTTTCTTATGATTTTTAATGGTACACTATAATTTTTCAGTGTTCCACTTTTATTAGGATATCATTTAGCTCTTTTGATAAGGATATCAAAAGAAGGATTTTTGAAACACTATAAAACATTTTTTTTCTAAAATGCTATTCCAATGGAGCATTTGAGCCTTATCAATTATTTTGAATAAAGTTTTGACAACCTGCTTATAATTGGGGTTTCTTTTTCGAGTGTCCTTGATGTCATTAAAACAACATTTCAAGGCCTGAACAACCTTCAAGTTCAAACCACCCAAAGGCTTCTAAAGATAACTCGAGTTTCCATGTGTGTTTAAAACCTCTATCCAACAAGAAAATAAAAAAGGGCAAAACTGTGTTCCAGGAAGGCGTCTGTAACCTGGAGGTCTGTGGAGGTGGCCACCAGATGATGGGGAGGTGGGTGGGTGGCTTTGGCTCAGGTTTTGGCACCTCCCATTAAGCAAAGTTGGTAGTGGCCATTTGGGAGACAGGACAAAAGGGGATGTTTGCCATGGGTCATCCTGGGAAGGTGACTGTGAGGCAGAGTAGTCTTGCAGAAAGGGAACTGTGAGGAGGAAAGAGACAATTAGCTATACTTCTTTAATAATAAAAGAAATTTTCCTTAAAAGCTCCCAGGTTCCTGCCATATGAGGACAAGGGTCCTACTTCAGTCCTGCCATAGCCATCCCCAAAGCCTCACCAAAGTCTTCTCAGCCAACCTCTTTGCTGAGTATGACTTATTTGCTGAGGTACCTAGAAACCAAATAGCTGGACATCCACAAATTCCAAACTAATTGTATTCCTGACCCAACTCCTCTTTGCCCAAAGCAAAGAAGGGCTTCATCCACTTAAACACCATCCAAGAAGAAGATAATTTTCACAGAGATGGGGTCAGAATGGGAAGTCAAGGCATCACTCATGGACAAATGGGCTCGCTTTTGCAAAATATTTTAAAATATAGGACCATAGAGACCTATTCATCAGGCTCCCCTTGGGTGCCTAGAATGGGACCAAGACAGGGTGGTCCTAGAGCTCACACCTTACTGTCTTCAGTAGGTCCTCAGGCCTCAGACTCCAAGCTGGTGGAGGAGAGCAGCCACATCTTTTTCCTCTCTGCATGTGCAGCGCCTTGCACAATGCCTGATGCATGTGGGTGCACGGAGAGATTTCATGGTTGAAAGGAGCAACTGTGAACACGCAAGGCGATGCTGGCTAGAGGAGGTGCTCAGCTCCTAGATCAACTGCCAGGACGACACAAAGGGCCAGGGAAAAGCACAGAGAGAAAAAGACTTTTAGGATTACTGTAAGAGGCATTTCCAGTTGAATTTTTTTCCTACCTTTTTTCCGATTTCACCTTCCTAAATTTGGGCTATTGGCCATTAGTTGAGTCCTGTGGGAGGCTGCACCCTACCTCACACAGAAACACAAAGGCCAACTAACTGCTTGCTTTCCCTGATTCAAAGAGGCTATGAACATGACCTCCCTTTGCCTGAAGATGCAGCTGCTAGGGATGTGCATCCGGGGTTACTTACTGATGAGAATGTATTCAGAGAGTGGAAACAGCACCTAGTGTCCAACGGCAGAGGGTCCTCCCATGGTGCTCTGTTCAAGCCTCGGGGTGGTGGTGGCAATGGGGCCAGAATTCATTGTCTAGCAGCACTTCTCAAGGTGCAGAGCTGGAAAGAAACTTATTTTAGCATCTTTACCTTTGTCGCCATGACAACACACTCTGCTGATTCTGCCTTTGTCCCTTGTGCAGACACACTCTCTTATTGTTCTCCTGACCATTTCTTCTGTGTCACCACTGAAGACTCTGACATTTCACCTTCCTGGGATCCCTGACCTTTGTTTTTTATTTATCTATTAATTAATTTAGTTATTCATTTATTGGTGCTGGAGATTGAACCTTACTCATGCTAAGCACAAACTCTGTCACTGTGTTATACCCACACAGATCTTCAAGATTCTCAGAAGTGGTAGGCTCTCTCCTCTCCTCACTTCGTAATCGCCCACTGACAAGCTCCTCCTCCCTCTCCCTACTCAAGTCCAGGGACCCTCAGCTCTAGCCCAGATCACCACAGTATCAGCCTTGCTGGCCTCTACATCCACCCACACACCTCGCTACCTCCCACCCTACCTCTCAATCTCTATATTGAAACCAGACTATACTTTGGAAATGGCAATCAGATTGCTCCTCTGTGGAAGCCCTTCCTTGCATTCTGAGTGTTTATAAAATAAGTACCCAAATCCTTACCACGACCTGTACAGCTCTATGTGAACTTGTTCTTGCCTACCCCTCAAAACCCGTAAGATATGTTGCCTTGTCTTTTGATGAAACTGACCTTCCCTCCATTCAGCTATTTCCTATTCAAAACTCAAATCTCAATTCAAGTATGATATGTTTGCAAGAGTCCTATTAACCCAAACCAAATCTGATCCCCTTGTTAAATGTTCCCAGAGAAACAAATACTATTCTTTCATAAGTATTCTCACTTGGAAGTATACATTTATATGTGTAAATGTGGGGTTTGATGTTTAAAAGCAACTTAATGTTTGCATCCTTCAAAATTCACACGTTGAAATTCTACTTCCCAATGGCACCAGGAGGTGGGCCCTCAGGAAGTGATTGGATCATGTGAGCAGAGCTCTCATTAGTGAAATTATTGCACTTATAAAAGAGACCCTGGGGAGACCTCCGGCCCTTCTGCCATGTAATGTAACAGGGAGCCAATGGCAGTCCAGGAGGAAGCCAGCCCTGACCAGACACCCATGCTGCCAGCACCTTGACCTCGGGCCCCAGCCTCCACAACTGTGAGAAACAAAGTTTGTACCTGTAGGTGCTGGGCCCCAAAATGGCTGTAGTTAGGCTCCCTGCTGAGGAACTTCCCGTGGGCTATGTTATGTTTTTAGTGTGTAGTCAGGGCTGGGAACTGTCTATGTTATGGATGGTCAAGCCAGAAACACTGTGATTCAGCATATAGACTCCAGGTGGTACACATTAACTCTAAGCATACGCCACCCCCATCCCCTTACGTAGCCTGTTGGCAGTGTGTCTTCTTTGTTTGGCCTGCACATAAAAAGGGCCTTTGGAAATGAGAAGATAGGGACTAAAAATGGTACTGGATGGAGGCTGGAGTTGAAGTTGGGGGCTAGCTAATGACCATGGCCACAACTGAATAAAGCATATCCTCTATCCTACCTGCATTTTGTAGGTTCTTCCACCTACAGAACCCTGACTCTGTCTTCTGGGTCAGAGCACACGTATGACATTAAGTAGGTCACCCAGTCTATGTTGTTTTGTTATAGCAGCCACAATGAACAAAGACCATGCATAAATCCCCAGTTAAATGATAAGCCTCATGAAAAAGGGCCACTGCTTTTGTTGTTGTTATTGTTTTCCATTCTCAATGAGCTGCTTAGTATTGAATCACAGAAGTTCTCAATAAACTTGTTGATTCTACAGGCAAAAAAAAATGTTCAATATTTAAATAATTTAATGCTAATCTGTCAATAACACTCAGCTGTCACCCCTTCCTCATGCTCAGGACTCGGGAGCAGTCATTGACTCTTCTTTTCCTTCGTTCACCATTTAACCATTTAATTTCATCATTCTCGCTTGGAAATTTTCTACTCCATTTGAACTTCATATTCATATGTCTTCCTGCTATTGCAAATATCACGCTTTCAAACATAAATTTTTATAATTGCAGCTCTGCAGACATGAAGCCCTTCCTCTCATCATGCATCCCACATACTGCTGCAAAATAAAGTATCCAGTATACGATAAGCTTACAGTGATAAATACTGGAGGCTATCAGAGTTCTTGAACATATTGAAAGTCAGCTTAACCTAATCATCATAGTTCATCAAAGTCAGCAATCAATGGGCTTATTTCATTTCCCAAATGTTTCCAATATAAAAGACCAACTTTTTGCTAGGAAGATCTAATCACTTCCCAATTAGCATAACTTATGACTCCCATCTTTTATTCTTTTCTCAAATTACTCTCATTTCCCAGAATGTCCTCATCTTGTTTTGACTGTAAAAAGTGCAACACCCATCTACGAGTGAATCCACACTTAGCCTAATTCATTAGTAACATTGAAATGACAGAAAAATTGTAAATGAAGATGATTATAATGTTTACTACCTCCCACCAGGATGGCAGAGGCAGGATCAAGGTATATTTAATGCACTGAAAAATATCATAAAATCCTCTTTCTATTGCTGCTTCCATTATTCTGCATAATACACTCCCTGCTTCCATTTTTAAACCCGAAACATTTTCCAAATTCAGCTCATAAATCTTTACGTCTTCCCCTGGTTCTCTCCATCTCATATTTGTCTGCCTTTCCCCCAACAGAGACTTCTATGAAGTCATTCATTTTATTAGAAATGTCTTTGACTCTCCTACTTATATGTATCAACACAGTTTGCTGTGTGAATATGGAGTGTATGGAGTGAGGTACAGGGGCCTTGAATATTCATGAATGAATAATTTTTGTCATTATCTAAAATGCTATGCATATATAAAAACTCTTAAGAATTATATCTTCTATAAGAACTTCTCTGATGATTTCATCATATAGGTTATATGCTTACACAATTAAGTTCTGCATCATACTATTCTACCCTTCAAAACACACTCAAAGATCATGTTTTAGAGCTAAAAGAATCTGAGAACTAACTAGTTTAAGTCCCCCCGCCACCGACCCTTTTTGCAGATGAGAAAATAAAACTTGTCATTTCTGAACCATGCTAAGGCTGTCCCAGTAAATTAAGATATCTGGAGGATACTATGCACAAATAAGTAAACACCTATTTAATATCTGAATTAAGTAAATAAGAGAGACAGGGTCAATAAAAGGACAAAAAAATCATTTAAATATGTTGTTTTAAAAAACTCCATTTATAATATAATTTTATTAAGAAAGGGAATTGGATGTGCCAGTTCAGGGTAATAGTTTTATCTAAGAGGGGAGGAAGAAAGGAAAGGAGCTGAAGGGTCTTCAGAGATTCAGAGATGACATCATTCTTACCAAGAGTGTTGGGTCCAGGGGTGCCCTGTCCTGGGGTTCTTGGAACCCTCCACACGGTTTTCTAATGAAAACTCTTTATCAAATACAATATTCATATAAAAATGCAAAAATAGTGTGTATGACTTGATGGATTATCACTAAGTAAACCTATCATAAAACCAGCACCTTAATCAGAAAACAGATTTACGAAATTTAATGCTTCCTTGTGTGCCGCAGTCTAGCTAAGCACAAATCACAGGCCACTGAAGTAGGAACAAACTTTATTTCTGAACTCCACCAGCACACTCCACACACGCTCGAGGGGTGGCGGGGATGCCGAACCACACCATGGCTCCTCCCGGGACACACTACACCAACAGGAAATCCCTCCTCTGGAATTCCCTTCTACCGCACTTCCCCAACCAATGGGAACTCTCAGGGAGTCCCACTCCAAAGTAGCAGGCCTAGGCAGACAGCAGGGGTCTAATCTCCAAATGAATGCAGATCTTAACCTAATCATTATCATCTCAATGGCTTGCTGGGGTCACCTTTCAACCAAAAATGCCATGCGTCATTCCTACTTGGCTATGGCTCTCCGCACTTGTGTCCATCCAGTCCTCACTCTCAAAAGGTAAACACTAACAGGCTACTGATACCATAGATTAGTTTCAGCTTTTGTTGAACTTCCTATAAATGGAATCATGCATTGGGTCCACTTCCGTGTCTGGTTTCTTTTTTTTTTTTTTTTTTTTTAATTTTTATTGTTGGTTGTTCAAAACATTACATAGTTCTTGACATATCATGTTTCACACTTTGATTCAAGTGGGTTATGAACTCCCATTTTTACCCCGTATACAGATTGCAGACTCACATCAGTTACACATCCATTGATTTACATATTGCCATACTAGTGTCTGTTGTATTCTGCTGCCTTTCCTATCCTCTACTATCCCCGCTTCTCTTCCCTCCCCTCCCCTCTTCTCTCTCTACCCCATCTACTGTAATTCATTTCTCCCCCTTGTTTCTTTTGCACAACAATGTGTCTGTGAGATTCAATCATGTGGCTGCTTGTTGACTGGAATTCTCATTTCTGAATAAGAAGTCATAATAATACACAATTCATTCATTCATTCTATTGTTGATGTCCATATGGCTCCTATCCAGTGTTTGTCTCTGATAAATAGTGCTACTATGGATATTTTCGTTCATGCATAAATACATATTCCTGACAGGAAGACACGTAACTGTTGAACTGCTTGTTCATAGAGTAAATATATGTTCACCTTTAGTAGATTCCGTGAAACTCTTTTCTGAATTGGTTGTACTGATTTCTCTTCCTACTGCCAGGGAAAGAGTTCTAATTGCTTGGCAATACCTAATACCTACTATTGCCAGTTTCTTCATTTTATCCATTCTGATGCATGTTCTCAATAAATTTTATAAATATTTTGCATCCATTCAAAATTTAATAAAAGCCATTTTTTAAATGCATGGCATTTTAAAAGTAAAGGTTACTATCAATTAAGAATTTGCTTTTAATTGACCTTCTTGTATCATGGAAATCTAACCTTTTCCTCCCTGGTATCGAATTATGTAAGGAATTAATGGATTGATAGGTAGAGACATTAGTGTAGATGCAAATAATTGTAGTCATTACAGAGGCAGATTATCATACTAGATAAAAGAGATAAGGCTCTAAACAGAATCTGAGTTAAATCTTAGCTCTCCACTTATTAGCTGTGTGATCTTAAGTAAGTTACTTAAAGGTGTTTGCTTTGATCCCCATATATAAAATGCCAATAACAATATTACATTTCATAAATTGTTATGAATATTAAATGAGCTAATATATATAAAATACTGAGAATGTTAAAGAATTCAGAAAGCACTGAATAAATGTTAATTGTTCTTATTATTATACCTAAGACAATGTGACATCATTTACAGACGCATTTTTACATAACCATTACCTAAACTTGTGTGAATTAGGTGGAATTCATTCTTTTCCTTCTCCCCAGTACAGTTTCTCATGTAGGAAGAAAAATCTCATCTTCAAAAAGGAAAAAGGAAGAAAAAAATAATAGGGAAATAGAAACCCAATTATTTCAAACTTAAACTTAGATTTTCTAGCTTCACAGCAAAGTTAAAAAAAATCAAACTGTAGAACACATTAGAGTCAACTTTTCCAAGCTTGTCAATTTCAAATAAAAAAATGAAGTCTGGAGATGTTAAGTGCCTTGTGTAAGGTCATATGTCTAATTAATAGCTAATATAAAGCCCACTAGACCTCCAATGTAGAATACAGATATTTCTTCACTAATCCCATCCATAGCAAGAATTAAGATTTTTCAATCAAGAAAGTCCATAGATTAGGGTCAGAAGTATGAAATACTTCTGTAATTCTTTGGAAAGTAGGTAAAATCGTAATATTCATTGAAAGTATGCTCACGTTCTATCAGCAAAACCCAAACTTATCTATTTTCAAGATATCCGATAATTGATAAAATGACAAGTTTATATCATTTCATTGAATTAATAAAATGCTAGGAAGGAATCTGTCATATTGCTTAATACAAAAATACCATCAGAATTGAAAGTCTTCCTATTTTGGAAAGGACAAACTCAATTCTGAGATATAACACTATTTTATTTTCTACCTACTTATCCACTTTCAATTATTTATATTTACTTTTAGTAGAATCTCAAGTAAAACAGATTAAACATAAAGATCATTGGGGGCTGGGGGTGGGGCTCAGAGGTAGAGCGCTCGCCTAGCACATTCGAGGTGCTGGTTCAATCCTCAGCACCACATAAAAAATAAATGAATAAATAAAATAAAGGTATTGTGTCTGACTATAACTAAAAAAAAATTTTTTTAAACATAAATATCATTGATTTCTTTAATTCCATTGAACTTAATGGAAGATAGTACATTGTGAAAGTCTTTGTTTTTTCTGAAATGTGTCTGTTTTAAGGAGTGAAATTATATTTGCAAATATGGAAGCTAAATATTATCAAAGGTCAAAGATATCTCTATAGTTCAAAGAGCATTTTTATATCAATTAGACTGTGAGTCAATTAATAAACATGTATTTTATTTAGATAATTTTGTCTCTGTTCTTGAAACATTATCGTAAACAAATGCCTGGCAAAGCCACCTCTAGTAACATTCACAAGATTACAAGTTTCAGGGCCGTGTCCCTAGCATCTCTGTCCTGTTTAAATAATCTCCATCTTTTATCTCCCAAATTATCACCATCTTGTTCAATTTACCCATCTATGAAATTTACTGAGGTAGAACACGATTCCCTTCAAGGCTCAAATGAGATAAAAACAAACTGCCTATTTTCATCCCAGATATTAGCAAAGGTTCTAGTTTTTAAAGTAATCCTGAGACAAGGGTGGGGTACATGGAAATATTTAACTTACTGAGGGAATGACCAGAAAAACCACAAAGTAGTGATACCTCTCATATGTAGTCTTTTTGCCTCTAACGTTTTATTGTGAATTATGTCCAAACTTACACAAAAATTGAAAGAATCATACCTTATTTACCACCTCAGCTCTACATTGTTTCTTAGAATCACTTTATCATCTACCTGTTCATGTATCCATTCATGAATGCAGCATAATTTTTATGCATTCGAGTGTGGGTTGTAGATACCACTACCCATCACATTAAAACCCTTTGATACAATTTTTATCTTGTAAATTTAAAAAATTATGGTCTGTAAAGTGCGCAAATCTGAACTGTACCATTTGAAAAGTCATAAGAAATGCATACAGCCACATGGCCTGAACTACTGTCTGTCACCCCAGCACGTTCCCTCTTGCCAGTTCTCAATTTCTACCCTTTATGCACAAAGGCAATCACAGACTTCCTCATCAGATGGTAGCTTTGCCTAACACAGGACTCTATGTGGGTGGAATCAGGACACAGGTCTTCTTATGTAAGGCTTCTTTCATTCAACATGTCAGAAGAGCATTCGTTTACGTTGCTCAGTAGTGTTCCACCATATTTGTGTAACACGTTTTTGTTGATAGCTAACTTAAGTTTATCTCTGAAAGCCTGTATTCCCTAATAGCCCTAAACTAGCCTTTTCACATTCTCATACAGGCCTTTGGGGGATATAAGCTTTGATTTCCTCTGAGTCAATTCCCAGGAGTAAAATTCCTGGGTCATGAGTAAATATGCTTTAAATTTTATTTAAAGAAAACGTCTAGAAAATTTTCAGGTACTGTTATCATTTTACAGTGGCACCAACAAACTTTGAGTGTTCAAATTGGTCCACATCCTTACCAGCATGATGCTGCCACACTGCTTTTAAAATTTTAACTAGATTATAGCTTCTTTTAAATATGGTACATCATATCACATTGTCCTGGACAGCTTCGTGAGATAAATAATTAGGTTGAAGTGAATTTAGGTTGAAGTGGAATAATTATGCTAGAACTGTGCTAACAACATGTAGTAGCTTTGTTAAGTGTCAAAATGATTGTTAGTGGGTCATTGAAGCATGGACTACTAAAATCTTCTGAATCTAACTGTGGTTCCTCTCTCCACAGCAACTTCTTAGAGGCTGGCATCTTAGTATTCCTTATATGTTTAATACTTTTGTTGAACTGATTTCTGCAGTTATATAGGAATTATGCCAAAATTAAAGCTAAGTGCAAAGTTCATTGATAAGAAGGAACCATGCCTGTCCACCATCCTCCCGAGTGCCTAGCACAGGATGCCATACCTGAGGCACAGGTTGAACTCAGTGTGTATTTTCTGATGAATAAATGATATATCTGGCAGATGATCCTAGTCATTCTTTCTCTAGCTCTTCTTTATCTGAAAAAAAAAAAATGGTGATTACCTTCCAGAGTTCCTTTGAAATTTAAGATAATATTTATAAAAGTACTTTTACACAATGTTGAATACATAGTAAGTACATACTCTCCAAGTATATTTTTGAACTACTTCTCAGAAATGAAATTATTCTTATGAGATCTAAGTTGCCTTTTCTTCTTGTCGCTGCTTTCCTTTTCTTTACTTGTGAAATCTGATCTAATCTCATAGATACTTACCCTAAATTCCAGCGTTCTACTGTAAATTCTAGCTTTCTATGAGGACTGCTGCACATGCACCATGAACATCTTCAAATTCGGTGTGCCCCTGTTCCCCGTGGAACCATCATATATCCAAACAGTTGCCAGTTTCTTTGTGAGTCCTTCTTTTCCTTGTGACATTTGCTTGTCAAATACAGTAAGTTCTCTTTGTGTGACAAATTTCTATTTTATTTCTCTCCCCTTCTCCATTCCAAATTTCAGTACTCTGATTAAGATCACTCCTTACTCATGAATTCTATTATTGAAATGGCTTCCCACTGAAGTTTCTCGTCTCTTGTCTTTACTGTCTTTCCATACACTTTGCCACAATTAATCTCCCTAAAGTATAACTACATTCTTTTTACTCAGGCCTCGAAAAATTCAACAAATGCCTGGCATTTGCTTGTCGAGAAAATTCAGATCATTTCATCCAGTATTCGGTTCTCTTACCAATAGCCTCACCCAACCCTTGTAGTCTCCGAATTTCATCATTTTCTTAAACTCTTGTTGAAAAAAACAGCAGCAGCTATTACCCATGGATGACCTATCACTTCATAACTACTCAGACTGGCCTTGGTAAGGGAATGTATCTTCTTTCTTCTCTAGTCCAAATTCTGTCTCTCATCCAAGATCAAGATGCATGACACAAACCTTTCCATGTCCCACTAACTAAACAATCTCATTTTCTCTGAATATCGCTAAGTTTATATTTATATTATTCCACTTCTCCTTTCCTATGTGAGGTGCCAGATTTTTATGCCATTTGATTAAATGGTGAGGTTACCAGTACACTGGATCTATGTATGTTTTAGAGTTAGGCGAGCAGAAGTTCAAGCCTCAGCCCAACTGTTTATGACTAAGTGAACTTAGGCAAAGAAGTTGACCTCAGGCATATTGTCTGCAAAAGCAGGTATAAAAGTAACCACATATATATGAGTAGTAACGATTAATTGTGCACATAAATTACCTATCACACAGTTGACAGGTATTTTTTCAAGCTTCATAAGTGCCAGCAAATTTCACATTCCCACTTAGTGCTCACAGCAATTTTGCATAATAGATTTAATGTCACTTAGCATTTGAAAAAACTGAGGTTCAAGTCTTCTGTGTAGTGTCAGAGAGACCATAGGCTCTTTATTCATGCTTGTATCCCTTATAACACCATGCCATGTATATAACAGTGCTCAGTTAAAAGCTGGGAATGAATGAATACAATTATTAAGAAACAAAGAAAGTTACTGAATTCTGATGGGAAAAAAGATTAAGAAATTAGGTACACCAATAAGCCAATTATAATTAACCTATTATTCTGTATTCCTTTATGATGTGAAGAAGGCCATCAGGATGCCTATTTAAAAGTGATTCTAAATTTGGAATGGTCTTTAAAAAAAGGAAATATGAAACTACTATTCTGCTATAGAAAAAGCACACTTAATATGTCTTAGGTAAATAATCCGAAACACCTGGAGGGCAGTACTGACAAAAAGACCTGGCTACAATCACGGGTAACAGCTGACATATGGGCTTGCACTACAACACAAAAACAGAAGAATGAAAGAAAAAACTAACGTAATATTGCTGTAAGCTCAGAGGAACCATGATACTGAACAGAATTTCACCTCCAAAGCTCTGGTCAGTTCTGGATATGATGGTATGTAATAGTTGTAAAACACTGGAGGCATTTCTGAGGAAAGCAATAAAAATGAGCCCAAGAGGAGTCAGATATAGGCTGAATCTACGCCTTGCCTCTGTGTGCAAATGGAGTGTAAAATTCAGTCCCAACCATTTATTTCCATTAACACAGCAGCACAGAACAGATCAGCTTGGAGAATCAAACCATTTTGCAAACGTCTACATTTGTGTGTGCAAACTTACTAAAGCTCTGAAAAATCAATATATGGTTTCTTTTTAGAGTTTAAAAGCTAGAAGAGATGGGCCATTTTCCAGTTTTCTCTAGATATAACTCAAGTCAACTCATATATATTTTGTTTTCAATGAAAGTTTTACCTGCATAAAGAGTACACCAATCCGGAAAAAAAATTAATATTAACTAGGAAAAAAAGAGTACATTGCTAAAGAAGGAACACAGTGTCTAATGGTATAAGAGATTGAGTTCTCCCACTACCTACCTGGATTCAATCCCAGCTCCACGAAGTACTTAGCTATGTTGTCCTTGGGAAAATTATTAAGCCTAATTGGACCTCAGTTCATTCATACAGGTTAATAAAGATTATTTAGTCTTTATTATCTATTCAAACTAATATACCTCATGTATACTAATACACCTCATGAGTGTCCAGTACAAAATTGGCATTCAATGTGTAAGTTTTTACATACTATTTTTCAAAGTAGGCTTAAACCAAATGCTAGAACCCGCATACAATATGACTGCATGACTGATGTGATTCTACAATAGACACCATCAGAAACATGAGAAATCATACCCCATCTATGTATATGAAAGTGCATAAATGCATTCTACTGTTATATGTATAACTAATTAAAACAAATTTAAAATTTCTAAAATTAAAAAAAACTAAAGGATGGTGAAGAGTAGAGGAATTTATAAAAAAAATATAGTCATAAATTCATAATCATTCTGGTTTGAGGTTAAAATTGTGGCACTGATTTGACATTAGACCAATGGCACGAATTCCTTGCTCTGGTTGACTATGCCTGAGTTTCTTTAGATCTAACAATATTCATTTTCTTATGTCAAATGATTTTTATGATCATCCAATCATATGAAACAAGTAAACCTATAAAAGATTATTTTATTATTATCATCAGCACATGTCAGAATATACAGTGGTTAACAAATGTTCAGCAAATGTTGATGTTACATGAATTGCACAACAAATAGACCATTCTCAGGTACTTATTGATTTTAAATGAGGAAGAAAGAAGAATTCACATAGCTAAAAGAAAGCAATGCTTATAAGTGTCATTATTGATCAATTTGTTTTATTTTAATTTTGTAGATAGTTACCTCTAATTTTTACTTTTCCATATATGTAATCAAGTGCTTGTATATAAAAAATAAATAGTCAGATACTTTTGTCATTTAGAAAAGCCTAGATCCTCCTCACCACGAAAACTGAAAAGAAAAACAATATGTAGAGTCACTGAATTTAAATGACACCCAGTCTATTATATGTCAAGCTATCAGATCATAAGTTTCAGCCGGTTCAGAAGTGAGACACCTGGATAACATCCAAAATGTATTTAAGTCAACAAACCCAATTCACTCTCCCACAGATACTGTCTAGAGCTGATTGCTGGGAGCAAAACAGGCTAATTTTAAAATGAGCCTCTCTACGATGAAACATTACGAAGCAAGAACACATTTTGAAGCACAGAAATACTATTTCATGTAAAGCCATATTTTGCTTCTACAGAATAGCAAATACATAAAATTTATTATTCCAAGAATAGACTGAAAATGTGAACAAAAGAGAGGACTTACATAAGTCCCCACGGGTGAGTTCTTCAGGCAGCCATGAGAGCAGGGAGCAGGAACGTGCTGGGGGAGTGGGGTTCCTGATGCCACTTGCATGGAGATCCAATACTCTGGCTGGCAATTGGGCGATGTGGTGATCTGGCAATCAGCCCCCATTTTAAATTCATACAATAGGTTTTAATATATTTTCCAGACATGAGTTTCTAGGTGTCTCTTTCCATGGGAACTATTTCAATTTTCAAATATCCTTCCAAGTTTTGAATCTGTATCTACTCCTTCTCTTTATAATGAAAACCATGTATTATGTTTCCAACATCCAGCTCAAATACTAAGATTTACAAGATCATTTAATGATCCAGTTGACTTACTTTATTTCCATATGGTAGCACCAGAAATATACTTTATAGAACACAGTTATTTTCCTTATGGCATTAAACATAGGAGGTTATTAAATTTTAACACCAATAATAATAACACTAGAAATTTTTATTAAGTGCCTGATGTATGCTAACAAATGTGGTATAACATTTTATAATTGCCTGACATTTTTGTATTAGTCTATCTGACCCTCATAACAGTTCTATAAAATAAAACAGATGTCATTTTCCCCATTTTAAATTTGAAAAATCTCCAAAGTCAACACCATAATACTTAGTACTAAAATGGTAATAGCATTCCTAGTAAGGTCAAGAATAAGAGAAGAATGCTTTTTTTTTGTCATCCTTGTATAGCATTATCCAGAAATTTCTACCTAACTAAGTATAAACTCTGCATTTTCATAGCATGTGATATTTATTGCTCACATATAAAACTCATCAAATTATTTTAAAAACCTTAACAACAACAAACCAGCACCATTGCTGTTAGATTTAGATTTGGCTGCAAAAAAAAAGCAAGCTACAAACAATGGCTTAAACATGCAAAGTTTGTTCTGTCATGTTGGCAGGTAGACAGCATGGAGGTAGATGGCAATTTCCCCAAATCATCAGGGAGCCACTCTCTCCCAATTTTCTACTCTGCTATGCTCAAGGAATAGCAGAGCTCCCCAGGTTGCCTCTTGGATCTAGTAATCTCTGCATTCCAGGCAGCCAAGTCCAAGAACCACTGTGTAGAAGCCACATGACATTTCCATTCCTATCTCATTGACCACAATTTACTCACATGGTCACACTGAATGGCAACAGAGGCTGAGAAATGTCTTTATTCAAGATGGCTCTGTGTCCAGCTACAAAGTCAAGTGTTATGCTAAGGAAGAAGGACAGGATGCACCAACTAAAGTCACTGCCTCTGTGACTCTGCCCCTGGATAGAGCCAATCCCACCCTCTGCTTACTGCTCACATTCAGGAAACTCACACCGTTGTTCATACTTTCTCTAAATGGAGCTCTTCTCTAATACCTATACCCTTCTGATTGGCCTCCTACCTCATTGACCTCTCCTTCGTAGCCCATCTTCTGGTTGCTTGTTCTTCATCCAACTTCTGATCGCCATGCACCAAGCATTTATTCTTTCTAGATGATCTCATCTACTCCCAAGGATTTAATATGAGCTCTATGCTAATGATTCCAAAAATTAATGACTCCAAAAGTTAGTCTCCACACATATCTCTTTCCTGAAACCATTCTTCACTTGTCCAACTGCCCTGCTTGGTTATCCAACAACAACTATAAAGTTAATAAATCCCAAACACAGTTTTTCATTTACAACCTGCTGAAAGTCTGTTTCTTTTCCTCCTTTTCCTGGTTCAGACAAAAATCTGGGAAGTTTCCCCAGATTCCTAACTGTCCCATCCCCGCCATCCACTCTGCTATTAACTCCTGTCAACTTGATACCAATACCTCCTTTCAGCATGCCTTAGGATGAATTGAAAACCAAAGGGGCCCCTATGCATCCAAAGGAATCATAAGAAAGAACTTCCACATCTGCACCAGGGGGTTGAACTAAACAGCCTGGAATATCTCCAACTAGGATGATGTGGCATGAGCACCCCTTTTTACGAGTGTCTCTCGATAAATGTGTATCATTATAAAGAGAAAGAAAAACATGTGAGTCATAACTAAGGTTTCATATATTTGTCTCTACACCTGAGACATATCTTAACATAATCACATCCATCAATCATCATGGGCCTGGATGGAAAGAAGGGGAACCTAGGAAGCACTGGATGTTCTTCTCTCAGGCTTCCGCTTGTTCTTTGTGCATATGTTTCCCTACTTCTTCAAGGCAAGGAATATTATGTAAAGATGTAAGTCATATAAACCAGGACTACAGAAGCTACTTGGTTCTTCTTCTTTTTCTTTTATTTTTAAAAATTTTTTTTAAATTTTAATTTGTTATATATGACAACAGGATGCACTACAATTCATATTAAACATATAGAGCACAATTTTTTCATATCTCTGGTTGTACACAAGGTACAGTCACATCCTTTGTGTCTTCATACATGTACTTAGGGTAATGATGACCATTGCATTCCACCGTCTTTCCTACCCCTATGTCCCCTCCCTTTCTCTCCCTCCCCCTTTCCCCTTTGCCCTATCTAGAGTTCATTTAATCCTCCCATCCCCATCTCCCCCCCCAACAGCATATTATGAATTAGCATCCTTAAATCAGAGAAATCATTTGACATTTGGTTTTTTGGGATTGGCTAATTCCACTTAGCATTATATTCTCCAGCTCCATCCATTTACCTGCAAATGCCATGATTTTATTCTCTTTTAATGCTGAGTAATATTCCATTGTGTATATATACCACATTTTCTTTATCCATTCATCTGGCCAATTCTTCTTTTTCTATAAATAAATGTCCTCAAAGCCAACCCTGGAGATTTAAAGGAAAGAATCCTTAGTACAGGTATAATCTTCAATACCTTGCACTCTGTGGGCCTCCTTCCGGTCACTATTGCAAAAATGTGTCTGCTATAGGTATTCCCTCCAAGAATTCACTGGGCCATGTCACCTGTGGTACCCAACACAGGCCCTTCATGCTTTTGATCCTGTCATATCATTTGCAAAATCAGGGGTTCAGGACTGGGCATGCTGTAAATGTCCTTCTACTCTGACAAATGGGAGAAATCACTGGAGGCTACATTTCAGCCATCTAGATTGCAGTTCACTTTGCCACTGATAAAGCCGGACTCTGAGCAAGTCAGAACAAGGCTCCCCAAGCCTGATGAAATTGCTAAAGCTGAAATTTACCCATCCAGATACTGACACAGACTCTACTCTCCTTTATCTACAAATTTAAAGATAAAACACCAAGGAAAGTAGTATTCAAATAATGATCAATAGATCAGTATACTTGCATGATTTCAAGTTTTATGTGTAAATTTCAACCTAAGTCTGGAGAGGAGTTGCCTAGAGCTTATAGCAAAAAAAAAAAAAAAAAGGTGATATTATAACCCCAAATTTTTACCTAGATGTATTGTCAACTTTTTAAAAATAAATTGCATCTTTCTTTCTAAAAGGATACAAGTCACTTAAAGATTTCATATCAAAAAATTGACACACATTAAATACATATATACACATTAAATACACATTGAACACCCAGACCTCCCACAGCAGGTACTGTCTACTTCGCTATCCTTTGACCTGGGCTTGGTCTTGTTACTAACATTAGCCAATAGGATGTTAGCAAATGCTATGCAAATAGGATTGTGCAAATCATTTTGTACCCTTGTTCTCGTCTTTGGTCATGAGAAGAACATGCCTCAGGAAGTTGCTGGTCTATAAAAGATGAAGACAAATAGAAGCCAACTCTTAGTCTGAATCCAACTTTAACAGTTGTGCAAAGATCAGCTTCTCATCAACTGATCTCATGTCCTATTATGAATTAGCATCCTTAAATCAGAGAAATCATCTCATGGATGAGAACTAAATAATCTTGTTTTGATCGCTGAGGTTTTTAAGGTTGCTTGTTACATGGCATTCTTATAGCAATATTTGACTAATATGCTTTCCTTCTGTGTATATTAAGACAAGGCACTTTGCTTGAAAGAAATGGTGCATTTTGTCTGGGAGTGTAGCTTGGTGTTAGAGGGTTTGCCTAGCATGTACCAGGTGCTGGGTTCCCCCCTAATACTGAAGGAGACAGGAGAGGAGAGGATAAGATAGGAATAAAAGAAAGAAAAAGAAGGAAGGAAAGAAAAGGAGCGAGAAAAAGGAAGAAATCATTCTTTTCAATTCTGAGAGCAGTAACAAAAAAGAAGCAGAACACTTAAAATGTAGATATCAAGAAGAATAAGTTGGTCTCAACAGCCCTGAAAATGTATTTCAGTAACTCTTCAGTAACGGTTATTATTACACCTATTTTGTAGATTAAAAAATAGGTTCAATAACTAATCAGACAGTGGTTAAAAAACAGAATTTCTGTTTAGGATTCCTGGTTCTAAATCCTGTATATCTCCAAGAAATCTCTTCTCAAATATTACAATCAGAAAATATGCCATGTAGTCTCTACACTTTAGGGAATACTATGCTAAGGAATTAAATAAAGATATGCTCTAAAGAAGGCATCTCCAGGATCATGTCAAGTCACTAAGTCATTGATTGATTAGTCTTTTCCTCTATGGAAATATCTAGAAGTTGAGTGAAAGGCATTTATGCAGTATTTTCTAATAAAATCTTAGAGACTAGATGAAATAGAAGTTCCTCAGTGAGAAGGAGGTGAAATCTCCACGTCAGAACACCCACCTTGAAGACACAAACTTATTCTTACTTTCCAAGATAAAAATTGGAGTTTTCTCATGGACGATACTTATTTGTTTTTAAAAACTCTCTTTATTTAGGACATATGGCCTGCAGCTGACTCAGGAATGATTATCCCTCCTGCCATTGGATGTATATTATTATGCAAAACTCTCCTGATCTCCGCATCCCCCAGCCATGTAGAGTTGTCTCTTCCATTCTCCCATCTCCAGGGACTACAGAGACATTTAGTGAATTACTTTTTCTCCAGCATAAACACTTGGCAGGGACAACTGCACTCCCAGAGGCTCTCCTATTTTTCATCTGTGTAATGACCTTACTCATCAGAGAGTTGGAGGGTTTCGGAGTTTGGCCCCAGCTGGATATTATGGGGGAGAATGTTGAAAGCATTCTTGCTAGGAGAGTCCAAATAGGACTGCCAAGGAAAGCTTTCAATTCGTGAAATGATTCCTTGTCCCCTTCCTGTCCAGTTACAGATGGATCTATATTTAAAGTAATAAAATTATTAGTATCTACCTTCAATACCAGTGAAAGGAAGTTTAATCTGGGCCACACTGTGATCCTGCTATCCAGGCCACAGTTGACTGTTCTGTAGACGTCTGTAGGGGAGGATGACTACAGACTTGGGATTTATAAGTTATTAAAAATACTTAGATGAGTACACAGTGACAAAAACGTTGGGGACAGTCAGACTACTGCAGAAGATAAGCATTTGGAATAATTTTAAGCATGGCTGATTTGAGATTCTCCAAGTAGTTATCAGATTTCTGTTGAGAAGGATGTATACCCTTTAGACATCTTGTTGCTTCATATTGGATTAAATTCATTTTCAGTAAAGTAAGAGAAAAATATACAGATGAACCCAATGAACACAAAGTAGTTCAGAAATAACCTATCAATACAGAATTCAGCTATGCTATCACCTCACCCAGCTAAAATATTCACCCAAACTGGAACTAAGCAGAGAAGACCCCTTTTGTGGGAAATTAAGACTGGTGTGGCAGAATCTGCCCTCCTCTCTGACCCCATTTATTCTTATTTGTAAACATTTGTAAAAATTCTGATTTTACTACATCCAGAATTGATCAAATAAGATGTTTATAATCAAATTTGAAATGCCTTCTGTAATTCAAACTAAAAAACTTAAAATTCAGAGTTATATTTTCTTTGGTCTTATAAGATTACGTTCATATGGGGTTGGAGTTGTGGCTCAAGTGGTAGAGCACTTGCCTAGCATGTGTGAGGCACTGGGTTCCATCCTCAGCACCACATAAAAAAAATTAAATGAAGGTATCGTGTTCACCTACAACATATATATATATATATATATATATATATATATATATATATATATGTAAAATTACATTAATACAGGATTATATTTTCATACACAGAAGACTATGGAAATTTTCATTGCAAGAGCAACATATCTATGAACTGACTCATTCAAAATATTCTCCCAAGCTTCACCTCATCTAGAAGAGGAATGATGGTGACTGCCCCAGACTTGTGTGGACCACAGAAGGCCAGGGGACAGGGCTCACTTTATGCTCAGTACATTGAACTCCTCTGGGCATTTATAGTTTTAGATGCAAGGGCAATGAAGAAATTTAGAGTGAACATTTTACCCACCTAACCTTTACGATTGCCCTACTACTTTTTCTGGAAATACCATAATTGGGAGAAAATTATATAACATGATTATGTGTTTATGTCCTTTTCTTTTTTTTTTTTTTTAAAGAGAGAGTGTGTGAGAGAAAGAGAGAAAGAGAATTTTTTTAATATTTATTTTTTAGTTTTCGGCGGACACAACATCTTTGTTTGTACGTGGTGCTGAGGATAGAACCCGGGCCGCATGCATGCCAGGCGAGCCTGCTACCGCTTGAGCCACATCCCCAGCCCTCTTTTTCTTATATTTAATATTGCCCAATGCATTTTTCTTTTGAACTATTAAGAAATGCACATAACTTTCCCATCATTGTCTTTATTAGGTGCCTCAGGACAGAGAAAACAAGTATAATATATAAACATCTTTGACGTTGGACTCTCCGTGTATAGTTCAGACATCTTGGAGAGTCAGCTGGAAGTCTTTTTCCCTTGATTCCCTCTTTTCCACACCCTTTTCTCTCCCGCAGGGTCTTAGCTTTATCCTGCAGCTAGTCCTTTGATCCATCTCCAGTTCCGAACTAAGAGAAGAACAGGAGACCTTTCTTCTTCAGAGACCAACATTTATGAAAACAAACACATTCATTTCCCACTAATGTTCAGGGATGACACTGATTTGCTATAAGATCCCTCCTCACCCAGACTGACATAAACAGGACTAAAGAAACGAAGGGAGAAATAACCATGTTCTGTTCACATATATTTTCACCAAAAAAACACAAGATACGAAATGCTCAAGGATCTTGCTAGAGCCCAATCTCTGCATTCTGTAAAGTATAGCATGAAACTGTGCTATGAGTTTGGATCCAAAATGTCCCCCAAAAGCCTGTGTATCAGAGCCTTAGTCCCCAGACTGCTGCTGTTGGAAGATGGTGGAAACTTGAAGAGGTGAGGCCTAGTGAGAAGCCTTAGTTCATTGAGGGACATGCCCTGAAGAGGACAGTGGGACCCCAGCCCTTACTCACTCCTGGGCATGAGGTGAGTTTGCCCTCCAGGAGCCCCTCCTATGATGTGCCATCACATCTGCAAAACAATGGGGAAATCTGACCATGGATGGAAATCTCCAAAACTGTGAGCCAAAGTAGCCCTTTTCTCTTTATAAATTGACTGTTTTCAGTATTAGTTACAATAACAGAAAACTGACTAGCACAACCTGAAGGTACTTTTCCCAACAGAATTTGTTGTTATTTCTCATTTCAGAGAGCAAGATGTAGCAAAGATGATAAGCCTTGCCCTTAAAAGTGATAGATTTTCAGATGTAGAATTTTCCTCCATATTTGTAAAACAACACCTATAATTATCTCCCAAGACACTGACCAACATCTGTCCAAACTTGTATTGTTGTCATTGAAGAAATTGAATTCTTTTTCTTGAAATATATACATAGAGCTAAGTTTCTGAAGACCTTTAAATTCTCTGTAAAAATCTCCAATCTAACAAAATTAGAGTTAACAGTAACAATTGACTTTGAGTTAAATCCCTATTTTAAGGATTGGTTCTGATCAAAAATATCAAACATAAAAATATATAATTACTACATAAAGCTGAAATTTAATGGGCACACTAACCTTTTCAAAAATAATTTTTAGTGTGAACCAGGAAATAAGATTCTCACTTAGCAGGAGATTTTACTTTCACATTGTCCTATACATATAATAAGCTAAATGATATTTTTTAACTTGAACCAAGTGAGTTAAAAATAGTTGCTATTTTTTTTTTGAAATTCTAGAAGGACAGATCAAATGAAATAATAATGACTGAGGAGCATCATCTAATGCTAATTCTTAATACCTGAAAGAACAATTCCAATAGATGCAAACAATAACAAAATTCCCACTCAATGAAGGACACTTTGATTAAATGCAAACATGTGCAATTAGTAATGTTAAAAAAAAGTGTAAATGCCAATTCTAGCATGGTATAATAGAAGTTTAACATTGTACCACTAAGAAGCAGTGAATATGGAAAATTTAGTTAATTTCTATGAAATTTAGAGTCCATATGCATAAAATGGCCACTTGCTTAATCACTTCTTTTCTCTCTTGATTTTAAATTCTATGAGAGAGCTTGTCTCTTTAGTTCATTTTTGTTTCACAAGTATCCAGCATAATGTTTAGATCCTAACAGATACAGAATGAATTTGAAACCCTTCAGCATTCAGTCAAGGTTTACTGTGAATCTCCTGTGGTCCAGACACACAAGTTTTTGGGTATAGGGTAGGTGTCAAGGGACAGAAGAATCCCTATCTTTGTGCAGCTTATATTCTAATGGAAAAAAACAATTTTAAAAGCAAATAGGAAATATTTATGCCAAAAACAAATCCAAAGCTAGAAAGGAGCCTATGAAATGTTATATATTGGGGGTAAGGCTACATTTTGTGTTCAGAAGGCTAGAAAGTCTTTGGTGAGAAGTTGACTCTGAAATAAAGATCTGAAGGAAGTTGACTGCTCCCCACCCAGCTATTTTGGAAGAGACCAGCCCAACCTGAAAGAGCAGAAATTATCAAGACCCTGAGGCAGGAGTCTCAAGAAAATTCACAGGAGCCAGTGTGATTTCCTATTAATGGAGGAAGGGAGGTGACGTCAGAGAGATAAAGGGGAAGGATGAGTGTCTAAGACTTAATGAGACAGGAAACTGCCAGAAGGTTCTGAGCAGAAGAATGAATGATCTGACATATATTTGAATAGGATCACTCTGGCTATGGTAGAAGAAGCTGCCGGAACGCCAGGGTGGAAGTGAAATCAACACCTACCCATGGCATTTTCATAAACATGGCCCAAAACTCTCTGTGATGAGCCAAACACAGACCTGGCACTAATTGCCACCAGTCACCAAGACAGAGCTGTTACTATTCCTGCAGGTAACG
This sequence comes from Callospermophilus lateralis, assembly GCF_048772815.1. Taxonomy (NCBI): domain Eukaryota; kingdom Metazoa; phylum Chordata; class Mammalia; order Rodentia; family Sciuridae; genus Callospermophilus; species Callospermophilus lateralis. The sequence continues at coordinate 125,108,796 of NC_135312.1, read as the reverse complement.
ACTGTACTCTTCTCAAAGACACATACACCAAGCCTACGTTGTTACTGTTAACAGTCCCACGAGACCACACCTCTTTTATGGCAGTCTGGGAGCTGGAAGGTTGAACTAACATGAGTGACAATAATCCACGGGTTTCCAAAAGAGTAGAAACAGCCCTGGCACTCCAGGCAAAGTGAGGCGGCCACCCTCTCCACCAGGCCTGCCTGTACCCCAGGCTCTTACTCACTTAACAGCCAGGTCATGAGGAAGCTGGGAAGTCAGCTTTTATCAAAATGTTTATATCTAAATTTCACAGCTGGAGCATCTAGGGGCAGCCGTTCACATCAACAGCTTCCAACAAAACACACAGGGATGCTTTACACTCACTCCATGCCTGGTATGTTTTCCTGAGGAAAAGCTAAAAAGCTACATGAAACATGGCAAAACCCATGAACCCTCGTTAAATTTCTCCTTAAACCACCATTATTAGACATTAACAAGGGTGGTATTATCCTCTGAGGAAGTAACTGCTTAGTTTTGTTTCTGCTTAACAAGAAAGAATCTGGCTACTTGAGGGAGGGCAGTTCCAGCAATCCCAATTTTGCAAATGACCTACTGAGCCAGTGGCACATCCGTCCCCTTCTGTCCTCTTCCCCTTCCACACATGTTGAAGACCTCTCGATCCCAGGGTTGCCCTCACTCCACTGAAGCTCCCAGGATGCTTTGCAGCAGGCTTTTCAATAGCACTTCACTGAGTGACTATGTTGTGCCCAGTGCTATTGTGGACACTAATGATACAACAGGAAGCCAGCTAGGTACTGCTCTCTGGGGGCTTGCTTTCAAGCACCTGTGGAGGTTAAGGGAGAGGGAAAGGGAAGACCAGGAGAGAGCAGCCCACCTCCACACATGCTCCCAACCACCTTCTCCCTTGGCCTTCAGTAGAGGGTCAACTGTAACCTTCTTTTAGAAGGAAAACACTTGGGCATAGTCCAGGCCTTCTAAAATGTTGATGAATCACGGTTCTCTCCCTGGGATCTGGTCACCCACCACATCTAGGTGCATCTGCAGCTGTACATATGCTGCTGCACAGAAAGAGGAGGTGACGGGAGACAGTGGAGACATGTTGGAACTTTGTTCATAATAAAAAAAAAAAATAGAATCCAGAAATATCAATTTTTAATCTTTAGAAGTATTTTTCTTAAACTTTGTGATGTTATTTTCTTTTGAATTACTGATTTTATCATCATTCTGATTTTTAGCTCCTACAGTACCTGCATCATCTGGAGCTAATGTTTTCCAGAGAATGTTCCTGAGAGGTGCATGTAAGATGCTATTGGTTGCCTACTTATCCCTTCAGCCTTCTTCCTTTCTACCAAAACCCAAATTTTACCCAGAGATCCCCATTTAATGTGCTGGACAAAGTAGCATCCTGTACTCCAGAATTCATATTTTGCCTTAGTCAGCTTAGGGCCTTCCCAGGGAAGAGTTCACACTTTCAGGGTGAACAGGTAATCTAATATGGCTTCATCAGACTACACAGAAGTTGTCTCTGGTTGGGAAAAATTTTTCTTCTTTTTTTTTTTTTCCTACTATAGAAAAAGAAGAGATTAAAGTTAACACTGAGAAGTAGAAACTGAGCCCACCATTGAGCTCTTCAATAAATTAATCCTGAGGATGTAGAAGATAAGTGTCTTCATTGTCCAAGCCAATCTAATTCAGGTGGTCCATTACTTGCAGCCTAAAGCATTCAATCAGATGCACACTGGAATAGTCACAGCTTTGGGTAACTGCAGGATTTATTTGCAGTTCAGGTTCCAAATAGGAAGAGATTTTTCACACCACAGAATCTTTTTAAACCACTTTAGTTTTTTTGTGTTGAAGAAAGTAAACTCACCAGAGCACAGAAATCTGATCCTGCTAGAAAACATAGACAGAACTCTCAGGCTAACTTTGTTTGTTTGTTTGTTCTGATTAGTTACAAATGAGAGTAGAGTGCACTTTGACACATGGTACATAAATGGAGTATAACTTTTCATTCTTCTGCTTGTGCATGATGTGGAATTACCCATTGTGTAGTCATATGTGCATATAGGATAATAATGTCTGATTCATTCTATTATCCTTCCTACCCCCATGCCCTCTCCCCTCTCTTCACTCCCCTCTGCTTTCCCATTCCTTGGTTTATACACAAAGGACTTAAAATTGGCATACTACAGTCTCAGGTTAAATTTTAATAGTGCAGATCACTGCATTATAGTATTGTTTTAGATACTTAAAGATGGAACTTATTAGGGCATAAATAAAGACTGTGTTATAGAAAAAGGATTATGAAACAGAAACTCTGAAGACAGCATAACTGTATAGGACAAGAATAATGTAAGCTATAGGAAGAGAAACCAGACTGGACAGTAAATATTTCCTAAAACTTCTGGTCCCATTATTTAATGAAGAGGAATAAGACACAGATTACAGAATCTACTGTGTATTTATACCATAAAATAAATCTAAGCATATGTGTATGACAAATTGTTTTTCTTATAGATTATTCAGTCATTCTCAGCCGATCCTATACTTAAACCCATAAATAAACTCTGTTTTGTTATCCGTAGCCATATAGATAGATTAGGGTAAATCTTCTCTGGTATGCTATCTGCAAAGATGGCTTTTTAAATTTCTTCCATCCCTGAAACACATGTTTCTGGAAAGCGACTTTGCCACTCTTCTCCAGGTAGGATTATCTGTCTCCCCCTGATATGGGCTGACCCTGTCTCGTGGCTTGCTAAAGCCAATAGAATGCCACAGATGGATCCTGTGACTTCAGAGAAAATGTGCATCTTCCACTCTTGGTCTTTTGCAGCCCTAAGACCACCATGTAAGCAAGCCCAGGCTGGCCTTCTTGGGGATGGGACATAAGGAAAGAGACGTTGAGTAAAAATCAGGTCTCAGATGTGTTACTGAGACCAGCTGGGATCAGCAAGGCCCGACAGACTCACCAACTGACAGCAGCCACATCAGTAACACTTAGGAGTCCTACAGAAATAACACCAGCTGAAGCCAGCACACATTGCAGAAGTTTGAACAAATAAATTATTTTTAGTCAGTAAATTTGGGGTAGAAAACTGATAATCCTTTCTGTCTACTGAAGTCATAATTCTAGTGCAAAATCAAGTGCAAAAATATATCTCTTGCAAGATTCTATCTTAAAGAACCTTTTTACTTTTCCCTTTTTTTTCCTGCTTGATGTGCAACATGTTATGTTATAAATAAATGTCTTCAAAAGGCCTCCAGGTGTTCTTAAGAAAGGAGCCATCCTGGAAGGACCATGACCTCCCCTCAGTGGAAGGTCCAGTTCCCTCCTTTCTATTCCTCTGACCTGTCCCTTGACTCCATGAATACCAACCCCTTTACTCCCACCTGCCTGCCACAAGCCACAGGAAATACTTTCATGATTGAAGTTGGGATGATGGACATGTGCCTGTCTCCAGCCATAGCAGTCTATGGTGGCGCCATGACACTGACCATCAGTACAATCATTAAAGTACACTACGCAGCAGGCTTTGATGAGGAGGCATGAGAACTGAAGTACGTATGTTGCTTAGTTAAAAGTTCAAACGACCAACTTGCAAGTCCATCTTCCTATCCCTATAACCAATTGATTTAAAAGTGAACTGGCAAGGGTGTCCTTAGTGGACAGAGTTATTCTCTCACACTGATTTCTGACTCTTGCATCTGTCTCCCCTCTATGCCCTGATAGAAGTGGGTTTAGATTCCATTGCTCACTTCACTTTGAAGTTTTAAAAAACTCCAGTCAATTCTTAAATATTAATCTCTGAGCTAATTCCAAGGTGGGGAGCCTCTTTCTGGCATAAGCCTTATGCTGGATGCTCACCCTAGCAGCTCAAGACTCCATACTAAGATTTCTCCTCAACCTCTGCACCACTGACAAGAGCTCTTTGTGGTGGGAGGCTGTCCTCCTCGTGGGAGGGTGTTTAGCAGTACATCTGGCCTTTACTCAATTGGTGCCAGTATCTCTCCCTCAAGTTGTGAAACTAACAATCCAGATATTACCAAATGTGCCCTGGGAGGCATGAGATCATCTTCTGTTAAGAATTACTTCTAGACTCTGCTAGATATTGCCCCCCAAGGTGATAAAAATTGGCCCCTAGCAGGGTAGAGGGGCAAAATATTTTAAATGACCTAGTGGTGTGGACCTCTATGGGGCCATTGCACATACGATGCAGTATATCTGTGATATCCAACTTGTGGAGAAGGGAGAAGTAAATTAGTCATGTAAAAATGACTCCTTGGGAGACTGGTAATGAAGAGAGTTAGGGAAACATTGCTCTAGACCAACTGTGGGTTCTACCCACAGTAGAAGAGGTTCTACCCCTCTTCTCTGTCACTAATTTCATAGGAATAGGAACTAGAGGGACAAGGTCTTTTTCCTTAGCTCCTTGACTGTTAAATTCCCTTTGCCATCACCAGCATCCAAAGGCGGACCTCTTGGGGATGGTGGCCTGGGTGGTTGTTTACAGATTCCCACTCTGTACCTGTGATGCAGGTAAGATACCTTTCACTAGTGGTTAAGCACACAGCAACTTTCTTCTTGAGGCCCTCAGCCCCTGGGAAGTTTTCATGGGCAGAATTCTTTAGAGATAGCTTTCGTGTGGTTACCCATATATGTTCCGTTATCAAGGGAGATCACCCCAGTGTTTCTGCCCAGCAATGCAGTGGTTCCACAAAACTCCTACCTCCACACCTCAACCAAAGCAAGCCTATCACTGGCCTCTGGTCCAAACTCCAGGGAGCCCATATCAGGGTCTGCAAGGAATGCTCTAGCTCTCTACTTTGATAGCAATACAAGGGACAGCCTCAGAAAAAATACAACTCTCACTCAACAAGCCTCCAGGAGTCCTGGAGAGAGACAAAGGACTGCCTCAGGGAGTTTTCTGGGGGAATCTCAGAGCAGCACTGATTTGCATTGTGGAGGAAAAGTCTCTCCCCGCTATTACCGTGTATTTTCTACTTGTCTCCAATGAGAGTACCTTCCCTTATGTGGGCTGGGGGTAGATATGAAGGGTTGATTGTTTGACACCTTTTAATAAGTATTTTGGGGACCTGTCTAAAATGTCTCTGTAGAAGATTTTGTCTCCAATTTGGGGATGTCACTTAAAGTTCTGAAACAACAGGACATCACTCTATGAATACTCATTTATGCAAGACATTTGGGTTACACACACATGTATACAACCCATCGGGACTATAGAGGAGGAAAAGATTTAGGCCAGTATTTCCAAGTAGGCTGAAAAATGAGGGAATTATTAAGAGTTCTGCTGACTGATTAGTATTCTCTTCCAGTCATTCAGCAAGCATTTAAGGAGTGCCTGTCGGAAGCATCCAAAGATATAGCAGGCAACAAGAAAAGTAAGGTCTCTGCTCTGCTGGGGAATAGGTAGCAAGGAGCATAGCCACATTGCAAAGTGTAATTAGTGTGATGCAAACAATAAGACATTTCATGTAACAATGATTTAATGTGGGAGAGTGATTGAGGGTGGGGTGGGAATGAGAGGGTCGCATTGGATTGAGTGGCATTGAAGGGCTGGCTCTTTGTGGAGGAGACATTTGAGCTGAAACCAGAAGAACAAGGAAGAGCCAGTCTTGAGAAGACCTCGAGAGGAAGATCTCTACGAGAGGAACAGGAAGCACAGAATGGCTGAGCAGGAATGGGCTGGGCATGCTCCAGAGGGAGGGCAGCCATGGTGCTGGAGGCAGTGACGATGCAGTGCGAGGACAGAGATAGCAGGCGAGGAAGAGACGTGCTCCAGAGGACCTGGGCAGGATGTGTCCAGAGCAGGGTCACTCGGCTCACAGACAGAAAAAGAACCGTTCCCCACAAGTGTGTTCTTCGATCGTCTGGGTGCATGTAAAGCTTGAAAATGACAGATGTTCGTGGAACATGCTACTGAGTGTCTAGAAGCTTTCTATCACGGGAAGAGGAATAGGGACATTTATCAACGCTAATAGTCCTCAGCTCTGAAAATATTAGAAACCACTGCTGCCCTGACTTTTTGATTTTACATTTATTTGTACAAAACCAAGTTCCTATTCTCTTTTTTATTTTGAGGTGAAACAAAACTTTGCAAAAAAGAAAAAAAAAATGTGCACAGATTCACTATATATCTTTCTTGAAAGGACCGGATTCTGTTTACAGGAGACACACCTAAGCATAGTTGGTGGTACAATAGAGAAAGCAAGGTATTGCCCTCAGGCAAGTACCTTTGTGCTCTTGGTACAAAAATCTGCCAACCAAACGCAGTATCTGAGCATCCGCATCTGATATCATCAGGGATTCTTCACATTTACATTTCAAATGACTCTAAGTGGAAGAGCTGCACCTTATCACCTTAGCAGGCATAGGTTTTTACTAAGAGAGGTTATATAGACACTTATTCATAATGATATAAATTGAAAGCAAGCCGTTTTTATTGGCTGCTGCCAAAATCATCATGGAACTACCTCTAACTCACGATCAGAGGCTTATTTACCATAATCGACTTTCCCGTTGTTTTACCTTGGCTTTGACCCTGTACACCAAGCCCCATGCTCCTGAATTTAAAAGAGAAAGTGATTAATGGGGCAAGTGCAGAGACAGTCAAGCTCATGTACCCCGGTGGGGACACAGGAGAAGCCTGATAAATAATACACCCTACACTTCCCCACAGTCTCACTACCTCTCTCTGCATCTTAGAGGCAGCCCTTTAAATGAGAGGTCACTTATTTTAAAGCCAAATATACCTCTGCGCTACTTGAAACTCATTTATGCCATGGTCAGGAAAAAATATTTACATCTGAAAATGCTGAACCACGAAACTCTAGCCACAGGAAAGGTTACTTGTATAAAAAAAAAAATAGAAGTTGTATCAACATAATTTCCATAATCGTTCTTTCTTCTCCAAAAACAAACTCTTGCCTTAAGAGACTCACCGTGGGCATTTCTTCTGATCAAATTTCTCAATGAGTCAAATCCCAAGTCAAAAACTTCTGAGGCTCAACGTAAAAGTCCTTTAACTATGAAGAGATAATGACAAAGGAAATCAATTCTGAGAAGATAGACGAGAGGAGAACAATGGCTTTGTAAAATTACAGGACGACAATAGTGGATTTCAAATTCACTCTGCAGAGGACATGCAGAATTAGAAATGGAATATCTAGTTTCTAATTTCTTGGTAATCAGAAGTTAATGAGTAGTATAATTCACTTTTGTTTTCAAAGACCCTTTATGTCTCCCTCCCACTTCCCACCTATTATCTTTCCATTCTATTGCTCCCTGGGTCTACTCTGATAGCTATTAGTTTACTAGAAATTGTGCTCTTTCTCATAAGCAATAAAGTAAGTCAAGGCACAGGGACCTTGTGGAAAATTCAGTTAACGTGCCACTGAGTGTATTAACCAGGAAATGTAATAAGTGGCGTGTGGAGGAAAGCTATTGAAAGGAAGAGGTGAAAAGAACACCCTTATTGCCACTTAGGTGCCTGGGCAACAGTAAACAGGTTTGTCATCTCCATACTTCATTCGGTTGTGCCAAGATGATTCTATTTTAATGGTGATTCAGTGGTCATTTGTCCTTCCCCCCCCATCCAAAGTTACAAGTTTAAATCTCTATTCACACATTCACAGTAACCTTGGAAGAAGGTGGTAAATGCGCTGCCACGTAGTATCAAATCATGTAAACCCCCCTGTTTCAGGTTCTGTGCTATAACATGAAATTGCAATACATTAAAGTAACACAGGTGGCAACACCCATACTTGACACAAAGTAGTTACACATATCAGAATTTAAGAGTGGCTCTTGGGTATCTTCTGTCTCTCTTGAAGGAAATTCTGCCATTTATTCTTTCTTTTATTCTTTCAATCATTTAAATATTTCCCAAGCACAGAATATATGTCAAGCTTGGAACTAGCTGTTAGAGACACAGGTCCCTAATAGAAAGGATCTCACAATCAAAAGTGAATTTTATTTTTGATTTGTGTTGCCCCCAAGGATCCTTGGCAATTTGTTAAGATTTTTTGGACTTGTTTGCATCTTAAAGCTTGAGACTTGTGGATCACCAGAGCAGATTTCAAGGCCAAAGTCACTTCTCGGAATTATTTTATACAAAACCTATTTTTTACTATATGTAGCAGTCAGTATAATGAAACATGAAGAGTAGAACAAAGGAGTTGATTGTTCAAACCCAATAAAAGAATATGCATATTTATACTGTTCTTTTAAAGGACATTCCCTCCAACACATTTCAGGTACCTGAGTTCCAATAGAAAAAAAAATCACTGCTAATTTATTTATTCCTTGCTTCTTCCCTACAAAATAAATTGACATAGCTTGCCAGGATGACATCACATCTAGGTCAACACTTACTACAGAAGAAACGTGGAAACTGAAAAAATATAAACATGACCAGTCTATTCCACTTGATATTTAACTAACAAACTCACTACATATTTTGAACTTTGTATTTATTAATGTTATAAATGAAACATTTTCCATTTTATGTGAGGTAACTGATAAATTATATTTAAGTGTGTGGTATTAATGAAAAGGGGATACAGGAAGTGCTAAATGGGTCGATTTTCTTGCATTACTGATCTAATTACCTCATTTTTTTCTCCCTTGGTCACTAGTTTTCTAAATGCCACACTACAAAGGTAGGGAAGACAGGCACCCAAGACCAGCATTTGAACAAAAGAGCCAAGATTGACCAAATGACTTTGAATCACTGGGGCAGAGACACAGAGATTGTCCCAAAGCAACAAAACTAGAAATAGAAACTTCGTAGACAGGAAACTAGAACTTCATCGACTTGAAGCTCATTGATCCTGAACTAAAACTCTAACATAGCTAGACTCCAACAGGGCAGACTTGGATTAAAGACACGGTGGCTTTCTCTCAAGCACTAAAATAGCCAGTGGACTCGCTCAGTGCAGTGATGGAAAAGCCAATTACCATTGGCTGTATTGATCAGGAACAGAGTTAAGTCAATCAAAACAATCAATCCTGTTAGTACACACACTAAGGGAGAAAGAGAGCAGGGTCAATTATTCAGAGAATTTACATTGAAAAAAAAAAAAAAACAACAAACTTTTGTTCTCTAATGGATATTTGACATATGTAAGTATTTTTAGCAAGATCTATTCTAAAACATGCATTAGTTCTCCACTTACACCAGAATAAGGAGATGCAATTAAAGCTACCAGTGAACAGATCTTAATCTCATTGAGTGGAAATGTGTTGGTTTCATCTTATCTTGGGCGCGCACGCGCGCACATACACACACACACACACACGCATGCACACATACAAATATTAATCATCAACTGTGTCAGCTTGAGGAAAGAATTAATCATTCAAATGGATTTTTAACGTTCAGCTCAGTGAAATTTTATTTATATCCTCCTTTCATCCGGGATCCTTAGTCTCCCTTTAGGGATTATGGTCCATTACAGAAACCAAGTCTCTTTCTAGAAAAATTAGATCTACCTATTGAGATATATATATATATATTCATATACTCTCAAGTGCACAAAATGTTGCATATCAATTTCAGGGACTTCAGACTCTGCATGTTAAGCTGGGGTCAATAACCTTTGTTTCATGTGCTTTGGTCTGAGTCAGCCAGGAAGCCAGGAAGACAAGTTCCCATGTGCAGGACATGGGGGAAAATAGAGTAACTGGGGGGAAAGAACAGCTTGAGAACCCTAAGCTCAGAGCAGACTAGGAAGTGAGAGACAAATGGTGGGTGGGCATCAAGGGAAAGGGCCACAGATATCAAGCTGACACTTTAGACAGGATGCTGTAGCCTAGTGTTTCTTAGTGTGACCCAGTGACATTTGTAGAGAATCATTTAGGTGATTTACTGAATTGTAATCTCTGCAGAAGGGCACAGGGGCAGGTATTTGGAGGTCACAATGGTCATGTCTATGCGTATTAGATTTAGAGCCCCTGAGGTTGGCTGGAGGAGGGACCACAGGGAGAGACCAGGTAACTAGCACAGAGGTTCTCAGGGGGACTGGGATAATGATCTGATTTTCATTCCAGAGAAAGTCCTCGGCCAGCTGCAGGGGACAGGTTTAAGGAGGCCATATTGAAAGATGGAGACCAGTTACAGCGTGATTGCATTACCCTGCGGAGAGATGCCCACGACAAAAACGAATATGAATACAGAGGTTGTGAGGAAAGGACGGACATGGAAGATGGTTGTGGAATGAAAATTAAGAGACTGAATAGTGGGAAAATACAAAGAGGGAATCATCAACAATGAGTGGGTTTCCTGATTTGAGAGGCAAGCTGAACATCAGGGGAATAGGGAAATGAAAATGGGAAAACCTGTGAGAAGAGATAACTTAGGAAGCGAAACAGAGTGCAGATGTGGATTTTGAGATGCTTAGGGAACATCCAGGTGGAGACGAGAGTCTGGGCTTTGGTGGAGGTGTCCGGGCAGGCAAAGCTCCAGGTGAGTGTTTGGGCAGGTCTTTTCTCCTGGGAGAGATCACGAGAGGGAATGAAGCCCTGTGTCCTCTCTCTGGGCAGCAGGCCGGAGGCACTTCAGGGACCCACTGAGGTTCCCTGCGGTCTCCCCTGTGTCCATTCAGGATCTCACTCCATCTCTCAACTGGCAGCTCAGTTCTCCCAGGCACCCTGCAGTCTTTGTGGGACCTAGCGTTCTGCCTGCTGCCGTTTTCTCCACCACTGCTGTCTTCCTCACCTCCACTCCCCGCTCCACATTCTGTCCATCTTGTTGTGTGTGGTGCAGGTCCCCCATGTCCCCTCGGGCTCCACATGAAGCTGACCTGCACTTCTGAATACATGCCCACTGTCACTTGGGAAGTGTTTTCATGGAAGAATTGAGGGAGGAAGAAAGGTCATTGCCAGCTGGCGTTTCTTAACCTGACATGGACACGTATGTCCTCTCATTGGTAAAATAGCCAGTGTCCTTGTTCCATTGACCCAGTGATTCCGTTTCTAATACTCTTCCCCCAAGAAATTCTCATCTTAAGTGGAAAAAGAAAGTGTGTACACTGATGTTTATTTTACCATCATTTGGAAAAGGAAAAAGAAAAAAAAAAAAGAAACCATCATAACAATCATCAAAAAGAAAGTGGACAAATAAATTATGAAACATTAATATCATGTAATACTATAGAAATGACAAAAAATGAGATGAACCTAATAATTCAAGCTAAGAAAACTATTTGGTGAAAGATGCTTCTTCCTGTAACTTACCCTCTAAAGAATAATTGTTAATTCATTAGTATCTTCATCAAAAAAATACTTTTATAGAGGGAAGGAACAGGTAGCTTGTGCCCATGGTTACCAAGTAGGTTAATAAGTAGGAATGTAGAAAAAAACAAGAGAACTCTGAATAATACAGTGACTCTTGAATAAAACCAGTGTGTATACTGAAAGCTAGAAAGCCATATTGAAAGGCCAAAAGTAATGTTTTAAGAATTTAAGTAGAGAGTCAGAATTAAACCAGCAACTCAAGGGGCTGTGGCAGGAGGATCACAAGTTCGAGGCCAGCCTCAGCAAATAGCGACACCCTGTCTCAAAATAAAGAAAACATATGAAGGGCTGGAGATGCAGCTTAGTGGTGACGACCCTGAGCTCAATCCCTGGTACCCCACTTTAAAAAAGGAAGTGCACAATACAGTATAAATAATTATAAACATGATGTTGTAAAGGAGCTCTCTAGAAACTGCTCATCTTGCATAAGCTGTGAAGCTTTGTGCTCACTGAGTAGCAGCTCCCCATTTATTGTTTTCCATTTCTTAGATTATCAACAGGTAAAAAGGTGCACAATAAGTATGAGTAAAGGAAGCAAGAGACAGAAATTCTTGTCCACATTTGAAATGAGTTCTAATGGTGGAATGTGATGGACATCATTATCCAAAGTACATGTATGAAGACATGAGTTGGATGTCAACATACCTTATATACAGAGATATGAAAATTTGTGCTCTATATGTGTAATAAGAATTGTAATGCATTCCACTATTGTGTATTTTTAAAAAATAGTCAATTAAATTTTTAAAAGACAGTAAATCTGAGAGATGAAATTCAAAGTATTTAACTTTCACCCAATATGGCATAGGCCCTGGCTCTTCAAAAGATACACCAGCACATACCAGCTGAGTGTCAACCCCGAGTTATGCAGTTTTAAAATGTGAATGTTCTTAGATTTAGAAGTTTCAGAAATTCTCTTTGTGAAACAAACTGATATTTGTTTTGTAATGGTTTTGAAAAGCTCAAAAAGAAAAAAAATAAATGGAAGCAGTCTTCATGATCACCAGAAGGAAGTGGTTACAAATCATGGCACCTTTTTTGTCATGGAATACAACTCAGTCGTTAAAAAGAATTAGGTGAACCTATGTGGAGTATATGGGAAACAGAACCTAAACCTAGGTACATAGAAAATTATAGAAAAATATTGCAAGAAAAGCAAGTTGCAAGTCACAGAACAAATTTAATCTCATGTATTTTCAAATGTTCCTGTGCTGATAGCCAATTGTATACATCACTTTGACTAGGTCATGGGATGCCCAAATGTCTGGTTAAACATTATTTCTTGGTGTATCTGTGAGGGTGTTTTTAGAAAAAAATTAGCTTTGAATCTGCAGACTCAGTTCAAAGACTGCCCTCTCTAGTATGGGGTGGCTTCCACTCTGGTGATGGGTGGAATAGAACAAGAAGGCAGAGCAAGGAAGGACTGGCCCCCTCTGCCGACTGCTAGAGCTGGAACATCCATGGTCTCCCGCCCTTGGTCCTTCTGACACTCAGGTTGTCAGACCAGACTGGAATTCACGTAAGTGGCCTTCTAGGCCTTCAAACTACACCACAGGCCTACTTGGGTCTGTCGCTTGCAGATGGAGGATTGTGGGACTCGTCAGCCTCTGTCGTTGCATGAACCAATGCTTTATGTGCATCTTGCCGGTTCTGTTTCCCTGGAGAATACTAACACACGTGTTGATGTATGCATGCGTGCACACAGTGCAGTGGGGATGAGCACACATTAATTCAGATGCCCAGGTGTGTGACGCTAGCTATAGCAGTTACTCCTATGAAGAACATAAGAGGAAAGCATGGAAAGCCAAAGTGGGGCTTAGCATTTTTCTTTGTGTGTGTGCTCTGTATTATTTGAATTGTCTGCAGTGGGAACACACATATTATAATTTTTTGAAAGAACTAAGAACATAAAAGAACCCTGCAAAATACTAGGCACATTCTTCAAAATCTCAGCGTAACTAAAACGCCCATTCACCTTTAGAGCTGAAAGTCAATGTCACTCCTGAACACATAATCTGAAATATCTGAACTATATAGAAGAAGCAGCCTCTCCAGGGTGGCATTTTAAATGGAATTTATTGGACTATTTTTAAATTATCTAACTTTCACTTTTAAATATTTGACCCCTGGGTTTCATCCAGTGGCCTTACTCTACTATGTCCCAACTTCGAGTTTTTCTTTAAGGAGAATTCCTAGAAATACTGAAGGAGAACAAGTGAGCTCACTTGTTAAACGTGGAATAGACTGAGCCAAAAGCCCCCGTGCATAATGGTCTCCCTGTTTTTTTTAGAGCAGAACGTCATTTGAAATTGATTCCTCTCTCCTTAGTGAAGGTGTTTCTTTTCATATTCCACATCATTCACTCACAAGGGCTTCCAGTCACAAAATGCCTAAGCCTAACTCTCCTGTATCATGTGCCATACGCGTGAAATTCAGCACTGAAAACATTAAACAGAATTGTAAAGTAACTGAGAAATGTACCACAGAAACCTTTATCCAACCAGCTCTCCCTCTCTTAGAGTCAACAGTACACTAGATGAGAGGACTTCTTACTGGACAGCCTTGATAATGTGGGAAATTTTGTCTAGGTGCAGGTCCCATGTCCTGAGAGAGCCAGGTCTACATATCCTTACCATTTTTGCCCAGTCGGTGATACCAGGAAGAACACCAGGACAACCTCAGTGCTGCCATATTCTAAAGAACTGCATCCCTCACGAGTGAATTTATTCTAACTCACAGCAGGTGCCTGAACATATTCTTCCATTATCTTTACGAAATCTGTATCATTTTCAGTGTCACATAGTCACCAAATTAAAACTTTTAGAAGACTTTCATCTAGGATTAAAAGAATCAAGGATTCCCATCTCAGTTCCGTCGCATTCTCATCTGGTGGCTAGAGAACAGGGCAGTAATTTGAATAACTGGAGTATATTTTCCTTGGGTAATTGGACTTGCTTTCATTTACCTTGTCTGATGTATACATTCCTCTTGGAACCCCATGAGACAAATGAACCATTATTTTCAAGGTGACAAGAATACTCAATGAATTTGAGAAGGCCTAATGAAGTGATGGCAGAGCTATAAAACACATGACAGTCCAAACTCTGTCTCTCTTACAATAACATTGGCCCATTGATTTTGCCTTTAGTTCTAATTGTGAATCTGATTTTCAGGTGGATTTTCTGTGTGAGATTACAGTCGTTCAAATAAAGGAGTTCAAAGGGACTAACGCAGATAACTTGATGTCCTTTAGGAGAGAACTTTTTCACTGTCATTAACTTTGATACAACTCCACAAATCCCAGTACTTTCCCATGTAGCTAAGAATCACAGCAAACGTGAATAACTGAATTTTTTTTTTAAATTTAAAGTGATTTGCTGCACATTTTTAAATAAAAAAAAATATCAACAATGTAGTGTGAGCATTGAGTATAGCTGTTGCTTTATTTTAATCTGAAAATGGCCTTGGATAGCATCATAAGCTCATCAGATCTTTTCAGAACAAAATGTACTATCACCAAATGTCACGAAAAGAGGCCTTTTGTTCCCTCTGCAATTTGAAACAGGATGTTCCAGAAATCAAGACTGCATAGCGGAGCAAATATTCACACACTCTCAACTGTTTCAGGTTCTTTCTTTCAAAAGGCTACGGCTTTAGACACAAGCAAAAGCCGGCTGCCTGTTTGGGTGGTGACATGGAGAGAGACGGGTACCTGGGAAACAAAGCCCAGCTGGCCTACCTACCCCTGATCATCCCAGAGAGACATGAAAAAGGAAGCGTCCACCGTCACAGGGCTGAGTCGAGGATCATTCCATTTGGACCCCGTGCGAGCCTGACCACCAGAAGCCTCTATCTGCCAGCTGTTCAGGCAGCAGCCCTGGCAGGTGGCTGGCCAAGTGTGGGGACGTGGAGACTTATTGTTTAACCCACATCCTTGACACAGGTAAGAAAACGCAGCCTAACGGAGGTGATTCAGCCAGCCCTTGGGAGAGCTGGTCCCCCATTTCTCCTTCACCCAATCTTTCCAGGCTATTGCTCTGATACAGCATCAAAGCCAGTAAAAGCACATTTGAAAATGAAAGGTCTATCACATTCCACGCTTCTTTTGAAACATCAAAAAGGCACATAAAGAAGCGGCAGGACTAGAAAAAGCTGACAAGGAGCAGGACAGTGCCTGTTAGATCGGCAGGAATAGCTGGAGGTGAAGCGATGTGCGGTCTCTGAAAAGGCAAGTGAGAGAACCAGAAATCTGCTGCCGACAAGATGAAACAGCCCACAGCTGTGTCATGCTAATAAAAAGTTAATTTCAACTTTCAGACACTCTTCATGGTACGTTACAGTTCAATGGCACCAAGCCCCTTCATTGGGCAGCATTACCCGCCGAGGCTGGGTCTATTTACAAGCTCTCAGAATCCCAGCAGAAGCTGAGGAAACTATTTTATTCCTGGAAGATGTCCACGGGGCTAAGAACACCCGTGATCAGGTCGACAGCTACCCTGGTGTCCTTGCTCACCTGAGCTTCAGACTCCCAGTAAGTCCTGAAACACAGAAATGGGTGGATCAGGAGATTGTTCCCTGGATGTAGTTCACGCCATCGCTGTCAAGATCTGGGGATAAGCAGAGTTTCAACTGAACTAAATAAAATAAAATAAAATCTTAAAGGCCTTGCTAAATCTGTGGTCATCCTCGTGACCTATTTCTTTCAGGCTGAAATAGACAACCTACAAACTTTGTTAAAAGTCATGTCTCTAAGTTTTTTGTTATGACATTTCCTGAGACCATAAATCCAAGCTGTTATGTATACATCGAAGATGCCTCTAGGAATCTTGTACTTGGTGATGTTTAACAGATACCAGTTGAAAACAAAAATCCAATGATTCTCCATATGTGCATCTCCTCAGTGCTAGCATGCCCCAATCTCAGAAAAAGTCATAGTGGCCAGTCCACCCAACACAGGTAGGAAAATGCAGCATAACGGAGGTTATTCAGTCAGCTGAGTAAGTACAATAAGCATTGTTTCCTACAAAGACCATGTGGTTTTGAAGGGTTATGATTTTGAAGTTAAAAATCCTAGATATGATTCTCAGTTTTGTCATTGATCAAATCATTGTTCACATTTAACCACATCCTAAGCCATATAGCCTGATGTGTAAAATGAGGCATGATAAAAGCTGCTTGCTCAGTCCTGCTCACCTTGTGGGGCTTTTATAAGGAGCAAATGAGCAAATGCTTTGCACAGTTTATAGACTGTAAGCTATTATTAGACCTAGCAACATCTAGCTGTGCTTGACAATGAATCCATTCAACATACTTCTTGAATTAGTGAAAAAATGTAAATACTTAAAATACAAGTAAGGGAAACTTACAATATGACTTTATTTCCACAAATGTGTTTTCATTAAATATGCTTTATGATTCACAGTGGCAATATACTTAATATTCCATTGCATATCCCTGAAAATATTAATGATGCCCACTGTGAGATCTTCTGTTTTCTGCATTTATTCTTTTCCTTGGCTATCCATTCTTCTGCTCACTGCATTTAGTGCTCACTTTTACAGAGATGCTTCTTTGCATTTGTGAGTCTCTGTTGCTTGAGCACCTTTGATTTTAAGAATGCCAGTTCTGGTCTGGGGATAGAGCTCAGTTGATAGAGTGCTTGCCCTACATGCACAAGGCCCTGGGTTCAAGGCTCAGCATCACAAAAAATAAAATTAAAAAATAAAAAGCTTCTTCTCAGCAAAAGAAACAATCAGTGAAGTGAACAAAGAACCTACAGAATGGGAGCAAATTTTTACCACATGCACATCAGATAGAGCACTAATCTCTAGGATGTATAAAGAACTCAAAAACCTTAACACCAAAAAAACCAAATAACCCAATCAATTAATGGCTCAAGGAACTGAACTGACACTTTTCAGAAGACAATACACAGTCAATCAACAAATATTTGAAAAAAAATTTCAACATGTCTAGTAATTAGAGAAATGCAAATCAAAACTACTCTAAGATTTCATCTCACTCCAGTCAGAATGGCCATTATCAAGAATACAAGTAATAATAAGTGTTGACGAAGATGTGGGGAAAAAGGTACACTCGTACACTGCTGGTGGGACTGCAAATTGGTGCAGCCAATATAGAAAGTAGTATGGAGATTCCTTGGAAAACTGGGAATGGAACCACCATTTGAACCCAGCTATCTCACTCCTCAGTTTATACCCAAAGGACTTAAAAACAGCACACTACAGGGACACAGCCACATTGATGTTTATAGCAGCACAACTCACAATAGCTAAACTGTGGAACCAACCTAGATGCCCTTCAGTAGATGAATGGATAAAGAAAATCTGGTATATATACACAATGAAATATAACTCAGCATTAAAAGATAATAAAAACATGGTATTTGCAGGTAAATGGATGAAGTTGTAGAATAAATGCAAAGTGAAGTAAGCCAATCCCAAAAAACCAAATGTTTTCTCTGAGATAAGAAGGCTGACTCATAATGGGGTAGTTGGGGGAAGCATGATAGGAACAGACAAACTTTAGAGAGGGCAAAGGGAGGGATGGAAAGGGAGTGGGCATGGAGGTAGCAAAGATGGTGGAATGAGATGGACATCATTGCCCTAAGTACGTGTATAAAAACACAAATGGTGTGACTCTACTTTGTGTACAACCAGAGACATGAAAAACTGTGCTCCATTTGTGTAATATGAATTGAATTGCATTCTGCTATCATATATAACAAATGAGAATAAATGAAATTTAAAAAAATAAAATAAAAGAGAAAGCCAGTTCTGCAGCTTTTCTGTTTTAGCTTGCCCAACCAAGGTCATGGTGAAGGAATGGGGAGGGTCGATACTTGGTGGGACGTACTGGTCAATGTTCTTCTGTGAAAGTGAATTCTGACCCTCCTGGCCTTGCTCATTACCAAGGACACTGTTTTGCACTGCAGACCCAGCACACACAGTACCTTCATGTTGGCACCAACTCTACTCATTCTCAGAAGTCAGGGCCCGGGAAAAACCAGACAGTTGAGCTACTGCAACCGATACTACACACCAGTTCTTCCCAGGCCTCTTCTCCCTTCCCTTCTTTCTTGATGGTGAGGGAGAAGACTAGCATACAGATCCACTCGCCCCACTCCAGGGCCCTTTTCTTCATGGAGTATCACTTTAATCAGTCAGCTCCTTATTTTTCAAAAATACTTCAATTCTCTAATAAGAATTCATCCTCGTTTTGGAATTGGTAACATGAGGGAGACACTAATTACAGTATGGACAGAAGAAAGGAGCTGAGAAAGAATGTCTGTGCAATTGGTTCATGACTCATCTATTTATTATGAAGACAGCACATGATTCTGGTCATAAATTCAAATAGTACAAAAAAGTACTCAAGAAAAGAGAGCCTCCTGTGCAGCCCCATCCCTGGGCCCTATTTCCTGTATGAAACCAGTTGTTTCTCTGTGCCCTTCCAGAAATTGTAAATAGATGTCTACAGACACTATGAAGTGTCTTCCTTTTGTTCAACTTAAAAATGTATCTTGGAGACCTATCCATAATCACATATGTAGATACATTAAATTCTTTTCAATGACTATATCAAAATTTATTATATGATCATATCAACATTTGTTTAGTCAGTCTCTTGTAAGATGTATCTCATTCTTACTCTTTCAACTATTTTAAATAAGGCAGTGATGAATTATTTTTGCTCAGACCTCTTTGTGTATATGCACAAATAAAATAGAGAATAAGTTGCCTTAAGTAGAACTTGCAAGATTTGCTCCCTTTCAATTTTGAGAGCATTGCCCAGTAGCATTTCAAGGAAGGTGTGGCAATTTTTACTATTCTTCCATTCCACGTGCACCTGGGTCCTCACACTCTACTCCACAATGTCAATTTCCAGATTTCAAAACTACTGCCAATCTAACAGGTAAAAATTTATTTTATATAGTCTGGCTGTACATTTCTTGAATTATAAATGGGATTGAGAATTTTTGTATATTCTTTAAAAGATACTTTTTCTCTCTGAACTACTTTTTCATATCTTTTGCCTAGTTTGTCAGATCATTTATATTTTTCTTGTCAGTCTATAATAACCTTCTATTTTTTGAGGATACAGTGCTTATACCATGTAGATATGCTAAAAATTAGAACAACCTCTATGGAATGCAACTGAAGATAGATATTTACATGTAAAGATTTTTTTCCAGCTTTGTTTTCACCTTTAATTACCATATTCTTTGCTGGTGGAGTGTTAATGTATTATAGCAAAATCACTTTTGATCATTATTTGGTTATTAATGTCTACTTAAGTTTTGTACTCTAAAAAATCTTACCCATCTTAAGATTAAAAACTTTTTTTCCATGATGCCTTATAAAACTTTTTAGAGTTTCTCATTTTATCTTTAAAGTTTTGGTACATCCAGAATGTACATTATTGTGAGGACTGAGATAAAGATTTAATTTTTTCCTAAATGGCCGAAAATATTGTCTCAATGCCATGTATTAAATAATCCATCTTTCTTCACTGATTTAAAATGCCACTTTTATCACACACTAGATTCCCTAAAGTATTTGGACCTGCTTAAGATTCTCTTCTGTTCCATTGATCTGTCTGCCTATGCAGATAGTTTAGAAGTGAATACATTTATGGAGCTATAATTTAGCATTGTGGGTCTATTTCCAGGCTTCAGTTATTTGTATTCTACAGAATGTTGATTTGTCATTGTGTACCTGGGGCTTGACTTCCTCAAGGGCAAAGATTATGGATTCTCCTCCCTCTGTAATTCCCTAAAACACTAGTCTCTGCCAAGTTTGACATTTCAGAAACTGAAATCCAGCCATATCTTTAGGCAGAACCAGTGATGGTCGGAGTAGCAAGCAAAGCCTCTGCCCAAATATTCAACTCCTAAACATAAAACACTACAACTCATTCCTTTCATTAAAGCTACTTTCCTATCAAAACACAAGTATTTTGCATTTGTCTAAGAATGCATTATCATATTTTCTCCTTGGTCTAAATTTTGATAGAAAGGCAATATGAACTAACCTTCAGAGAGCCCTGCAATCCAGTAACAATATTACATATTCCATCTCATTTGATGTCACAAAGTAGCCTACAGAATTGGCCTTATTAATCTCACTTACAGGGGAGGAAATAAGATCAGAAAAGTAAGTTAATTTACCAGGTTAGTAAGTGGCGAAGCCTGGATTCAAACCCAAACCTGTCTGGGTCTCTCCCATAGAGATACAGTTCCTCAAGCAAGGATGGGAAATAATTTCCACTTCTTGTGCCAGCTCGGCAGTGGCTGCCCTGAGCCCTGAATGAAGAATAATTTCTTGCTGCAACCAGGCTCAGCAGGCAAGAGGACCATGATAAATGATGGACCGAAGTGTGAGGCAGAGTGACTGTATGGGACACGCCACTCCAACACAGGGGACCAAAAAAAAATTGTACCAACTTCCCAGTTGTGTTTATGAGCCATTCTAAAAATCAGTCGATCAATAAACCTTCATTCCCAAAATAAAGTCTAAGAAGCCAATGTTAAAAATAAATTTTGAGGAAACTATTAAATAAAAGAGCAGTCAGTATGTATGCTATCCAAAGTCTATCAGGCCTGACAACTTGACATGGTACACATTCAATGACATTTTGTAAAAATGAACTTGACTCTATCAGTCATACTAAGTCCACTGCTTGAGACCAATGTTCTCCACACAGAAGAGAGATAAGAAACCCTAGGCTAGATGCTTAATGGCACCGTATCCTGTTCCCCTGGTTTATAGCTCCATTCTGGAACTATGGCTCAAATCCAGGAACTGAGACTTGAATCACGCTCCACCAGGGTCCTTCAGTTCTAGGAACAGACCCCTGGACCTGTATGATACTCGGAAGCTCCAGGACCAACGTCTGTCTTCTCTGGAGTAGCACTGAGTGGCCACCCAGCTTCTGTTTTGCTTTCCAGCTGTCCTCCCAGCTTCCTGTGGCTCAGGAGAGACGGGTCTCACTCCAGCTCCTGAAGTCCACATGCAGCACCAAGCCTCTCATCAGCTGCAGGGTCAGCAAAAGGCCTGAGTCCTGAGATGAGGCAGAGGCTTGCTCTAAGTATATAGAAAGTTCCTCCTTGTTCCTCTGGGACAACACCAGGGAACACTATTCTCCTCTGGCCAGTCTTCTGAGCTGATATGGGATCCAGAACTCTAGAGGAGAACAGAGCCCCAAACCAAAAATCCCAAGAAAATGGACCAAGACTTGACCATGATGACCACAGTAGCTTCAGACTTCAGTTTCTGAACCAATTAACGAGTTTGAATTCTCTACTGTCACCTGCGCCTCCACATGCTTCTAGCCAGCGTCTCTCATGTACCTCCACCACAAATCTCTGAGGTCACTCTCTAGACTTAGACCGGGTCTCCCATAATCTATTTATCTACTGGAAGGACATTTTAGGAGTTAAGAACACGGTTCTCACTCTTTTCCCGTGTGACCTCAGGCAAGTCACTTCAACTCTACAAGCCTGTTTTTCGTCTGTCAACTGGGAACAATAGTCTCTTGCCAGAATTCCATAAGGATCAATGAGGCCAGTCATGCAAAATCCTTAGAAGGGAGACTGGCTTGGAAGTACTGTCATTGCATTAACTTTCGTCAAATGACAACTTCTTGATTTTCCCTCTCCCAAACAACAGAACCCAATTCCACACTCACTGTCTATTCGGATCACATCTCCAACCCAGAATCCAATCCTCCAGTTCATCTAGCCACTGCCCCCTCATCATTCCAAGTTCAGCTGATCTTTTTTCACATTCAGCTGTAGATATTGGAATTGTTCCTATCCAGAGATCTCAAAGATAATAAGTTTATTTGAACTGGATCTAAAGAAATCCACGTCGAGTGCTAGAAGGGTTCTTGTAGATTTTAATCAGTTTTTCTTACCACAGTGCTATCTCTTAAGGGCTTGCTTTCAAGGGTTAATGTACACAGAAAAATAAATTACTAATTACTATTCATATTTGGTTTTGTTTGTCCGTTGACAATCATCTTGCTACGGGAACCTTCCCTTCACATTGGGCCCCAGATGGTAAATTCATTTGGCATCGCTTTTATTTTTTCTTTGCTCTGAGCTGTTGGGTTGAATTTCAAAAAGCAACTGATCGGAGAAATTTTCAAATACAACTTTCAAATTTCTTTTCTCCTAGAAAATGAAGCTGCACAATCCTTACACCATTAAACGTGGCAGTTGGGTTGACGGGACATCTCTTTTTAAAAAATCACATAGCGATGGCTGTTTTCCATATCCCGGCACTGACGTGCCTGCCACTTTTCATGCCGCCTCCCTGGGAACTGTGCCATGTTCAGCTATCATTTTCTGCTTATAAAAGGGAAGTGAAAGATCAGGATCGTTAGATTCTATAAACACTTGAATGCCTGAGAAATGCAAAGCAATGAGCTATTTTGCAGGGATACTGGAGATAAGGAGTGGAGAGAGGAGAAAAGAAATTACACCTTAAAACCCCAATGCGTACCATTCTTATATGATGTCTAAAAAAAAACAGGAATTCAAGTTGAGCGTTTGAAAGTTAAAATAGACAATGCGATGATATCTGCAGGAAAACAGCAGCCATACATGTGCAGCCCAGAATGAAAAGGGGAAGAAAAGAGAAGAAGCAGAGATAAAATGAAACACAGGGAAAAGACAGAGAAGGAAGTGTATGGTTAAGATTCCTGTAGTTTTGCATAAGAAATCATTCTGTTCCATACAGGCAGTTAAAATGAGGGGAAGAGGAAAGAATCAGGCTGAACTTCAGAATCTAAGATTCCCTAATACATAATATTGCCTCATCTGACTGCAATGACTTCGGGTAGCCAATTCAATGCTATATGATTCTGAAAATCATTCATCGGGCCAAAAAGCCACTTTGGAGCATCTAAATCCCCTGGTTCAAAGCTGAGAATGTATTTTCATCTTTTTCTTCAGCTGTTCCACCATTCCAAGGCAAATCAATAGGAAGCCCCTGGGATTTCAACATGTGGGCCGCACCGTTTTCTCCTGTGGTATCGTGACCTTTCCCCATCTGCACAGGTTCGGGGAGGCCAGTTGTCGTGTGCTTTTTAAATTTGCTGCTCATCCACAAAATGGACAGCTGCTGAGACACCCGAGTGGTACAGAACTCAGAGCAGGTGATAAAACCTCCCTTTCGCACCGTTACTCGATGACATCGCATTGCTGAAGCCACACAGCAGTAATGGCCATGGAAATAATGCTGGCTGACAAGCCCTTGGACAGGAAGAAAACTAACAGTGAGAACTTGAATTTTATTGAAAATCAAAAGCCAACTGACAAGGATGTTGTCCAAACTCACACAGGAAACCCTTAGTTGAAATCATCAGCTATAATAATACTGAGAAAGATTTAGAAGCCAACCTAAGGGAATAGTTAAGAAGAGGAAGGGGAGGCAGGGGTGGGGACAATTCCCTCTTTCTCCCTCACAGAAACCCTCCCATGTCAAGGTGAATTTTATAAAGTATATCTAGGCTGCAGAACAGAGTAGATTTCAAAACAGTATACTACAGCCATTGAACATCTCATGTATTTTTTAATTCAATAAATTCCCAATAACCATAATTGTGCCTGAAAGCAGAGTTAAAAATATGGAAAAATAACCACAGTAATTTTAAGGCTGAAGGAATCATTTTTTGAAATACACATAAAGAAGGTATAAGTATATACAAAGCACATATAACAAGTGTGATTATGTAAGACAGCGATTCCTCACTTATGAGTTTCCCAAATGTTTCCTGTGTTCCTATTCTGAGCTTCTGTCATCTCTGTGTGCCATGGATACAGCTATGAAAGGAACTACATTTTTTAAACAGAACTTATTTTCTTGTTGAAAGAAATGAAAAAGAAATAAATATATTTATGAAATTATATTCCTTGTCTAGAGATGATCAAGATCAGCCACTTCATTCAACAATGACAGCAGGAAGGAATGCCAAAACCTACTGGAGTGGTAGCACAATTCCACAGACTCCAAAAGCACAGCTTCTTCAAGAGTAGTATGATTAGAGCCCTGAAATATGCATTCTTTCATTTTATCTAATTAAGTTGATATACAGAAGCCATCTTAAGGCTAACTCATATGTCAGCTCAAGGCTTTTCACTTGCAGCTGCTAAAAGGATTTTCACCTCTTCATCGTTATCGTTATACTAAAGGTGTCCAGGTTTCCATTGTCAAATTTGTTGTCAAATAATGAAATAAAATGCAATCCAATATTTAAATAATTAGATGAACAATTTAAGAATGCAATATTTCTGAGTGAAATGAAGTGTCACCTGGCACGTGACTTCACTACACAGAGATTTGAATTTTTGTCAGTTGATAGAAATCCAAAATTAACAATGAAAGGCAACTAAGAAAAGTGAAAGTATTAGGCAATAAAAGGGTGGATTTTATGGACGTTGAACCTAAGAACGTCTCTGTACCAAGTCAGACACACGTGCTGGGCTGCTATGATTGACTATAAAGCCTTGCATTGGAAGAACATCCTGGGACCCATTATCCCAGCTCTGGCTCCCTCTTGGGTGGGAAAAGGGCCTGAAGATCTAAGTCAGTCCAAAGGAATCATTACCACAGTATCTATCATAAGACAGCTCTATCCAAGGGTAAGAAAGACCTGACACACTAATCTTGTACCAGGGTTGAGGGGTGGGAGAATAGAAAACCAAGTGATTGGTATCGTTTCTCTCTTTTCTTTCACATTCACATTTATTCCAGTGACATCACCCGGGCAGCTCGTGAGAACTGAAGTTGGCTGTGTAAGTTGAAGTCAGCCTGCAGGAGCCACTCTGCAGCAGCAGCCCGGAGTGCCCTTCTGCCACTCCTTCTACCTCTCTAAAGGTCAGTTTCCTGACCTCTAAAATAAGGAAGGATAATTAGATGAAATAACTCTTATAAAAATGCTACTAAGGAGGGACATGCAAAGCACCCAGTGTGGACAACTGCATCAAGAAGCTGGTATCATTCCTAACAAGTGACCAAAATTACAGACCCTGGGGAGAGTGAAAACTCACCTATGGCCATTGATATACCCATCACATATCACCATGGTAACTGAATAATCAAGAATAATTTTAAACCAACCTTAGAGCTTACAAACACATCCCTATAAAATACTCAAAATGGGTGTGACCAGGGAACAGAAGAATTGAAAATCTCCTAGGAAACGTAGAACTTAATTTCCAACAAATCAATGGGCTATATCCCCCTTTTTTTATATGTTTGGCTTGGTTTCTGAAAATGTACTATTTTCTTTTGTTATTTATGTTTATTTTCCTAATTTAAATTTATTTTAGCCGAGAAATTGTTGGTAACAAGTCTATAGGTTTCCCAATTTTTATCTTTCAGCAATAATATGTTGAAGGCGTACAAAATACAGATTTCCTAAATAAGAAATAAACAACACTTGAACTGTTTTATAAACTCTTTAATATTTTTACAATCCCATAGCCTCTTAGTAGTTATGTTTTCAAATTTCTAGTTTTTCAAAGGCTCTTTGTAAGATATCCTCTTGTTTTCTTTAGAGCAGATTGAAAAGACTTTAAGATATAGCAATCGTTGCTGCATTTCATGTATGTCACCTTCTCAAAACACCACAAATAATATGTAAAAATCAATATTAATTTTATAACTGATTACTGGTTCAGTGCTATGTTATAGGAAAGAATTGCTTTGTGAGGATTCTAATATTTTTCTATTTTCTCTTGAGAAAATTAGCCAGTAACTTTTGCAGTCTTTTGGCCTCAGCCAGATAAATTTTACTCAGAAGCTTTAAAAATAAATGGTATCAAGGAAACCACATTCTATCTCAGTTCCTCTTTTTTTTTTGTTAAAGACCAAATGTTAATTTTAAGATAATGAATGATTGACAGATTAGTAAGTAATATTTGCTATTTATTACCAAGTGGTTAAACTATATAAACCAGTTAATTGATTAACACAAGTCTGTGCTTTCTAATATCAAAAGAATCAGAAGATGAATACTTACCAGAAAGTCACACATTGACCATGTCCAAAACATGGGTCTCTAAGAGCATTTCTCGGAATCAACCCTATGTAATGTTCTCACAGATTTCCTTGAAGAAATTACATTGGGCCACTTGTGTTGCAACAACAATCAACCCCCGTAATCTCAGTGATTTGAGACCACATATATTTGGTATGTGCCACATGTCAATCATAGCCTAAGCTCCTCAAAGATCGTCACTCTAGCAGCTGCATCTGAACTCATGCTTAAACAATGACCAAAGCAGGGAAGAGAGCGCTTAATAAAGAAAGGATTAAAGATTCTTCCAAAAAAATCACAAACTTGACTCCATCTCATGTTTCATTAACCAAAGCAAGCCACACGGCATTGGCCAAGTTCATGTGGACAGGAAAGTCCAATTTCTCCGTGTGCTGACGACAACCAAACAGACTTGGGAGACAGCACTGATGGGTTCCACAGCTCCCACTCACCTGGTTATCAAGGAATAAATTGAGAAGGCAGCTGCTTCAACAATTGACCCAACAGATGCCCAAACTCCTTCAATGCCATTCATTCTGTTCCTTTGTAACTCAGACCAGGAGAAAGAGGTGAGTAGAGGGAGAGTTTCCATTTTCTCTCATAACAGCCCCTACTTGAAAATGTGATAAACAGTTTAAAATGATCCTTCCCTCCTCTCACATTTACAATTTTGAATATGAACATGACTGGCTTCAGATAAGTAAGTAATGTTTGCTATTTATTACCAAGTGGTTAAACTATATAAACCAGTTCATTTATTAACTCAAATCTATGCTTTCTAATGTTAAAAGAAAGAGAAGTTGAATATTTACCAGAAAACAATTTCCTAGAAACATTAGGAATAGTTTAGCTCAGATCTGAGAATGTTCAATTAAAACACACAGTCCCTAAGACTTACTTATATTCCATGCTAATGCTATTCTTAAGGGCTTGTATAGCAATTGCATGAAGTATGTAGACATTCTGATCATCTCCATGCTTCAAATGAGGAAAGATAAGAAGAGTGCAGAACTGGTGAGTGAAAGATGGTGAATTCCTTCTTAAACATGGACTCCAGAGTGCATGCTCCCAACCAACATATGACAGTGAGTAACACTGGCAGAAATATTTTACTATATAATACTATATGAACTCAGGTATTCATATAAATACTAGCTAATAATTATAATTATGAGAAAGGAGCTCCAATACAGCATTCCAGCCATCCCTCCATTAAAAAAAAATTAGCACTGTTTTGAACTTTGTCAGATTCCCATCATACATCAGATAACAGGATATGTGAAGAACTTTGTTGGAGCCATGTTATAAACTTTACATGGCCCTAGACTAACTTGAAAATTTAAAATATTACCAGAAATTAGTGAGACTAAAAGTTTATGAACATACTAAGAAAGCAACAATGTTCATGGCTGCTACATGTAATAACTCTGGAATGACATTCATGGAGGCCTTGTAAATGTTGCCCCGTGGAGCTATGTAGCACATAATACAAGTGACCCTAAGGTGAAGCCTAAAATTTTTTATGAGAAATCTGCCTCCACCTGCCTTCCTATTTCAAGACACTGCGTCTTCATAAAACCACTTTTGTATTCATTCTCCAAATATACTCTAAGAATGTAACATACTAAGTTCTTTTCCTTATTGTTAGTAGAGAATATTTGCTATTAATATAATAAGCATTATAAAAATCAGTCTTTCTTTTTAATTTTTTTCACTTTCCACATTTTTTGTTGGTGCATTATAGTTTTACATAATGATGGGATTTGTTGTTAGATAGTCTCATGTGCACACAATATAAGAATATAATTTGGCCAGTGTCACTCCCCAGCCCTTCCCCTCTTCATCTCTATCTCCCACCCCGTGGTCCCTTTCTTCTACTAATCTCCTTTTAATTTTCATGAGACTCCCTCCCCACCATATTCCTTTTCCTTTTTCTTCTCTAGCTTCCACATATGAGAGAAAACATATGTCCCTTGACCTTCTTCTGAGTTTGACTTATTTTGCTAAACACGATGGTCTCTAGTTTCATCCAATTTCCTACAAGTGGCATGATTTCATTTTTCTTCATGGCTAAATAAACTCCATTGTGCATATATACCACATTTTCTCGATGGACACCTAGGCTGGTTCCATAGTTTGGCTATTGTAAATTGTACTGCCATAAACGTGAGTAGGCATGTATCACTATAGTAAGGTGAATTTAATTCTTTAGGACAAATACCAACATGTTGTATAGCTGTGCCATATAGTGGTTCCATTCCTAGTCTTTGAGGAACCTTCATATTGATTCCATAGTAGTTGTGCTAGTTTACAATCCCACCAATAGTGTAAAAGTGTTCCTTTTTTCAGTGTAGTTTGATTTGCATTTCCCTAATTGCTAATAATATTGATCATGTTTTCATATATTTGTTGGCCGTTTGTATTTCTTCTTTTAAGGACTGTCTGTTTAATTCATTTGCCCATTTATTGATAGGGTTATTTGGATGTGGATATTAAGTTTTTTGAGTTCTTTATATATTCTAGATGTTTTATACTTATCCTTTGTCAGAAGAGTAACTGGCAAAGATTTTCTCCCATTCTGCAGGTTTTCTCTTCACATTCCTACTTGTTTCCAGTGCTGCGCAGAAGCTTTTAAATTTGATGCTGTCCAATTTATTAACTCCTGGCACTATTTTCTGAGCTTTAGGGGTCCTGTTGAGAAAGTTGTTGCCTGTACTTATATCTCACACTGGAGTGTTGATCCTACATTTTCTTCTATAAGTTGCATAGTTTCTGGTCTAATTCCTCAGTCTCTGATCTATTTTGAGTTGACTTTTATGCAGGGTGAGAAATAAGGGTCTAGTTTTATTGTTCTACATATGGATAACCAGTTTCCCCAGCATCATTTGTTTAAAAGACTACCTTATTAACAGCTCAATTCACAATAGCTAAACTGTGGAACCAACCTGGATACCCTTCAGTAGATAAATGCATAAAGAAAATGTGGTACATATACACAATGGAATATTATTCAGCATTAAAATAGAATAAAATCATGGCATTCGCAGGTAAATGAATGGAACTAGAGAATATAATACTAAGTGAAATTAGCCAATCCCCAAAAACCAAATGCTGAATGATTTCTCTGATTTAAGAATGGTGACCCATAATGCACTGCAGCAGGGCAGTGTGGGCGGAATGGAAGTATTAAATGAATTCTAGATAGGGCAAAGGGGAGGGAGGGGGAAGGAGAAGAAGGGTAGGAAAGACGGTGGAATGCAATGGTCATCATTACCCTAAGTACATGTATGAACACACGAAAGATGTGACTCTACTTTGTGTACAACCAGAGATATGAAAAATTGTGTTCTATGTGTTTAATATGAATTGTAATACATCTTATTGGCATATATAACAAATCAAAATTTAAAATAAAAAAAGGGAAAAAAATAATAAAATAAAATAGGCAGCCTTGAAGTATAAGCTATCTAAAGGGTTAATCATCTGAAATTCCCACCATATTATTGTTAAGGCCCACGTGGGTTCTATGGAAGTATTATTTTCTTTAACAAGATGCATCCTAAACTTGTATCTACTCACTTACCAAATAAATGAAACGATAAACCACTGTAAAAAAAAAAAAACTACCTTTTCTGCAATACATATTCCTGGCACCTCTGTCAAGGAAGATATGACTAGATGTGTGGGTTTGTCTCTGTGTCTTCTACTACATTCCATTGTTTGTTTCTATGCCAGTACCATGCAGTTTTTGTTACTATAGCTCTATGCTATAATTTGAAGTCAGGTATTGTGATACCTCTAGCATTGCTTTTTTGGCCTAAAATTGCTTTGGTTATTCTTGGTCTTTTATTCTTCCGAATGAAATGTAGGACGTTTTAATTTAATTTAATTTTTTTTAAATTTTATTTTATATTTTTTAGTTCTGTGAAGAATATCATTGGTGAATACATAACTTACGTTGTCCTTCAGTTTGCATGAAGAATCCCTGTCTGGGTCTACATATGTAAATGATGTTAGTTAAACAAAGGACCTGCAAGAACAGTTGAATCTAAGGAACTAAATTTACTCAAATGTACAATGAAAGCTAATGCACTATTTTAAGGCTTCTTAGCAATGCCTTATGCTGCATTAGTCTTTATTATTTACTGATAACTGTGGGGGAAAATCCATAATTATTTTCGAGAATAAAAGAAAGAAACCCCACTTTAGGTCTTCAACTTCAATAGCTTCCTATCCATTCCCCAGAAAATGGCTGGGTTGTTCTTCTCCTCCCTTATGACCCTACAGGATCTCTCCCCACTACTGCCATTGTGTCTTAATTTTGTTTTAATCATATTTTCAATCCCCCGACCCACTCCAATGTCAGCAAACCACTATTGCTCTTGAGAAGTCCTTTGTTGTAAATCCCACTGAGCGGCTTTCTGCAGAGAATTGTCCCCTTTGAAAACTTGCCCCAGTGGTCTTTATGTTGGCTGCTTCGCTGAAGGAATAAAGCGGCATGCCTTGGGAAAGAATTTTGCAGTGTCTTTTCAAACAGTGTTTGTAGACGTTGGTAGTCATCACAGACTCTCTGCTGACCTAAGAGATTTGCAGCTTTATGAAAGCCGTGGCAGATGCTAAGAATATTCGTCAATCCTTTTCTTCTTTTGAAACGGGCGCCAAAAGAGAATGACTTGGGGGCAAATATTGATTTCTTTTCCCAAAGATCAACTGTGAAGTATGAAAGGACACCTAAACACAAAATCGAA
The DNA here is from genome assembly GCF_048772815.1 of Callospermophilus lateralis. Taxonomy (NCBI): domain Eukaryota; kingdom Metazoa; phylum Chordata; class Mammalia; order Rodentia; family Sciuridae; genus Callospermophilus; species Callospermophilus lateralis. The sequence continues at coordinate 125,077,662 of NC_135312.1, read as the reverse complement.
AGGTTTACATTGTCAAACTAGGATAGAAGGCAGAGAGGGAAGACTACACTTCCCCACTTCAGCACACAAGATCAGGGGACAGAGACAACACCGGTGGCACTCCCTCGGAGTCATCTCCAGCAACCAAAGCTAAATAAACGGAGCAGTTTAGTGCTGTGCTTCTCAGACTTACTTAAACTTTTTAAAGATTTGTTTTATTTTTAACTGAAGTAATTGAATGTATTTATAGGATTTCTTTGAGGTTTTGAGGCACAGTCACATCGCAGAATGATCAACTCACGGTAATTAGCACATCCATCACCTCAAATTGTCAGTCATTTCTTTGTGGTGAGAACATACAGTACATTATGAATGTAAATCACCAGGAACCTCATCACAATGCAGATTCTGACTCTGAGTATGGGGTGGAGGCTGGGATTCTGTGTCTCTGAGCAGCCTCCTGGGTGAGGCTGATTCTGCTTACCCAGTGTTTTAGTCAGCTTTTCCTCTCTGTGACCAAAATACCTGACACAAACAATCAGAGGAAGGAAAGTTCATTTTGGCTCATGGTTTCAGAGATTCAGCCCATGGTTGGCTGACACCATAACTCTGGGCCCCAGCTGAGGCAAAACTTCATGGCAGAAGGGCATGGTGGAAGAAAGCAGCTCAGGACATGGCAACCAAGAATCAGAGAGAACTCTGCTCACCAAAGAAAGATATAAACCCCAAAGGCATACCCCCAGTGACCTACTTCCTCCAGCCATACCCTACCTGCTTACAGTCATCGCCCAGTTAATCCTGATTAGCAAGCCACCCAGAGGTGGCTAATAAGTGGATTAATTCACTTATTCATTTATAACTCATAATCTTATCAGTTTACCTCTGAAAATTCTTGCATTGTCTCTCGTGTGAGTTTTAGGGGGAACACCTCAATCTGAACCATCATATCCATGGACCACACTTTGAGAAACAAGAGTTATCAGCTATTTACCAGCAGTGCCTAGCTGCGGTGTCCTACAACAGCAAACACCTGTGCTCTTCCAGCAAGAAAGGCAAGAGCACATGCTGACATCACGTGGGCATTGCCTGCTTCAGAAAATAAAGAAAGGACGAGGAGCCCCCCAGTGGCACTCTCTGCCGATAGGAAGATTACATCCACATGAGAAAGGGGTTGAAAGAGGCAATAGGGTCGGTGCTACGAGCTTAGCTGTCCCTCTGCCGTGTGTTGGGGGCTTTCAGTTTGGTTTTCACATTACCAGCCTCAGTGAAGTGGAACAGAGGATTACAAAGGGATAAGCTAAATGGCAATTGCAAGTGCATTGTTGTGGTCACCAGTACTTTTTCCATCAGTATTTTCCATTTCTCCAAAGCCATATGGAGCAGTTAATCTATTTAGGTGATTTCTTAAGAGAAAATGAACAATACCTATTCCCTAGTGGCAAGTGTAGTGGAAGTAAAAAAAAAAAAAAAAAATGATATTTTCTTTTATCCCAAAGCCTCCAAAATGTTCACAGATCTTACTATTATCATAAAAATAAATGACAAAAGGGGTTTAGTTCAGTTAGAAATCACCCTGCCATTGGCCACGTAGAGAAACTTAAAATCAAACACACTCCTTCTACCTTTCAGCATCTTCTAGCCTTTAACATTGAGATAAAAGTCCAACATGAAAGATCCTAATGATCTAGGATTTGAAGAGCTGGCTGGTTTTAACAGAAATCATGGCCAAAGAGTTCGAAAAAGAGAGACTTCAGACCCAAGGCTAAAAATAGTAGATTTATGCTCAGATGGGTTTGTTCCTTTAGAGAATGCTCCGTTGATCTTACTGAAAGTCTTCCAGGTGAGTTACCTGCTCTGTCAAAGAGTAGTAGCTATCTAACAAACAACAAGGTATTTCCAAGCTAACAGCTCTCTCTAGTTGAGAGAGAAACGTTGGCCAAAATGTATGGAGAAACATTTTTCATTGCCTTTTCAAAGACACATCAATATTATAAGTATAAATTTAAAAGAAATTAGACATCAGTGGTCAAAAAGCGCAGTGTGACTGTACCAAATCCACAGTGGTGGTAGAGGTTTGGGTTGGAGCCTGATTGGAAGGAGAATGGAACACAGGCTGACCTGTTATATCACTCCCAGGCGGGGACAGTCTCACTAGTGAGCTGAGTAGGTGGTCACCTGCATGAAACACAAAGGTTCCAGCCCCTGGCTCTTCCTTTATGCCAGTCTCAAAGTATCTTTTGTCTAAAATTCCAACTTAGACATCCTCTTCCCATAATATGTCCATAGGAAAAGCAACACCTGAAATTGTTTGAATCCTTAAATATTTGCATTGACTTATTAGAACTTTTTCTCAATACCAAGACATAAAAACCTTCCGCTTTCATAAAAGGAGTAAGAGGAGGAACAAATAAGCAAAAATGTCCAGAGCCAACCTAGGCTGATTAGCAAGCCACCCAGAGGTAATTGTAAGGACATTCAGCTCTCCGGTACCTGAATGCAGAATTGGGACTTTACCCAAGGCAAACTTAAATATTCCTTAAATTTTTTGTCTACAGCTGGATGAATGCAATCACAGAACCATGAGTGACAGGTCCAAGCTGGTGCTCCACACCTCCAGCCACACCTCCATGGGACAAGAATGACTGACAGCATTCGACAAAATTTGGCAAAATAACCTAACTGGAAATTGTGCACTTTATCTGTAGCTGATGGATGCATAACAGGAAACAAAGCCTTTAATACCCTGGCTCAGGGACATCAATCTAGGTAACATGTTTTTCCTCTAGGAGGAGAGTGTTCCTGGTACTAAATACCTGCTGTCAAGTCCTCCTTAAAAATGGCTGTTACCCATGTTCAGGTTATCTAATCCAACCTTGTCAGCTTAAGGCCAACAAGTGTGCTTTCTGCTTTTTATGTAAATGGAAAGTAAAGCATAGGGAAATGAATGCCAGAGCCCATGGTTTCTCACCAAAATGACTTTAAACTAACACTGGAGACAAATTCTGCTGGTCTGAGTCTCCTCTATCTACTTAAACACATTGTCTCTCCCCACCCCACTGCAGATGTCCTTGAAGCAACTCTGAACACCCTGAGAAGGATTTTCAAATCAAAAACACGTCTGCACATGTGGAAAGGAAGCCTCTACGAGAGAGAGAGACAAGCTTGAAATAAAAGATGAAATTTGCACGTTTCTTTGCAACCAGGATTTTCTAGTGTCTTGTGTGATTCAGAAGACAATGTTCCCTGTTTTTCAGCATTTGAAATGTAACGTGTGCTCGGGCAGCTAATGGCTCTGTTTCTGGCCACCATGCCCTCTCTGGAATGCAAACCAATGCGTCACACTGGCCTCTGCTTCCCTACTGCTCTTGGTCCTGCTGCATACTGATTTGTTCTTCCAGAAAGAGCAAAGGCATAAGACCTAAATAGCTCAGCACAGATTAAATGAAAAGAGGAATAAGTTTCTATTTATCTTCAGGTAACTAACTGCAGTGTCCCCAAAGCTTCATAATAATCCACTCACACAGTAATTCACACACATACACACCACCTTGAACCTTTCTAGACACAGGGAATAAAAGACTGAGCAAGACAAAGCCTCCAACTTCATGAAACTTACATTGCAAGGGAAATAGACAATAAAGGAATCCAACACCGTTGTTCCTCTTCAACATAGTCTGTGGAGTAATAAGTGCTGTGATGGCAAATAAACCTGTAAACAAAGGTCAAGTGCATATCCACAGTAGGTCTATCTAAGAAGATGATATCAGGGTAGAGACTCACATGAAGTAGGGGAACAGTCCTTACAGATACCTGGAGCTTTCCAAGCAGAGAGAACAACATGACCAAGAACCCTAGGGTGAGTTCAAGCTTGGCATTTCACGGAACACGAAGAGCCACCTTAGTGGAGCTGAGTGCCAGCCTAGCAGGAGACAAGATTGAGTGGGCAGGAAGAGGCCAGATCAAACGGCAGCTGGGGGCCATAGGAAGAAGCTGTATTCTGAATTTTGAGCAGAAAAGTGACTTCAATGATCTCTGATTCACAGCTTAATCAGCTAATTTCAGAGTTCTTGACTTAGGAGTAGACAAGATCAGAAGCAGAGAAACCAGTTAGAAATCCAAACACAAACAGGCTCTTGAACTAGACAGCGAATGGCCAATGTGATGAAGCTGATCAAATTCTGGACCTATTTCAAGGCTGGGAATGATGAAGTTCTGATAAATTAGTAGGATATTTGGGATCACCAAGTTTAACTCTTGGTTTTTTACCTGAGTTTTTTGGCGAATGGTAATGCTGTTGACTAAACTGGGAGGAAGCAATGATTAGAAGAGAAAGAACCAGAGTTCCAGTTTGAACGTGTTCATTTTGGAGATCATCTTAAGACATCTGATGGGGATGTAAAGGAGTGAGTTGAACACCCAAGTCTGGGGCCTGGAGGAAAGGAAAGGACTGAAATAATTATAAGTTTGTGAATCACCTAGAAATTGCCACAGTTAAAGGTATGTTACTGAACAAACCTCTAGAGAGAGAGTATGGAGAGAGAAGAGAATGACCAGGAAGCTAAGCCCTAGGGTACCCCCAAAATGTACAGGTCAGAGAAAAGAGGAGCCAGCAAGGAAGAATGGGGATGTACAGTCACTGTGTAGGAAGAAAACAAGAAAGACAGGAATTACCCTCACCACGTGGAAAATGGGCTTTTAGATGGAAGTGAGCGACTGGTCAAGTGACACTGATGTATCATTTAAGATCAAAACTGAGAAATGGAACCACTGGTAGCCTGGACAAGGATTTTTGAGGCATGCTAGGAACAAGAATCTGAGTGGAAGAGCCAAGGAATGAACGTGGAGCCTCTCTTTCAAGGAGAGCAGAGAATACCTGAAAAGGGATTGGAACCTGGTCTGGAGTGAGGGACTTTGCCAAGATTTTAGAAAATACCTTTAAATGCTAGTAGAAATGATCGCATGGACAAGGAAAGAAAGAGCTCATAACTTCAGGAGCAACATCCTGGAGGAGGAGAGAAGGGGGGGATCTAGCACATGAGTGTAGAGTTGGGCTTCAAAGGAAACAGGACTCTTCTTCATCTGAGGTAACAAACGACAAGACCCAGTGTGTAGATCTGGGGGCAGTGGATTTGTAAGGTCCTGGAGGCACCTGGCAGAAATTCTCTTGGGTTTGTCTTTATCCTCTCAGTGAGATATGAGACAAGGCCATCAACTGAAAGTGAAGGGAAATGGTATCACATGCTGGAGCAGCAAGAGGTGGCATGAAACAGGGTCTCGGTGGAGGGTGGTGGAGTGACTAGTGAGCTACAGCAGCTGTCGAGGCGGTGCAGACTGCCCCTGGAGATTTGCAATCACAAGTTAAATGACCCCCTGCCTCCCATTGCTTCATCAGAGCTGCTAATAGGAAATTTGGATATGATCTTTATATTTTATGAAGATTTTTCTCTATTTTTAAACTAGGGAAATAATACTAAATAGACTAGGAATCATATTAGTATGGTCTGTATATAAGGTATTCCCCCAAAAGCTTGTGTGTAGAACAATGCATGAATGTTCAGAGATGAAGGGATTAGATTATGAGAGCTCTAACCTGATCATGGATTAATCCATTCGAAGAGTTGACATTTGTTTTTTTTTTGTTTGTTTGTTTGTTTTTAATATTTATTTTTCAGTTCTTGGCAGACACAACATCTTTGTTTGTATGTGGTGCTGAGGATTGAACCCGGGCCTCACGCATGCCAGGCGAGCGCGCTACCGCTTGAGCCACATCCCCAGCCTGAAGAGTTGACATTTGAATGGATAGAAGGGGATAACTATAGTCAGGTAGGATGTTGCTATAGGAAACAGGTCACTGGGACATGTCCTTGGGGATTAAATTATCTCTGCTTCATGCACTCAAGCTCTCTCCACTTCCTCCACTCGGCCCTTCCACCACCATGTTCTGCCTCATGTCTGGTCTAGAGCAATGGAACTGGCCAACCATGGACTGAATCTTTGAAACCTTGAGCCAAAATAAAATTTTCCTCCTCTAAGTTGTTCTTGTTTGGCCTTTTGATCGCAGAGATGAAAAACTGATAAACATACATGCTCTAACCGACAAATACACATGAGTGGAAGATTGACAAAAAGCAAACCTTGCCGCCTAACTTTAAAATCATAATGGTCTTAATTCTCATTTCTCTCTAGGCATAAGTTGGCCATGGTGAGCTTAGAGAGTGATTTCCTTTGATTCAAAGAGTAATAGAGACCTACTTAATTTCTGCCTTTAGAAAATTATGTGATCCCAAACAATTACTTAATCACTGCTACCGTGTAGCAGAAATAGCAAAATATTATTATGCTGGTTTTCTTCCTCTTAATAACAGAATCCTTGAGCTTTAACTGAGAACAGGACTTCAGAATTAAGACTCCATATCCCAGCTTCCTTTGTAGTAGCTGTGCACACAGAACTTGGTATGGACTAATAGATTTTAAGTGGTTTGATGCAATTTCTAGGAAACTTCCCTTAAGAATATGGCATGCACTCCTTCTGTGCTTTTAAAAAAAATTTTATTGCTGAATATTAATTATACAGAGTAATGGCTGTGTTGTGGCGTACAATAACATAATTTGATCAGTTTCACGCCTCAGTACCTCCCCTGGCCCTTCCCTCCTCCACCCCTCTGTTCCCTTTCCTCTACACTAATGGTCTCCCTTCTACTTTCATGAGATATATCCACCACCACCACCACTTTTCTTTATTATTCTTTTTCCCTTCTATGAGTAAATACATATCATAATTATCTTTCTGCATCTGATTAATCTTGTCCAACATGGCACTCTCCAGGTCCATTCGGTTTCCTGGAAATGACAGAATTCCATTCTTCTTTATGGCTGAATAGAATACTGAATATACATGCCACATTTTCATCATCCAGTCATCCATCAATGGACACCTAAAAGTGATTCAACAAATTAGCTACTGTGAATTGTGCTGCAATTAACATGAATATGCTTGTATTTCTGAAGTATGTTGTCTTTAATTCTTCTAGGTAAACACCAACAATATATATCTGGATCATTTGGTAGTTCCCTTTTTTGGTTTTTGAGAGATATCTGTATTGAGATTCATGGTAGCTATTCAAAGCTAAATTTCCACCAACAATGTATGAAAGCTCTTTTTTTTCCCAACATCCTCACCAGCATTTATTATTTTCAGGTGTGTGTGTGTGTGTGTGTGTGTGCGCGCGTGCGTTACTGCAGAATCAAACCCAGGGCCTCCACATGCTAGGCAATCATCCGACAACTGAGCTATATCCCAGCCCGGTTATTTATAATTGATAATAGTCATTCTGACTAGAGTGAGATGGAATCTCAGTGTAGTTTTGATTTGCATTTTCCTGATTGCTAAAGATGTCAAACATTTTTTCATATAATTCTTGGCCTTTTATATTTCTTCTTTTGAGATGTGTTTCTTTTAGGTCATATGCCCATTTATAGAATGGGTTATTTGCTTTTTTGATGTTGAGTGTTTTGGGTTTTTTTTTGAGGTTTTAATATATTCTAGATATCAATCCTCTGTTGGAAGAGCAGATGATTAAGACTTTCCTCCCATTCTGTACGCTCTCTCTTTACACTGTTAATGGTTTGCTCTGCAGAACCTTTTTAATTTGATGCTGTCCCATTTACTCATTCTTGGAACTATTCCCTGAGCTATAGGTGTTCTATTCAGGAAGTCACTGCAAGGGCTTCTATGGTTGGAGCATTTCCCTTCTATTTTCCTCAGCCAGTTATAAAGTTTCTACTCTTATTTTTTTGGAAAAAAAAAAAAAAAGGTCTTTGATCCATTTTGAATTGACTTTCCCTTATCTGCTTTTTAATCCCTTCCTCCAAGAGACGGATAGAGTTATAGTCATCATCTTGGACCATCCTAAGAATAGCAAAGCAGCTAGCTAGAAAGAGTTTGAATCCCTCATAATTTTGTAGAGTCACAACCTACAATGCAAGCTCCCAACCTTCAGGAATGTGAGAGCAATATCCCTCTCAGGTCCATTGAAGCTAATCATCATGATCGATAAACTTTCTTAGTTTTCTCTTCCTTAAACTAAAACAACTGTCAAATTTTTGTAAATGTAAAATCCTCATTGACAATGCCATTTCTCTGTTTCAGAGGTCAAACTGGTAGAACTTACAGTAGCTAGAATTCAAAATTTCTAATTCCAAACTCTTGATTTAACCTCATCCTGACCTTTTTTTTTTTTTTAACCAAAGAATTTGATACCCAGAGTTTCAGATTATCTCCTCACTCATACAGAGGCAGATGCTCAGAATATCTGATCTCTGAGGTTCAGCAACACACTTTAGACCCTGAGCTTGGTTTGTCACACAGAGAAAAGAAACACTATGGAGCACTTTCTAGGAGCCACTTGAAACTGTCCCCAACAATTTCACTAAGGTGACAGTCTACAGTGGTAGGCAGAAAACAAGGACTGGAAATGGTGCCTCTTACAGAAATGCATTTCCAAAGTGTACTTTGTTTATTTGTTATTCTGAATAAAATAATCAATATCTGTCCACGGAATTTATAAATAAGCTGGAGCACCTTTATTTTCAGGTCCAAAGGGTTACCATAAGAAGGACAGAAGAAAATGAACCAGACAAAAGCAATCACCTACAACAAGATTTGTTAAAACTACAATCTTTAGGAAATAAAGTGTTGAACTTAAGTTTCTTTGATAATTTTTAAGTAACTTTAATTTTTTTTCCACATTTCATTTCCATATTTCTTTCCTTCAAGTTATCATGAATTAAAAATCTCCCTGGATTCCCAGGCAATTTAAGGAAATGTAACTTGCAGGGGGAACAAAACTTATATAACATTTTAGCAAAATTTCTCTTTTGAAAAAACAGTTGCACTTTCTGCACTCTATGCAAATAGCACAGGGCCAAGAGAAACTTTTATAAAAGCCAGCAGTGAAAGTCTGTTTCTGTATTTTCTTTTGATCTCTCTCTGGATTTAATACCCTCATGAAGCTTGAATGGAATATATGCATGTCACAGCACCGCAGAGGGATAATATATTTTCCCCTGCTTCACTGAGCATGAGTTGTGTATCTTGCCATCTCAAGAGTCCATGGTGAGGCACATTTATCCCCATTAGAAAAGCTCAGTTCAATAATATATGAATGCTGCAGCCATTTATGACAAATATGTAAAATCACATTCTGGAGATGGGCGCATATACATTGAACCTATTAACTATGCATTGACAGATTTTTGCTAAAACTAGATTTTCAACTCCAAAGACTAAGAGGGCAAAGATATCGATTATGTTTGTATATTTATGCAGTCTCAGAAGGCTGTAATTTTAATTCCAAGACAGGAAAAAAAAAAAAAAAAAAGAAGAGTGCTTCCCACTTTGGTCACTTATGAATTCACTTTGCCCATCCTGAACAAAAAGCAACTTAAATCAGGTTGTTTCTATATGTTTCTAAATACTACTGGATTGATTTGTGATAATAGCACCTGGTCTTTCTCATCTCATTTCAGGACTAAAGATCACAACAATAAAAGAGCTAAGCAAATATTTATGTTTTAAATCCCAACATATTCTAGATATATCACCTTGGGCAAATTTTCTTTTCTTAAGTCTCAGTTGACTGTTTTCATCAGGACGGTCATCTCAGAACCTCACTAGTAGACAAGCAGAAAGACTATATATATATATATATATATATATATATATGTGTGTGTGTGTGTGTGTGTGTGTGTGTGTGTGTATAAAAGGGACATGGTTTTCTGTCTTTTGTAAGCCCCGTTACAGAATTTGCATCTTTCCAATCTCAGATGTAGCATTTCTTGGAAGAAATTATGAAAAAATCTGTCAATTAGTTGACTCTTCATGTAGACCAGGCTATAAACTCCACTCCTCAAAATTTTCGGCTTTCAGAGTCAAAGGCCCTGACTTTGAAAAATAATGTTTTACACCATTTTCCATAAAGTTACAGATTCAGATACATTACCAGTATTAAAATCTCATAGACACTCTTAGTAGACTTGCTTCTCCAATTAAAACAACACAGTCATTAATATACTATATTATGTTATGAAGTCATAATTGCAGCCAAGCAGAAAATAATTACCATCTATCAGCTTTCATGTTTTACAAAAGCAAAATTATTTTTCCATGGCTTTAGAAGTTCCCCAAAACAAATAAGAGTTTTACAGTGGCAACCCTTTCACTTTATGACCCAACTGCCACATGTTCTCTGTAAAATTGTCAAGTATCTTTCTGGACTCGACTCACATGTAGCTGTTTCAATTTTAAAATGTAATCCAAGGGCAAATCCTTCTGATTCCACTGTGAACACCTGGTAGGAAAAACAGTGAAAAATATTGGGTCCCTTTCAAATGTATCTCCACATGAAAACAAGCGATTTCACACATCTCAGATCAGACCTAAGAAACAATTCCTTGCAATTAATTGAAGTCAGCAAACCAATAAACACACACCCACTCTATCGTGCTGGTGGGCAATGTGCTCCTAGAGGTAGAAGTCCTTGCCCTCAGGCACCTTACAGATGAGTGGAACACAAGACAAGTGATGGCACAGATAGTGACAATACAAAGGCAGAATAAGGAACAAGACTGAAAATAAGGTGAAGGTTGTTACTAGGTGCAGAGGTGAGGCAGTTCAAGGTCAGTGAGCTGGAAAGATGAACATTATTGAAAGGATGCAGGTAGGGTTGGTGGAGTTTCATCCCTCAGAGAGGCCAAGGCAGGAAAGGGCGTGGTGTTTGGAATCTGGTTTGCTTCAGCCAGGAGTAACTTCTGTAGTGTACTTCTGCCGTGTCTGCTGGCCGGGATCCATTTACCCTACGTCTAGCAATAGAAGTTTCTGCCATGTTTAGGGTTTCAGTGTCCCTTTTCTTAGCTCCAGGGAGGAAAATGAGACCTTCAGTGTACACTTAACTGCAAGGACTGCTGGAAAAGTAGTTTGATCAGCATGGATAGAGCTGGTAGAGAACACAATTGTTATTCTTTTTTGCTAATGAAGCAGGTTGTTTCTGACTCCAAGATCTGCTGACAATCATCTCCTGATAAGGGGACCAATGAGAAGCAAACACAATGACAGCAGGAAGTCACAGCCTTCTACTCCAACCCTAGCATGTTGCATCCTGTCCCCATGATCCAAGGGCATTGCAAACTCAACGTGTCCCCTACCAAACTCATCTTTGGAGTACAATTCCTTACTCTCCACTAAAGTATTTCTTTGTGTTCTCAATTGAGAAGTTCATTAATGGCATTACCAGCCACCTAGTTACTCAAATTAGAAAGCTGGGAGTCAGCATAATTCCTCCTGCTTGGTAAACTCTGTGTGATCCTGGGCCGCCACCATGCCGTCAGGAGTCACCTGAACAATGCCTTTCTAACCCTCTCTGCACAGCCACTTGAGGCCTCTGAGTCTGACGGCTAAGTCAAGCTCTATGATCAGATAATCCAGGTTCGAATCCCTACTTATTAATTAACAGGCACCTTAACAAGATACTTAATATCTCCGAACTTAGTTTGCTCATCTGTAAAATGAGAATACTAATTATTTCTACCTCATTAATGTTAAAGTTGGAATTACTTTAAGTAAAACCTACCAAGAGTCAAGCCGAGCATGTGCCACCTAGTAAGCAACAAAGAAATACGACTCTTTTCCAAGCTAACTGGTCTTCTTTGCTCCAATCTCCCTCTCATTACTCTTCAGAGATTTCTAAATATGTCACTAACCTGCGTAAAAATTTTTGATGGTTCTTATGTCTAGTTTGTTTTTTCAAGCTAGACAGACACAAAACATGGGCAAACTGTGGAGTTAATGTACTTGGCCCAGCACTGCATCTTTTATTTAAATAGAAGAGATGGTATGAGGTACAGCACATTAGTGGAGTGGGAGGGTTGGATGGAGCACTTATTTCATAAGTGATACAGGCATGTGGGTGACTGGGTCAAAATATAAATGGCCTTCTAACTATGGTCCTGGTAAAACAACTGATCCATCGGCTCCTGGAACACAATCCAATCACCTGGGCACAACTTCCCCAGCTAACATTCCCAGGCTCACTCCAATGTGGTCCCTCCACACAAAATCTGCCCAACAAATACATTGGATCCCTTGCCACCTCTCAAAAGGGACATTCTACATCTCCTTGCTTTGGTATTTTTTTTTTTTTTTTTTTTACTTTTTAAGTAAATGTTCTCAATGGATAATTTATATACAATAAAATCTATCCATTTTAAGTATACAGCTGGATAATTTTGGTAAATAATAGTAAATGAAGTCTTGTACCTACTGACAGAATCAAGATATGAATTATTTCCATTACCCCAAAATACCAGCTCGGGCCTCTTGCCGGTCCTTCCCTCCCCAGCCTTAGCAGAGGCCCCACAGATCAGCTTCCTATCATCACAGATCAACTTTGTTCATTCTGGAATTTTATTTAAAAAGGGCTCAGACAATATGGACCCTTGCCTCTGGCTTTTTCCATGCAGTATGATGGTTCTGAGAGTCATCCGTGCTGTTGGGCACATCCATAGCTCATTCTGTTTGTCCCCAGGTGCTATATTGTATGGATATACTACAATTTCATCAAATGGATATATCACCATTTGTTTATCCAATTTCCTGTTGAGGGGCATTTGAGTTACTTATAGTTTTTGGCTATTATAAATAAAGCTGATGGGAAAAAATACAAACTAATCTTCATGAGAATATCCATGTTTTCGTCCCTCCTGGTCAATATCTAGGAGTAGGAAGACTGGGTCTTCAGGAATGGGTGTGTTTAATCCTCTCAAAAACTCTTTTCCAAAATTGCTGTGGCATTTCATATTCCCAGAAACAATGTGTATTTCCATGATTCCTTGGCCTTACCAGCCACAAGTGGCATTTAAGACCTTTTTATATTAGCCGCTCAATTGGGTGTATAGAGGCATCTCACTATCATTTTAATTTGTGTTTTGCCCATGTCTGATGCTATGGAGCAGCTCTTCGATATTAGAATCCATTTCTTTATCTCCTCTTAGGAAATATTTGTTCTAATCCTTTGCTTAGTTTTTATCAGACTGTTTTCTTCTTATGTCCTTTAAAAAAAGAAAACATTTTTACACCTTCATGGATGGTCCCAATGTGTTGACCGACCCTCCCTCTCTGACCCTAGCTGATGTACATTTTTAAGGCCTTGCTTGTAGGTCCCCTTCTCTGTGCCACATTTTTGCTCCTCCCCAGTCATTCCTTATGGGTCCCCACATTCCTTGACAGTGATACTTCCTGGAATGCACCATAATTCACTATTGCATTTCTAGACTGTGTGCTTCTCAAGGATGCAGGATAAGTTGTTTTTTTTCCTTTGAACCTTCCCAGAGGTTCACATAGTACTCAGCATATCTGAATACTCAGGCTCACTTGGATATAATTTAGGCATAAGGGGAGGAATGGTAACCTATTGAGATTAAAGCCAGGAAGGGTGCGTGAAGGGTGAGAATACTGAGAGAGACATTTAAAGTCTATTCACTTAAAATTTTACCAGGCATCTATTATGTACCAGATACCTCAGATGCTAGTGTGATGAAATGAGCTAAACCAAATCTCTGCCCCAGTGGAACTCAGCCATAGCAAGGGAGGTGGATGCACTAACTTAAAGTTAAAATACATTGGGACAAAGGCAATATAAGTGAACCCCAGGGCACTAAGTGGGGAGCACAGTGCAGACTCCCTAATTCAGGCTTTGAAATTAGAGGGGGCAGTCTGAGGAAGTCATGTCTGAACTGAGTCCTGCAAGATGCATCATGGAGCCCCGAGTGAGAAGACAGAAGACAGCAGTTCGTGCAAAAACCAGAGATAAGAAAGAATGGGGCCCATTGAGGGAATCACAGGAAGCAGCATCAGCTGAAGAACCAGTTATTGGACTCAAGGATTAACTGCAGGGAAATGCCAGGAATGGTTCCAGCAAATGCTGAGCAGGTGAAGGATAAAGGGTTTTCACAAATTTTTAGTTTTGCTGAGTGAGAGGATCTCATTGTCACCCCCAGCAATGTGGCTTGTGTGGTCTTGGGGAAAGGCCACCTCCCTGTATCTCAGTTCCCTCATTTTTTTTAATCTTTTTTTTCCTTTTTTTTATTGATTATTCAAAACATTACAAAGCTCTTGACATATCATATTTCATACATTAGATTGAAGTGGGTTATGAACTCCCATTTTTACCCCAAATACAGATTGCAGAATCACATCGGTTACACATCCACATTTTTACCTAATGCCCTATTAGTGACTGTTGTATTCTGCTACCTTTCCTATCCTCTACTATCCCCCCCCTCCCCTCCCATCTTCTCTCTCTACCCCATCTACTGTAATTCATTTCTCTCCCTTGATTTTTTTTTCCCATTCCCCTCACAACCTCTTATATGTAATTTTGTATAACAATGAGGGTCTCCTTCCATTTCCATGCAATTTCCCTTTTCTCTCCCTTTCCCTCCCACCTCATGTCTCTGTTTAATGTTAATCTTTTCCTCCTGCTCTTTTCTCATGGGAAGAATAAGGTCATAAAGTTGGCATGAGGTTTGAGCTAACCCAGGTAAAATCTGTGCCAGGGACTAACTAGACGCTCTCCAAGTGTCGTGCTCTTCTTGGGAACAGTTGAATTGTTTCACAGCAACCTTCTCCTGAGGTGGGCTCTGTACACTAGTTTTCAACAGCACATCGTGAACCTACGGGTTGCGTGGGCTCTGGGCTAAGACACTTAAGACAGCTGAGCCTTTCTCATGTGTCTCTTTCCTTTGGATCCACCTGTTGAATGTTCCTGGGGAAGAAGCCTGGATCTCTGAATTACTGCAGGGAGGAGATTTCCTTGGCACCACCCACATCTCTCCCCACTTGCCTCTTTGAGCTGTGACCTGCAATAACAATATAGTAACCACCGCCACCACTTATGTGAAGACGCAAAGGATTGGAGTTACAGTGGTCATTCTATTCTGGTTGATTCAAATATTTAGTCCAATGTTAGCGTATAGTAAATACTTAATAAATAATTAATAAATGTTAGATCAGGATGCCCTAATTATTACTGTTTTTCTTTTGTAAGACAACATGAGCTGGTAGTTCAGTCTCAGGCTCTGAATGAAACAAAGGGGGTCTGACTCCTAACTCCACGTCCATTGCCTTTGTTTCTTTGAAGTTTCTTAGACTCCTGTGCTCTCTTTTACCCATCTATATAATGTGGATAATAATGGTGCCTACCTCATAAAATCTCTGTGAAGGAGAAAAGTGTGTTGATCTTCTGGCACATATGCACATAGTAAGTGCTCAATTAATGGAAGCTACTAATAATATTCTTCCGAGAGTGCAATCAGATATTGGAGAAATTTGCTGCTGCATGATTTTTGGAAATACCTACAGGGCACAGCATCTCCCTTGTATGGAACATCTCAGCTGTTAAGCTGAGCATTTCTTCTTCTCTGCTTCAGGACAGGTGCAGAAGTAGACTGGTCACTTTGGCAACCTGAAAGCGATCCTTCATGCAATCACCCCAGAAACGTTTGTTACTCTCCAGGCATGTCCATAATATTGTCAGGTCGGTAATTACTCTGACTGACAAAGATAATAATGTGCTAACAGATCAGGCCTCCAGTGCTCATAAATTATTCTTTCCCTCTTTCCTCAGTAAGCATCTCAGGGTCCGGGGGATTTGAGTTGTTATTGGCCTCAGAGGTTTCTCAGTGGCTGGTTCTCTCACTGCTAATGCTCCTGGCATGCTCCATCCTCCCAGCACCACAAGTTGCAATCAACTCGTGCTGGCAGTTGACATCTTTTAATATTTGTTGCTCTCTTTCTGCCTTGCACTTGTGGCTCCATCTTGACACGAAGCTGTTCCCGTTATTGCCATTACTAACTAAATAGCCCTTGGACTCTAGCTGGGAAACAGTGCCATAAATTGCTTAGAGTTAGCCTATTTCCTGCAAACAAAAATCCAGGCAGCTCCAGGCCCATTTTTACCTTATTATTTATACAGCCAGACCATTTATTGCAGGATCCCGCCTCTCTCTGGGTTGGAGTAGGCAAATTATTCCATTTCCTATTGTAAATGATGCAACTCCTGATTCAGCAGCCTCAACAGGAGGCATCCTTGGGATGGAAGCATTTGCACATTTGTTGCTGAGAGTAGAAATATTTTATCTATGCCCAGTTCTCCTTAAAACAGAGTAGGGAAGAAGAGACAGATTTTCATATCTCTAGCCTTTAGGTCAAGTTATTCCTGTAGAGAGAAAGATGAAGAGAGAGAGCTTGGGCAGCCTGAACGCATTTTAATGGTCTATTGGCTCCACTTTGCGAAGGCCTATTAATTACATAACGTGCATCTGTATCTGTGCCTTTCAAATAGCATTTCTAACCACCTGGGGACCTGCGAAGACGGTACAGAGGGATATGTAAAGAATGGGTGCAATTAGGTAGTTACTGTCAAGGATGGAGAAAGGTTTGAAGGGGGAGAAGGAAAAGATGCTCCTACTTCAATGCTGTAGGATTTTTAACAGAAAAGTGATCTGCTTAGTTATGAAAGTCTTTATTTTATCAATTGCTACCCGAGTAACACAGTAGCCGAAGAAAGTATGCACATTGGTAAAGGGAAATGGAAGGAAATGTGGAAAATTTTCTGATTGACTGGAAAGAAACTTCCGGATTTTTTTATTTTGATAAAAACCTGATGCAATTATATTTTCTGCTTCCCTTTATTATTTCCCAATGAAATTTTGTTTTAATGAAATGCGGGCACTAGTAACTGCTCCGTATGACTTTAACGCCACTTAGTATCTTACACCCATTGAGGGACCACACACCTCTCCTCCTGGCTGAGACCCTGCATCTCCGAGGAAGAGGGAACACCCTGCCCCCCACCGCAAAGGGCACTGCCAACTGTCCTTTGCTAATGGACCATTCATCTAGTGCTCATTATTACAGTGCCATCCTTCTCGAGAAACTACGAAATACTAGGGGACAAGATGCTTTTTTTTTTCTTTTAGGAAAATAAACACCTTTACATTTTTAAAAAATACTTAGGTTTGTGTGGAAATGCATAGCAACAGATCTTTTTTTTTTTTTTTTTTGAGAGTCACTTCATTTTGCTTTGCTGAGAAAGACAAAGTATCGGCTAAGAACAGCTCGGCTTCTCAAACATTCTCAGGAGGAAGGAATAGTCCCCGGGGGTGAGCCCCTTGCTGATGCAGCCATCTTGGGAGAGGGGATTGGTGAGAAGCAGGCTCTCCCCTCTGGTGACAAAAGGTCTAGGATACCAGTGTGAGTGAACCAGAAGCTGTCCTCTGGCTGCACACCCTTGGCTCCTCTAAATGATGCTCTGAGAATCAAGGCAAGGCCTTGGCATTTGGAGAGGAGCCCAGCAGAAGATGAGCCAAACTCCAAGAGACTTGACTGAGGCTGCCAGCCGCTTTAATTAAAGCAGGACACCTGGACAGTGGCTCCTCTTGGCCTGGGATTACAGGTTGGATGTTAAAGGAATAAGCGGTAGGTACCTCTGCTTTAATCTTGGTCCATCACATGCCCAGTAAATGGGCTTCTCTTTTAAAAGCCTAAGTACTATAAAGAGTAACTACTTCTATTTCCTCTCATTAGAGGCAAGCATTAGTCACAGCTATTTCTGCGGAGAAACTGGGTCTTCTTATGGATCCAGGATGAGATGCAGGAGTTAAACTGTAATGATGAGTCCCAGGGACGAACGAGGCCCATCAAAAATGATTGTGAACAGCAACGACCTATGACATTCAGGACATTGCCACTAGGACACAGGACTGAAAATTCAGACTGGAATTGGGTTCAGTTTGAGGTTCACAGTGTCTTTTTCAGGCTGTGATACAAGGATTTTGATTAAGCCTATTGTGTTATCAGCCAGAGGCCAACTCACTAAACGTAATTGCCAACCATCGATAACAGTCACATATGACTTCATTATCCCTATATTGCTAAACCTAGAGTCTTGTCATTGACGATTCAAAAGTAGCTTTAAATAAAATAAAATAGAATAGAATGGAATTCCTTGAAGAGTCTAGAAATTCCACAATTTAGTGTACTTTCCCATATGTGACTGCTTCAGGTGACCTTGCTATGGAGGAATGATGGGCTAAAAAGAAATATGCTTTGCCCTCCACCTTTTACAAGAGTGATCAAAATTGCCACCTTGAAGGAATAACTTCTCAAAGTCAGGTTTGCTCTCCTTATACCCAAGATCAAGTGGAGAAGCACAGCTCAGTCGTATAACACTGCTGGTGAAACAAATGCATTTCCCAGGTGCTAGAAGACATATACTAATTGTTTGCTGCAATTTGACTGTATTCCCCAGAAGATCCTGTGTTGGAAACTTAATCCTCAAATGTCGATGTGTCTGTTATTTGGAGGTAGGACTTTGGGAGGTAATGGAGGTCCTGAAGGTGTGGTCCTGAGGCACTAGTGGCTTAATGAGAAGAGATGCAGAATCCAAAGTAGCACTCTGTCTGCCCCTATGATGCTCTTTGCCATGTTATGCTGCCACAAAGGCCCCCACCAGATGCCAAGAATATGCTGGTTCCATATTGGATGGTTCCAAATTGGATGTCACAACCCCCGGAGCCAAGAGTTACATAAACCTCTATTCTTTATAAATAACTCAGTCTGTGGTATTCAGCTATAGTGACCAAAAAAAAAAAAGTAAACTAATGCTGGTCTGATTTAAACCAGCTTTACAATACCTAAATGACTGAGTTTTAACTTCAATTGATATTTCTCATCTGCCTGTTCTTAACATATGAAATCAGACATGAGACCCCCTGCCTCTCAGTCTCAGATTGCTCTAGTCATTCAGTAGAAGGGTTCATCTCCAAAGAGCTAAAGGCCAGGGACAAGAATAGAATTAGTGCTGTCCTAATATAAATTAGAGCCAGCAAAATATATTTACCAGGGAGAAAATAAAACCAAGCAACATGAACTAAAGAATCGTGGGAGGAAATATTCCCAAACATCCCATAAGGCTTCGCGTCTTTGACGCTTAGGAAATGCAAGGGCAGCTACCCAGTGGCTGAACCATTCTCTGGAAGGCTTCCTTATCTTTCATGTCGTGGTACACATGTGCAATAATATAAGTACCCCTGGACAGGATCTGCAGTAAATACTTATTGTGGACAGAAATGACCTGCAGGAATTCAGATCTCCCCAAGGCCCTTCTAGAAAGTGATGAGTAGATTTTTTTTCTGTAAAGGACCAGATAATAAATATTTTATGCAGGAGTTTCCTAAATAACTCTCTGTTATTTGGGAAATAGCTACTCAACTCTGATGTTGGAACACAAAAGCAGTCACATGCCACACACAAATAAAGGGGCTTGGCTATGGTCAATAAAACTGTACTTATTAAAAACAGTGAGTAGTGTTGGGTCTACTGGCCATAATTTGCCAACACATACTCTAAAAGAATGAAATGAGAACAAGTGGGTAGGCACTGGGCCTCACTACACACACACACACACACACACACACACACACACCACAAACTTCAACCAAGCAAACTCTATTTCCATCTATTTTGCATATTGTATTTCCAAGAGAGATTTTGTCTGAAAATAATTCAACTACTGGAAAACAAATAAAACTTCAGTGAATATTTATTATAAAAGTATTTCCATTATAAAAGTAGTAGTATTTAAATTCTACTACTTTTTTCAGAATGTAAGTCAGAAGTCAAGGTAGACTAGGACTTAAAATGTTGCAGAGGTTTTAATTGCTTAAATAATTGGCAAATTTAGAAGGAAAACTTTCATAGGAACCTGAGTTTATGAAAGTTACTAGGAATTGATGGTGAGAGGGACAGATAGATGTCACTTTCAAGTGATTTGTATCAGCTATTGTTGAGATGGTTCTTGTAATTCCTTGGGAAAGCTTCAAGTAGACTTTTTCCTCAAACCTAGTTTGTTAGTAGTTTTCAAACTTAACTAGGGGCGCTTATGGAAAGCGCAAACCAATTCTCATTCAGAAATTGTAAGGATCTGTGCTTGAATTGGTGTGAACATACATTATATAGAGAGATATGAAAACTTGTGCTCTATATGTGTAATAAGAATTGCAATGCATTCCGATGTCATGTATTGCAAAAATAAAATCAATAAAAAATAATAATTCAAATTAGTGGACCACGCTATGAGAAATGGTACAGTAAAGTGAACTAAGGACATAATCATAGTCTACCATATATGCAATGAATGGCCACTCAAAGTCTGTAAGTAAACTTCATTTATTTACAAAAGTAAGCTCTTGCTCTTCTGGAAGGGGGGCGGGTAGAATAATAGTGTCTTTATTGGACAAGGTTCACTTTACTTCGATATTTTTCAATGACATGTGTCTGCCCTAGGTATATGAAGAATGTTTTAACTTCTTTCTAGTTCTATTGGCTGTGCTCCCTGTTGTCTACTCAGAAAGGAAATGTTTAAAAGGTGCGGGGACACAAGTACACACAGGATCTATATTCTAAAGCGAACTTGGTTTAAGACCTTTCTCAGATGCCTTTGGGGAGTTGAGTTCAGACTCAGTTCTGAAAGTATCAGCCCTCAGTAGGCTCTAGTGTTGCAGTTGAAATCATTGCACAAGGACATTCTTGGCTAGTCCCAGACTTCATTCAAAAAGCATAAAAAAATATATCTCCACTTTTCCTTCATGAACTAAAACTGCTAAGGGGAAAAACTACAAAGAATCCCAGAAACTGTAAGTATTGATCTCTGATTTAAAAAACTAAAAAAAAGAAATCAAGGAGAAAAAGGTCAAAATATGTTCGGTGTGCCCAGCACAAGCTTGGCAATCATCTGTAAACATGTAGAAGCCATCAGAAACACTTCCTTTGGAGGAAGATGCAGTATTGAGCTGAGAGCAAGGTGCTGGGACGAGGAGGAGTGGGTACTGATTTCTGTCAAACTCAAAGTTGCTGATTACACAGTTTCAGCCATTTTTGAAAAATGTTTTTTGGCACACACAAGTAAAGCTCTTAACTAATCCAGGACTGCTAATGTGAATGCAGCAAGAGTTTATGTACAATTAGGCCCAGCATTCCCAAAGGTAAAGTCCTTTTTAAAAAGTCTTTAGGAAACTTACCTCTGCAAAAACTCTCCCCTCCTCCGAGGGCGTCAACTTGGGATAGCGGAATCAAATAATGATAAATTTGCTGAGTAGAACAAATATTAGTGAGGGCTGTGCAGGTTTCACGATTTCTGCTAACTTGTATAAGCTTACAAGTCCTCCACTTCCATTTCAGTAAGCCATATAAGTCAAGAGACCCAGGAAAACAAAGATGTTGGCTGGCTTAGAAGAAAATTCACAACTCCAGAGGAAAAATGTTACTCATCTACTCTTATCATCAGGCTTCCTGCCACATCTGCATTTATATTTACATATTAATTGAAAATATTGTTTGCCTCCTTCCATGCAGTTTTCTCTCTCAAATTGAGGTCAGTTGAGAAAGATCACCTCTGGAAATTTTTCGGCAGATATCTCTCTACCCTTCTGTAATAGTTTCTTCCTTGTTACTTCTCCATGTTATGGCTTATAATTAAAAGAGCTGGTTTAGAGTGGTTTGTAGAATAACCTTCATGTCTGTCTAAGGCTATTTCCATACAGTGGTAGTTCTTGGAGTTTGGAATGCACGGAAGAACGTCAGTATCCCCTAGAAGAAATCAGAATCTCAGGATTCATCCCAGACTGACAGAATGGGAATCTTCATCTGCACAAGACCCAGAAAGGTCCATGCAGATGCTACAGTTGGAGAAGCAGAGTTCTTAAGGGTCAAGAACCAAAGGGAATTGAGTATGGTAGTGCACACCTATAATCCCAGCAGCTTGGGAGGCTGAGGCAGGAGGATTGCGAGTTCAAAGCCAGCCTCAGCAATTTAGCGAGGCCCTAAGCAACTTAGAAAGATCCTGTCTCTAAATAAAATATTAAAAGGGCTGGGGATGGGGCTCAGTGGTTAAGCACCCCTGGGTTCAATCCCTGGTACCAAAAAAAAAAAAAAAAAAAAAAAAGAAGAAGAAGCATCAAGGGGAGGTGTGCCCATCCATTCCTAGACACTGATTCAGCCACGCCTGGAAAGCCATCCTTCACAGACTGCATGGAAGATCCGCCAGAGATATTTCTCTTGTGTTTCTAGTGGGAAGAGCAGCAAGATGTCATTTAGCCCTCTGTCACTCTGTCCAGGTCAAGCCCCATAGACAGTTACATTGTAAAGAGAAACAACTGTGCCTTGCCATCCTATCGACAGTTTGGAAATCAGTGTCTATTGCACATACTAACAAATTACCAATGGATCCTATGTCTTATTGGCAAAATATATGAACATTTCAACAACGTGAAAGAGGTTTATTGGTATGGTGAACATAAGATCATCTTTCTTAGTGATTTCATTGCTACGGATCAGGTGACAAGTACTGTTTTGTAAAACTGAGAGTCCGTTCCAAACGTAAATGCCAACCAAAGTGCAGTAGACTTTCAGGCCAGTGACTCCAAGCTACTCTCTGACATCATAGAGCGTGTATTCTAAACTTTTGAGGGCTTGTTTCAACCTAATTATATGGTATTTAGATGGTGGGAACCCCATAAATGCTGCTGACAGACTGAGAAGGTTCACTCACCACTGGCTGCAGTGTCTGTGACTCAGTTCAACCTCAAAGGAAAAGAATTTGCAGCCTTCACCCTCCACTCTGGGCTGGGCAGCCTTTCACCAATGCAGAAAACTAATTGCTTCTTTGTCTCTGGACGGCATATTGCTTATTGCTGGCATGACATTCCAATACCCAAGAAGCACAAATAGTGATCCCGGAAGCTGCTTTAACCTTTTCAAACTAACAACTTGATTGTCCGCCTCATTACACTCCCTAGACCTTCTCAGGATGACAGTCTGATAGAGAGGATTCTGGCAGCATCCTTCATTAGCACTCTCTCCACTGTTTCCTAGCATAGCAAGTGTCCCGAGAGTACAGAAAGAAAACTTCAGCAACCATCCCTCAGTAACTTAGTCCTGCAGGTCCCTAAGCACATTTCCTAACTATTAAATCATGTTGCTTTCAAACCACGAGCTCAATGAGTTTTGCCCACCTCAGCTGGGCCCAAGACAAACCCTTCCCTAGAAAATCCCTCTTTTGGGGGGTTTCCCAACGCAAAACATGAACACCAGTGAAAACTCAAAAGCTTGCAAAACGGAGAAGGTATACAGGAATGACAACATTTCAAAAATGTTGGAAAGATATGGTGACATTAGAAGCATCATCATTTTGGGGTTCAGATATAAAGCTCCTGAGGATCTTGTCCCAGTCACCCCACAGATTTTCCATCTCCCTTTCCCACGGTGGTTCCCCCAGCCCAGGCCATGCACTGCATCCCCATCCCGCCACCCAGTTGCCCAGGCTCGTAGCTTCCACAGCTGGGTCTTCCACTCCACCAGGTAGACGCCCACTTGGTCAGTGACAGCCTTGCTCATAAAACTTCTCCATCAACCCTACTTGGACCACGGGTCATCTTCTACCCTGCAAGCACTGAGTAATTTTCAATAAGCCCCATCTTAATGCATATCATATATATGGTCATTATTTACATGTCTCAGGCCCCAGCATGTCAGCAGTTTTAGAGCTGGGATGGGGCCTTCATGACCAGTACACATCCAGTGCCCAGCTAAGTAGCTACTTGACTATGAGTAAACAAGAAACTAAAAGGAATCACTAGTTCATGCCCCAAATTAGAGACCTTGTAGGAAACATTTGAGAGCCACTAATATGCCTCCATACTTGGGAAAAAAATCTATTGGTAACATATGTAAAATACATATTCTGTAATGAAAAGCATCATGATGCACTCCTATGAAGCCTGTGGGCCCGCTCTCCTTTGAGGAGTTTAGAAAGAAAAAAAGCTAAAGAAATTGCTACTATTAGGGCTAGGATACAGCTCAGTGGTAGAGCACTCGCCCAGCACACGTGGGCTCCGAGTTTGATCCCCAGCACCTCAAAAAAAAAAAAAAAAGAGAGAGAGAAAGAGAGAGAATAAAAGAGAGAGGAAAAAGCAATTTGCTTCTACTTTCCAGAAGTTAGTAAATTTTGTTTGTGTAAACTAGGAACAATAATCCTATAAATATGAATGACTGAAAGGCATCTCGTCTTCACATGGGCCAATTTAATCATCTACCTCTATAACTCTATTATTTTGCTGAAAGTATTGCTTCATTACTAATATGAGAGCATTTCAAAGCAAACAAAATAGAATGTTACTATTTTTTTTCAACCTAGCAATATAGTGAAAAATTAAAGAAGAAATAAAATTAGGATCCTGAAGTACAACTTGAGGAGGTAAAGTTTATCTCTTAGTTGTTTTCATTTCCAAAATATCCTGAGAAAAACATGTGTTTTGTTAACCGTGAGTTTTGAGCACTGTAGGTTTTTATACAGATATATACATATTTTTATACATATGTTTATATAAATTATTAGAGAATGCAGACGAAGGCCGTCTGTGTGATGTGACTCGGGACACACCTAGTCTTCATATTTGTGGCCATTTTTATAAGAGAGAAAATATGAACAGAGGTCAATCTTGGTTTAGGAATTCCTGGCATCAGAAATAACAATGGGGGTGGAAGAATACCAATCACAGCTTGGAAAAGGCAGTATTCTTCAATGTCTTCTCCAGTTTCATACTTTGAGGGTTGAACTGGAATGTTCTGAAATGGGAACTCATCAGATGGAGGGTTCAGGAATGAACTCCTTTGATCAGGTGTATCCATGGTTCTACGCCCCTCACCAGGTGGAGTGCCTGGGGTCCTGCCCATCACAGGGTGAAGGACGCAGGGACCTACCTTTCTCAAGGGGTGGTGGGCGTGGAGATGTACTCTCCTCGTTTAGTGAAAGACACATTCTTCATATTGAGCAGGGGCACCGAGTCTACTCCCCTCACAGAGTGAAGGGCTTAGGGATCTACTCCATATATACATATTCTTCATTCATTCATTCATTCAAGGGATATTTTCAGTTTAAGAAATAGACTGGCCTTTGCTAAATAGCGATTTTAAAGAGGAGAAAGGAAATCTGCTCCCTTTACGTGCTCTTTCTTCTAATTAAACAGCTGTAAGAGCGAGCATCAAAGAAAAGCCATCCCTTCCTTTTTAGGGGAAAAATATCATTCTAGAAAACCTGAAAATCCTGGATGCTGAGATTCCGGGAACTTTCATTTTATAGGTATTTCTATAGGTATTATTATGCCTAATCAATCCAGTCTGATCCTCTACCCTTAGATATGAAATTTCTTTCTGAATAGCAGGTTCTGTTTCCTGATGCACATAATATGCACAGCCATGTTCCTCATGCCCACGTGGCTCCTGCTCCAGACTGTCATGATCTCCCAGGGGCAGCCAAGGGCAGAGGCCAGGAATGTACCTTCTGAACCCCAGCTCTCTCATGTAACATACTTAGATAAGGGACTTCAACTCTCTGTGCCTCAGTTTCCTCGTCTATAAACAGAACTGACAACAACAGCTAGTTCATTAATCTGAAGAAAACAGTTTTTACAACTAAACCTTTCTGAAATCAGGATGTGTTTTATAATCGCCTTGAAGCTCAACTGAAGTTCAGTCCTGCCAAAGGAGATGATCTTGGCCTCCCATCAAGAGAATTTTATATCCTTCCTGAACCCAGGACCAAGACTGAGCCATGCAAGTTTTCTTGCTTAACCGTCTGGGTGATGCATTTATTTTCATTGACTCTCATCCTGAGGGGGAAGGTGGTAGCCCTTTGGTGTCTCAGATTTACATGATGTTCTTCTTTCTTGGTGGTGCATAAAATGAGAGTGCATCTTACATCTGAGGACATCTTAGATGGGAGCATCTGTGGCAGAGGGGTCAACAGGATGATGCATGAAGCAGCCTCCAGCAGTACACGTCACTGCTGAGCACTGGACGATTGCTATTATTGCTGTCTTACTATCAGTATTTAGATGTCACTAAATAGATCAACATGCTAATTACTTAATCCTCTTTATGTAGAAAATGGGAAGCAAGAAGGCCATTTGGAATAGGCTAATGGAGGCACTGCCCTGAGAAGACCAGGGGAGGCCTGGCCTATGGCTAGCGGTGGCCTCAATGGAGCAAGACTGAAGACTTGGCCTATTTTTCAGAAACGATCTTGCCAAATATTCCAAATCCCCTCCTCCAGTTCAGACCGGCTTTACAGAAAATGTTCCCCTCTTTGTTAATGGAGAGAGGGATTAATCTCTCTGAGTTCCTTCTCAACACACTCAAAATGGACTCCCCGGGGTTCTGCAGATGCTGCATCAGCAGGGCAGGCGGGCTGGCTGGCAAAGATGCATTTTCTTGTATCCCCAAGTCTCACTCCAAGGTCATGCTTCTTTGCTAATTCAGTAAAACATAATTGCACTGCAAAAAGTCAGTTTTTTGTTCCATTTACTGATGTACAAAGTTCTTGCAATTCAAGTTGCTTAAATGCCACAGTGTTCACCTACACATTCAGGGGCCAGGTCCCTGTCTCTGCAAAGGGCTCTGGACTCGAGCTTGAGATTGGAGAAGGAGTCTGTCGAGATGCATAGTCTACAGCCAGTGGCAATGATCGCCTCACGTTCCTGGGTTGGTGGCCTTACCTTCTGCTGTTCAAGAAGGTAGGAAGCAGACGTGCAATGCCAGATGACATGTCCCCTTCAGAGCCGCTTCAGAGGACACCTCCAAGGGCTGCAATCTGGGTGAACAGTGCCCCTGGAATTATGCAGGGCTCTATCTGCAAGGCCACAAATGGCAGCCCTGGTCCTAATAATTGGGATCAAGACAAGGTCTTAGGAATTCCTAATAACTGAAACATGCATTTTGAGTATTTGATGGTGTCATGACTAGTAAATTACCATACCTTAAAAGCCAACAAATAAGAAAGCAAATGAAGAACCTGCAACTATAGCAGTTACACTTTCATAATTATTATCTTTATCAGAATCTATCCCTTATTTATACAGCAAATAATCTACAGGAAAACATAAGGCCTCCAGTGTTTAAAATACACCAACTTTTTGGTTTACAAGCATCAACCTGGTATCAATGTAGGTGGTACAAAATGCCAGAGGGTCTATCAGGCCTCCAGCTTCTCCCCCCTGAGCCCCAGTATCTCAATCTCCACCAAAATTCTTTACCTTCTATGGTTAGTTACCCATTCTAATAAGTCACGTCACTTAAGGTCACCATTTTTTCTCTTTTTAAACAAAATCACTGTTTTCACCAATAAAGGCATTTTCTAAAGTTGAATCCTTAAGGGAGATAAGGAGCACTCTCGTTAGCACGAAGTAGTTTGTGCCTCTATATTTTAAGTCCTTCTTAAAGAAAACTGATTTTTAGGATAATAACTGCTCCAAATAGGCATTTTCCAGACCCTTGTATGGCAAAATGATCTCTATCATCCTTAACCAGATGCAAAAATTTTAGAAATACAATAAACTTGGAAGCATTACTCGAACATAATGAAATTTTGTCTATCTACAATAATTACTCAAATTTGTGCAGGTCTTATGCATTACTTGTTATTTTTTCCAGGTTATTTGATATTGTGACTTGTCTATTATTTGCACCCCACCCCCATGCTGGATTTTGCATAAGCAAAGTCTGCTCCCCCTAACTCACCTCCTTAGGTGTTAAATTTCAGGAGTAGAAAGTGGTACCCTGCTTTCTTGGCAGAACAAGTAAGTACTCATGCCAGAATAGGAATGACTCCCACAGCCCATGGGATCTCGGGGCCTGTGCAGGCAGAGGAGGACCACCCATGACGGGCAGCCTGTATGGAGTGTCGGATCCCCCACAGGATGAGGACGGCTTCCTCAGGAGGACCAGCCTTCAGTCGGGACTCAGAGTGCAAAAGATGTAAAACATGCAGAGTGTTTGAGCCCTAGAGAGTGGAGGGAGCTGTCCCCGGGGAGGTGGGGGGGTGGGGTGGCCCAGTGCAGGACATCAGGAGAGGATGAGCAGGATAAGAAGGGTTTCCAGCAGGTGAGGAAAGAGGAAATGATATGTGAGGTGTCAGCACCCAAGCAGGGGGAAGAGGGTCTCGATGTGGGAGAGGAGATGAAGGGCTGTGGAGATAGGAAACTGGTTACAGATTGCAAATGGATAAATAGACAGGGACAACCAGAAGCAGATGTCTAACTCTTAGAGAAGTGGTTTGCAATATGGAAAAAATAACCCTTGCTGATGTCGAGTCAGAATTGGAGGCATCATTGTGAATCACATTTTTTTAATACAGAGAGATAGACATACAAGTATGTGTGTGGAAAGGGGTTGGTGGGCTACTATTTTTAATATAAACATAAATATAATGTATTTGATAGTATATTATCAAACACACACATATGTTAACAAACACAGGTGTATGTATACGTGTGTGTGCATGTGCACACAGACAGGCACATTCCCTAGGGCTGGAGGGGATACACTAAAGCAATAAGCACCCCTGGGGCCCAGATCTGGGCTCCTCCGCCAAGAGGAACCAGGGCTGTGTAGGGACCCGTCTGAATCCAGAACTGGGGCAGCATGCCTGATAAGTGTGCACAACCTGTATCAGGAGACAGCATCACACAACCCCAGACTTACGGAGTTTCTACAAAATAAATGGCCTGCAATCTTCAAAAATATCAAGGTCAAGAAAGTCAAGGGAAGTCTGAGAAACTCTTCCAGACTGAAGGAGACTAAAGAGATATGACAACTAAATATAACACACAATTCCGAACTGGATGGCTTTCTATAAAGGAGACTATTGAGACAATTGGCAAAACTTGAATGAGGTCTGGGGATTAGAGAGTAGCAATGTATCAATATTAATTTCCTCTGTTTTACTGCTTATAAGTGCTCATACTATGATTATGTAGGAGAAAGTCTCTGCAGGAAACACACACGAAGTACTAGGGATTGGATGTGACGATAGATCATTGGATTGGCAACCTGTCTCCAATGATTCAGGAATAACAAGTTCATTGTATTGTACTTGGAAGATTTCTGAAACTGTATGATTATTTTAAAAATTTTAAAATATCATTTTACAAAAGTAAAACAGACATAAAGGACAATATTTAGAAAACTGGCAAATTTTGAAAACAGATTTGTGTACTAGACAATAATGTTCTATCAACGTTAGATTTCTTGAAATTGATCGCTATACCATGATTATAAAAGTGAACATCCTTGATCTAAAGAGATGTACACTGAAGTGTTTTGAGGCTAAATATCATGATGGCTACAATTTATTTTTAAATGGCTTAGAAAAAAATATTAGTAATAATAATGATGCTCATACCGAGAGAGAAACAGGACAAGAGAGTGCCAATGTTAACAGTTAATGAGTCTAAATGAAGAACATATAAGAATTCATTCTTGCTCCTTTAGAATTTTTTAGTTTTAAATTTTTTCTTTAAAATAAAACCTTTAAAAATAAAACACAAAATAAAAATTACCTGGATCATGCTTTCCAACCTTAGTGACATATCTGAATCCCCAGGGGGAGTTTACAAACTACCCAGACTTACAAATCAAGACCTCTGAGAGTTCCATCTGGAAACTCTTCAAAGTCCCCCAGGGATTTGGATGATGTCAACTATGGACCAGCGCTCGGGACACACTGATCTCTCTCTTTCATTTTATGCATGAGGAAACTGAGGCCAGGATTTCAGGGCTTGCTGAAGGCCACACTGGTAGGTAGTGGTGGAGAAAAGACCTCCTCACTCCCCAGGTGACCTTTTTTGACCAGGATTCACAAATGGCGGACTTTCGGTAGGGAGTCTGTTAACCTTGACCCTCAAAAGCTTTCTCAAATTCAAATGCTGTTGTGTTTGACCCCAATGCTTCCCACAAAACATGGCAGTGACCATCCTCAGAGCTAACTTAAGGAGCTGATCTTGGAAAACAGAAACACTGACTTGTGGTCATTCTTTTTCCAAGTCAAAAAGTCAAGTCTCTTAATGTTGCCTTGGGTTATGGTTTTCCATCCTAAGGGAAATAAATGCAGATGGATAAAAGAATTGGAGCAATCAAGGACAGGGGGAGACTTCCCGAGGATGACTCAACTCCCTTCACTCCAGGACCACCCCTTCCCACTTGTCCACAATGCAGAGGTGGTCCTATGGAACAAGGAAGTCTCGTGGGGTCATCTGGAACCATATAGTAAAATCTCTATGTGTTTCCTACCAAGCATCTCTCCCTCAAAGAAAATGGAGAGGGATAAATTCTACCAGTTCATTCTTTCAATTCCCTTTGCTGAGCCAGTTCCTGCCACAGTGAGGGAAGCCTTATAATCAGATTTGTGTGCAAGTATTTCTGTCCAGGCTTGCTGAGCCTTGTCAGCAAAAAATGTTCATAAACTGCTAACATACAGCATTTTGGGTTGTTGTTTTTTTTTTTTTTTTAGTCAGTTTCTATGGTTTCATTTAATTTCACTTTTCTCCACCTATAGACCAAATATTTCATTCCCAGACAGAGAAAAGAAAAAAAGTAAAAACTACTCACCTTGGAAACCCACTCCCTACCCATCACATAAAAATCAGGGAGGGGGGGATGGAGAATGCAATTAACGTAAGTAAAGCCAAAGGGATCAAACCCCGCTTCCTGACATTCAAGTATAGTATTCACGCCATCAAAATAGTTCTACCTAGCTTGGGCATACTTAAGAGAACCCACTAACTAGAATTATTATTTTTTATTTTTTATTAGTTGTCGATTGACCTTTATTTATTTGTATGTAGTGCTGAGAATCAACCCCAGTGCCTCACACATGCTAAGCAAGTGCTTCACCACTGAGACATAACCCAGCCCACTAACTAGAATTATTAAGCATTACTTTTGAGCCAGAAGTGGTTCCAACAGTCCCCTCCACTGCCTACTCACTCAGCCACTGCTACACCTTGGGTTTTCCCAGGTTGCACCATAAATCAGGATATTTGTAGCAAAAAAAAATGGAGCAATGCCATGCCTGTGGTCAGTGAGAACCTGTATTTTCAAGAAAGTACTATCAATCCAACCAGTCGTCCTCCTTATCTCCTAAGTCAGAAGCCTGAGAGTTCTCTTTGGTCCTCTCTCTTCTTCTCTCTCATATGATGAGTCCCCGTGGGCTGTAAAGTGTGTCTTTCCCCATTCTTGGTTCTGTTCTCTCTTCTATTTCCACCATTTTGGTCAGTCTCATAACTTTTACTTGGATGTTTTCAGTATCGTTCTAATTTATTTTTATATCATCGATCTCTCTGTTTTTCATTCATTCTTTAGGTTGCTATTGAGTTAGTTTCTTTAAAATATATCGAATTGATTCTGTTACACGCATACTCAAAAGTCACCTGTGGCCTCCTGTGACTTGTAGAATAAAAACCATCTCTTACCATCTTTTCCAGCTCTACCTTCCCTTTCTGAACACATTTTCCTCTCTACTCCTTTACTTAACATGCCTCATTAACACACACACACACACACACACACACACACACACACAAAATCATTTACTTTGTGCTTCTATGCTTTGAGACTTCTGGTAATATGGTGAGTGAAAATGTTATTAATGGACTCACACTTTGCACAATGAACACAGGGAAATGCTAATCAAAATTCTATTTTAGTGCAGGATGGTGCACACCTGAAATCCCAGCAGCTCGGAGGGAGGCTGAGACAGGAGGCTCAAAGCCAGCCTCTGCAACTTAAGGAGACCCTAAGCAGCTTAACAAGACCCTGTCTCAAAAATTTAAAATAAAAAAAAAAAAAAAAAAGCTTGGGATGTAGCTCTGTAGTTAAGTACCCTTATTTTAATCCCTGGTACAAAAATAAATAAATAAATAAAACACTCACAAAAATTCAGATACATGTTTCAAAAGAAAGAATAGATACGAAAGTAGAAGGGGCATGTAAGGAAAGGAAAGGAACCTGGAGAAAGGAGGTGAAGACAGGGTCATAGGAAGGGTGGCTCTGATTACCGTAGATGGTATACATTATGAAAATGTCACAAAGAAACCGCATTATTTTGGAGAATTACCGAGTACTCATAATTATAATTTAAAACCCAGAAAAGAGGGAGTAAGAGCCAGGATCACTGGCTGAGGATGATGTCCAGCACCATTCCCAGATAAGGGCTGTAGAGGGTAACAGCTGAGGTTCCAATATTTGAACAAGGGGAAAACATGTAGCCTTTGGCCTGTGCAAAAGGACACTGGATCTAAAACACTGAATAAATCCAACGCACTCTAGGATCTGGCCCATCTGTGAAAACAAGATTGCAAAAATATTGACCATTAGCCCAGAGAAAGCCAGGCGGAAGGCTGCCATTGGACTGGGTCTGCCTGTGGGAGAATTCCATTCAGAAGTCCAAACCCCGAGCCCGGGCCAGAGTGCCAGGAGGTCCACATTTGCATTGCCTGGGTTGTAAAGAAACTCCAAAACAAAAATTGATCTAGGCCATTAAATCCACAGAGCCCAGGCAGAGGCAAATGAGAGTCTATCCAGGGTGAACACGTCCTGCGCTCAGTGCCTCTGGATAGTTCCCAGCAGAAACACTACCTACAAAACATGTTTTTTTTTTTTTTTTCAACAAATAATTACACATCCCAGGAAAAAGAAATTCACCATGAGTCAGAGAAAATGCAACAAATGAGACAGCAGTTCATCAAAAATGAGAGCGAGAACAATCTGATACAAGAAAAGGATGCAAACCTCAACGGGGCTTCCTGGGACAAGTCTTGGAAAACAAAAACTATCCAAACAAAAAAGCATCTGTTCTTCGTGCAACTGTCTCATGCATGGGTCTGTGCCACCTTGATGCAGCCTCCTGCTATACATCTTTTAATTCTCTGCTCTGTGAAGAGCATCTTTATCCATTTACTCAAAATAATAACCATTATTTCCATTTGGAAATAATAACCAATACTTCCATTTCAATGTCTTTTTCAATAAACCATCTAGAAGCAATGTAGCTTAGCGCTCATAAGATTAGGTTCTACAATTTAAATTCCTGAGTTTATACACTTTCTGGGTTCATGACCTTAAACTCATCCTCTTTTTCAAGTTCTTCATCTGTAAAATGAGGACAGTAGTTTTTATTTAGCAGGATTGATGAAGAGATCTGACGAGATGACACTCCAAAACTCTCAGCCTAGAGCCTGGCCCAGGAAAGTAGTAAATAAATGCTCTTCATTATTATTCATGTTAACACCTTGCACACATTATCCCAACAACAATCTTGTAAAAGACATTATCACCATTCGGTTCCACTGGGAAATAGCTCAGGAAGGCTAAGCCATTTGCTTAAGCCAATGCTGCTGTCACGTGGTGAACCTGGAGCGTGCACTCGGATCATTTGGACTCCAGAACTACAAGGTCAAGCTCTGGGTGACGCTGCTAAACCTGCTCATGAGCTTCTGATCCCCCAGGGATCACTCGCCCTCCACCGAGAGCATTTGTTATCTGCTGACTGCAGGATCCATCACTGACGGACAACGATTTCTGCGTGTCTTATCGTAAAGTCATTTAATCACTTGTGTTTATTTTGCCTATCATATTGGTCTAAGTGTTGCAGGTAGAGAAGCAGCAAACAGCTTAGAGAGGAGGAAAACTCCAGACTTTTCTGCTGGCTGGCCCAGAGGAGATCAGTCTCCAAATTCTCAGTGCCCACCACTAGTTTGTCACAACATTTGCAAGCTATCTAGTGACAAAGATGTTCTGGTCTAAACTATACATGGCTGTTCACAGGGGTTTCTAGAGCGAAGCACGTTTAAGGACTGGCTCCTCTTACAAGGCCTTAGGTAAATCTCTAGCCTTGGGCCCAGAGCCTCCAGGAGGGGAAGTCATTTATCATCCCAAAGGTGGGAGTGGATGGTGTTCATCAGGTTCCCTGAAGACGGGCTGACTAGAAAGAGGAGGGGAGCTCTCCCTGTCCCAGGCACTGATCCTCAGGACAGAGTTCTTCCTTCCAGGCCTGGGTGTGTCACCCATTGTACGCGTGCTGTGCAAGACAGAGATCTACCACACTGAATAAGGGCAATTGCAATCTAGTGAGACCTCCAGACAGTGCCTGTCCTAAGTGTGTGTGTGTGTGCACGCGCATGTGTTTGAAATTGTAAAACGTGCAGTGAAGGCTGAGAGGGCACGGTAACAAGTGGAACCTGCCTTAGCAAGGGTACTATTGGAAGCCATCTTCTATAAGATAAAATCTAAGATGAAATATATATACACATATATATATATTTTTATACGGGGATTGAACCCAGGGGCCTTTGACCCCCAGCTCTATTTCGTACTTTATTTAGAGACAGGGTCCCACTGAGTTGCTTAGCACTGGCCTTTGCTGAGGCTGCCTTTGAACTCATGATCCTCCTGCCTCAGCCTCCCAAGCTGCTGGGATTACAGGCATAAATCACTGTGCCCAGCAAGTTGAGATATATTTTTGACAGAAAATGAAGACCATCATGGATGGGTTGCAGAGATTCTGGTGTAAGAGGCTCACATGTTCAAGGTTAGACATGGTCAATGTCTGACATAGCTTCCTCTGAGCTCTGTGTTCATTCCCAAAAGGTGAGCCATGATCAGGGACAGGCGCTAGAGGCAGAGTGAGGGCTAATCCTGTAGGGGCTGTGGAAGATAAAACTGTATGAAAATGTCCATTATGCTCCCACCCTTCAGTCTCCTCTCCCCATCCAGAGAGTGAGCTCCTCCATGACATAGATTTTTATCTTGTCTA
Source organism: Callospermophilus lateralis (assembly GCF_048772815.1). NCBI lineage: Eukaryota > Metazoa > Chordata > Mammalia > Rodentia > Sciuridae > Callospermophilus > Callospermophilus lateralis. Next base: position 125,042,923 of record NC_135312.1, on the reverse strand, counting down.
ATTTGCACCCCGACATCGATTAACAGTGCTCATTACATAGTACATGCTCAATAAAAATAAATACGCTCAATAAAATTTTCCATTAAACTAAAATTAATCAGGACTAGATCAATGTCATATAAATTTGAACATCTGTCTCTTCTTTTCTCTCTATGTCTTTTTGTTCTTCCCTCTCTGACTCCATCTTCCTTTTTTCCCCATAACTAGAATTTTTTTTTACTTGCTGTCAGACTTTACCATTCAGAGATGACCAAAACAAAAGGGAAAAAAATGGTACAAAGAGAAAATCAGCAGTTCTGTTCAATAATAGCCAATTGTTTCCCTGACAGCATCCAGACAAATCGTCTAAATCACAAATGCATTTGTGACCCTCATTCTGGAAGGGCTGCTCTAATCTTAGGGACTGGAATTGAACTTCAAAAATGGGCATCAAGGTCTTTAGGGGCCCCTCAATTTGCTGTTCCAACACCCCAGTGGCTGAACGGCTACCATCCTTTTTCATTCGCTTAATAAAAATAACAAGAAAAACCATAATAGCCAAATTTTTCTCTCAAATGCCAATGTAGAGAGCAATCATTCCCAAACTCCGAGGTAGTAAAAAGGCTACTTTGAACAATGCTTTATTTTTACCTCATTTCTTTCTCAATTTTTATCCCCAGATTAGATATATACCTATAGGAGAGAGGACAATACCTCGAGCCACGGAGTAGTTTGAAGTTGAGAAGCAGATTAAGCAGAGAATTATGTATAATCGCCATTGAATCCCTCCGTCCATCATCCTCCTCTCATCCCTTTGTGCAAGAGAGTCAAAAGGTAGCCCAGATTTAAAATGAAAAAGTCACAGCATGCCCAGAGATGGGTGCCAGGAGTCCCTTTTAGGTAACGTAGACCATGAAGTAGGCCTCATTGGATAAAATACAATGTAGGTAAAGAACCCACTAAAATGCTTGTGTTGGTTTTACACTTTGATTGCTTTCAGATTTTTATTACACAAAGTGTTCAAAAAATGTGCAGATTTCTTGGCCTTCCACGAGTAAGCACTAAAACACGTCTGAAGGCAAGAGATAGATGTTTTCTAAAGATGCTAAAAAGTGTATCTTGTAAATATTATCCCCAGGGAATAGTTTATAGAGCCAAGTTTCCAGGACTTACATGGCTAACCAACTAAACACTTCTGGTACAAATGCCTGACTGTAAGTTGCCTGAATAATAGCAACGTATTTTAACAGGCACATTCTTACATGAGTGACTGCTTCAACTAGTCATGTATGCTTTTCTTTTAAAGACAACCTCTCACAGCCACACAATATGGACTTCAATTTCTTTTATTATAATGTCATTTTATATGTACATACACAAAATATGAAGAAAATTAAGAGTAAACATGATTTCTTATAAATATAAAATTACATCAATTTCAGATGGCACATAACGCTTTGTGAAACCAAATAATAATTTTTAGATTTAACAAGGTAGATATATTTTAGGTCCAAATCCCCATTCATTGTATGTAAAATTTACCTTCAATGACAATAGTGTGGAGAACGACTTTCACACAAATGTTTTTCAAAAAACTTAATAATAACCTCGTATCTTTCTGCCTTATTTCAAGATAATCAGATCTCACATTTACACAAATCAGCAAATAAAGAAAGTCATTTCTCTTGGTAATTCTGTGAAGTTATCTTGTTTCCTTAAATATGTGATTAAATGTGTGGTATTATTGAAATATGAATCAAAATTGGTATCTGATCCAATTACAGCAGGAACCAGGAAAAGAACCTGTGTGTGTGTGTGTGTGTGTGTGTGTGTAGACTGCCACACTTACTTGCTAATAAATTGTTGCAGAATTGTGTGAACAAAGGTGGAATCCCCACAATACATTCACACCAAATCATAATAGATCACTAATTTCTATGGCACAGGTGCTTCTGAACTTTGCACACCTATTCTGAAACACTCCACATTATAACCCCTTGTCCATTGTTTTTCTGTATTTGAATTAATATTGAAAGCCTCCATGTAAACAGTGTGTGAAGACACCAACATTTGTGCTTTAGAAAAATCATGGGTAAACACAGAAGCACCAGGAACATCTGAGATGCAATTCACCTGGAATTTTGTATCAATTTGTAGATTATAATCCAAATGGAATATTAAATTTAAAATATCTCATATGTAACTGTCCCCTAAAATGCTCATACAAGTGTGTGCATGCACACATACACATACACTCAAACACACACACCTGTTTAGTGAACACTAGCCTTCTAGAACAATGATAATCAACATTTCTTACCCTATAATACATAAATAGGATACTTCAAGGAATATTCCAGGACTATGCCAATTTGGGGTGGCTATTTATAACTCCACTCATTTCTCTTATTTTAAAAAAAAAAGCATATTAGAATGCAAGTCACATGAATTCATATAGCCCAAGACATGGTCTAATTTACTTACAAAGTAAGGCATTAGCCAAATTAAATATTTAAACCATAATTAATAAATTATTTGTTGTGCATTTTAGAATACTGGGAATGTAATTGATTTCACTATAGTCACAATCAAGCATCAAACAAAACTTAGGAGAAACCTGGAGGGAAAGAGGTGATCCACTATTAGTTGAAATATAAATTTTATTTCAGAATCATGAGTCAGTTCAATATCATAGACAATAGTTTAGATAAAAAGAAATAAAATACTCATGGCATTGTTTCAAATTCTCCATGCCCTTGAAAAATATAAGCAATGTGGTTTAGCTCACTGTTCAATTGGTCTCTTTAGAATAAATTTCCATACCTTTTTGACCCTAAACATGTTTGTTCAAAAAGCAAAAAAAGCCCACTCAGTTCTAAAAGAGCTGACTAATGCTAAATTTACAAGTTAGGAACCACATGATACATATCCAAACAATTAATTATTCCTCTTAACAAAAGTGCTTCTCTATTTAATTTATAGAAACAGATTGCTTTTGGTTTAGTTTGTTGGCTAATTTGCACCCTTAAGAATCATTCTTATAATTAGATTCCCATCAGAAGAGTCACCAGGAGAATTGAGAGCATATAGATGGGAATTGAAGATACATGGTGTATATCACTAGCCATAGGACCCTGGGCTAGATTCACTGCTTCGCTGTGCCTGAGTTTACTCCTTCTTAAAATGAGCATCATGCTACTTAATCATACTATGTAAGGGTCACAAATTAGATGAAATAATACAACATAAACCACTTCATATACTGCCTCGAATGTACTTAGTGTTCAGGTTACTAATATTATTAACGTGACTCATCTTGTTAATAGTATTGATTAATAGTGCTGCTATTACATAGATATTCAAATTTAGTTCAATCAAGCCTCTTATATACTAATATGTATATTTCACTATTAGTGAAAAGTATCTAAAACCAGATGGTTTTATAATATATAATTACAATAATAGCAACATTTGCGGAGAACTATGGACCAGATAGTATATGAAGCGATTTGTATTGTATTATCTCATTGAGTTCCTGTAAGAATCCGTACACAGCTTGATTAAGCACCATGATGCTCATTTTATTAGCTAGTAAGTATTAGTGAGGTTGAACATTAGTTTAAAAAACAAAACTTGGTCATTTGTAAGATCACCACAAGTACCATTACTACCATTTTACAAATGAAAATACTGAAATTCAGGGGTCAAACCTCTTTCCCCAGAATCACAACAAATAAAAAGTGGAAAAATCTTAATAAAACCCAAAGTCAGTCTGACTCCAAAACACAGGCTCTTTTCCTCTTGTCTTGAATTTTCCACCCATCAGGGAACCCGCAGCCCTGTGCTGAGTGCTGCTGAGTGATTTCAGCAAGGAGACAGAGTCCAGTAGCCCAAAATCTTCTGTCTGCCATTACAGAACCCACACTCCCACCTACCAGACACTGGCTGGGGGCCCTGGGGAGAGCTGTGTAATATTCCTGTGCCTCTGCTCAGTCACCTGTCAACCAGAGATCAACCAGTGTCCATTTCATAGGGTGGAAGGGAGGATTCAAGGAGAGAAGCCATACAAAAAGCTTAAAACGCTGCCTCGCATCAGGGATGGTTGTTACCATTATAATCCCTTGGTAGAAGCAATAGAACAAAGGAACTCGAGCCTTCTAAACAGGTTACTAAATACTTAGGTTATCTCCCCTGGTTTAAGAACCCAGGTGCAGAGCAAGGCCTTTCTGAAAAGTCTCCTGCAGCCTGATGGCACCTCAAGCTCTCCCTTGCTGCACCGTCACCAGTGACATAAAGGGGACCCTGTTGCTCGCAACTTGTGTGCTTGCACCCACTGGAATTGAGAGCTTGTTCCGAGTTTTCAGCAGGAGGTTCAAAGACATACGTTCTCTGCAGTGCAGTCCAGTCCTTCTTCTCCAAGAAAGACACATTCAGAACCAGGAGAAACCAACCCAGGAGAAGGGAGCCCTTTCACCCGTGGAGCGTCATCAGACTTGTGGGTAACACATACAAGCCCAAGCCACCCCCAACACATGCACAGTTCCTCTTCATGAAACCCTGAAAGCGTGTCAACACTTCACAGGAGAATGCAAACTTTAGTTATTTTCTTAAAAGAGTTTAGGTGTGGGATGCCCAAGTACTGAAGGTAAGAGGCTGTGTTTACCATTACACCCGTCATGGAAACTTCCTGCCATTATTCAAAAGCTGGCCAGGAGTGGGGATGAGAAGCTCAGATGGGTTTTTTTTTTCCTACCCAGAGGCCATTTTAATTCTTCAGCCTCCATAGCTTTATAAGTTCTCAAATTAGAGACTCTTAAAACAGAAGCTTCTATGTTGGCAAAGATTCATTAATATTCATTTTAAGTCCAGGTCTCATACCTAAGGTAGCTATACGTAACGTTTTAATCCTGGCTTGTAAAAAATATTTTTAAAGACACATTCTTCATACTTGTATCACGTATAATATAATTACAGTCTACAGGGTTCTTTTGGACATCGGCTACAGAATGTTGTCTTAATCATCCGTTCAGCTCACAGCCCTTTATTTAGTACTGGTCTGTGCAAGGCACTACCTTATTTTATTTCACTCCCTTTTAATTCTCTAACCCACTCACATTCCTCTCTTCCGCCGTAGCCAACTATTGTGATATATTTGATAACTATCTTTCCGTTTGCATGTGCCCTTGCAATATAGATATCATTTTCCCCTTTTTTGCATGTATTTTATAAAATAATATATATTCAAGTCTGGATATTTCCCATTTGACCATAAGCAGCATTTTTTTTAAGGTTAGTCTACTTTAAGAACATCTAATCCTTTGATTCTAACTGCCTTATAAAACTTAATCGGAGAGTATTTCCACCATGTTTCTCCTGTTGTCTGTTCCCAAGAAGGACTCTCCAAACACTGCAAGCAGCACCCTCCTATGCACACTTACAACTGGCCAATGTTGGATGCTTTTGAGAGGGAATGGCCCTAACACATTCGGGCATGCCCAGGAAACTTAGGACACATGGTCACCTACTGAAGGCCCCTGCTCAATCATCCACATCAATGAGCAGTAGTGGCCTGTTGTAATGTAGTACTACCAGATCTCTCACCAGAAGACAGTAGTGGTCTACACCACCAGCAGCCAGGCAATGTCTCCATTTTATTTTTATTGTAATGTTGGTCTCCAGATATGTTAAGATTTTTTTAATTTATAAAAGGTTCTCTTACATCTATATAGAAAAACTAACCCAAATACTTAAACAATATCAAAGTCATTAAAAATTGGACTAATCTAAGATACATCCAGGAGCTACATGGATTTTGAGAGCCATATATTCATTTCTCTATAAAACTAAGGGTAAGTTGGTGAATTTTTATATGTGAACATTTCCAGATTTTTTCTTTATAAAAAGATACTTGGTGACACACACACTTGGGATTCCTAGTCTGTACCTACAAGCTATAAAATCTTTATTTCCCACTGACCTCAAGCTGAAAGTATAACAGTGGCTCTGAAGACTATTACTTATTTTGGTGCATAAGCACACTCCACCTAAGCCATCCTGTGTAGGGAAAGCTTCCAAACTGCTAGAGCTCATTCCTGTAAATGCCCAAACTTCATCTTAATTCTAACCATATTTCCATATTGATTAAAAGACACCGCCAAGTATAAAATAAGAGTTTAGAATATGTTCCCTGCACCATTCACCCCACTCAAACCTCTCTATTTTTTTATGACTTCCTGGATAAGGACTGTTTTCACTGTTTATTGCATGAAAACTCTGAAATTTGGACTTTTCATATACAGGCATACCTAGGAGATATTGTGAGTTCCATTCCAGGCCACCACAATAAAGTGAATATCGTAAGAAAGCAAATAGCAATAAAGCAAGTCACGAGACTTTTTGGCTTCCCAGTGCATATAGAAGTTGTGTTTACACTATGCAGTAGTCTATTAAATGAGCAATGGCACTCTATATCTAAAAGAATGTGTAGACCTTAATTTTAAAATAGTTGTTGCAAATTGCAAAAGGTCACCTGAGCCTTCAGCATATCATAACCCTTTTGCTGGTGGAGGAGGGTCTTGTCTCAGTGCAGGTGGCTACTGGTTGACCAGGGTGGTGGCGGTTGCCAGTTGGGGTGGCTGCGGCAATTTCTTAAAACAAGACAACAATGAAGTTTGCCACATCGACTGACTCTTCCCTTTCTGAAAGGTTTCTCATTAGGATGTGAAGTTGTTTGACAGCATTTTACCAAATAAAGCTCTCAAAACTGGAGTCACCACCCCTGCCACCCTGCCACTATTTCACCAACTGAACTCGTATAATATTCTGAATCCTTTGTTGTTATGTCAACAACATCACAGCATCTTCATCAGGAGACTCCTTCTTAATAAATCACTTTCTTTGCTCATCCATAAGAAGCAACTCCCTATCTGACAAAAATTTTATCTTGAAATTGCAGCCATTCCGTCACAACTTCAGGCTCCGTTTATAATTCTCATTTTCTTGCTCTTTCCTCATCTGCATTTACTTCCGACACTGCACTCTTAAATGTCTCAAAGTCAACATGAGGATTGAAATCAACTTCTTCTAAATTCCTGTTCGTGCAGAATTTTTTACTTCCTCCAGGACTCTCAAATGCTCTTAATGGCATCTAGAATGTGAATCCTTTCCATACAGTTTTCAATTTACTTTGCCCAGCTCCATGGGAGGAATCACCAGGGCAGCTATCACCCTACTAAACATATTTCTCATATCATAAGACTTGAAAGTTAAAAGCGCTCCATGATCCACGGCTGCAGAAAATACGTTAGTAAGCATGAAAACAACATTAACCATATTATACATCTCCACTGGAGCTCATGGATGACCAGGCGCATTGTCAAAGAGCAGTAATAATCTGAAAGGAATCTTTATTTTTCTCCGGGCAGTAGATCTCAACGATGGTCTTAAAATATTCAGTAAATCATGTTGCAAGCAGATATGCTAGTATCTAGGCTTTGTTATTCCATGTATAGAACATGGATGGACAGAATAAATTTAACATGGTTCTTAAGCACCCTAGGATTTTCAGAATAGTAAATGAACATTGGCTCCAACTTAAAGTCACCAATTGCATTAGTCCTTCGCTAGAGTCAGCCTGTCGTAAAGCTTTGAAGCCAAGCATTGACTTCTCCTCTCTAGCTATGAAAGTCCTGCATCTTCTTCCAACAGAAGGCTTTTTTGTCTACATTGAAAATCTGTTTGAAGACGCCACCTTCATTGATGATCTCAGCTGGGTCCTTGGGCTGACTTATAGCAGCTGCTCCCTCAGCACCTGCCGCTTCATCTTGCACATCGGTGTTACAGACATGGCTTCTTTCCCCAAACATCATGCACCAACTCTGCAGCATTAAACTCTTCTGCAGGTTTCTCACCTCTCTCAGCCTTTGTGGAATTGAAGAGCTAGAGCTTTGCTCCGGATGGGGCTTTACTTTAAGGAAATGCATGACCAATAGGTCTGTTTTGCTTTCTTGTGATGTGTGTTCACTGTAGTAGCACTTTTAATGTCCTTCAAGAACTTCCTTTTGCATTTACAACTTGGCCCATCATTTGGCAGCAGAGTTGGGCCCAGTGAGTTGGGCTTTAGTCCCAACTCAGCTTTCAATGTGCCTTCCTCTGGAAGCTTGATCAATTCTAAATTTCCTGAACACTTAGAGGTTACTGTGGGGTTGTTCATTGGCCTGATTTTAATCTTGTTGTGTCTCAGGGAATAGAGAAGTCTGCAGAGAGGGAGAGAAATGAGGCTAGCTGTGTGAAGTCACAACACACTTAACATTTGTTAAGTTCACTGTCTTATATGAGAGTGGCCCTTAACACCTCCCCCCAAAAAAAATATGGCAACAATAATATCTGAAATCACCGATCACAGACCACCATAACAGATATAATAAAAATGAAAAACAATTGAAACATTGTGAAAATTATCAAACTGTGGCACAGACACAAAGTGAATAGTACTTTTGGGAAAATGGCACCAGCGAACTTGCTCAGAGTGGGATCAGCAGAGCACAAGAAAGGGCAAGAAAAAGAGGTGTACCCATACTTTCCTGTCTTGTTATTCCTTCTACTTCATTAAGTTCAGCTTCTTTGTTTCTTCTTGATATCTTTTGACTGATTTTATGGCTCCTTTTTCTAATTTCTAAAACTACATATCAAGTTCCTTTAATTTTAATGCCTTTCTTTACTGGTGATGCCATTCAATACCATGTTGTCCTCTATAGCTTGAACTGCAAGCACAGATTGTAATATGAAGTGATATTTGTGTGTCAAGCCAAATTATGAGTTTCTATTTCTTTCTTTCTTTTTTTTCTTTCTTTTTTTTTTTTTTTTTTTTTTTGATTCCAGAGTTAATTATGGGAACAATCCTTTCTTTTCTTTTTGAACGGAGTTTCACTATGTTGCCCAGGCTGACCTTAAACTCATGATCCACCAGCATTAGTCTCTCAAGTATCTGGGATTATAGGCATGAAAGCTCATGCCCAGAAGGAAATATTTCCTCATTTTCAAGGCGTTAATACCCTTTGATTTTCTTATTTCTCAACAATATGACCAGAATTTGGGCTTTCCATATTTTGACTTTAAATTTGTTAAGATCTTCTTTGTGACCAAGGACACAATTTTTGTAAATCTTCCATGAAAATAAAAACGATATAATCCCTGTGTAGATTTAAAATGTTAAGTATTAAGGACAGATTTGTACCTCCTCAAAATTCATAGTTGAATCTTGAAACCCCCGTGTGGCTATATACTTGAAGTTAAGATCTTTAATGAGATCATAAGGGTGGGGATCTAATCCAATAGCAAGAAGGAAATCATCCACACACCAAAGAGAGAGGCTCCCAGAGAAGCCAGACCTGCTGAGACCTTGATATCGCATCTCCAGACTCCAGAACTGAGGGAAAAGAAATTTCTGTTGTTTGAGGCACCTTATCTATAGTATCTGTGACAGGGAGATGGCGGGGAAGATAAAATCAAACTTACAGGTTATATTACATCAATTTTATATGCTCTTGCTTACTCTGAGGCTATTAAATTCAGCCCATTTGGATGATGTGCATGGAAATTTCCCATTATAATTGTATATTTATTGCATTTCCTTTATATTTCTAACAGTTTGTGCTTTATTTATTTAAATGTTCTGATGCTTAGTGCATACAGGTTTATAATTTACTCATAAATTTTGCCTCCCATAATTGCATAATATCTCTATTTATCCTGTTAATGTTTTTATTTTGTTTAGTGTTTTTTAACTTCAGCTGTATTAATTATGGTCTTATGTTAATATTGCCACAATTGCTTTCTATTTGCATTCCCCTTTATCCAACTTACATTTTTACACATCTTTTTTTCTATTACTGTGCTTTAAGGGATTCTTGTAAACAATATCCTGTTGGATTTCAGTTTTTGACCTGATACAATTATCTTTAGCATTTGAAAGAATTCAGCCTTTTTGCATTTAATTTGCTAGATTTTATTTTTCTGGATTGTTTAGTATTTACTTCTTATTGTCTTCCTTTCTCTCCTATCTCTGCTTTTTGGCCGGTTTAATGAGAATGGTGTGTAATCATTTTCTTACTTTTTACTTGGACATTCTGTTGTGCCCTTTATTTCTACTGTGGCAACTTTCTTTCCTGAAATATGACGATCGGGTCACCCTGAATTGTTCCATATCCAAGTTGCTTCCCACTCTAAGGCAATTGGATAAGACTTTCCGAATATTTTGACCTCTGTACTCCTTCAACCAGATGAAATCTTTAGATTTATTTAGTTTCTTGCTTCCTTCCTATACCCCACAAACACATTCCCAGGCTTTGCTCAGATGACTTGACATTGAACTCTAGACTACTGCCGGTTGCACTGCAACATGTTTCTTCCGTTTCGACATTTCTTAGTTTTATATTCTATTCCCTTTTCAAGGATCCTGTTCTAGTAAATTTAACTCTATAGGCTGCAAGTTTCAGGGACTTCCACTTGCCTCTTCATCTTCCCCTATATTGAAGGTTCTCTTCTTATTTGTGGTCTAGGCCATGTTCTTCTTCTAGTTTTTTCCTCACATAGAGCCACTTTTTTAAAACCCTTCTCTATGTTGATAGGATTCGCTCAAACTGTGAGATGAATCCCACCCTTGTATATTAGCCCTTTTCCTTCAGGAGTCTCAAGTTTTCGAGCTTCCAATGTGTTGATGAGAAGTCGGACCAGTTTGATTCTTTTTTACTTAAGAAATAATTTGTTCTTTCTGCCTGAAAGATTAGAAAATATTCCCTTTATCCTTTTTCTAAAAATTGACTGACACATAATATGTGACACATAAGTATGAGATACATGAATATGTTTTGACTCCTGTACATGAGTTACTCGTGTAACTAGCACTGCTATTACTTTTAAAAAGTTATGATTTCTTTATAGTGAGTGCATTCAAATCCCTCTCCACTAATTATTTGGAGATATATAATGTGTTATTGCTAATTACATTCCCCCTGCTGTGCCATAGAACAGCAGAACTTATTCTTCCTATTAACCAATAACTGTACCTGTTAGGTACAGCAATAGTCCCAGGACATAGAGAATGGCCAGTTTTTCTTTAACTCTATGAGCTCCTTGGATCTGCAGAGTCAATTTTGGGTCAGATCAAGAAATTTTTAATCTCCTTTTTTTCTCCCTTGTATCTGTTTGTTTTTCGGTTTATTTGTTTGTTTTTCTTTTTTCTCCTTCTGGAGGCCTATAATTTGCTTATTAGAAAACACAAATGTGTCAGTCAAATCTGGAATGTTTCCTGTCATGATTCCCATTCTTTTTTATCTCACTCTATGATTAAGATTGTTTCCTCCACCTTATCTTTCAAGTCTCAAATTTACCTATTTTGCTTTCAATTTATCTAACAGAGTTTTGATTGAGAAATAATGGTTTGTTTTCCTTAGATCAATTGTATTTTCCTTAGATCAACTATTTTTATTATTTAAATGTATTTTAGCTCATACATGAAAATTGGACCTATTAATGGGGTACCATGTGATGTCTGATACATGTGTGCATCGTGTGATGTTTAAATGGTGAAACGCTCATCTCTTCAAACACATATCATTTTTTTATGCTGAAAATGTACAAAATCCTTTCTGCTAGCTTTTGAAAATGCACTGTACATAATTGTTGTCTATAATCCAGCTAGACTCCTTGTGAAGGTGTTTGGCCCAAAGATGCTTAAGAAGAGGAAGGGTTATGATGGAACTAGAACCTGGAAAATGGGGTTCCCTGGTTACAGCTGGCAAAGACCCTGTGGTTAATGAATGTCCACTGTGTCTCAATAATAGCAAAGCCTGGGGAAAAACAGGAGATGAAGAGGAACCATTGGGAAGGGAAGAGACCTCATGGGGTCTTGTAGCTATTGAAGTACTTTGGCATTTAGTGGGGGACATGGGGAGCCACTGCAGGAATCTGAGAAGAAGAGTCACATCTGACCATGTTTGAAAGAATCACTACTGTGTAGAGAATCAACCAAGGAGGACTAGGATCAACAAGTTTGAAAACTATGGCGGTAGTACAGATGAGAAATGATGGTAGTTCAGATCGGGATGATAGGGCTTGGAGTGTAGCTCAGTGGTAGGGCATGTACTTAGCATGTGTGAGGCCCTGGGCTCAATCCCAAGCCACAAAAAAAGTGTGATAACAAAAGAAGTAATAGAATGTGTTCATATTTTAGACCTATCTTGCGGGTAGAGCCAACAGAATTTTCTACAGGATTGGGTGTGGGGTGTGAGATTGAAGAACCAAGAATAGCTGCAAGGTTTTAGGCCTGGACAAACTTAAAGAATGGGGTTCCTGAGAAACTGGAAGATGAAAAGGAGATGTCAGTAGAGGAAGGTCCAAGTTCAGGTTGTGACATGACATGGGGATGCCTATCAGACCCAGGTGGAAACTGGGTTGAGTTTCCTCTAGAGATCAGAGAACAGGTTCGTGCCAGAGATATACAGGTACGGAGTTGCTACCTCTTTGCCTCCCTGGCTGCCTGAGGATCAGCCACCACCATGAACAACACTGGAAGTTTATGACCTACAGACTACTTCAAAGGACACAATAGGTCATCAGTGGCCTTCACCAGGGAAGGCAGCATGACTAAGACAGACTCATGGGGGGAAACTAGCCAAAATGTGCAAGACCACACCGGACATCACCTTTGTATTTGTATTCAGAACCCATTTTGATTGCAACAAGACAACTGGCTTTAGCATGACATATGCAAAGAAAAGGATCATGCAAAGAAAATGAACCCAGACGTAGATCTGTGAGATGTGGACAGTATGAAAAGAAAAGACCTCAAGGAAACAGTGGAAGGACCACATGAGCAGAGTGAGGGAAGTCCAAGGGACCACAGAGACTGTGCTGGTGCTGGTGCTGGTGCTGGTGCTGGTGCTGGTGCCGGTGCTGCCAAAATGTGCTGCAGACTGGACCACAGCAGGAGGGGTACAGGCTCTGCGGGAACTTTGTCTGCAGTGATTGTGGATTTTCACAAGAGGATCAATCAACTGCAAAAACATTTTTTTAAAAAATGGAGCAATGGAATATAGAGGGCATGTAGAGTTCTGAGACTCTATGAGATGGTCAGGATTTGTCATAACTGGAAGTTAATAGACGAAAGGTCTAGCACTGAGCCCTCGGGCATACCTGCAGCCCTAGCACTCTGAGATATGAGGAGGAAGGATGGTTTCAGCCCAGGAACTCAAGACCAGCCTGGAAAACATACCCACAGTGAGACCCTAGCTCAGAGAGAGAGAGAGAGAGAGAAAGAGAGAGATGAAAATTATTTTTTAAAATTCTCCAAAGTGGAGAAAAGAAATGAGGCAGAAGCTGACAATGGAGTGAGACAAAGAAAACAAACAAATGTTTCAGATGGTAGAAATAACAGCATGTTTGTATTGGATGGAATTATTCAGTAGAAAATGAAAAATGGATGATCTGAGAGATGGGAAGAATCGCTGGACCCATGCCCTTGAGTAGTTAAGAAGGAAAGTAATGCACAGCACGAGTGCTTTAGTCAGATTTTTTGCTGCTGTGACTAGAAGGACCTTACCAAAACCACTGTAGAGGAAGACCCGTTTATTAAGGGGGTCAGGGTTTCAGAAGTCTCAATCCACACACAGCAGACTCCATCCCTCAGGGTTCAAGGTGAAGCGGAACATCATGGCAGAAGAGTGTGGCGGAGGGAGGCAGCTCACATGGTGATCAGAAAACAGAGAGAGAGGTTTCCACTGGCCAGATACAAGCATATGCCCAAAAGCCACACCCACAATTCCCACCTCCTCCAGCCACACCTTACCACTGAGTTAATCCCTATCAGGGGATTAATTCTCTGATTAGGTTAAGACTCTCAAAACCCAATTCTTTCTCCCCTGAACCTTCTTGCACTGTCTCACACATGAGCGTTAGGGGGACACCTCACATCCACACCATAATAAGTGAAGAAATTGACTTCAGAGAGGAGCACGAATTGTTCATCTAGGATTCAATGAAACAGGAAGGACAGCAGAACGCGTGGGCACAGACACTGGGAGTCCACTAATGTGGTAGTGAGAATGCATGGAATTTTTCTTAGAACTTCTCTTGTTTTCTCTGTAAGTTTAGGAACAAGACGCTAAGTCAACAGAATTTGCTGATAGGGCGTGAGAGAGACTAAAAAGAAAAGAGTGAAGTATGACTCCAAGTTTGTTGGTATGAACAAGAGAAAAATAGAGTTATCATGAATACTAGTGGTGTGCTGGAGTAGATGCCTACTGGCCCACAAGAGGCACTTATTAAATTTCCATTATGAAATTATTAAATTTCTGTGAACCAGTTGTTAAACATGGTCATTCTTCAAAATCAAGTTTCATAAAGTTTCAAATAATTTATTTTAAATACAAAAATAATAAACACCCAACGCTGTTTAGTTGACTGCATTCTACCATATTGATGTTCTTGAAGCTGTTTACTCATCTGTATCCTAAAAATCCTGTATAATGGTATATGACTGTGCAGCTCTTCCCAACGGTGTGCTCCATGACTTTACATTAGTAGTGTGAAATCAGCCATGGTGGGAGAATTTACACCACAGAAATTGGAAAATGCTAAAAATCAGATCTTGGTTTGTTATTTTGTTGCTTTCCTAGATTTAAGTGATATAGGAAAATGTTAATATTATAAATGAAACTTAAAATATGTGTCATGTCTGTTCCATGGTTTAAACACAAACAATATTCTTCCAGTATTCAAAAACTTCATCTGATTTAATCAAGAAGTCACTGGGTCACTGACAAACGAGTAAAGCTCCAACACATGCCTTCCTTATTTCACTTTTATCTTGTCAAAGTAAATAAAAATAGCAACCAACATTCTTGTGGGAACTATGCTTGTTCATCAGGTGCAACAAATTTACAAGTCAGTATGGTAAAATGTATAATAAGAGTGTGTGTGTATGTGTTATTATTTTTTTTTCCAGAAAGCTTATTGTTCAACATTTAGCATCTCACCATTGCCTTTACTAAACAGGGAAAAATAGATAAAGGAGCCAGTCGGTGTCAGATTTCCATAGTGTTGCATGTTCTTTCTCTACCTAGTGACTGCTATGTATCTCTGAGTGCACTGCTAATCTCCTTCACTCACTTTTAGAACAGCAATAATCCCACGAATAGCAATGGGGGAAAAAAAAAAAACAGAGGAACACTGGCCAGTGTCCTCAGTTCCCCTCGTGGCCACTGAATGCCACACAATTCCCCCAGAGCTCCCCTGGATTACCAGGACAGAGACGACTCAAGGAAGATGGAGGCCTAGAGGAAAAGCCCTGTGCCTACACCAGCTCCAACTCTGTCCCCCTGGTTAGTGTCACCTAATTTTGAGAGGAGTGTGGAATTAGGGGTCTGTGTGCATCCATCCGCCTCCATTACTCCATTTGCAGGACTATGTCGGAGATGGAAGGGTAGCTGGGCTCAGAGGCAGCAGACTTACGACCAGTGCCCTTGTTGACATCAATCAAATCACTAAATACCCTCTGAGGAGTCTGCTTTACGTGAACTTTACATCCCCTCTATCTCTAAATTTCCCTTCAAATTTACTCAGTGAGCAAGAAGCATCAGGAGACACTAGCCAAGTGACTACTAACTACAAAAGGCTATGGGTGACTCCCGAGGATGGGTTGTACTTTTTAAACCCTCTGTTTTCCTCAGTGTTTTTCACTACTGTGACCAAAAGAATCAACAAGAACAATTTTAGAGAAGTGTCAGAGGTCTCAGTCCATAGACAGCAGACTCCATTGCTCTGGGCCCAAGGTGAAGCCTTGGTGGAAGAAAGCAGAGCACCATGAGGATTCAGAACTGTTCCATCAGCATAAAAGATCTTGCTCAACCCTATTCCCGACTCTTAGCAACCATGAGTGTCTGTTTCTATGGTTTGAGCATTTTGAGAACATTATATAAATGGAATTATTCGGTATATAACCTTTTGAAGTTGTGGGGGTTTTCCCATTAATCATAACCATGCTCTTTGGGTCCATCCAAGTTACTACAGGATCGGCAGTTTCCTCCTTTTCATTGCTCAGTAGCATTCCAGAGGATGGCTATATCAGAGTTTGTCTAACCATCACTCGCTGAGGGACATTGGGTTGTTTCCATTTTGGAGCTATTATGAATAACACTGTTGTGACAGTCACCTACAGATTTTTACATGAGCATACATTTTGATTTCTCTGGGATGAATTCCAAGAGTGCAATTCCTGGAATGTAAGTTAAATGCATACTTAGTTTTAAAAAGAAATTGCCAGAAAATTTTCTAGAGTGGCTGTACCAATTCACATTCCCACCAGTAATGCAAGACTGATTTATCCCTCCTCCTCCTCCTCCTCTTCACTATCCTTTTGGACGGTCCCCATTTTTAATTTTAGCTAGTCTAGTGTGTGTGAAATCTCATGGTGGTTAATTTGCATCTCCTGATGGCTAACAGTCTGCGTCTGTGAGCTTACTTGCCTTTCCTATCTCCTCTTTGGTGAAATGTCTCTCCGTCTCTTCTACCCATTTTCTAATTAGAGTATTGGAATGTTCTTCATATTATCTAGGCACAGGTTCTTTGTTGGATATGTGGTCTGCGAGTATTTTTCCTGATGTTATTAATCCCCAAAATAAGTTGTTTCAAAATACAGATAAAGTTCTCACAAATATTGATGAGCTTGAATGTAGAGGTGGAAAAGTTGGAGGCACTTTTTATATTATTAATACTTGTAATAAGCTGTCTTTGAATGCTGGTTGCAAGAAACCAACCCAGTCAGGCTGGCCTCCTGGATAGTCTTTCTTTTTTATTATAATTATTAGTGCATATTAATTGTACAAAATGATGGGTTTCTGTGTGCATGGAACCTAGAGCATGCCTGCAGCATGCTTTGATCATGTCCACCCTCTCATCACTCCTTCGCACCTTACTCCACCCAAGTCCCTTTCTTGTCCTCTAATAGTCCTCCTCCTACTTTCATGTCATCTTTTTTTATTTTTTTCTACTTTATACATGTAGAGAAAATGAGAAAACGTGCTACCCTTGTTTTCCCACGTCTGGCTTATTTTGCTTAACACGATGATCTCCATGGGGATACTTTAAGAGACCATAAATAATAGTCATTTCCCAACTTTTTCTGAAATAATGAGAAATTATTGCTGAGGTTTAGGAAGCAGATGCATGAAGGTTATTGCGACCCAGTGGGGAAAAGTTACATCTCAGTGTACCTACGGAGAATTGATTCACTTTCATTACCTTAAATTGAAGACAGGAGGATAAGAACATTGCAGTGATTTACTAAGAAGTTTATCAAGCATATGCCAATATAATTATTTTTTAATCCAACAAGAAAATGGGTGTCAATAAATAAGTCATTAATAAGCTAAAGAGTCTTATTTCCTGTGCATTTAAACTGAACGAGAAGCTTATTTAAAGATTAAGAAAGACATCAAAGAATGCATCTCCCTAAGATTAAAGGGGTAGTGTTAATGTACTAAGTATTTATCTCTAAACAAGAGAAAGGTCTAGAAGCAAGAAAAACTATGTGAAAGAAAAGAAATTTATCAGCAAACAGAAAACCAGACATTGCATAATGGCAAGAACTATTATCACTATTACTAAATTTTTTTATAAACTGATAATAAAAAGCAAATCATTTTAATAAAGATGGTAAAATGGATATTTGCTTATTACCAAAGAAAACAAAATGACTCTCAAGAATCGTTTCAAAAATAAAACACCTTAGTAATTAAAAGAAAATTATTTTTAATGGATTAGATTCCACATATATATGCAGATAAAGTGGTAATAAAATTAAACGTAATGATGAAAATGGGATGAAATGTTATGGTGAGACCTTGCTTCTTATAATTCAACTTTAGAAAAGCGCTGGGCAATAAAGATAATGATTTTTAACAGATGTCTTCACCTTGCATTAATGGGAATGTTCATATAGGTTTTTAAATTGTTCTGAGATCATCAGCTAACTTGTCTAATCTGAACTATCAATTCTTAAAAATCGTATTTCAAACAAGAATCCACTTTTTTTTTTTTTTGCCTGAGCTACCAAATGAACCTAAGTCTTACACATGAAAAGCTCTCCTCTACCACCAAGCTACAGCCCCAGCCCAACAAGAATCTCTTTTTTTAAAGTTTTACAGAATAACTCCTCTGATTAGGGGATCCCTTGATCACAAAAAATGAACCAATGAACAAGCTCCATAACCTAGAGTGGAAAGGCCACCCTCTCGTTTTCTGATGACATTATCTATGTTTGCTGCTAGATTTGGAAACAATCAAAACTAGAGACCTATCCATGTCTGCATCCCAGAATTGAAGTTAACAATTACCACCAAAAGTTATCAATTAACCAAGATTTTATCTAAGCATCTAAAATCCAGAACTCTTGGCACCACACACCTGTTGGTAACATACTGCTCTGTCGCCCGTCCACATTGGGAAGCCTTTGCACCTCTCCTGTTTTGAGTATTCCATCAGGCAGCCCCATATTCTGCATATAGGAAAGAATGCATTTTGTTGCTGAGGTTTGAAAACAAGAGTTTTTGAAGCCTCAATAAACAGAAGCCAGAAAAACTGTCATTTCAAACCTCAGATCTTTTCTTTTTTCATCAATGTATTTATTTTTAATTGACAGGTTAATAATTATTCAAGGTCTTTACATTCCATAAGAGGAGCAGAAATTTAATTGTGAAATATAGTTTTTTAAATAGAGAAATCAACAAAACGGGTTTTTTAATTGCAAACGTAAAGGATGGATTAACTGATCTTGAGGGAAAGGGTGACGTCAACACCAGATAGTTCCCGTCCTAGTAAAGAGGTATCAGACAGTGGAGTTTGCTGCTCAGAGATGCAAGTAGAACTGCCCATGAGTCACCCTCATGGACAGGAGAGAAGAGAAGAAAGGAGGCACGGGGAGAAAGAGAGGATATCTGCTCAGATTCTGCATGACAGAGGCAGTGCCCTAAATTCCAAATTATCCCTTCTTGTGGTGGATGATCTTCATAACACACTGACTTCATCTGAGGGGTTTTCTACCCACACAAATCATATTCAGTGGCACCTAATTCTGCATCTCGGGTGAGCAACCATGGTGCCAGGGATAAAGGCCAGAAAACACGTCTTAAAGAACATGAAGGGTTAGCCAAAATCCTTGACCTTCACAGGAAAGGAGAGACTAGGGACAGATTTCCTACCTGTTCATCCAGTGAAATCAGCAAGATGGGGGGGGGGGTCAACGTGAGAAGAGCTCTTGGAGACCACCAAGCTGGAGCAGGAGCCGGAGGCAATGGGGTCCACTCAGTGCCCTGAGGTAGGCTACGGAGTACATTGCCTCCGAATCTTGAAAATAAACTCTGCGATTATTTCCTCAAGAGAAGTTGAAAAAATATATCATATAGTAACATTACATTCCCACTGGAGTTGAATGTGGGTGACAGAATGACAGAAGTCACATGTCACCATGCATGTGTGAAGGAGCTGTGTGCCAGTCAGCACAGAAGGAGACCCAAAGGCAGTCCTCGCCCTCAAGGTGCCAAGACTCAGGAGTGAGCTAACCAAGTCAACAAATAGATGAAAAAAGGCTCATCATCGCTAACAGTTAGAGAAATGCAAATCAAAACCACTCTAAGATTTCATCTCACTCCAGTCAGAATGGCAACTACTAATATGAATACAAACAACAATAAGTGTTGGTGAGGATGTGGGGAGAAAGGCACACTCATACACTGCTGGTGGGACTGCAAACTGGTGCAGCCAATATGGAAAGCAGTATGGAGATTCCTTGGAAAACTGGGAATGGAACCACCATTTAACCCAGCTATCCCACTCCTCAGTCTATACCCAAAGGACTTAAAAAGAGCACACTACAGGGACACAGCCACATCAATGTTTAAAGGAGCACAATTCACAACAGCTAAACTGTGGAACCAAACTAGATGCCCTTCAGTAGATGAATGGATAAAAAAAAATGTGGTATGTACATAATGGAATATTACTCAGCATTAAAAGAGAATAAAATCATAGTATTTGCAGGTAAATGGATGGAGTTAAAGAAGATAATGCTAAGTGAAGTTAGCCAATCCAAATGCTGAATGTTTTCTCTGATATAAGAGGACTGATTCATATTTGGGTAGGGAGAGGGAGCATAGGAGGACTAGATGAACTCTAGATAAGGCAGAGAGCTGGGAGGGAAAGGGAGGGGGCAGGGGGTTAGAAATGATGGTGAAATGTGATGATCATTATTACCCAAAGTACAAGTATGAAGACATGAATTGGTGTATACAACCAGAGATATGAAAAATTGTGCTCTGTATGTGTAATAAGAATTGTAATGCATTCCACTGTCATACATAAATTTAAAAATTAATAAAAAAGAAAAAGAATAAATCATTTTATTAAAAAGAATAAATCATTTTATTTCTTTCTTATTTAATGTCTCATATGCTTCTCAATTTAATTAGGCATAGTTTCCAAATAAAATTGTTTAAATATTATTTAAAAAAAAAACAAGTTAAGGAGGTCTGCAGCGAAAGGCAGTGGGTCCCTAATAAAATGCTGAAAATCCTATGATGAAGTTAGTAATTTATGAAGCTAACCTCATGGTCTCCTTCAGGCCACGTGAGGGGACTCGAACTGGGTTTCCATCCAGGCTGTTGTAGGAATCAGGCAATGAGGGGCCAAACCAGAGTCATGACCCTGGCAATCCAGTGGGAAGGGACTCACTCAAAAGACATTCTGTTGCCCTGCTCCTCTCTGTCCACATCCGCCTGGAATTTCTATCTAAGCCTAAGTGATAAGCAAGGATGAATTTGCAGCTGACTGCTGGGGTGGCTAGGCCAGTAGACCCTCACACAGCCCCTGGGGTTTCCCTTCCTGGGACCCTCTTTAATGCCTGGCACAACTCCCCCGCCCTGCCACCTCCTTCACACTGTCTGCTCCTCTGTGTGGGTCTGTGAGTCTCTCCTTCTCATGAAAGGATGCATGTGATTACACTTAGGATCCACCCGGGTGGTCCAGGATACTCTCCCCATTTCAAGATACTGAACTCAATTAAATATACAAAAGACCCTTCGCTTCTTTTATCTGTCTAAGGCAAAATTTACAAGTTCAGGGATTGGGACTTGGGCACCATTTGGGGGCATCCTGCTCAAGCTTCCATAAAAGGGAAGGAGGGGGGTGTTCTAGTGGAATACAGGCGCCTTCAAAGACTCAGAAAGGTGAGCGCAGGGGGACTTTGGAAGAGTGAAGAGGTGAAGAGCTGGGTATTGGTTGCAAGTTGGGGATGAAGAGGAAGAAAGCTGGAGGGGTAAGAAGCATCTACCAATAAAAGGTTTGGCGCTTATCTCTTGCCATTTAGAGACCTGCATAAGAAAGCAACATTGCCTGAGTGCCTCTGTGTGTCTTAGGAAGTTATCTGGGGATGCAGACTGAGCAGGACAAAGAGAACCAATAGCAAGTTGTCTTGCTCCAGGGAACTATGCAGGCATGCTCCGCAGGGAGCCTTGCGCCCAGGTGAAGGGGTCCTTGCAGCAGACTTAGAGACCAGGGGACAAGGGTTACTGCTGCACTGCAGCTTCCCTCCAGAGCTCCTCAGCCATTCCTCTCTGAAACATATGAAGTGAGGTTTATGGTTAGGTCACACCAGCCTATGTAAACTTTATTTCTCTGAGAATCCTGGCTCACAAATATGCATGGAGACTGCTGGAGAAATATTTCTCCCAAAGGTTCTTCAGCCTGTCCAGCCCACACAGCCACTTAAACTTTCCATTTTTTCTGATCAAGGAACAGTGACTGAAAGGCTCCTGTGTCAACATCTCTTTTTTTCCCTTCATAATTTGGATTTCTTCAGGTGAGAGGCAAGGATAATCAGAAAGAAAGGGGGCGGGGAGGACAGAGAGCAACAGAAAAGTAGACTGCAACAGCAAATCGGTGAATTCACCAAGAATTGACCAAGCACCTACTGTGTGCCTGACGTTATTCAAGATGTGCAGAAAAATAGCAGTAAGAAAGACACAAGAAACTCACATTCTAGAAACATCACATGGTCATTCTCATCTCCTGATCTCTGGTTAACCCTGTGCTGGGGGCTCTCTGCACATTTTATCTGTAAGTCCGAACAAATGGAGATGAGAAGAGATCTGAGTCAGAGATGAGCCAGCTCTCAAGATAGAGATAGAAGCAGAAATGGGAAGGCCCATCTGCAAAGTCTCTGGATTTCACCTTGTCTCTAGAACTCAATTTCCAACAGCTACTCATTTCAGAGCCCAGCCTGGAGTCAGATGGCTTTCTGGAAACCCCAGCCAAGGAAAGCCGAAGAGTTCCAAGGATAAATAAAGGGAAAAGTTGCTAAGTGTGACCAGCACTTTTGGCCATGTTAAGGTGATATGGACTTGGCTGGATACTCCTGGTTATTTATAGAGCAAGTGAACTCTAAAACATGCTGCAATTACAGATGGCTGGGCCAGATGATCTGTCACGGTCCCTTCCAACTCCATTTATTTCATGATTTTTTTATTTTTGTCCTAGTACCTATCACAAGGACTAACAAGTGAACCCTTATTAAAAAAGAGAAAAGAACTCGGACGAAAGAGTTTAAATGGATTTTGTATAATAAACTCAAGAAATACGAACAGAGGAGCTAATGTCTTTTTTCAAGGAGAGAGTAACTGCATTTCTAATTTGAAAAAACCTAATCAACAGGGGTATCTTCCAATGACTTTTGCTTAAAGTGATTTCCTGTGAAACCATAAAGGGCCTGAGAGATCATTAGAAGATCCTTCTCATTTTATAGACAAGGCTGCTGTGACCAAAGAGGTCACATGAATACCAGGTCTTCTGACTTCTTTTCCAATAGTGATTTAGTCAGACCATAGTTCCAATCATTTTAATATAGACTGTCATCTCAATTAAGGAACTCCAAGAACACTCTACACTCAGTAAAGTTAAAATAGATACATTCGATATGTTAATGCATATGATTTGTGATTACAGTATAATTTTATATATAAATTCACATAAAATTTAATGATTATCTATGGAGACAAGTTCTCCTAACTCATAAGCTATACCCAGGAGCTATTTAACTCTTTTACAACAAGAACATAACACTGAAGTAAATTATGGCCTCAAAGGTACATTATGTTGTCTTATTTAAATAATTTCCAAGGAAACGTAACTTAAATCTGGAGCTTGGCTCATGTTTGAGTTCCCCCTGGGATTGTGAGGAGTAATCTGGCAATGAAATATCCTAGCTAGAAACTTTTAGTCATCTGCATAAACATAAGGAAAATATTTATTTGGGATATTATAAGACTTTGGTATTTTTTTTTCTGGGCTTTGTTGTTTTTAGTAGAAATGTGAGATTTTCATTTGAGAAACATCTTCATGGATGTTGAGAAAAAGAAAACATCGTGATGTTATTTGGCTTTTGTCCAGAATAAAAATAGCATAAATGTTCCAGGTAAGAAATCTAGCCAATTAGTTATCATGACAGAAAAGAGCCATCTTCATTTCTTACACATTTCTATACCAATCCAATAAACAGCTATTTGAATGGATTGAATATACTCACAAAACACTGAGAGTGGATGTTAAATGTTCCCACAACAAATATGATCAACTATATGAGCTAATGGATGTTTTAATTAGCTAGATATAACCATTCCACAATGTATTTATACTCCAAAACATCATGTTGGACACAGTAAATATATACAAGAAATCTATTTAAAAAAAAAAACAAATAAACTTGAAAAAAAACTTTAGCCTTTCTTCCTACTGCTAAGCAAAATAATATTCTAATCATTGCATAAATAATGTCAAACATCTTCCGAAACAAAACTAGAGTGTTATTTTCTTTCATTTCTCTAATAGCCTCTTGTTTTGATAACCTTTATTTAGCTCTGGTCTCTCTTCAATTCAATGCAAAAGCAGAAGGGACAGCCAGTCATCAGCCCGGTAGCAAGTCTATTATTACCTCTACAGGAAGCATCAGTCTTTATTTATGAAGAAAATCAATGGCCACAAAAGCCTCTTAGTGGTAGCTTTAGAACAGAAAGGTACATTATTACCATGATAAAATAACTTTGTGTTGAATTGTAAAGAAATTAACATTTATTGAGTACTTACAATTAGCTAAGTACTTGAAATACTTATCTCATTTAGACCTCATGAAAATCGTTTAAGGTATCCATTTGGCAAAAAAGAAAAGAAAGTCTGCTGTGGTTAATGGACAAAGGCCATCAATAATAAAAGCTGTAAATAGAAACCCTGTTCTCTTTTCTACCACGTGTGTGTCCCTGCATCACCTAAAGATTTTTCTCATCAAATAATGACAAAGGTGCATCACGAAAAGCTTTTCAGAATACAAGATGGCTTTCTCCTTTCAATGTAAGAGAAGAAATTATGGATGCAGTAATCCGAAATTCCTTTTGTTAATAATTATGTGTGATAGTTTCAGAATTATTTGCCCAAGGGTTTCAAGGATTCTGTGGTCACGAATCTACAGAAATCATTAAGGGAAATACCAGATGGTTCTTTTGCCTCCAATTCTGTAGCCCTTGCCAAATCAAACCTTTTGTTTGTCATCGGAGAACACCAACATTTCTTCACAGATCTCCGGATGGCATTAGCGTTAAGCTGAGTTGTGTGAGTTTGTTCTCTAAATGGATTTTATTCAATAATAATGGAACACCTAATGAGACTATAGGAACTCATGATTTATGAGAGTTTCTAAATGGTGAGAATTTTGATGACATCCACACGGGCTCTGAGATGGAGGAAATCGTACTGTATCTGTCTCCAGGTTGTGTGTGCTATTTTAAGCCCTTGTGACAAGGAAGAAATTTTGCTAAATGTGATGCACCCAAGAGGGAGAAAAAAAAATCTATTAGAGTATTAGTTGCTTTAAAAATCCTATTTAGCATTACTTTAAAATGAATTATTTCTGAAAAGAGTAACAATATCTTAGAAATCATAGTGTGAATGGAAACAAACCATTTCAGTAAAATTTGTAATCGATCATGGCAGGCCAACACAGAGAGAAAGAGAGAGGGAGAGAGAGCTACACCATTATTTTGCTGGATTGTGAATGTCAAGCTGATAAAGATGAAAACTAGGCTTCTTAAAATATCTTCTCTGTGGGGTTCCACGTTGGCCAAAATAAAGAAACTTGTGTGAAATTTGGAATGCAGAAATAAAAGCAAACCTGGTCAGATTTTGGTCATGGTCAGAGACAAAGATGCCTCAAGGGTCCCAGTGTGGGCTCACTCTCATCTGTTTGGCATCTAGCTCTCCTTCCTGACTGCAGGCACTAGGGCTCCACAGTGCCCCAGGCCCACAACCAGACCCTCAGTAATGACCCACGGAGCCCGCAGCTGCCCACAAGCCTCTCCACAGGTTGCACTCTGATTTTTCCACTCATGCCAGGGCTTCAGGCAATGTTCTGACTTTCACTTCCAGACCTCCATTTCCTCTGCTCATCTCACAGTTGTATGAAGACTAATCTCTATTATTTATTCTTTATTCCAGAATACACACAGTGGCACCTCCATCTCTTTTCAAATGAATCCTAAATGATAGTTACAAATTCCCACCCATACATGCACACACCCATATCCACACATGCATAATTATTCTTTAAAGAATTCTAATTTAATTCATTATAATATAGTTCTTATTAATAATGGAGTCATGGGCCATGTCCTTAATACTTCACACTGAAGCTGGTACAAAATGTGTGCTCAATATTTGTCACGTGCAAAATGAACAGCAAGCTAATTTTTGGATCACTTAAAAGTATTCTTCTGTACAATGAATGTCAAAGCTCATAACACTGGGAAATTACAACAAACATCAAAGACTCAAATTAAATGTTCCAATGTAGATTTATGTTTCTAAATATCATACGCTTGTTAAAAGTGATATTCAGAAATTTTAGATTCCAGTTCTGCTCACAAGAACTATTTTCTGTAAAATTATGTCAACTCTTGTTTTTCCCTAAAAGCAAGATATTTCAAGTATATGAAATATACATTTCTGTGAAATGTATCTGAGGTTCTATTATTGCATTCTAAGATGTTTATCCTTTGGAAATAGGCTGGAACAATGCCAGACACCTGTGAGCAGAGTCTGTCTGGGGAAGAAAGTTATCCTCAAAGAAGAAATTAAGCCTGGAGACTGGAAAAAGACCCATCTGGGTACCTCCACTCTTGGGTCTAGAATTTGAGAGTGAACAGCCCTGTAGTCGGGGATATCTAAGGCAGCTTTCACCAAATCATATCGCAAAGCTGTAGTAATTAAAACAACATGGTTCTGGGATATAAACAGGCGCAAAGACTAAGACTAATACAGCAGAACATGAACATAAGCATAGAAAAATAAGCCCAGGATCATGCAATCAACTGATTTCCAACAAAGCACCAAGAATATACACTGGGAAAAGAACAGATATAATATTCATATGCAAAAGAATGACACGGATCCTTATCTTACACAAAAAATCAACTAACAATGGATTAGGCTTAAATTTAAGACCTAAAACCATAATGGGTTAGACTCAGACATAAGACCATGAAACTTCTAGAAGAAAATAGGAGGAAAATGTTTTTGAAGTTGGCCTTCCTAATGATTTTTGGGATATGACCACAAAAGTATGGGCAACAGGTAATGATCCACGGAGCCCACAGCTTTTGGTCATGGTCAGAGACAAAGATCATGTTCTTGTAAATGGTTCCTTCCCTAAGAGTGCAAATCCAACTTCCCATGACTTTGCTCCGTAGCCGCTGGCATTCCCAGGCAAACCTGGACTTCACTCCAGACTGCTCGGTGACTAAGCTCGACACCCGTGATGGGAATGCAAGTTAGGGTGTGCGCACCTCTTCCCCAGGAACACAACACATCCAGCAACTTCTCCCTGGCCTCAGCCTGCGCCCCTGTGGAGTGACGAAAGGACAGGGAGCTAGATGCTTATTTTTTCTTGACTCTCAGCTTTGTAAATTTCCCCCACTCAAAAAACAAAAAAGATCGTGTTTCTTAATCGTCTTCTTATGATAACGTCCAATTTATCTTCGCTTACCTTGCCATGGCTCCCCACTGCCGGTATTTAAAAATTGAGAGATTTTACATGAAAACACGGATAGCCAATGTGTGTACATTCCCAAAGGGCAGAAGGCAGCTATCTGGCAGTCTGCTATTTCTAGAATTCAAGCTCCAGCTGTCACTTAGCATCATGCTTGCCCTGTGATTTACCTGACTGTGGAGTAAGAGAAATGTGAACTATTTCTTGGACTCCAAGCCCTACCCTGTACTTATCCCCTCACACCCACTCATCTGATACCTTTCTGGTCCCTGGAGGTTGTGAGTATTCCGATGCTGATCTAAGTCCACTAAAGATGTAAGCAGACCGTCTAGGGTGGAAAGAGAAGGAGTACAAGTGAGGGAGACCTCGTACTCCTTCTGAAGTGTAAAGGGACCACACTGAGGAATGGGGAAGAGACAGTTCGTGGTTTCTAAAGAGGAGGACCTGTGAATGTGGGAAGGGACCCTGCCAGCAGATGCTGCAACAGCCTGCGCAGAGCTGCAATTCCAGACAGGCAGCAGAGGGCCAGCCTTTGACAAGGTGTGATGGCCAGAGGCCTCCTGTCTGGACCGCAGTTGTTCTCTGTAACCCAAAGAAGGAGTGCTAATAACACACTGATACTGGGTTTTCCAACTGCAGTGATAAGGCTTACGTGTTGTTCAGGGTCCCTTGGGCGAATGAAGAGCTGGCACATCTGGGTCAGAAACTTCCACTTGACCCTCAGAGCCACTCTCTCTTCCTTTTTATTTGGGTCTCTGCTCCTGGGCATCTGGCTTGTGATTGACATCTGTAGGCTTTTGAGTCCTCTGGCTTCCAGTTGTGTCCAGGTGGCACAGTGAAAACCAGGGGCTCCTTCCTGCAGGTTCATCTCAAGTTAAAGACTCCCCCCACCATGCAAAGTCTACTGCTTTTCCCCAAGAGACTAAAGCTCCACCACTCTAAGTTCTGCAGTCTGGGGGGTGAGACCAACAGCTTTTGCTAGCCCCAGATCACTACACCATTCCCTGTGATTTCCCCTACAGAACACCTTTTAAAATAGATTCTTTTAAATGGATGAAGAAACCCTTGTTGGATTGACCTATTTCAAGTATGCCATCTGTTTCCTGCAGGGACCCCAATTGATACAAACCCAATGTAACGGAACCAGAACTGTTCACACTTGTCCCCTAAGAGAAGCTATGCTATAGTAGCAGGAGTAGCCAGGATGCAGCCAGAGCTGAGGACTGAATGAGATTACTCCCGACCCAGAACATAGGTAGCTTTGACACTATTGCTCCTAGTGGAAGTCCTAAGTTATATGGACATCAAAGCTGCTCCCTTCATATTTAAATTAAGCTTAGAAACATAGAACTCTAATAAGAAAATACAAATAGTAACTAAGGGAGAAAATTGAGATGGAAACAAAAGAGGAAATATTTTATAGAGAAAGAAAAAGACAAAACTACAAAGAAAGGCAGATGCAAAGAAGGTAACACACAGAATCTGGCTTTCTTGTAGGGCGGGGCCAGGATTCTCTGAGTTAGGCTGGTGAGGTTGAAGATATGCAGGTAAAAGGTTTCTGTGGAGTTGTTGCAGACTGTAGGTGAAACACGGGCTTCAGAGCATTATCTGCTGGTGCACAGATCTCCCGACCACCAGATCCTGCACCCTTTGTAACCTTGAGCGGGTCATGTTGAATGTGGGGTACACACTTGCTGCTGCACACCTGGAGGAGGTAGCAAGAGATGGACATTTCCCTCTTTGTGGCCTGAAATACTGCAGAAGTGTGCAAGAGCTAACTGAACTTTAGTCTCAAAGAAGAACCTGGGTTCTGCCAAGATTTGGGTCCATGACTTTGTTCACAATCATGTACCAGATCCTCCCCTGAACAGTGGAAGTCTTGAGGTCGGGTCAGCTAGTATACAGGAATGTCCATAACCAACATGGGGGCACCAAGGGAATTTAAACTATAACTTTGTCAGGGACTCTTTTTGTGTGAAAGTTTGAGAAATACGTGGGATGAGAAGATGTAGTCACATCAACATCAACAGCTTGGTTACCCTGAAAGTAGAAAGTGGAACATGTAAGTTTGGTTAGCATACGATTTGGGTATTCTCCATGACTACTAGTCAGGGGCTAGTGTACAGAGATGGTATGTGAGCTGGGAATGGGAGCTCCTCCTCTAGGACTTTACAAATTCTAGACAGGAATAGCAGTCACTATTCACAGATGAAGTCATCAGAGGAACCACAGTGGAGCCAGTTCTCCTTGCTGGGCAAACACACTGGCTCCAAATGTCACAAAGACTCTACATTTTTCCAGATTTTAAATGTGTTCTATTTAGTATGGATCACAAGCATCAATCACATTTATGCTATGGTTAAATGATTAAAAGGTTAATTCAGGAACTGGTTCATAACTTTAGAGAAACATTTATCCATCATGCCCCACTGATGGAGCATTGCCCTAGGGAATATAGCACCCCAATACCCTCACTCCAGGCTTCCTGTGTCCCACTCTGTGTTGCTGAAGCCAAGAGTCAAAATCACAAAATACATGCTTGAGGCAGGAAACTGTCAGCACAGCATGAGACAAAGCCAGCACAGACCCAGCCAGTTCCTCTAGTTATAGTTCAAATTAGGAGTCCAAGAGCAAGGGAGGCCAAGTGCAAGGGCTTCTGGCACACATGGATCCCAATTCATGGTAAGAAGTGTGCCTAACAGACATGGAGCTCAAATAGAATCAAATCATCCTAAGGAACATTTGTTGCTAGTGCAATGAAGCAATGTCCTTTGCTTCAGCATAAGACACATCTTTCTAAAAAACAAAAATTTTTTTTTGCTATAAAACTGCTTTTCCTCCATTGATTACCAGGTAATCATACATTTTGGTTATATTGATTCTGCTTTTTTGTATTTTTGTTTCCATTTCTATTTAATTTTTTAATAGCAGTTGTTTTAATAGCAGTAGTTTTTTTAAAAGCAGTTGTTTTCGAAAGCTATTTAGCCCCACTATCTATGAAACTAAACATCTATGTGTCCTGTAACTAAGAAAATCCTCTCATAAATACACACCCAATAGGACTGTATGCATATGCTACCAATAGACATGTATGGGAATGTTTGTCACAGTGCCATTCATGATAGCTCTGTCAAACGCGGGCTACCAGAAAACTCCACTCAATCATCTGTTGATAAGAAAAAGTTGAGTTTCCTGAAAACCACAGCGAAGGGGAGCATTGTCTTGCCGGCGTTCTAGAAGCAACTCATTGTAAGGTGGAGAGGAACCTTTTGATGTTCAGGGTTGGGTCTTTCAACATGGGATGCTGTGGTAAGTACCAAAAAGTGAAACTTTAGGATATCATGGACACAAGAAGACAACCTAGAAATATTACTCTACCTTTCACCATCTTCCTGGCCATTGGGGCCTTCTTTGTCCTGTCTTGTCTTATAGGAGACAAAGTCACTTGTTCCAGTCGTCCTGCCCAATTTCCACAATGAAGGAAAACTATACAGGGAGGCCAGGAAGCATCTAAACCAACAGAGCCTGCTGGTTTCCCCGTTGACTCTGTTACCTTACCATTCGATCACTCCTTTTTACCCAATAACACTTATACAGGGTGACTCTAAGCATGAAAATGGAGCTTGCCCAGGGCCTTTGACACTTCATTTCTGAATATCATATAAAACTCTATTAAATAATTTATTATGTCTTTCTCTTGTTAACTTGTCTTTTGTTGTAGGAGTGTTTTCCATGCCCCTATGATAGGCAGAAAAGTTATCACACCTTTCGGCCCCTATATATCTTAACAAATACAGTTATCTGCAACTAGTATTTTCCTTGTCAAGCTTCTCATGAAATAGTAAAGTCATGTTAAAATAGATAGTAAATTCTACACATAGAGACAGTTTATATCGTAGGTTAGGGAATTAAAGTTGGTGAGTCAACTCCAGCCCTCTGTCTATTTTTGTAAATAAAATTTGGAACATAGCCACACCCATTCATTATTTATAGACCATTCATTATTTATTTCCTGTAATATGCTCTTCCATATTATCTAATTTCATTGGTGACCTGTGACTTTGTGCTATGTTAAAGTTCTGTAAATTATAGGCAATGGGTAATAATGCAAAAATTTTTTGTCTATAGATGTAATTAATTATTGTCCTATGGATATTGGCTAATTTTGCATTCTATTAACTACCTGATTTCAGCATTCCTAATTGTCAGTAGATGTGTTGTTTGGATTCGCTTCGAAGTGGTGTTGTTTTTGTTTCGTCTAGGTTTTTATACGCATATTAGTCAGGGTGCGCCAGAGAACTGGAACCAATAAGAGATATATGTATAATGGAGACTGGGAAGTCCCATAATCTGCTGTTTATAAATTGGAGACCCAGGAAAGCTGGTGATGAAATTCAGCGTTCATTGCAAGGCCTGAGAAGCAGGGGAGCCAATGATGCCAATCCCAATCTGAGAGCCGGGGAAGGTGAGATGAGCTGTCCTGGCTCACACCGTCAGGCTTTCCTTTTATTCAGGCCCCCAAGAGATTGGATGACTGCCCCCCACGTGTTGGGGAGGGCAGTCCAGTTCACTGAGTGTATTGACTCTAATGTTTCTCCCTCTGGAAACTCCCTCATAGTCACACAGAATAATGTTTACTCTGAGCCAGTTCCATTGACATACAATTTAACCTCCACAACATCTTACTAGTTTCCTCATTAGTTAATACACTCGATAAAACATACTCATCTTATGTTTATACAAGAAATATGATTTTACCTCTTTTTAAAGATTGAGTTTTGACAGGAATTAGAAATCATGATTGTGGCTACTCCTGGGGAGCAAGTAGTGACTAGAGCATCCCCGCAAGGCTGCTGGGAAATATCCTGTTTCAGTTGTGGGTGCCGGTCAAGCAGATGTCCACACTGAGTACCAGGCTAAGACTGTTGGCAATTTTCTGAATATGGAATTCATGGCAAAGTTGGTTTTTTTAAATTTTTCTTTTTTTAGTGAACCTCAGAGACTTGTCCCTTCTGAGCTACCACCTTATTATGGTTTGGATATAAAGGTCCCCCAAAGGACCATATGGTAGAGGCTTGGTCACCACATATGGTGCTATTGGGGGTGTGGTGAAACCTTTAGGGGTTGGGGCTTAGTGGGAGGAGTCGGGTCCTTGGAGCGATGCCCTTGAAGGGGATATTAGAACTCCAGCCCCTTCCCCTCATTCTTTTTTGTTCCCAGCTTCCAGGAAGTGAGCAGCGCCTCTGTCCTGCACTCCCCGCCGTGACATTCTGCTTCACCACAAGCCCAAAGCAACAGGGCAAACAGCCCTGGAACGAAATCCCTGGCACCATGGGCCACAATAAACCTTTCCTCCTGTAATTTGTCTTAGGCATTTTGTTACAGCAATGGAAACCCAGTTAACACACATGGCCAGTCCCCCCAAAGGCTCATTTTTAAATAAATCAATCCCAAAAGGTATAGAATGAACTATCCCCCCACCCAACCACTTCTCACCCGGATAACAGTCACGTTAGCAATGCATCTTTCCAGACTTTCAAAGTATGTACAAGCTTCTTATTTCCTTACCCCTTCCCTGTGCAAAAGACAGCACAAACGATAGGACATACACACTGTTCTGTGCCTTTTAGTTTTCACTTAACAATAAATCTTGGAGATCTCTTCTTATCAGTACACCAGGCTCCTCCATTCTTTATTACAGCTCCATTGTCGTTCATTAAATGGATGTGTCACCCTTTATTTAACCAGCCCTCTCTATTGATGGACATTTGGGTTGTTTCTGATCTTTTGCTTCATAGAACCATGCTGAGCTCCTAGATGATAATAAGAAAAAGAAAGGAAGGGATAGGAGAAGAGAGATGGAAATCAGGAGTGAGAAGGTGGTGTCAGCGGCACAAAGGCCCTAAGCTCTGTGGGGGTGGGAGAAGCCTGCCACAGGAGTGGCTCTGATGCCAGAGATCAGCTGTTTCCCTTCCAAATTTGGCCCTCCACCAACGGTCATGTTTTTCTTTAAAAGGTTGCCTGTTTTAGCAAATGGGATTCCACAAACACTGCCTTTTCTCTGTTGAAACTGGATCATGTGCATAAGTTGGACATAAAGGGTCTATATAGCAATGATTCGAATACTGGGGTCCCCTCACCTCTGATAAACACCAGGGCTGACTCCAATCAGCCAGCATTTTACTTGCAGGAATAAAATACTACCAGTCTCCTGTTGGCCTACTACTTCCCCTAAAGCAAAGAGAACCAGTGGGTCTGGTCGGTGGATCATGAGAGACTGTGACTCCCAGGGCCACTAGCCAGCCCAATTTGTAATTCTTCCTTACTCCCCATCCCTCCAAGATTGAAAAGCCCAGCTGCCTTTTTCTAACCAAAATTTATTTTATCAAGGAAGCACCATGTTCTTTGGGCTCTAGAGAAACCCAGTATGAACTGGAAAGACAAAACAATCGCTCTCATTTGCACAACTGCTTGGAAAGAAAATGAGATTACTGGCATCAAGGGAAAATTTAAATTTTTCCCCAGGCAAGAAGAATTGACTTCCTCTGCTCCAGGATGAAGGTAGTAGAGAATTTACTGCTCGACCTAGCTGAGAGAAAATAAGGAGCCTAATAAACCCAGGCAATTTCAGCACATACATGCACATGCACCCAGAAATTCTCTGTGCTGTGATTTATGCAAATGTGTTAATTCATAATTAAAAGGTAATTGAGATCATTTTAATGGCCTTTTCTTCCTCTTAGACTGCCTCAGTGGCAAACCCCTGTCACATCAATTGTGAGTGTTAATGTATCAGTTCCAATGATTTTATTGTCTTAAAAATAACTTAGCTGCTGCAGAGACTGCCTTGGGAGCTCAGTCTCCAAGGAGGGAGCTATCTAACAGCCAGTCCATTCTGATCCCCCAGTTATTGACATGCAGAAAAAGAAACATTCACTTTTAATAATAGGGCTCTCTTTCATGCAAAGATCGTCGAGGATTTCTAAGAATAAATAATTCATGCTCCTCCAAGCTCCCTGAGAATAAATTTGTTCCTTTTCTGTTTTGTTTTTCTTCAAGATATGACATCTTAGGAAGAGGGGGCTGGGGGACAGAAAGCACTTTCCACTTCCACGGATATCAACACACCAAGCGTTTCATTCCCTAGTGCAACAAAACCTCAAGATCAACAGACAAGAGCTGAAAACCTTTTCCCACCAGACAGACAGAGTGCCATCTAAATGTTCTCTCAAAAGATAGCGTTTCATAAACACTCTCAACAAAAGCATGTCACTTTTTCCTTTATGTGCCTGCACAGCAGTCCCTTTCAAAAGAAAAAAGAAAAAATGACCATAAGCAAATCCGGCATAAAATTAATTGCTTTGATTGGACCACACGACTGGCTGATTAAAACTCCTGCTGTAATTTTCACAAGTTCCATGTCCTTTGTGT
Source organism: Callospermophilus lateralis (assembly GCF_048772815.1). Lineage (NCBI taxonomy): Eukaryota > Metazoa > Chordata > Mammalia > Rodentia > Sciuridae > Callospermophilus > Callospermophilus lateralis. The sequence goes on along the minus strand of NC_135312.1, from coordinate 125,008,374 downwards.
GCTTTATTTTATTTGCCATTAAAAGAAAAAAAGAATCTTAGTTTTACAATATACTGCCTAATGACCAAAGAAATTTAGCTAAATACAGATTCTTGGGCACTTCTCAGCAAAATGTCTACTTACTCTGTCTGGTAGAAGTGTCACAGGGGTTCACTTGATGCTTTGACTATGTCTCTTATCCCTTTAAAACTTAACATGTTTTTTGTTTTTTTTTTTTTTTCTGTTCCTCAACCTTCTTCTCCCTGACCTTCTCCTCCCTGATCTTCTTTTCCCATTCTTCTCCTTCCTGATCTCTCCTCCTTAATCTCATTTTTCTGAATCACCTCTTTAAAAAAAAACCCTGTTCTCCATGATGGGCAGAATCACAGGCTCTGGAACAGGAGTCCCCTGTGTTTCTCATTTGCTAGTAAAGCAATAAAACCTTTTCCTTTTTATCAAAACCTTGTCTTTGTTATTGGGTTGGCCTCGAGGATGAGGACTGAGCTTTAGGTTATATAAGGTCCTGGGAATTCTGATTTACTTAAACTCTGGTTTGAGCAACACTACTATAAGTCTAATGAAGTACTGTGACTTAACACTATATTTGAGAATCTCCTCCCTGAACTGATTACATTGTTTATTTCCTAAGGTTGACTTTGGCCCCTATCTGTCCTTGAATAGACTGTTCTTTTAAAGGCAAGTCCATTTTTGGATCATCTCAATGATGCTAGAGGGCTATAATTCTTGATAAAATTATAGTTGAAGTAAGAGAAATGTCATAAAATCCAAGCCTCTAGCATACTGATTCAAAAATTAGGGGGCCACAGGTTCACTGAAAAACTGATGAAAGCTACACGCCTTTTCCCAAGGAAAAAGACCAATCCACACAGATTTAACACCATCTCCATGGGTTCAGAGACCTCTGACTAGAGACTACCATCCAAATCTAATATGTTCCTGGGTCACAAATTTAAGGACAAAAATCTTATTTAAGCTCAGGAAAGTGAAGGCAACATGTTCTCTGTCTCTGAGGCCACAGCTAAACATGCTGTCACAGAAGTTTCATGAAACATCTTCCCATTCCAAGGAAGGCAAGCCCTTGTCGGCGAGCATGGCACTTCCTAGTGTTAAGTTCAGCAGCTAATCATCTCACACAGTGAGATGGCCAGAGCACGTTATTGTAAATCCTAAAGTGCAAGAATTCAAGAAAAACATGTTAGGAATATGATAGTGAAGAGATGAGGAGGTTTTACTTCATTTTTTTAATCTTCCTGAAATAAACCTGAAAAGCTCTAATTTTGTCTATTCTTTGGTTAGATGTACACCAAGTAAACACTGTTATATCTTGGTGACAACTTTCCACATGGATCACCTATCCTATGTAATAATGCAGAAAAAGAGAATGCTATAGTAAGGTCTAAGCAGAGCCAGAAATTCCATGAAGATATTAAGTTTGCTCAGCCCATTTTATCTCTCTGTGTGCACAATTAAAGGAATGGTGAGATCATGTCTACAGGGCAAAGTGAGGCTGTCTAAAGAAAAGGTTTTATAATAATGTGAAGCATTGCTTCATCATCTAAAAATGGAATATCACTGCCATCTATTTATTTAAGAGTTCCAGGGGAATTAAGTAAACCTATTTTTTTAAAACAGTCCACATTATACAGGCTAAGTATTCCTTCTTCAAAATACTTGGGACCAAAATTGTTCTGGATTTTGCATTTTTTTTTCAAGTTTAGGGGTATTTGCATACAATGAGATAATAAGACCCAAGTCTAAACATGAAATTCATTTATGTCTCACATACACATTTTACGTGTAATCTGAAGGTGATTTTTTGCAATATTTTAGTGCACCTATGTTTTAATGGTGAAGTTAAGTGTGGGATTTTCCACTTGTGACATCATGTTGACACTCAAAAGTTTTGGAGTTTAGAGCATTTCAGTTTGTGGAGATTTAGATTAGGGATGCTCAACCTATATGATATATGGTATAAATAGCTAATAACAAATGGTGTAGATTGCATGGAATATGTTCCAAAAAAAAGGGGCCAAATATAAACTGAGGCATGGGATAGCTGGGTCCAATGGTAGTTCCCTTCCAAGTTTTCCAAGGACTCTCCATACTGCTTTCCATATTGCTTGCACCAATTTGCAGTTCCACCAGCAATGTATGAATGTGCCTTTTTCCCCATATCCTTGCAACACTTATTGTTGTTTGTATTCTTAAAGCTGCCATTATGACTGGAGTGAGATGAAATCTTAGAGTAGTTTTGATTTGCATTTCTCTAATTGCTAGAGATGTTGAACATTTTTCCATATATTTGTTGATGGATTGTATATCATCTTCTGAAAAGTAGCAGCACAATTCACAATAGCTAAATTGTGGAACCACCCTAGATGCCCTCAGTAGATGAATGGATAAAGAAACTGTGGTATACATACACAATGGAATATTACTTGGCATTAAAAGAGAATAAAATCATGGCATTTGCAGGTAGATGGATGGAGTTGGAGAATATTATGTTAAGTGAAGTTAGCCAATCTGAAAAAACAAAGGCCAAATGTTTTCTCTGATATGTAGATGCTGATCCATAAAGGAGATGGTAGGGGGAGCATGGGAGGAATGGAAGAAATTTAGATAGGGCAAAGAGGAGAGATGGGAAGGGAGGGAGCATGGGAGTAAGAAAGACTGTGGAATGAGACGGACATCCTTACACTAAGTACCTGTATGAAGACACAAATGGTGTGTCTCTGCTTTGGAAACAACCAGAGACATGAAGAATTGTGCTCTATTTGCGGGCTATGAATTAAAATGCATTCTCCTGTCAAGTATAACTAATTGGAATAAATAAATAAATTTAAAATTTAAAAAAAAATTTTTAAAGTGCCAGAGAAGAGAAACGGAGATTTTAGAGGAGCCAATTAAAAAGAAAGAGAAAGGGAGGCAGAGGTGGAGAGGGGACAATCAGTCTGCACCATACCCAGTGGCCTCTTGCTGTGTACAAAACCAACATGGAACTTAGTGACTTGAAGGAACAGTATGCTGTGAATTTGCAGGTCAGAATGTGGGCACCTTCAGCTGAACGGTGGCCTTCTGTTCCATGTGGCATCAATTGGGCTCACTCGTGTGTCTGGGGCCCCAGCCGGGTCAACTGGACTCTGGGGGAGGATGGGGGAGCCTTAGTCTCTCATCCCCCTGGGGACAGGGTTCCAAGAAGACTCAACCCAAACCTTCAAAGCCTCCTGAGACCCTGGCTTGCTCTTATGATGCCACTTCCACCCACTGTATTGATCAAAGGAAGCCACAGACCAGGCCACACAAAAGCAGCGGGGAAACAGATTCTGACTCTTCACAGGAGGAGTTTCAAGTAATTTGTGGCCATTTTTATCCACCAAAAATACCATCCACAAAACTGTACGACATGCAATGCCAGAATCTTTTTAAGTAGAAAACAGACTGCACTTCACTATGACTCACCTGAGTGCTAAAGAGAGACTAATAAATGTCAAAAGACATGATGCGTTCATAGAATTTTTTTTTAAGGGTAAAGACTGCTTCAGTGACTTAGACTGGGTTGTAATATGGGATAATAAAAAATATTTTCACCTAATTTTTCATATCTCTCTCTCTCTCTCTCTCTCTCTCTCTCTCTCTCTCTCTCTCTCTCTCCATTTAAACAGAAGAGAAAGCACAAGAGAAAGCAAGCAAAGATGAAATTTTACTAGACTTGGGGGCTGGGGTTGTGGCTCAATGGTAGAATGGCTCGTCTAGCACATGCGAGGCCCTGGGTTGGATCCTCAGGACCACATAAAAATAAATGGTTGTTGTGTCCAACTACAACTAAAAAATAATTGAAATTTCACCAGATTTGGAGTCATGAGATGTGTATTCTAATTCTAATATCAGGAACTTGCTTCATGAAATAAAATACGGTGGAGAGTACTCTAGCAGGCTACAGTTTCTCTGGTTTTAATACCACTATAAGCACACATAAGCATGCATGAACATAGGTAAACACACCTACACATGCAAACATACATTTAGAGGAAAAGGGACAACCTTTTTTGAGAAAAACACAATTAAATAGTTTATTTATTATTACTGTTCTTGATCCCCAAGCTTATTATTCAAGTCAATATTTATAATTCTAAATCTTTTATTCTGGTAAAAACCTTTGATATTCCATTTCTGCTGAGCATAATAGGCTTCCTCTAAAAGATTCTTCTTAGCAAATATTTAAAAGCAGTAATTCTAAATTTGATTGTCCTACCATGAGGACATCATAAAAATACAATTACAGAATTCCAGAAACTGAAGAATGCACTTCTAGTTGGGTTTTTAGCCATCAAATGAACACTGCTGCATCTTTCATTCATAAAGTTCTATTTCCAAAGATTGTTAAACCATAACCTGATATTTACTTATATTTAGTATGCACCTAGGAAAATTGAAAAATGATATTATTGAACCAAGTTTTCATTTAGAAAACCTGAGTAACAAATTGATGAAGGAATTGCTGCCATATTCTTATTAACAGAGGACAGATTAATGGATAGGAGCCCAAATAATGGGAAAACTTTATCAGAATCAAAATGTTTCTTTCAAAGATGGGAAAAACTTTCTAATTATGTAAGTGTACTTTGATAGGCTGATATCCTTGAAATCACATATGGTTAACAGATTTTTCTTTCATATATATATATATATATGCAAGAAAACATGATCCACAAACAAAACTGACCTAGAAATAACACGGTTGATAGAATTAGCAGTCAAGTGCATTTAAATGATTGTCTTTTCTATATTTTCAAAAAGCTCTATGAAAAATGTACATGTTAACAAGGATATGTAGGAAATGTGTTAAAAAGATAAAATCAAACTCCTAGACATAAAAATCTCATGGATGAGTTAAGAATACATTGATTTTGATTACAGCAGACTAGACATTGCAGAAGAAAAGTAAGGTAAACTTGAAGATATAGATTTAAAAAAAAAAAAAACTACCAGAAATAAAATACAAAGAGGTCTTTAAAAAAATCACTAAACAACAATAAACTGTGAATGAACAGCATTCAATTAAAGTCTCCAAAGGAGATGAGAGTAGAAATACAAAAAAAATATTTTTAAAAATAGTGGCTACTCTGGGCACAGTGGCACTTGCCTGTAATCCCAATAGCTTGGGAGGCTAGGGCAGGAGGATTGCAAGTTCAAAGCTAGCCTCAGCTATGTAGCAAGACACTCTCTCAAAATTTAAAAACAACAACAACAACAAAAATGTGAAAATAGTGGCTGAATTTGTTCTACAAATGAATAAAACTATGAATCCAAAGATCTAAGGAGTTACATAAACCCCAAGATTAAAATCATGGGGAACATTACACTAAGACATACAATAATTAAATTGCTTAAAACCAATTATAAAGGGAAAAGATCTTGAAAAATAGTTATAGTAAAAAGAAACATTAAGGACAGGGGAAAAACATAAGAATGAGAGGGAATTTCTCTTTGACAAGAGTGAAAGCCAGAATATAATGGAGCAATGTATTTAAAATACTGAAAAGTAAATAAAAGTCAACTCTAGAATTATACATCTAAAAATGAAGGCAAAGTAAAGAATTACAGACAAAGTTCAAAAGATTTACTGATTAAAGCAAAAATGATAACAGCATTCTGTGGAATTTATAACATATGTAGAAGTAAAATATATGACCTTAATTACACAGATGCCAGGAAGCTGGAAATGGGGGTGTATTGTTCTAATTTTCTTAAACGTGCATTAAGTAGCATGATATCACCTGAAGGTGGAAGGAGACAAGCCAAAGATAAGTACTAAAACCACGAAGCAGCCACAAAAACCACCAAACAAGGACTCAGAGCTGGTGAACCAGCAAAGGAAGTCAAGGGGGCCATTAAAGAGCATCTGAGAGAAGGCAGAAAAGAACAAAGAGCAAATGGGAGAAAGAAAATAGCAAGATAATTTTAAGCCAATTGCATCAATAATCACATTAAATGTAAATGATTTAAACACCCAACTAAAAGGCAGAAATGATACGATTGGATACTAAAATAAGCAGAAGCCAATTATGTGGTTGCCTAAGAACCCCCCTTTAAAAATAAGAACACAACTGAGCAAGACCCTGTCTCAAGATTAAAAAAATAAAAAGGACTGGGGATGTGGCTCAGTGGTTAAGTGGTTAAGTGCCCAGTACCAAAAAATAAAAAATAAAATAAAATAAAAAGAACACAAATAGGTTAGAAGAAAGGAAAAAGAGAGTCAAATATCATTAAAAGCTAACTGAACCTTCATTCAAGAAAGTTATTATTTGTCTGTGAAAGTATAACATCCCAGATCCCTTTTTTTATTTTTTTTTAATTTTAGAACTACTTTTTAAGATGGTAATTACACAATTTCACACACTGGTTCCCTGGGAGTTAGAGGAGAATAGAAGCTGAAATTGGGAGATGAAAATGTCTCTCTTTGTATTTTATTTCTTTTCTTTTGGCTCTTTTTTTCTGTTGACTGAACAGTGAAAGAAAACAGCAACATAATCTTGAGCTCTTTTTTGTTCAGTGCACCAGCCACATTATTGATCCAGTATCATAGTGTATATAAAGCAATGTTTGCTTCAGTGACTTTAAGCCTTCCTCCAAATAAATGGCTGGATGTATGAAGACAGATGCCTACAAAGGTAAGTTTAAGAGAAAATATTTGTAAGTTCATTCTGTTTCCCTTCTCACATTGCTTCTCTTGGAAGGAAATAATATCTAACCAAATAAGTTTGTTGAATATTGCTCAGTTTATGCAAAGTTTTTGTCAAGTTATCTTTTGAGGAAATTTGGTTCTGTGCATGGGTGAAGTGACATAAAATGCATAAATATTCAAAAGTGGGACCTTTGTTTCATAGAGCTGTAATTCATTTTTTTTTCTGTTCTGTGATCTAATTTTGTCATTCCTTCCACACTGGATAAGTGAGGGGGCAGGGTGTGGGGGCAGGGTGGACTATGAAGCAATAAAATAGACCAGATGTCATCTAAGAGCAAAGCTGGTGTGGAAGTAAGAGATCCTGCACATCTGAATTTGGTTGAAGACAGGTTCAAAGAGAACAAGGCAATGAACGCCGGCTTCTGGACTTCAGATGCAAGCAATGAGAGATGGAAAGGGAGAGTGATAGGTTCACCAAGTGAGTTCATATGGCAGTTAGTTCTGGCTACACAATCAGACAAAGGAGAATGTTAAATTTCAGTGGAAGATTTTTAGGTAAATTGCAAGAAGTGAAGGAATTTGTATAGATCAGTCCAGCGAGCTGCAGCTGTCTTGAAAAGCTCTCAAATTGACCCCAAGAACACCCTGAGCACAATCTCTGGCTCCGTGATGAGGGCAAAGAGCTTTGACTTCTTTCTAGACCTGGATGTTTTTGACCTAGTGATCACATATCCTCACTCCAAAACGGAGAGCAAGGTTGCACTAGTATCTCTTCTTTGTGAACATCCAGACCTACACACTAAGACAAACCCCAACACCAAGAGCATGTTCAAAGGAACATTTGGTTGAAATAAACTTTAAAACTTCTCCTTTGAAGACTCCTAAAATGCATCACCAACATTATCTAAGACAGCTGATTCACACTGGTTGACAATAGTAAGCCTTACCCTACATAACGAAGGCAGCCTGTCAATTTTCAAAATAATTAGCCTACAGCCAAGGCCTTGGCCCTCGGTTAGGACTGAAAAACATAATTGAATTATCTGTGCATTCAAGATGAACAGTTTGTGACATCATAGGTCTCGTTCTGTATGTTAGTTGGGGAGAAGTGTGAGTGATGAACAGATATTTGTGATTGAAATTTCACTAAAGAAGAGCTTGCTGTTTTATGCTTACTCCAAGGGTAAACATACCAAAGAAACCCAGGTGATAGGAAGCCAATGTATCCTAGGAGTCTGAGAACATCTGAGCCTTCTACAACATGTCAGTTTTCCATAGCAACAGAACTCTCATTTCTTTATTCTGATCTTCAAATTCATATAATCTGTCATCTTACAAATCTGGACTCAGTATTGGAGCTAAAAGTAAAGAATGATCAAAACATCTGGGCTCAGGCACTGCCTGAGGATGAACACAGGTGAGCAAAGGCAAGAAAACCACTACCCATCAAACTGTCAGACGAAGCCAATTATCTGCTCTCTGAGTTTCCTAAGCACCCTTTAGTTTTATTTATTCTAATTCCTCACTATGTTTTTGAAAGACTCAAATTATTGCCCCCTTTCCCAAATAGATGGAATTATTATCTGCCTAACTGTCAATCAATTGGTCCCTCAAGGATCTCTCAGAAGGAAACAGCTTAAACCTACACATTCCTCCACCTTCTGCAGAAAACAAGATTCAATTCACTAAGGACCGAAAAGAATTCATGACATGTGTTTGGATCTAGAATATCTTCCAAAGACCCACGTGGCTTAGTGGAAGGTCATGCCCTTGGAAAGATAATAGAAATGGAGCTCTTTTCTATATCCCTCTTTCACATCCAGCCACAAAGGAACTGGGCCTCCACTACCATGCACCTCTACTATAATGTACTGTGTGGCCACAGATTCAAAGAAATGGTGCCAATCAGATGGACTGAGATTTCCAAAACTATAAGCCACAAAAACCTTTCCACTCTTTAAGTTGACTTATCTCAGTATGTGTTACAGTAATGGAAAGCTGACTAACACATCAGGGTTTAGACATTCAATTCCAAATTGAATTCATGTTTCTCTAGTTATCAAAACAAATCATCTGAAGAAACTTTTTATATTAAGATTCTTTCTTTCCCAGGCTGCACTTTCTGATAGCACAAGTATTCTGTAAAATTCAGCAGTCCTACCAATAATGTATTCATTTAAGCTATATTCTGTACATGATTCCAAAGGAGACCAAAAGTGAAGTGGAATCAGTAAATATTAATATTTACTAAGTTGAAGGAACACCTCCTAGGCTAAAAGTCAAGCTAAAAAGGCATAAAAAAAAATCAGCCCCATGTTGTCTTCTTAGCAATTACTACAAGTAAGGATATTACCCGTGTTTCCTTTTCTAAAGTCAGTATTCATACCTCTCAGTTTTCATATTGATGGAACTCTGATAGGAGAAAACACATGCATTAAAATCAATGAAACATAACTTTTAATCTTCCTGCTGGTCATGTTACAACTAAGAATATGATTTTCTAATTATGTCACATCTTACGTTTGATATCAACCCAGACAGGAATCGTCAAGGATAACAATGTTCAATTCTTAAAACGAGGCAGGGATAGGAAGGGTGCAGAAAACAGGTAAAAGTCTATCTTCTATGGTTTGCATACAGGACCAGGCACTGGGGTGGGTACAGTGAAGAGTTAAAGCAGTTTAACAGGACAGCAGGCGTCATCTTTTAAGCACTAACAACTGGGTTCCCCTCACCTCTAAGCCTTACATCAACCCACAGAGCAAATATCACAATCCCCATTTTATAACTGACAGAGGCTGAGGTGATTTAAATAAGGACCAAGGTCAAATACTTGTGCTACAGTGGTGTATAAACAGAGTCTGTCTAATACCAGAGCCCAAGTTGGTCTCAGTAAGCCACAGTCCAAGGAGCCCCACAGGCCTCAAATGACCATTTATAGAGATTGACCAGTAACGGACAGCCACTATGCACCTGAAGCATGCCAAAGCCTATTGTAAATCTACGACTGAGATCCATTCCTTCACATTTCCTCATAACATTCATAGCTGTTATTTGTTTCTGTATGTTATATCTGTGATCAGCAGAAACAGGTGATCTCAGTCTTCATAGCTAGAAATTGATGTAGTTATCAACCCATTCAAAGGTAAAAGAGACTGAGGCTGCAAGCTAACCACAGAGTCCAGCTCTCTACTACATCAAGACCTGCATGGGAGTTACTGAGCTCTGCTACCTCTCTTGAGAAGAATCCAAATTAATTCTTGCAGTGCGTATTCAAAAATGCAGTCGAGAGGGTCAAAATTTTTAAATTGGCCAGTCCAGTCTCAGCACCATGCTTCTGGGAATGAAGCTTGTGCTCCTATTGAAACAACAGAAAAAAAAAAGGAGGAGAAAGGAAAGCCTAAGGCAGAGGGGAGGTGAGGAGGAGCAAGGGGGAGGGGGGTGGAGAAGGGGAGGAGCAAGGGGGAGGGGGGTGGAGAAGGGGAGGAGCAGGGCAAGTCCTCTAAACCATCAACCTCATTTCCACAAGCCAAACACCAGGTGCCAGAGGCAGCCCCTGATCTTGTCCAGAGAGGGCTTCCTCTCCACGTCCCACGTAGTCTCTCTGAGGCAGCATGAAGAGACCACCTAAGTCCTCTGACAAAAGTAAAATGTCAACAGTTGAGAACAAGAACCACTTAAGAGCAACGGTTAAAAGCAAGAACAATTTAAGATTTGTGAGTATTAGATCATTTCAGCATCGAGTGTGGTTTTACTGCTAATTATAATGAAGCTAAATCCCCTGCAGCCCATTTGGATTCAACCTAACAAATATTTATCAACCACAATATGCTACATGCACAACATGCTGGTCTGAGAAGAGAAAGAGATTCACACGTTCTTGAAAGGCGGCTTCCACCATCAGTACGCTGTCTCTGCAGGATGTACAAACAGAGCTCAGGTAATCGCACCAGTGAGGCAGAGCCCCGGCCACGCCAGGATGGAACAGTTGAGGAAAAGACGCTGCCTCCCTGACAGCACGTATCTCACCTCTCACTGATAATCTGAAAAGAGTCTGCCCTGAGGGAACGTGGTCATGACCTAAAACTGTATGTTTGGATAATCCAGCCTATTTCCAATTCCTTACACAACCCATCACATCACATGGCATGAAAATACATTCTTGCATTTAGCAAACACTGGAGCTGAGGGCTACATGTTCAAGATGAAAATAAGAAGGCTGTTCCTCCGTTGGCCTTATCCTACCCTGTGTGGGTTGCATTGAGAAACCACAGCATGAGACATTGAACTTAAGGTCAAATAAAGCGATAGCATGGGGATGTTGCTCCCATCTCTATCCGAGCCCTCTTCTTTCCTTACGCCCACAGATCACCCCAGGGTGCCTACAGGTTCTGCATTCACACTTGGGGGTACATCACAGCCTCCCTGGGGCTCCAGTTCCACATATCCAACTGCCAGTTGGCCATCACCAGAGGTCATCCCAGGAAACCTCACACTGAACATGCTCCTCAAAACCATTCCCCCTTTATGTCCTGTCTTATCATGTTTTTATCTGCCAAGTCACACCGTTTACAATTCCAGAAATCAGACCAGACTTTTCTCCCCTCCACCTCAAAATTCTTTTGATGCTAATCTCTCACCACCTCTAAAACCTGTCCCTACCTTTCCATCTCTACTGCCACCACCTAGGATCAGGCCCTCGTCACTTGTTATCTGGACAACTGCTCCAGTCACCCCTGACTTGTCATTTCCAGTCTATCATCTGTCCATTCTACCAAACCAAAGTCCAAGTGATGGGTCTAAATTGTATTAATGAGCACACTGCCCACCAAAACCCTTCCTGGCTCTTCATCTTCTCAGATGAAGTTCGACCCAACTGTGGCCCCAGTCTACTTCTGATTTTAATCCATCCATTCCCCCACCCACCCACACTCTGGCAATACCAAAATACTTACCATTCCCAAGGGCTCCAAGATCTTCCACGCCACTCTTTTCCCCTGTGTTTCCCTCCACATGGAAACCATTCCTCTTCCTGCCTCCACCTGGTCCATTACTAATGTCCATCAAGAATGGGCCCAAAGGTTAACGTCTTCCCCATGCTGTCCCCTCCCAGTGGGCCCAGGCGCTTTATTCTCAGTGTACTTGTCAGTCTCCGTGACTAGATTCTCTCCAGACCCTGGCACACAACACTCACTGCATTGTAAATTTTTGCCTAGCACAGTAACTGGAACCTATTGGGCAATTGACAAGCGTTCACCAAAATAGTGAATGAACAGCACACCACTCTTCATAGATGTGGTTCTCTGACTCTGGCTTCCTTTGCTCATAGCCCACTGGAATTCATGTGATCTCCATATGAAAATGTAGTGCTGGGCCCTAACCATGATAAAGACAGTTCCTCCGTTGGCCTTATCCTACCCTGTGTGGGTCGCATTGAGAAACCACAGCATGAGACATTGAACTTAAGGTCAAATAAAGCCATAGGGGTTTTTTGATTGTTTGTTTTATTTTCGGGGGTCTTTGGTTTATTTGTGGGGGAGGATGAAATTACTCATAGCCATTGTTTTCACTCTCCTGTTCATTTGCCTTTCTTGCTTTCCAAGTTCAATATATTCATTGTATTTCACTTAAGCTTTGTTGATTTAAACCCCTAATTCTATCTTGATAATACCTTCTTGGATTCTAAATCTATCATTTAGAAGATTCTTGATAATGTCAATTTAAGGTGTTTGAAAATTAGCTAAGTATGTGTTTTATTTACAGCACATACATCATGTGTTTGTGTGTTTGTGTGTGTGTATATATATATATATACACACACATATATGTGTGTGTGTATATATATATATGTGTATGCGTGTATGTATGTGTGTGTGTATGAGTGTGTGTGTGTGTGTACCTATTTCTATATATCTCCAAGTTATTAGGAGGAAAAAAAAAACTTCAAACAGAAACTTAACACATGCCACTAAATAATTGCTTCCAAATTAACTAAATCCACGATTTCTCATTCATCTGGCAAAATTCTTCAACTGGGAATTACAACCTACTCTCTATCTCCTTGATGGCATATCCCAAAAAATTCTACAGTATGATTTGCCTGTATCATTTGACTCGTCCAAGTCTGTTGAGCCATCAAATTCCATTCAAGGTTAATTGAACGTGGCTTTTCCTTGGTGAACCCCACATCTTCATTACCCTGTTTCATTTCTAAGACTGTTTAGCAGCAAATATCCCATTTATGAGTTTATACTTTCAGGATTGACACTGTTCCACTTGATAAAATCCAGCACATGTTTGGTCCCTGTCCTCCTACATTGTCAAGTAAGTTTTACAATCACTTTTTCAAGAAATCTCATATCATGGGACACGTTTCCTCCAGGCCAAAAGCCTGAAACTCATTAACACAAACTGAGGCGCTCTCTCTACATTCAATTCCCTCTGTACCAGCATTTCCTTTCCTTCCCAGCTTCACCACCAATTATGCTGACAGGAAGGACAGGAGGGAAAATCACAGCTGTACAGGGGCATGGTGTTTTGGTCCTCAGATCCCGATGACACCACTTGCTCCGGGCATTTTGACTGACCCAGCCACACTGTCCTTCCTCGGGGCAATCTGTTGGTGTGTGTGTGTGTGTGTGTGTGTGTGTGTGTGTGTGTGTGTGAATTAACCAAACATCTTGGATCAGGCTACAGCAGCTTTCTGATTTTGGCCTGTCCTATAAACTGTGTTGAGAACTATTCTGTGTCATGCTGAACTTCAGCTTCTCTAACCCTACGTTGGCAGTTTCATATTATCCTTAACCTTCCTGCCATCTTTGGTCCTGTCTTTTTCAAGAAAGGATCCCTCTTTTGCTGCCTTCCGATTCTGCCATCTGAGCGTCTGACATTCCAACGTAATTCATTCTCACTTTTTGCTAAACTTAAAATGGTAAGTTGTCCAACGTGTATCAGGCACTTTCCCAACTACTACAAATCTCACTTCCTGCAACTATGAGGATGTGGTGAAAAAGTGCTCTCACACAAGCTAAGCAGAACTTCTCACCCTGCTCAGACAGCTCCCTGACCTGGGAATCTGGAGAGAATCATCTTCTACACAACTTGTTCTATGCCACTATCCTTCATAAACTTAGAGCCCACCCTTGAACCTAAGCTATACTCCATATCCTATAAGCTCTCTGCACCTAAACTGCTACAAAGTATTATGAACATCTGATCTTGACACATATGAGGCTGATATTCACAGCATAGCAGAACTTGTCTTGTTCTCCCAAAGAAAGCTAAAGTACAATTTTTCCTTCTAGGGCCACCAAGCCCCGTAGACAAGGATAAGATAGGATAAACGGGACTCAAGCCCCCACTACCCCTCCATTGCCCTCCCCATGACAGCTGCAGATTCTCAGGGTTGTATATCTCATAGAAACTTCTAGTACCAAGTTTTTAAATTCCATTTTATTCAACTTTCATCTTGCACGTGATGCACTCAACAATCTGTAGCAGGTTGACTTTTCTTGATTTCCATCAAAAACAAAACAAATTGCCCACATGGATTTATGTGAGGCAACTGCGGCCTCTGGCTTCCAGTCACAGAATGAAACCACCTGAGAAGACAGAAAAAGCCATCTGGACCCTGAAGTGCTGTCTCTGGGACCAGTCTACCTCCTGGCCCCTACTAGGGAGACCCTGTGTCTTCCCTCGATGGACACCAGTGCACCGCTGCTGTGACTACATGCCCTCTGGCTCCACTGCCAGCTACCCTTCCCAGGTGTCACCCCGGCCTATAACACAAGCACAGTGCCGTACATCAGGCTTCACATTTCAATCAATGCACAAGTCTCCAGAATTGGAACTGGGGACTGGTCTTCAGCCACCCATTTGCTGATTATCTCTTTTGATTCAACTGCTTCTATGAGTGACTGATCACGTTCATTACATGTTTTGATTTGTTTGTTCATCGGGTTTTCCTAACTTCTTTCTGCTACTATAAAAAAAATACCAGAGATAAGTCAACTTATAAAGATAAATTGTTTATTTTGGCTCATAATTGGGGGAATTTCGGTCTATGATTGGTTGGCCCTATTGTTTTGAATTCTCTTGTGAAGCACCTCTTTATAATGGGCAGCAAGAGGTGGAGCAAAGCCCCTTTCAGGCCAGAATGCAAGAGAGAAAGAGGAAGATACTGGGGTCCCAGTGGCCCCTTTGAGTGCATACCCGATAACCTAACTTCCTCCCGATAGGCCCCACCTCCTAACATTCCATCACTTTCCAATAGGGACCAAGCCTTTGTTGCATGGGTCTTTGGGGACCTTCAGATCCAAACTAACTACAGCATTCCTTCTCAGAGAGGAACTTTAACTTCAGTATTGAAGATATCATGCCATTACCTCCATTTACCACCCACAAGGGGCAGAACTAAATATTCCTTAAGGTCCTTTCTAGCAGTAAAATTTATGATTCTATATAAGAACCAGTTTCACTATCTGCCGAAGATTACACATAAATGGTTTTCCTTTATCTGAGTTTATGTCAGAAAGGACATCCTCTAAATCTAAAAGCAAAACCATTTTATTTAGGATCCTTTAGAACAAACAGAACAAAAGCAAAACAAGTCTCTGGAATATGAGTTTCCTTTGGCTATAAGAGCAGAGAAATGCTGTATTTGTTTTTCTTGATGTATAATTTTTACTGTTGGGAAGATTTTTTTGATATGATTAATCTCATTAAAAAACCGATTCTGATAAGCATTCTGAGTAACACACATGAAAATTAACAAAGAGTGAAACAATGAAATCTCAAGTGAGTGAGATCTTAGTGGGTACATCTAACTGTAAAGCCTCGTGTCTTCCGTTGGGCCAAATCCCCCTGGTAAAATGAATCCATAATGCGACACCTGATCCTGTATTGAAGGGAATTTGGAAATGTTCCTGTTCTACACCTAGCAAAGCTCGCAGCCGCAGAGCAGAACAGCACTATCCATGTTCTTTTAGGTTTATGACTTTTTTAGTTAAAGGGAAGAGAAAAAACATGGAGAGTGCGTGTCTCTCCCTTGTTCCTAACTGTCACGGAGGCCGAGGCTGCTGGACCGTTGAGGCTGATGCTGGCTGACGGTGGCAGCAGATTGCTTGCAGGGTGTAACGATACAATCCAGAAAGAACCTCTGTAGCCCTCATTATCTGCTGCCGAGCTTGCTTGATGCCGCCTCTGCTTCCTTCAGAATGCAGGGGGGGATTATTAAATACAATTCTGCTAATTATGGCTTGGTGGAAATGTTGGATGGGTCCTGAAACAGTGCCCCAAAGGAAGAACAACATGAGGTAAAGATTAGAGGGCTTTTATGGTGGTGCTTGAAGGTAATTATAGGTATGGAAACCAATTTCAGAGGGAGAAAAAAAATTCAGCCAAACCCAGACTGTTTTCATAATGCAGCATAACTCCTTGCTAACCTGAGATGTTAACTGGTTTTCCCTGAGGGGGGATAATTCTCACAATGTCAGTCTCCTGGACTAAGGGGTCTCCAGCCTAGAGCACCAAGCAATCAGTGGGAACTCGGAAGCCCCAAGTGCCTGTCGCAATTTCCCACCCTTCACCCAGGCAGACTGTGTAACTTATTTTGCCACAGGTTCTCCGGTGAGCAAATAAGCAGTAAAAGTATCAGCCCCTTCAGCGTCCATTACAAAGATGACATTTTACCTGTAAATTGATTCACAGTATAATAACATGGAGCCAAAGGTAGTTCTTGTGAATGATAATACTGACTCACTGCCACGCGCTGGAACACCTAATGTGTGATCAGTTGACATCAAAGAATTTAGACTTTTTCTTTAAAGTACGATGGCCCAGAATAATTACTCTAATAAGCATTCCAAGGTAGAGTCACTAATTCGGCAAAAAGGATTACGGTACATTTCAAATGGCCTTTTTTAATGGAGAAAAGTGAGCAATAAGGTCTCCAAGAAGTCACTTGCCATGGGTTGGCAACGACAGACTCTAGGTTTTTATTTTACAACCTAGGATATCTGACTTTTCTGAATACAAAGAGTCTTGGTTACAGGCTGCCTTTAGCTGCTCTAAAGGCAGCTCTGAAGCAGTTGCTCAAAAAAAATAAAAATAAAAGGTAGCCTATGGGCTCGGGACATAGCTCAGTTGGTAGACAGTTTGCCTCACATACACAAGGTCCTGGGTTCACTCCCCAGCACCACCAAGAAAAAAGGTAGCCTAGTGAGAATACAAGAATCCAAGTAGAAAAGTATACACATGAGGGACATAATAATTCAGTGTTCCCTAAATTGTTGGAGAATACAATCATGATAATTTTAAATGGAGCAAGAAATGATTTTCAATATTAAATGACTCTAAGATAGGAACTTAAATACTAATAAACTACTGTGTGAGAAAGTTACTTTCTTTTCAATCCCATTCACCCATCTATTTAGCAAGAGTCTCAGTTTGGTGTTTCTCTTCAATAGTTCTCCAAAACTTGCTAATCTTTCATTTTATCAGAAAGTTAGCAGCCATCAAGGATCGGCCTGTGATTTGATAATCGCGCTTTGTTCTCATTGTAAGTATTTACACAGTGACTTTGCATTTATGAAAGCCATAATTATTTTTCTGAAAGTGATAATAATACGAAGTTTCCCTTTAAAATAAATGTGTCCAGATTTTTAAGAAATAAATTCTACATGGCGGGGTGGGGGGAGCATTAGGTGGAAGGTAATGCAAACAGAATGTGGTTCTGGCAAAAACAGCGAAGGTGGCCGACGACTGAAGTTTGCCTAAAGATCTAGAGTGGCTATTAGATCCAGGCATTTCTTTGTTTGGAGGCCACCTGTGCATTGAGATATTTACCTGCATTCCTGGAACCAACCCACCCGTGGCCAAAATCACCCCTTCTTCCCACAGTTCCAAATGTCCCCTGGGAGGCAGAATGACTCTGAGTTGAAAATCACTAATTCAGAGCAATATATACTCTCTGAGTGACTGTTCTAGTCAGAAGGCAGATGGGGAATCGTATTGGGCTTTATGGAAGTGACACAGTGAAGAATTCCAGGGGTGAAAGCCATCCATCAAATCAAGATGGTACAGGAAGTCAGAGAATGTTGGATGGATACATTTTAATAAAGAAAGAGATTTCCTTCGAGGGTGTTTCCCTATCCACTGGCTCATTCAAATATATTAAGATCAGCCGTACTACTTCTAATAAAGGATTCCACATATGAATCCCCAAAACAAGGGTACTGAGGGTCCCTGCCTCTGCCTTTCACTCCTCGGTCCAACCAGACAGTCGAAGGGTTCTGTGGACCTTCAGGGAGAGCTCACAAGACGGAGCCTGCCAATCTGGCATGCCTCTGTAGGCCGAACTGGCCTGACTTTTTTATGAGGTGTTTGGCAGCCTGAGTATTTAATTTCATTCTTTTATTTTATGTTTTGGGTGCGTATGCCCAGAGGCCTTTGGACAATTGCCTCCTTTTTTAATAAAGCTAATAAATGCCCATAGGAAATTTACCTATATCTAAACTGACATAACAAAGCTGATACATCAGAGGGGTCAGGCATGAGAGATTCCAGCAATTTATATAACGGAGGAAGCTGGCATGGATCTGGACTGCCTGCAGCTATTACTCAGGCATTGGCAGTCCTCCAAGCTGTTCATAATTTTAAATAAATTCTGATCTTGGTGATGTATACTTATTGATCAGATTTTCAGAAAGTCATCACCATGTACTCTTTGACTACATATTGATCTGAAATCTCTACAGTTCCTGAGAGAGGTTGGCATTACATTAGCTATTATCTGCACCACAATTTATCCTTCTATCTGAATCAAGCCTGTGGATAAGTGACTCATTCTGTTCCACTTACCGTGGAAAAGAGACCTAGGTAGCAGGAGGAAAACAAGAGTCTCGGGTCCTGTATCCTATTGCACCACTAATTTCCTTTGGCTATTTCCTGTCTCAAACTCAGAGTTTCTCCTTAATATTAAAAAAGCAAATGGTGTTATCGATGGATATGAAATTCTAGCATTTGTTTTAATTTCAAATTTCAAATATGTTATCTTGCCAGGCGCAGTGACACAGGCCTGTCATCCCAGAGGCTCAGGAGGCTGAGGCAGGAGGATCACAAGTTCAAGGCCAGCCTCAGCAACTGAGATCCTGTCTCAAATTTAAAATTTAAAGAAAGAGCTGGTGATTAGCTCAGTGGTAAAGCACCCCTGGATTCAATCCCCAGTACCAAAAATCAATGAGTTAAAAAATAAAAACAAAACAGTGCTGTAGCTAGATCTGCTACAGATCTATTATCCATGGTTTAGAGGTTTTTCTCACATGGCAGTGGCTGGAGAAGTTTAACTAAGACAATCTTACTTGATTTCCCTTGTAAAATAATGTACCACATTTCTAAAATGGCTGGCCAGCATTAGAGAGGAGAGCGCTTCCATATGTAAAACTGACTTAAAGAGATGTGTTTGTTCATTAATTCAGCAAACATTTACCGAGTGCCTGCTCCATAGAGTCCTACAGCCTGTGCTAAGATTATAGCAGGCGAATAACAAAGCATTCCTACCCTCATTCACCCCAGGTATGAGCCAACTCTTCTGAGCACCCAAAATAAGTTTCCTACACATGTGCAGATACATGTACAAAGCAAATCATTCTCATTTTACACCACTCAGGATGTTACATCCTCCAGTGCTGTCTTCTGAACTGGGCTTCCACTAAGGGAAAGATTCAACCTTTGTGGGGTCACATTCTCATTGTACTCTCTCTCCCCCTCAGTCCTCTCTGAGAAGCATGGCTGTTTGGGATCAACATCCAATATGGTAGCCTGGCTGCACAGCCCCATTGGTACACATTCTGCTCTGCAGCTATGCGGCAGTAGCCCCGCATTGAGACTCTAGTGATCCAGAGTGGCCTTGAATTTATTATTACCAGAATCCATCCCTATCTTCTTTCTTAAAACTTTCTTAAAACTTCCCTGCCCGCCAGGTTAATTACTTTCTCTGTGGATCCTTTTAGCAGTGGACCCCAAGATAAAACTCAGAGTCTGAACAGTGCCTGACGTGCACTAGGTGTTCAGTGGGGAATTGTGCTAAGAAGCAAAATGAAAGAGGTGAACAAAGACTCTTCCTCTGGTTGATCGCTGCAGATGATTGCTGGTCTTCTTGAGACCACATATTCAATATGGTTGTCACCATAAGGAATGATTCTAAGAAGGTCTAGCAGAGTGTTGAATAGAAAACTCCTGAAAATCTCCCTGCACTGATACCTCCCTCCCACCTGTGCAGCTTTATGACCAATATCTCACCAAAAACTCTGGCCACCCAAAACCCCAGGAAAAGTTTCATGGCCAGCAGTTGCTCTTCCAGGGTCTGAGAGACAGCAGACATATGCCAGCTATGAGGGTTACTTGCCTTCTTGCTTTCAAAGAACATTATCTCTGAGCCCTGCTCAAACTCTGAACATTCAAATGTCCCTGTTCTCTAATCTTCTGCACTATCACAGTCTATAATTATTTATACCTTCCTTAAACTCAGCTCTTTATATTTTCGTTGGTGATTGTGGAGGTAGAATAATAATACCCCAAATATGTCCTTGTTAATTCTCAGAACATAAGATGTTATGTTTCATGATAAAATGAAATTGAAGTTGCTAATCAGTTGACCTTTAAAAAAAAAAAAAGAAAAACAGCTTATCCTGGATTATCTAAATAAGACTAATGTGATCACAAGTCCTTTAAATGTGAAAGAGGAAGACAGAAGAGTTTTTTGGTGTCAGAATGATACAATATGAGAAGGACTCGTCCAGTCAGTCATCACTGGCTTTGAACATGGAAGGGGCCCCAGGCCAAGGACACAGACAATCTCTCCAAGCTAGAAAAGGCAAGGAAATATATTTGCCCCTTAAATCTTCAGAAAGAAATGTAGCCCTGCCAACATCTTGACTGTAGTCCAGAGATGACCTCTGTTGGTCTTCTAACGACAAAACTTTTTAAAAATAAGAATTTATAATGTTTTTAAGCCACTAAGCTTGTCATAATTTGTTATATCAGCCTTAGTCAACTAACACAGGGCTGAGCCACAAAAACACACAAGCTAATTCCACATATGATAAAGAACGATTATGCAACCCAGGCACAGTGACCAAGCCTGTAATCAGACTTTGGAGGCTGAGGCAGGGGGATCACAAGTTCAAGGGCAGCCTCACCAACTTAGCGAGAACTTCAGTAACTTAGTAAGAACCTGTCTCAAAAAAAAAAAAAAAAATGGTAAGGAAGAGACTGGACATACAGTTCTTCAATGGTAAAGTGCACCTAGGTTCAATCCCCAGTACCTCCCCCAAAAAATGTTTAAGAAAAAAAAAATGATTTTTATAGCTCTCTGATTTTTTTTAACAACTACAGGTGTTTAAAAAGAAAAAAGTAGAAGCTACCATCACAGCAGCAAAAACAGCTTTCCCAGGACCTGGAATCCACGCTGTCCTAGGATGGTGCCATCTCTCAAAGCCATTTCTTCCTCATACTCTCTATTATCCTAAGCCCAAGCTCCCGCTTCACCTCAATATCCCCAACCATGACCATGGACACTCCTGCCCCAAGAGAAGAATGGGCATTTAACAACTTCCTCCTCCTCCTCCTCCTCCTCCTCCTCTTCCTCCTCCTCCTCCTCTTCTTCTTCTTCTTCCTCCTCCTTCTACTACTACTCCTCCTCCTCCTTCTCCTCTTTCTCTTCCTCTTCCTCTTCTTCTTCCTGTAAACTCTTAATGTGCCACATATATCCCTGCTTCCCATATCTTCCTACCCTGAGTAATACAGTTCTATGATAAAAATGATTGAGAACGTTCAGGAATTATTTATGACTAAAAATCCCAATGCCTTCCCTCTGTCTGTGAATAATGTCCACAGTCATGATTTTGAAAAATCAAAGTATCAACTATCATCCATCAATCTGTTGCAAATTCCATTCAAAAGATAATTTCAAAGTGAGGCAGAATTGCACATTTTTTGTTAAAACACAAATGGGGTTTCTGTCCTGAAATTTCTGACTATTTTATTTGGTCATTCACTCAGCAAATCTTGAATGAGTGCCTGTTGTATACACAGTGCTGGTTTAAATCAGATTTGAATAAAGTTCGTAATTTAACGTGGCACGGAAATGGAAAAACATTCATTCCACAAATACTGACTGAGCTCTTGGTTTACATGAGACATACACTGAATTATAATACAAGACGGGAACATGAGTCTATATAAGATAAAAAGTGGTAGTGAAAAGAAGGATGTGTTAAGTGAACAGCAATGATACAATAATTTACCAAATGGCATTCAAACCACAGTCAGGAACAAGATAGGACAAAAAAAAAAATGCCTAATAGTCAAAAGATGTGTACCAAAGTACCAAACTCAAGTATCTTTCATATAAGATGGCCTCACACACCTTCATTCAATGCCCATTTTCCCATATTTTATACGTGACTGGTGACACACACTCTTCCTGGTCTTTATGAGCTAAAACTCACCTTTTGTTCTGGACCACAGACAATTGGAAAATTAGAAGAGAGAGAGAGAGAGAGAGAGAGAGAGAGAGACTGCTAGAAATATTCAACCTCAGCAAATACAGATAGTGTGCCAATATGGCGGCAAAGGAAGGAACAGAAAGATAAAGGCAAAGTAGGGCCACTTACACTATAGGCCAGCAACCCGTGCCAATCACCAGACCCTAAGACCATCCCATCCATGTATCCAGTACAGGGACTGGTATTCCTAATGATTTTGAATCTCCCAAAAAAGTTCAAATTATGTCGAAAGCTGATGACCATGCAGCCACTTTTTCAGGGACTTTATCAGAAACTGTTAGCATATTTAAATTCTGGTGCTCTCTGGAGGACAATATTTCACTGTTCCAGGCACAGTGGTCACAGACAGCTGAGGAGCATGGGCAGTGGCCCTTGCAAATGGAAAAAGAAGATTCATTACACCATTAAAACCTACTCAACGTGTCTACTGCTCCAGAGGCTAAGCAACAAGGAGAGCCGGAATAGCAATATCTGCTATTAGGAAAATCACAGTTCAGAGGAAAAGATTTGAGCAATCATCCTGGGCTGTGGAGGCTCATTTGCAAATGTCATATCAAAAATGTAACTTTATTTTGAAAAAGCGATTTCAGTTCATCACTAATGCCTGACATTTCAGGATGGTTCTTGCTCTGCTTTTACTAATCACACCCAGGGAGGCTCTGTTTTCACAGCCCCATTGATGATTGGAATGCTGAACTTTACAAGAAAGGTTCCCAGGTGATGCTCTAGAATTTGATTTTCTGGATTACCTTCACCAAGGCAGGTAACGGAGGTCTGTCTTCAGCTCTTTCCCTTCACATGAATCTTAATCATTGTACCAGGCTTCTTTATATGGGAAACGAATAAAAACATAAATAATACCAATGCATTCTGGAAAGATAAATTGCTACATGGAATCCCATAGTGGGGGAATCCACTCCTCTGGGCTTCTGAATGGATTAGGACCGTGCCCTTGTCTTGGAAGTCTGGCTTCTACCAAACACTGCATGAACCCTAGTAGGCACAAGTGAACTTGCCACACATTCTGCATGTACCTAAAAAAATAAATAACCACTGATTGACAGATCCGAAAGGCATGTCTAGCATTGCTACCCCTACCCATCCTGACACACAGAGGAAAATGAGCAAACTCTTTAATTATGAATTTCCTTACTGTTCTCTTAATCTTATTTTTAAAGAGTGAGCAATGATATATAGACCAGTTACTTGTTCAAGGTATTTTATAAGGATTGTCCCATGTAATTCTCACATCTCGATTCTGTAGATGGGATCTCTCCCTTGGTACAGACAAGGAAACTGTGCCTTGGAGGAGACAGGTAGCTGCACAGATGGAAAATTGGGAAGTGGGCAACAAAACTCCAGAGACTACTCTCTTAACCAATCTATCATCAGTGACGTGAAGGTGTTGGAATGTGGGCAAAGGCGCGTGTTATAATTCATTAACATGGGCAACTGGCAAATTTGAACATCCGTCTCCATCTTTGCTAGGGTATTCACATGCTCTGAAATGCAGTCATTCATAGATTAACCACTTTAAAAAGAAGACATTTTGCTGAAAGAAGAGAAAAAGTGCTTTAAAGAATGTCTAATGGGAGACATTCGAACTGATCATCCTCATGCCCCTTCTGTCCCCAGAACTGACCTATCTTTTGGAAGCTTTCCCATGCCTTTCAAACCTGTGCTATTTCTTTCTTCTCCTTGTACATTTCACCCGGGCATTATGCCACTTCAGTAATAACACCGATTAAAGGTATACGCCGTGCCCCATGCCCGAGGTAATAAACTGAAAGACTTGTTGGAAAGAACATGAACTAATCATTTTTCTTGTCAAAAAAATAGAAAATAGATATATTGTTTTGAGTCCAAATTAATTGGAGGTTTCATTTCAACAGGAAGCACTTGGTAGTGAAAATAGCTCTAGCCCTAGGAATCAGAAAATCTAAAATTCTGGCTGGATTTCTGTCTCTCAAAAGCCATCTTGCCTGGGGGAAGATGCATCACTGCCTTCTTTAGACTTCTCCTCTGCAGAATAGGCCTGATACTAATGCCCAACAGACCCATATTTGCTGTGAGGGTCAAGTCAGTGTGAGTATGGCCCATGCCCATGAGACCATGGATAACGGAAGTTCATATGATGATGATAATGTCCTAAAAATTATGTAAAAAGCAAGAGTGGGATGAAAATATATCCAGACAGTCCTAAGTAATGATAATAAGTCCTTCCTAGGAAACAAAGATATTACTAATAGTCCTAAGCTACGACTCTATGAACTCATACCAACTTCTCTCATGTGGGGCAGCTTTCCACATATTTGGAAAGAAACTTTACATTTGCCCAAGTCTTCACTCTTGATTAGATGTCCCACATTTACCACATAAAATGTAGCTCCGAAGGTTTTTATATTACCTTTGTCTTATTGTATTTCAGTGCCCATCTTAAAGTGAATACAATATTCCAAATATGGTCAGATAAGCATAAGCCCTCTGGCCCTTTTTTATCTAGACTACACATTCCCACCAAATGCAAACTTCCATTGCTTTTGGTTGAGGTGAACCGAATGGCCCAGCTGTCTCTATCATGTGTATTTGCCGAACAACACTTGCAAAGCTGTTTGGATTTTTTTTAAACCCTAAATCCAAGATGTTACTAGCCTCCTGAAATATTATCCTGTTGAGTTCCACCTCTCTTTCCAATCTGATGAGATCAGTTTGAATGATGATTCTCATCCATCATATTATCTCTCTCTCCCAGGTTCGGCCATCCACAAATTTGATAAGCAAAGCTCTATGTCTTTATACAAGTCATGGATGAAAAGAAAATGGACATGACAGATTCAAAACAGAGCCCTGTTAGAAAGTTTCTAAGTACCACTTTCCAGGTGAATGAGTCACTCAGACAAAATCCTTTGGGAATGGTTACCAGCCTGCGATGACTGTCCCTACCCATGTTCACGGCGCGTTTCTTGAACAGTGTTGACCATCCACATCCAACAACCACCCCATTTTAACAACCAAGCTGTCATTTCCTCCCGGTGGATCTTCTGGAACATTTTCATTTCTCCACGATTCCAAAGGAATCACAAGAAAACTAAATAGAAAACTATTCCATGCAGTAGGCCTCAGATAACAGCATCTATCAAACACTACAGATTTTATTTTTTATTCAGAGACTATCAAATTATTTTCCATCTGCTTCAGGTCTCAATTGCCTATTAAATATTTTTGCTCTTGTTTCCCCAGTTGAAGCACAATTCTCGTGGAGAGAGAAAAACAAATCAGAATAGGATTTGAACGGTCTCTGCTTTCTCCCTTCCTGTTAGCATCTTGCCATTTGTAACAAGCAGAGAAATTTTTATTACTTATTTTGTGATCCTAACTCTAAACACATCTCTTTGTGTTGTGCATTTCTCCTAAACCCTAGGGGTTTTTTCTGGGAGTTGTGCTGACCCCTCATACTTTCCTCTACCTACATGGGCTCCTTTAAAAGCTGGGCTTGTGGAACTGCTGATACACTCCCTCGATCCATAACCATGCGCTCCAAATCCCATTTCCAGAACCCCCAGCCCTCTGGAATCGCCT
Source organism: Callospermophilus lateralis (assembly GCF_048772815.1). NCBI lineage: Eukaryota > Metazoa > Chordata > Mammalia > Rodentia > Sciuridae > Callospermophilus > Callospermophilus lateralis. Next base: position 124,982,544 of record NC_135312.1, on the reverse strand, counting down.
TACCTTTTGAAATTAGCTTTCTCTTGTAAAATAATTGCCTAGTTGATACCAGGCTTGATCTGTTTGCCTCGTTAGGGAATACTAACATGGGAGAGTAGGATTCAGAATTTTTTAATACTATGGATATAAAAGTAATTTCTAATATGATTATAAGTCATTGCTGCTAACTGTAGACATATAAATCTACCCCGTGGATTTTTTTTTTTTTTTCAAGGGCGGAGGATCAAGCCCAGGGCCTCACACATTCTAGACAAGTGCTCTACCTCAGAGCTACCCCCCGGTTCCTATCCACTGGCTTTTAATTTAGAAGGAGAATAAAAGTGGCATAAATACTTGAGTATGGACATAGTAACGTAGAAATCACCAAACTCACCACAGGAAAATCTTAATTGCCAAATAAGTAGCTTCAGCATCCAGAAAGAATCCATCAAATTGCAATCACACTCGATATGCAATGGTGACACGTTGGTCCTTCAGTTTGTTGTATGGATTTTACTGTGGCGAACGGGACAGGAAAGATCCCTTTCTTCATGAAGCTTACACACTCACAGAGAAGATGTGCAGCAAGTAAACAAACCATCAAAGTAAACAGATTGACGATAAGTGAGATCGTGTCCCTTCAGAGAAGCGGGACAGAGAGAGCCCTCTGAGCCAGGGACATGAACTAGAATCTGAAGGATAAGAACTCGCCAGCGAGGCAACAACCTTGGCAGACAGCGAGTCGGGAAAGCCGCTGTCAAGGACAACACTCCAAGGTCCTGACTGACTGCCAGCAGCAAAGAAAAAACAACAACAAAACAAACAAACAACAACAACAAAATGATAAAATAAAAAGGAACAAAAGACATCAGTCACCAAAACTAGGTAGAGAGAAAAGTAATAATTCAGGAATCCAAAATGTCATAAATACCTGTACTATGCCTAGAGAAATGTCAAAGAAGGTGATATAAAACAAACATCTAGCGGGGCACAGTGGCTTGGGAGGCTGAGGCAGGAGGATCGTGAGTTCAAAGCAAAAGCAAGGTGCTAAGCAACTCAGTGAGACCCTGTCTCTAAATAAAATACAAAATAGGGCTGGGGATGGGGCTCAGTGGTTGGGGGCCCCTGAGTTAAATCCCCAGTACCAAAATAAATAAATAAATAAATAAATATAACAAACGTCTCAGAAGAAAGATTGGAAAAGAAGGCCACACCAAAGCCACCTCACATGCTTTCCTGTACAGGAAGCCAGCCTGGGGATACGCCCCCCACCTCCAACTTTTACATTTCAACTTTAATAAAGAACATTTAGGGTATTCTCTAAAATGATGGAGGTAATGGGTAGAGAAGGGAACTAGCAAAAGTCCTGAAAGACTAAAATCAACTTATAAAAACAACATGGACTTTTAAAGTTTAAAAAAAAAAAAAAAGAGTCTAAGAAGTCCGAGTAGGCCATGGGAAAGGAGGGACCCCAAAATGAGGACGAGAACAAAACTGGGTGGAGTTTTGTAAAACTGCCATGTGAATGGCCTCAAGGGGGGGAAATCTAAAGCTTGAGCTAGGAACTTTTGATGCATGTTGTTTGATATAATTTCTTCCTCTCTGTCTTCTCATGAGACGTTCAAAATGAGTCTGAACTACTTTCCTGGGTCTTACGGAATGGGATTGAAAATGCAGCCACTTTTACTTGTGTCTGCATACAGGATGTTCTGTAAGCCCATGCCTTCTACTGGGTCCCAACCCAACTCCCGACGGATTCCCTTTTCTGTCCTGTAGAGGAGTTTTTCAAACTTTTCCCTCTTCTCCTATTTCTAACCCCCCTGATTCCTGACCAAGAACCTTGCCCACTAGTTCCCTGGAGTGAGTCAGAATTGCTCACCTTCTGGCCTCTCCTCCCCATGATGCTCCCACCCCGTTGTCCTCCAGGTCGTCCTTCTGGTTGGACTGGCTGACACTGTGCCCTGCTCCTTCCCCTGAAAATCCCGCAAGCTCCATCATGGTCTCAGTGCTTCCTGCGTCACTCAGAATAAAGTACCATAATTCCATCCTTTATTACTTTCTGTGTCTGCCATAGTTTGGATTTTGAATGTCCCCTAAAGACTTATATGTTAAGGGCTTGGTCCCCAGTGGGGTGCTATTGGAAGGTGGTAAAATTTTAAGAGACAAAGCCCAGTGGATGTTAGGTCATTGGAAGAGTGCCCACAAAGGGTATATTGGGACTCCAGTCTCTTCCTCTTTTTCTCTTTCACATCCTAGCCCTTGGGTGACATTCCCTCTACCACAGACTCAGAAATAATGTAGCCAACCAGCCATGGACTGACATCTTCAAAACTGTGAACCAAAAGAAACCTTCTTTCTTTATAAGTTGATTCCCTCAGGTATATTGTCACAGTGATGGAAAGCTAACACAATATTATCTCTCTGCAACAGCCTCTTCTTTTCCTTCTTCTCACCCTGCTTCTTTACAAAATGGAAGTAACCCTTCAACCCAACAGTTCTGTTTCTGGAAATGTATTATAAACAGGCCCAAAATCCAAATAACTTTTTCCAAAGTTTCTCCCCCAGAATAGTTCCAAAGATCCCAAAGTTGTCTCTGTTTCTCTGCCAGAATCATCTCAAAGATCCAGAAGTTGTCCCTGAGGAACTTTATTCCACTTAACTTTTCACTTGATGGTATTTGTGTTCTCACATAAAGAATTTGAATGTCAACAATTCTTCACTTACATCCTATTACTTATCAAATGCTGTGGAGTCTACTTCTGAAAAAAATTTAATAAGTTTTTTTTAATTTGTTCTAATTAGTTACATATGACAGTAGGATGCATTTTGACACACTGTACACAAATGGAGCACAACTTCTCCTCCATCTGGCTGTACATGGTGCAGAGTCACATCGGTAGTGTAATCACACAGGTATTTAGAGTAATAATGTCCGTCTTATCCCACCACCCCTCCCAGCCCACACCTTCTCCCCTCCCCTCACTCCCCTCTGCACAATCCCTAATGGGAATGTGATGTTCAATCTTAGCCTTCCCCTTCGTTGGCTAGGCTCACTCCTGCCCAGGTTCAGGACTTCTCTGGATATTAACAGATCTTGATGGAATTTCTTGGCTGTTTCAACAGCTTACAATTCTCCTTTCATGAGGCTGTCTCTTCTCGACCTCTAACTGGATCATGTCTTGGTGAGGCTCAAACACCTTAAAGGACTTCCCTCTGAATACCAATCACAGTATACGCTGCTTTCCTTGTATGTGAAGCCTCGAGAAGATGACCCAACATCCTCTTCCCACCTTTGCCTTTCCATCCGTCTCCCTCCAGAGAACTTCGCTGTAGCCACATCAGAGCTTCCCCATGAACATGAGCATTTGCCCCTCCATCTCTTTCTGGTATTTCTTTCTAATCCAAACTCCCTCCTCCTCTCCACGAATGACTAAAGCCAAACCCCTCTCACCCAAATCACACCTGTCACCTGCAGCTTTACTCAAGTCATCCATTGGAGTACCAAATCCTCTTCCCCCCAATAGCATCATCTGTCTCCAACTTACCAAACCATGGCTAGCGTAGGAGCGTCTGCACATTCCTCAAGATCATGAGCATTTTGCAGACACAGACTCTTCATTCATGTTTCCATTCTTCCTAGGTATAAATGTGGCATGCACTCGTTATTAAGAAAATAACTAGGAAATATTCTGACATGTTTAATAGAATCAATCATATAAGTATGGAAGTCATTTTCTGATTTTTAACAGTATCATGTTCTATTTTCATTCCTTTGGTTTTGACCCCTTACACAAATACAATTAAAAGGCTTAGCCATGTTTTCAAGTTTTGTTTTAAACTTGAGTAGAAATGGAATAGATCAGAATTTTGTTCATAAACGTGGCTCTTTGAAACTACATGTTCAGTATTAACAATCATATTTGCCATTTATTTAGAGTATCTACTATATGCCAGGCACTAATTTAGTATTGTACATTCATTATACCATTTAATTTTCTAGGCTACCTGCATTTGGCATATATAAAGAAACTGAGTCTCAGAAAAGTAATTAGCCCCAGGTCATGCAGCTATGTGGAAATGCCAAAAATCCAAGATTAATTAGTCTGATACCAAAACTTGTGTCCTCCTAACTCTGTCCCACCATGTCATTAACTGCTGTGTGGGAAGAATTATGAGGACCAAGGCAGGACTCCACAAGGCTGGAGCAGGCTGACATTACAGGTTGTGTCCAGAATGCCACAAGAAAAGTAATGCATACTAATTAGAAATATGAAATAAGGCAGGAGAATTAGGAAATCACAGTTCTATAACCAGGCATTTGGTAGCATAAGAAAATCCCTGCAATTTGTGAACCAATGGTCTGGAGTACTCTACATGATGAAATCCAGTCCTTCTCAAATATGCCTCTGTGTGAGCCCCACCCCCAATCTCTCTGCCTCTTACCTTGATAAACCTCAAAACAATGCCCTGAAAGTGACATCAGGACCTACGTTAATTTTTGTAATTTTGACCCGCCGTTAAAATGTACATTGAATAGGGACTGGAAAACTGTAAAATTCCTGCAATTTTTCTGTGAGTCTCCTAAGCAACCAGTTTTGCCTTTCTTTCCACCTTTCCTTGACAATGTTTCTGACAATCTCCAGGAGATCCCTTCAGAATAACACTCTTGAGATCACAAGCAGAGAAAGAAGAGATGTTTGGGAATGAGCATTTATGAAACATGGGAACACTCACCCGGCGATGATTCCCAGGAGGATTATTTGTGGTTGTGCAGGCCAAGAAGGTTCACATTTGGTTTCACAGCCAACAAGCTCTACATTCAAATCTACAGCAATTCCTTCTTTTCCTCCACTTTAAATTTCTCCCAAGAAGTCCTCTCCTCCTTCCCCTTGAGTGTCTCCCCATAACTCAGTGGCTGTGGAAAGGGATCTGAAGATCAAGAAAGAAAAATGCCCCAAACACACAGATATGATACCAAATATGCCCACCAAAGGAGAGCGTTGCTGCTTCTCTTTCTTCATTTTCTCCTTTATGACCCAACACATCTCATTAGATCAAAAGCCCAGAGGGAGAACTTGTACTTTAGGATCTATTCAGCAAGTAGTATATTGAAATGCTGAAAAGATGCTTATCTCTAGAAATATGCAATGATGTAAAGTTATAATAGTCATGGAGGAAGAGAACCGACCTATTTCTTGCTAAAATCATCTGCAGTTTTCATGTTAAAAAGAGATTAAAGTGCTTTATTCAAAATATTAACCTCTAGAAAACCTCCCAGGAAGGATCGTTGGCTGGGAATCAAGAAACTCGGTTCTTCTTAATTCTTCCACCAACTCATCCTGTGAAATTAGACCAGTTGCTTTACTTTCTTATGTCTTTTTTCCCTGTTCATAAAATAGCCATCCTAGCCCCCTCCTATTGTCCTCCTGGGAACTTCTACAAACCAAGTGACTGGAAGGGCATTCAGTAGTCTAACACACCAAGCCACCGCCATGGCCCTTGGGACTGCTCTGTGGCGTGCTTTTGGGGGGATCTCCAGTTCACTGTGGTAAAACAGGCACCTGCGTTTCCCTTGACTCCTAAGATCACACTACACCAAGAGTAATCGGTGTTTAACAGGCACAGTCCCACGCAGCACCAAGAAGTAGCAAGAAATGGGCAACAGCAACAGTGAGAAGCTGACCAAGGAGCCAAAGTGCAGAGAAAGAGGAGGGTCAAGTGCCTGCAGACACAGGCCCTAGGGATTAGGTGGTTCTCTCCTAAGGCCCCTGTGCCAAAGGATCAGCCCCCAACTTGGCACTATGGGAGATGGTAGAATCTTTGAGAGGTGAAATTTAGTAGGAGGACTTTAATCCCTGGGGGACCCTGGGCCTTTATTAGCTTTGGGGACCTTGGGCCTTTATTGTCTCTCTTTTTTTGCAACCCAGCCATGAAGTAAAAAATTTCACTATGAGCTCCCACCATGACGCACTGTCTGTCCACAAGCCAAAAACAACGGGGCCAACTAACCATGGAAAACCATGAGCCAAAACAGACCTTCTCTCTTTTTAAGTTGATTTACTCAGGTATTTTATTACAGGAAGAGAAGGCTCACGAACACCCCGAGAAGGTCTAGAGAACTACAGGCAGCAGTTATATCAGAAGGGATGAGTGAGGCCGAGGCTCAATGAGGGCATTAGCTAGAAGTCAGAGAAGCAAGACAAGTTAGAGCTCCTGTTTACCCTTCCTGAATGTACAGAGAAGCTCCCATTTCATAGGAACAGGCACAGTGTCAGAGAAAGGGAAAGAAAGACAACAGAAATCAGGAGACTTGGGGCTGGAAATGTAGTTTAGTAGTAGAATGTTTGCCCAGCACGCACAAGGCCCTGGGTTTGAACTCCAGCATCACATGGAAGGAAGGGAGGGACGGAGGGAGGGACGGAGGGAGGGCGGGCAATAAGTGAAGGTCTAAATACTGAACTATGAGATACCCTCTTCTGTTGCTCCCAAGTCCCTGACCTCCTGACAGTTACCATGAGAACAACTGGTAGACAAGGCCTGCTACACACTCATCAATGATTCAGAAATATGGAAGGAAATACCAGGAGAACAGCTAAAAACCATTAAAAGCGAATACCCAGCAGGACTGAGAATTCCCTTTTTACTTAAAGCAAAACCTATGAAATATTAATACACCACTGATGTGCATTACTTTGAAAAAATTTTACTTTTCAAAGAAACCAGGGTAGAGACTAATAGAAAAAGTTAATTTAGTCCCTACTTTTGATTCTCTTGGCTACACCAGATTAAATCCCACAGTTTAGTCTATAGGCAATGTCACATGCAACCGAGGGCGGAGTTAGATGTATGTGACGGTGTCCACTTGGTCATCCATCACTTGTGGAAGGCTGAGGGGCAGGGCCACAGGTACTCTGAGGCACACTTACTGACGTTCCTCGCAGGGCCCAGCTGCCCAGTCGGCCTCATTCGTGACCAGGCACAACAGAGAACCAGCCGGCTGACGTTCTTCCCTTCCCTTGCCCTCCCCGCCTGAGCGCTAGTTTCACAATTTGGTCTGATTGGATTGTCTCTCGTCTGCGAATCCTTCACTGGCCCCACGCACAGACTTCAGAATGAAGCCCAGTCCTTATCCCCCACCCAGCCTGGTCTCCTGAGCCTCCCCAGTCCCGGTGCCCACCCAACAGACAGTTCCATGTTCTTCCCTGTCTCTGGGATGTCCTGATTGACTTTTCACAAAGGAGCAATCCTTTAAGGAAAACCGACCTAAAAATCCCCATCCATTCCCAGCCCAATAGGGCAAAGTCCTTGCTCCTCATTTGATACTCCATATGTTCCTCCCTGTATTCCAATTATTTCCTTGAATATCTGACTTTCTGACTGAACTGAGTCTCTCAGAGGAAGAGTTAAGTTCTATCATCACTGCATCCTCGGTACCTCAGAGAATGTTGGTAAGGAGTGAATTAACCTAACATTAATTTGGTTGAATGTCTACATAATGCTAATGCCAGAAAATATGATCCGTATCACTGTAAGCTTCCAGGGCATACGTCATAGACATCATCTCAGATACAGTAACCAGGTCGTTGTGGCTGAATTTGGATCATCCCCAAAGGCTCTCGTGTTGAGGCTTGGCCCCCAGAAGTGGGACCCTGGAAAGTGATTGGATCGCGGGGGCTCTCACCTCATCCGTGGACTAATCCACTGAAGGGTTTGTGATGTGAACGGATCGTTGGCAGTCGGTGGAAGGTGAAGGCAGTGAGTCCTTGCAGCCTTGGGGAACATTTCTGGTTCCTGGCTCCTTCTCTCTGTCTCTCTGTGCTTCCTGGCTGCCGTGAGCTGACACGGTCCCTCCACCACGCCCTTCTGTCATGCCCTTCTGCCTCACCTCAGACCCAAAGCCAGTGGAACCAGCTGGTCAGGGTCTGAAACCATGAGCCCAAATGGATCTTTCCTCCTCTAAGTTGTTTTTCTCGGGTATTTACCACAGCAATGAAACAAACATCAATACTCTGCTTGCTTTAAGAGGTAATAAGGAGGGACTGGGGATATAGGTCAGTTGGTAAAGTGCTGGCCTTGCATGCACCAGACCCTGGGCTCAATCCCCAGTATGGAGAGAGAGAGACAGAGAGACAGAGAGAGAGAGAGAGAGAGAGAGAGAGAATAAGAAGTAGAGGCAAGGGCTACCCAGTGAGGAAGCTAATGCATTTAACATTCAGAAAATACAAAATTATTTTCTGCAGTAATCATTATTCTGAATAAATATTAATTTTTATTTTCATGACAGCATCCAAATTCAGCAAGGTATTTCATGTGTGAACAAATACGTGCACTTATCCAACAAAAGTATTTTACACTTGGCAGTTCATACTCTGTTTCATTTTTTAAAATATGGAACAAAACAAAAGCTTCAAGTGGTCACAAAGAATGACAGAATTAAAGTAATTGGCACCACCTTTCTACATCTCTATGTGTGATTATCATTAATTTCTAAACTCCTGTTTTAAAGCAAGAAGATGAAGTTCCACAGGACCAGCAGACAAAGAAGACTTCTTGCAAGCACACAAGATTCCAAATCCTAATGAACTTACCCTCCAAAAAAATGCCTGTGGCTGCACTGTCCTGCGTCACAGTCTACTGTGTGACTGAGAGTCCTCCAAATTAACATCCATGACATTTTTATTAAAGAAAAGGTAATAAAAACATGTTAAATTGGAAGCATAGATGCACATTCATAAAACTCAACAGTAATCACAGAAAATGTTTAGCACTTAGACCAACAAAATATTTTATTTGGAGTGCTTTACCCCTGGCATTGTTTAAAATTGCTGGAGCATGGTGACAATAAGAAGCAACCAAGTCTTGGCCAGTTTTATGAGTGGTTTTAAATTCTCTACAGGCCATGCATCTCTTTACTGACTGCCGAGAGGCTATGCACCCTCCCTCCCCTCTATCGTGTGGCCTTGCCTGGCTTCTTCCTGAGAGCAAAGAGCAGGAGGAGGACCTGGAGAACCGGCCCCTCTCGGGCAGCACAGTTACACAGCCTGGCCTGAGAGATGGGAACCAGTTCATGCTCCCACGTCTCAGACCTCAGCCACCTACCAGGACTGGCCGGTGGCATGGCGCCTGCTGTGAGGGCCTGGGACAAACTGCAAAGGCCAGCTCTGTGACCCTCCCACCGCTCTGTGAACCTGTCTTCCTCCCGTGACCTCCTGCTGCATCTGTCTGCTGGAGCTGCCACAGTGAAGTCCCACCGAGTCAGTGGCTTAACCACTGGAAATTTATTTTCCTCTCAGTTCTAGAGGCTAGGAATCTAAGGTCAAAATGTCAGCAGGGGATGTGTCTCCTATGGCTTCTCTCCTGGACTGGAAGACATCCATTTTCTCCTTCTGTCCTCATGGGTTTGCCCCTCAGTGTGTGTGGTCTACATCCTAATCACCCCTTCTGATAGGGACACAGTCATGTTGGACATGAGCCCACCCACCACACCATATTTTACCTTAACAACCTCTTTAAAGACCGTTTCTCCAAAGAGAGTCACATTCTGAGGTACTAAGAGTTTGCACTTCCACATGTAAATGTCAGAAAGACACAATTCCACCCAGAACACCTACTCTCTGACCCTGAATCTCCAACACAGCACTCTCTTCCCTTCCAGCACAAAGCCCATCAACCACTGTCCACAACTGGATAGCCCTATTCCTCCCCCTGCCACTTCCCAGAGTCCTGGTCCGTGTGTTTCTTATCCTCTTTCCTTGATTAAATAATTATTGGGATAACTGGCTTCTGCCCTCCCAGAGCTGATGGTGTTCTTGAGAAGTTGGGTAACTGGAACGACACTCCAAATAGCAGAACATGCAGTTGGTAGGGGCAGAGGTGAGGTGTGCTGGACTTTTTGGTATTCTTCCCCTTCTTTCATCTCATCTGCACCCTTCTTGCTGTGCTGTCCACCCCCTCCTCCAAAATGCAGAGACAGTTTTCAGAATTAGATCAGAGATGTCTTTCAATGCCACATTTCTTGTTAGCCCTCCCAATCAAGGTCCCTATCTCTTACACACCCTGGCAATAGACATGGGTCTCAGTGACTATGTGTCATGGTTTGGATATCAAGTGTCCCCCCAAAGACTCATCTTTTGAGAGCTTGGTCCCTAGTGCAGCAATGTTTTAGAGGAGGAGGTATTGGAAAGTGATTGTATCAGGGCTTTAACCTCATTAATTAATTAATCCATGGAAAAGTTGAATGGACTACTGACTGGAAGGAGGTAGAAAATATAAGCAGGTGGAGGGGCCATGGTTTGAGGAGGAAGGTCATGGTGGCATGCCCTTGAGGACCATCTATCTTCCTTCTCTTTCTCTTCCTCTTCCTCTCTCTCCCTCTCTTCCTTTCCATCTCCCTCTCTCTCTCACCTCCCTTCCTGGCTACCATAAGCTGAGCACCCTTCCTCTGGCACGCTCTTCCGCCATGATGTTTGGCCTCACCTTGGGCCCAGAGCAATGGAGCCGGCAGATTAAGGACTGAGACCTCTAAATCTTCAAGCTGAAATAAACCTTTCCTCTTTTGTTATTGTCAGGTATTTTGGTCATAGCAACGAGAGGTTGACTAACAAGGTTAGGACTAGAAGACACACACACACACACACACACACACATTGCAAAACACAAGTTCTCCTAGGTATTGTGCTTCAGGGGTCCTGTAAACATATTGGAATCATGCTTTTTGTCATATAATTAGCAAATCATAGGGACAGGAGAAACTGCATGTGAAAAGAACATATTCCTACATGTCCCTGTGCCACAGGGTGTATTTTACCTCTCAGTATTATTGGTCCTCAGAGAAGAGTCTAAGAAGCATTTTGAAATAATGGAAAATAAGGGCACAACAAGGTCATGGGTTTGTGGCACTGACACCGAAGCTTTCTGCTGTTGCAGTCACGGGTGTCTCAAGCCTCTAGAGGACAAGAGCCGACTCTTTCTGCACCACCTTCACCTTACAGAAACAAGGTGCTCATAACTACCTTGAACTGAACTAAACTGAATATATATTTATTTTCTGGCCTATAAACATGAAAATAGCTTGTTGATTTTCACCAGTCAACCAACTGATTGAAAGAGGATCAGAACGTAGATTTCCATGTCACTGTTTCAACCACCAGGATCCTAAAAATGTCTAAGTTTAAATAACCTCCCATACATTTCAGAAACAGGAAATTTACATAGAGCATTTTTTCACGTCTCTTATGATTATCTCTAAATTCCTCTCAACATTCCTGCTTATCTGTTCAGCATTTAATTATTCTTATTACACCCAATGCAGTCTGTGTTCAAGAAAAACGTTAAATACACAATTTAGAGAAGGAGGAAAACATGACATTCAGTATTGTCTTATTTTCAGAAAATAATTCTGCATGCATGTAGAGCTTACTATGAACTAGGGAATAATTTAACTTTATGACCCTCGTATTCAGTTGTTAATTACTTTTTCGTTGTCCTCAATATATTCTATTGCATCAATGGGAAACTATAGTCGTCCTCCAGCGACCAAAATTATACATATCGATTGTTATGCATATTAATTAAAAGCTTTGTGTCTTCATGGAAAACCATCTACTGCCTACTTCAAAGACATTGAGCTTCAAGTGCTATGAAAAATTTACTTCAGTTAAAATTTTCAGAACACTCCAGTCAATAAGATCATGGGTTCTTTGTTGTTGTTCTTCAACTCCTAGAAAGACAAACATTTTTAAACGAAGTAATTGATCTACAACATTTTGCCCAGGAAAGAACCTATTTCAAAAGAAAATAAGTGTGGCATATCGAACTTAGAAAAAAATATATTTTACAGAAAGAAAGCTGTTTAGTTATTAATGACTTTTAAACTACAAAGTGAGCAGAAGTTAGGAGAATCAATCAACTGTGCTTGCTGCATGCCCAGCCTCACAATGCTCCACACATAGTGCGGGGTATAAATGTGAGAGAAGAGTTTTCATATTCTTGCACACGCATGCTTGGAGAAAGAGCTCCAGGGTCTACTTGTGTGCTCACGTGTGAGCATTTCCAGGAAAGCACAAGACACAAGGTAAGAAGCTACCAATCCCACTCACATAGGGCTTGCTCCTGCCTTTTTTCCTTCTTTTCCCTTTGAGAAGAAAACTGGCAGCCAGACAGTAGGAGGTGAACAGGGCTGAAGGCAGCCTGTACCTGGATATTGTGCAAGACAGCCCTTAATTAATCTTGGTTTTGCTTCCTCCTGGAATGAATTTAATTATTTCAATAATAGAACAAACTATGTCAAATTTTATCAAAGCAAAACTAAAGTCATTTTATTTTAAACATGTGCTATATTATATACCTTTGTCAGAAAGAGGGTCTTTGATTCAAGGAGAGTTGCAAATGTGGTCATTTTTTTACAAGTAGAATTACTATAGTAAGATATTTTATAAGGGAAAGAAATCAACACCCCTGGGATGGGTCAGTGTCTCCTCTACACGTCTTGAATCTGTCACCCAAGTACTCAAAGAGTTCTCCCTTGGTATCTGAGCCATCTTCTGGGATTATGTTCTCAAAAGTGTCTGATCCTGACCAGAGCCTTTTCCATGTCTTGCTTGTGACCCTCCTTTCTTCCCCCAAGGCCAGGCTACTGCAGAAATGCAGTCTGTCACCCATTCCTGTCCCTAAGCTCACTGCACCTTTCATCCATGGTGTAGAAGATTCTACTGGTAATTGGAGAGATCAAAGGAAATCATATCACAGAACAGCAACAGAACTCAAAAAATTAATATTTGGCCTTTTGCTTATTAAGATGTTTCCTAGCCAACAATGACAAGTGTTGGCAAGCTTCTAGAGAAGCGGGGAGTTTTGTTCATTGATGGTGAGAATGTACAATGGAGAAGCCCTTTGAAAAAAATCTTGACAGCCCCTCAAAATGTTAAACACAGAGTTACCACATAACTGACAATTCCACTCCTAGGAATATACCCAAGAGAAATGAAAAGATGTGTCCTGTTGAAGAAAAATTATTTTGACGTTTGTTAAGCTAGTAAGGAAGACTTTATTCAGGATTATTGCAATAAGTGTCAAGAGTATCACAATAGAGGAGATTGGGCTCCACTCCTAACATGGCAAAGAGAGCTGAGGATGTACAGCCAATGAGCAGAGTGCGGGGTGGACAATGATGAAGGACAGTCATCAAGGGTTGGGAGACCCTTGCTATACCCATTGAACGGGATTCTTGCTGAAGGTCGGTTAAGGTCTTACAAGTGGGAGATGGGGAACTTGATCAGGTATCAAGAGTGGGGACATTCTTACTAAACTTATTTAGCAGGATTTTTTGCTAAAACTAGTCCATCCAGGCCAGGCCTGGATGAGGCATAGTTGACAAAAAGCTCAGGGGAACCCTACTAAAGTTTGGTCAAGGAAAGGGTCTCTGTCAGTCTACACAAGAACTTGTATATGCCAGTTCATATCAGCATTACTCGTAATTGTCAAAAAGTGAAAGCAGCCGGCACGGTGGTGCCTGGAATCCCAGCTGCTTGGGAGGCTGAGACAGGAGAATTGGGAGTTCAAAGCCAGCCTCAGCAAAAGCAAAGCACTAAGTGACTCAGTGAGACCCTGTCTCTAAATAAAATGCAAATTAGGGCTGGGGATGGGGCTCAGTGGCTGAGTGCCCCTGAGTTCAATCTTCAATATCCTACCAAAAAAAAAAAAAAAGGGAGAGGGGAAGCAACCAAAATGTCCATGCCCATCCACTGACGGGTGGGCAAAATATGATTTATCCATACAATAAAGTATTACTCTACAACAAAAAGGAATGTGCATGCTACAACACAGGTGAGCCTTGGAAACATTATGCTAAGTAAAAGAAGACAGTCGGAAAAACCATGTATCTCAAGATCCCATTGATAGGCGATGTACTGAGTACCCAAATCCACAGAGATGAAGACTAAATCAACGGTTGCCAGAGGCAGGCAGGGGAGATCATAGGAATTGACTGGTGATGGGTACATGGTTTCCTTTGAGGCTAATGAAATGTTCTAGGATTAGATAGTGGTGGTGGTTTCATAATCCTACAAATACACCAAAAACACTGGATTGTATGCTTTAAAGGGTTGAACCTTATGGTACATGAGTTACATTTTAAGAAAGCTGTTTGTTTTAAGGTTTTTTTGTTGTTGTTGTTATTTGTTTGTTTTTGTTTTTATTTTTTGGTTATTGATTCACCTTTATTTTATTTATTTATATGCGGTGCTGAGAATTGAACCCAGTGCCTCACACATGCCAGGCAAGTGCACTACTGCTGAGCCACAACCCCAGCCCAAAAAGAAAGCTGTTCTTACAAAACTCCTCAGACATTTCCACAAGCTAGGATCCAGATACACCCTCATTTGCTCATTTTTCCTCTTCTCTTCTCCCATAGCAGTGAAAAATAATTATCCTCCCTTTATCATGGAAAAAAAAAATCTGCTTCCTCTAGTTCCTACCCTCTAACTCCAATCTAGGTTCTCTTCGTTCTCTGCCAACAGGTTCTGATGGAATCCCACCTTCTCTCACACTCCAGATATCTGTACGTCCCTCTCTAAAGAGGAGAAACATCTACAACCCAATGTGACTTGAAAGTTGTGTGAGTTTTTTGAACACCATAACAAAATTTCATATTAAAAAGAAATATATCTTATATTTCCAAAGCATGTACTTCCAGTAACGTTATCTCAAATATTTTTTAAAATCCCAAACCGAAAAGATAAGAGAATTATCAAATAATAGCTACAAGGAAGCTCTAATAATACTTCTAATAATAAACACAACCAAATGAACACAATACTAGTTAATTCAAAAAGGAACAACCATTGGGTTAAATTGCCATGATGAAATTCCAATTATTTAAGTCCTATCAGTATTCTGCTCATTTGGGCTATTTTGAGGACAAGTTAATAAAATATTAAATGTGTAAATAACGTTCAACACTGACATGGACATGCCACTAAGATAACTCAGCTGACTATATACAATGAGCCACAAAATGCTTATATATATATATATATATATATATATATATAGGGGGATTTTTTTGGTTGTTGATTATATATATAAATCAATATATACAATATTTATACAAATATTTATTTATATATAATATATATTTCTTTTAAATTTTTTTAAAATTCTAATTTGTTATATATCACGACAGAATGCATTATAATTCATATTACACATGTAAAGCACATTTTTTTTATATCTCTGGTTGTATAAAAAGTATATCCACACCATTCCTGCCTTCATATATGTACTTAGGGAAATGATGTCCATCTCATTTCACCATCTTTTTTATACCCCTTGCCCCTCCCTTCCCCTCCCTCCCCTTTGCCCTATCTAGAGTTCATCGAATCCTCCCATGCTTCCCCTCCTAGCCTAACCTCAGCCTCCTTATATCAGAGAAAACATTTGCCATTTGGTTTTGGGGGATGGGCTAAGTTCACTTAGCAGTGTCTTCTCCAATGCCATCCATTTACCTGAAAATGCCATGATTCTATTCTCTTTTATTGCTGAGTAATATTCCATTGTTTACATATACCACATTTTTTAATCCATTCATCTAATGAAAGGCATCTAGGTTGGTTCCACAGTTTAGCTATTGTGAATTGTGCTGCTGTAAACATTGAAGTGGCTCTGTCCCTGTAGTATGCTGTCTTTAAGTCCTTTGGGTATAGACTGTGGAAAGGGATAGCTGGGTCAAATGGTGGCTCCACTCCCGGTTTTCCAAGGAATCTCCACACTGCTTTCCATATTGGCTGCACCAAACAAAATGCTTCTTTTAATGAAAGAACAATGACTCCAAGTGTCCAATTAGAACAATGACTCCAAGTGTCCAATGACTCCAAGTGTCCAATTCATATGTGGAAGACCACAGCTGGCATTGGTCTTTAGAGAGCCCCTAACTAGAGCCCTAAATCTCACTGTGTGGTACAAAGACTTCAGATGGTACAGGGCTCAAAATCAGAAGGATGCTGGGATTAACAAACACAGAGAGACCCAGCTGAAGGTGGCTACTCCGGATAGAGAGCTGCATGGAAAGGTCATCTACAGAAGCTGCCGTCAATTATTTCCTCCCTTTACTGAAGGAAGACCAACAGAAAAATAGATGGGAACAATCTGGGAATATTGTTTCATTCTTCTTGGAAAAAAAAAAAAGAGAGAGAAAGAGAAACCTTACTGTGACAGCTCATCCGATGGAGGGCTCCCAGCTGGAGTCCAGGAGGGGATGGGGCCAGGACTAACAAAGTGGCTCAGTGGCTCATCAGGAACCAAGACTCCATCTTTCCACTCCACCAACCTTGGGCCTTAGTTCTCCTGTGTGTTGCCTGGTGTTTCCAAGCCACTAACCCCAGGCATCACTTCAGACAAAGAGAAAGGGAAGAAGGAATGAGGAAAAGAGCAACGAACCTTCCCCTGAAATCTCTCGCCAGGTTTCTGTTTCCATCTCATTCATCAAAACCATGGATTCCCTTGGGGTAATGCAACCTGGGACATTAAATATTTTAAAAAAATCAAGGTCAAGGGCAGGGCATGGGATGACTGGAGGAAGTTTGGGTGGTGAAAAGTGGGGGGGAGGGGCAAGGGGGTAGGAAAGATGGTGGAATGAGACGGGCATCAGTACCCTAGGTACCTGTATGATTGCATGAACTGTGTGACTCTACTTCATGTACAACCAGAGAAGCGAAAAATTGTGCTCCATTTGTATACAATGAATCAAAGAACTTTCTACTGTCGTGTGTAACTACTGATTAGAACTAATAAACAAACAAAAAAGAGTAGAATGGATATTGGGGGAGGCAACTAGCATTGTTGCCTTGTCTCAGTGGTTGTCAAGTGATCTATAAAAACTTAAATTTTTATTTTTTTAATTTTCATATTGATTCTCACTTATCAACATAAGTTTAAATCTAGAGCTAGATGGCCATCTTCATAAGCCCACAGTGCTTTGTCATTTCAGTGTCCCTGCTCAAATCTATGTTTGTGATGGAAAACTAAGGCCAAAGACCATTTTTTTTTTAATTGTCATGGACTAATGAGAAAAGAAAAGAAAAGGAAGAAGGCAGGTGACAAGGCATAAATGATGTGCTCTGACAAAGTAAAGATCAACTGACACCACGCATGCTGCACTGTGGGGAGAAGTAGATAAAGTAGTCTGCAGAATCCTTAGACAAGACTTTGCCTTTGGCCAATCTCTTGGAAAGGTACACTTCCAGACAATGACAAAGAGGCGCTGGGAACGGTTCTCCTGTGGCTTCCAGCATTTGGAACCTAGGTAGTAAGAAGAGCCATGCGTTGAGAGCAGCCCAGCCCTCCAATTTAGGCTTTTCATTAACAAATGTGCATATCACTGTTCCAAAAACATAAAAACCCAGAAGCTTTAAAATGGAAAGAAAGGGGAAACTGGGCATATGTACATTATTGTGACTAAAAAAAAAAAAAAAAAAAACAGTTTCTTCTGTAGCTTTTTAATTTAGTCTAGTGGTTTCTGAGTTTAAAAAAAAAAAAAAAAAAAAAAAAAAAAACACTCACCAGAACTATGAACCATGGCAATTTAAAAAAAAAAAAAAAAAGAAAAACACCAAATTTAAAGTCACTTCTGAACTGGCTGAGAAATTGGATGAGCTTCCGTCTTGCTGTCCAAGAAGGATGGCACTGTGCAGCGGCTGAGTCCTTGCCAGTTCCAAAGCATCTTGCCACTCCACGATAAAGAGGTGCCAAGCCCTTTATCACTCTGACTAAGACACCTGTGGAGTCACGCTCACCCTGTGGACCAGCCTGGGTTACCAGGCAGCCAGGTAACAATGGGCAGCTACGGGGTCTCCTAAAGCATCGTGTCTTCAATTTAAAAAAAAAAAAAAAAAATCTCAGAGAAGGTCTTCCTTTCATTCCTCCGTTTTGAAGAAAGCAATTTTTTGAATGCTCTTCAGCTTCCTGGAGGAGCATCAGTGATTTTTGAACCCTCTGCTTTTCTATTTAAAGCCCCTAAAAATGAGAAATGCCATCAGATGAGGAACGAGCCACCGGCAGCGGGAACATGACCGGGCTTCAGAATGAACTTGAAATGGCAGATATTTCCATCTAAGTATCATCTGCTTAATGGTCCCCAACTTGGCCCAAAATCTCCCCCAAGCCAATCAGACTCTTCTCTCTGTTTGAGTTATATCTTAATCTTCTCTCCCACAATGTTCCCAGACGTGCCCTGCCCAGACCTTCCTTGTGTGCAGAGCTGTTCCTTGATCTCAGCCTCACCCTTTCTCCCCCCACTTCCCATTCCTCTGCCAAGTAAAGAGACTACCCAAAGCTCCATAGAGCCTTTAAACACTCAGCCCTCAGTCCCACAAGAATGGTATGGGTGAGAGATGTTAACCAATTCAAGGCTTCTTCCATCACTACTTTTCTTTAATTTTGTAATTTGTTCTTTTTAGTTAAACACAACAGTAGAGTGTGTTTTGAAATATCCTACATGCATAAAGTATAAATTCCCATTCTTGTGATTGTACATGCGGAGTTACACTGGCCGTATATTCATATATGAACATAAGAAAGTTAAGTCTGATTCATTCTACTGTCTTTCCCATTCTCATTCTCCTCCCTTCCCTTCATTCCCCCTTGTCTTATCCAATGGACTTCTATCCCCCACCCTTATTGTGAGTTAGCATTCGCATATCAGAGAGAACATTCAGCACTGGCTTATTTCACTTAGCAGGATAGTCTCCAGTTCCATTCATTTGCCAGCAAATGCCATAATTTCTTTCTTCTTTATGGCTGAGTAATAGTCCATTGTAAATATGTACCATGTTTTCTTTATCTGTTCATCTATTGAAGGTTACCTGGGGTGGTTCCATACCTTAGCTGTTATGAATTGAGCTGCTGTAAACATTGAAGTGGACATGTCACTATGATATGCTGATTTTTAAGTCCTTTGTGTATGTATCAAGGAGTGGGATAACCAGGTGGTTTCATTCCAAGTTTTCTGAAGAATCTCCATACTGCTTTCCAGAGTGGTTGCACCAATTTGCAGTCCCACAAGCAATGTATGAGTGCACCTTTTTCAACATTTATTGTTACTTGTATTCTTAATGATTGCCATTCTGACTGGAGGTAGATGGAATCTCAGTGTAGTCTTAATTTGCATTTCTCTAACTGCTAGTGATATTTAAACATTTTTTTCATATATTTATAGACCAATTGTAGTTCTTCTTCTGTGAAGTATCTGTTCAGTTCCTTTTCCCATTTATTGATTGGGTTATTTGTTTTTTTGGTGTTAAATTTTTTGAGTTCTTTACATATCCTGGAGATTAATGCTCTATCTGAGATTCAGGTGAAAAATATTTTCCCCCAATCTGTAGGCCCTCTGTTCATATTTATTGTTTCCTTTGCTGATAAGAAGCTTTTTAGTTTGACAGCATCCCCTTATTGATTCTTGATTTTACTTCTTGCACTTTAGCAGTCTTGTTGAGGAAGACTCCTAAAGTGCAAGAAGTAGGGAGATTTGAGCCTACTTTTTCTTCTAGTAGGTACAGGGTCTCTTTCCCAGAACCATTTGTTGAAGAAGCTCCACAAACATACATTACTGAATATATTTGTAGACCGACTATAGTTCAGCAATGTATGTTTATGGAGGCTTTGTCGAGTATGAGATAACTGTATTCATGTGGATTTGTCTCTGTGTCTTCTGTTTTGTACCATTGGTCTTCATGTCTCTTTTGGTGCCAATAACAGGCTGTTTTTGTTACTGGAGCTCTGTAGTATAATTTAGGTCTGGTATCGTGATGCCTCCTGCCTCTCTTTTCTCGCTGAGAATTGCTTTGGCTATTCTGGGTCTCTAATTTTTCCAAATGAGTTTCATGACTGCTTTTCCTGTTTCTATGAGGAACAACACTGGAACATTAACAGGAATTGCATTAAATCTGTATAGCACTTTTGGTAGTATGGCCATATTGACAATATTAATCCTGCCTATCCAAGAACATAGGAGATCTTTCCATCTTCTAAGGTCTTCTTCAGTATCTTTCTTTAGTGTTCTATAGTTTTCATTACAGAGGTCTTTAACCTCTTTTGTCAGATGGACTCCCAAATATTTTTTGAAGCAATTTTGAATGGGATAGTTTTCCTGATTTCTCTTTCAGTTGATTCATCGCTGACGTATAGGAACACAATTGATTTGTGGGTATGAATTTAATATCCTGCTACTTGGCTGAATTCATTTATGAGTTCTAGAAGTTTTCTAGTAGAGTTTTTTTGGGTCTTCTAAATATAGAATCATGTTGCTGGAAAATAGGGATAGTTTGAGTTCTTCTTTTCCTATTTGTATCCCTTAAATTTGTTTCTTCTAATTGCTCTGTCTAGAGTTTCCAGGACTATGTTGAATAGAAGTGGTGAAAGAGGGCATCCTTGTCTTGTTCCAGTTTTAGAGGGAATGCTTTAAATTTTTCTCAATTTAGAATAATGTTGGACTTGGATTTAATATATATAGTGTTTTCAATGTTGAGGTATTCCATCACTACTTAATCCCTGGTGGACATGAGCTTCTAGCTGAGTTTTGATTCTTCTTCTTTTTTTTTTTTTTTTCAGATGTTTAAATTTATTGGAAAGACTTTGATCAACATTTTCTTGGGTTTTTTTAAATTTTTTTTTAAATAAATAAATGACAGGAGAATGCATTACAATTCTTATTAACATATAGAGTGTTGATTATTCTGAGGTCCAAGAATGTATGAGAAGATCCAGTTTATAACTGTAAACAATTTTTTTAATCTCATTTCTTGTATTCCTTTTATTTTCCAGATTTTTTTATACCAAAACTGACCTAAAATTTCTGTCATCCTCATTCTCGATTTCCTACCCAAACTCTCCCAGAGGCCCTCAGTCACTATTTTTTGTGACCCTCAGTCACTATTTTCTCCTCATTTCTTGTTAGCTTTTCCTTGTTGGGACAAACTACCTGAGAAAATCAAATTAAAGGAGGAAAGGTCGATCTGGGCTCTTGTTTTCAGAGGTTTTGCTCTGTGGCCACTTGTCTTTGCTGTTTCTAGGTCCAAGGCAGGGAACATGTAGTGGAGCACAGCTGCTGACCGCAAGGCAGCCGGGAAGAAGACGGAGACCGAGAGGGAGAGACGGAGGAAGGGGCTGGGGAAATGATAAAGTCCTCAAGGGCACACCAAGGACAAGACACTGTCCTTTCAACTAGGTCCCACCTCCTCCACTTCCCACCACCTCCCCATGGGCCACTCAAACACAAATCCCTCCGTGGATTGATCCACTGGCGAGGTCAGAGCCCTCACAATCCAATCACTTCCCAAAAGCCCACCTCTGAACATGGCTGCACTGGGGACCACATCTTCAACCCGTGAGCCTTTGGGAGACATTCCAGATCCAAACCTAACACGCCCTTGTTCTTCTTTTTTCCTCTGTTGGACTAATCTCGACAAGGGCACATCTCCCACTGCAGAATCTCCTCCACTGCCTCAGCTGATCTGCCCTATCTGTACATACAATGAGAGGCAGGACATGAGTGAGCCCTGACAGGTGTCTCCAAAGCTCACCTAGGATGTTAGAGGGGCAGAAGCGTTTCTATGAAAACTTCTTAAATCTCTGTTCACCTTCGGCTCAGTGACACCATGTGGCCTCTGAGTGAGTGATCTAAATGCATCTCTTACAGGTGGAGACCACCTGTTTTCTTTGTTCACCAAGAAGCATAATTAATACCAATTAAATGGTCAACACCCTCAGTCACTGCAAGAGCAGGGACTGGTAATAAGGTGTTCACTCAGAATAAAACCCAACTTTGGGGCAAAAACCTGCTATTGGATCCCACTTGCACTACAAATGTTCTGTTCCTCTTTCTATTATTCAATAAATCTTCTGACACTAAATAAAAAAAAAAAAGACTTTCTTGGATGATTATATAAATTAAAAAAAAATTAAATCTCCAAGACGGCATGACCAGTATAAGACGCTCTGAGTCAGAAGGCATTTCTTAGCATAGCCATCCTAGGCACCTGGGTAAATTGAGGTGAGTCAACCCAGAAAGTTGGCCCAGTGCCTGAATGCCACCTTTGACACTCTTAAATCTTAAATCACTTCTTTTCTTCATGGACTCTGAGGTTGAACCCAGAGATTAAGCGGCCTTCTCAGCAGGAGTAATTGGAGATATAGCTCACAACTGGCACTAAATAAGCCCTGTGGAGTTCAGCAGTGGAAGTTTTTTCCAAAGCAATGAAGAGGGCAAAGCTCCACTGTCTCTAGGATTCATGCAGAGGGGGCCTGAGAAGCGGCTAGCCAGTTAGGCACTCAGCAGAACTTATCACAAGCTTTGATAGAGACTCCCCCAGCAGCACACTGAAAGGGGGCTGCACTGCCCTTGCACACATCCCCCCCACCTGACCTGGAGCCTGGAACTCACACATTAATGATGGGATTCTTTTTCCCAGCCCTTCCTTGTGAGCAAATACTCTGGGGAGAGGTTGTATTTCATTGGATGTAAGCCCATGCTCTCTCTCTCTCCTCACAGGTCTCCCTAACATTCTGCTCTGTATCTGGGTCCAGGACCCCCCTCCAGATTCCTCTCATTGGAATCTTCACCTCCTACCTTTTCCACTCCAGCTTACAGTGGGTTCCCCGATCTTTGCTGTCTCCTTGTTCTGTCAACCACACGTTGCTCCTGACTGCCAACTCTTTACCCTCTCCACAGCTAAATCCTAAACATGCAAGATCTTTGACCCCTGAAGGCATTATTCAGAGTGGCTAAAATGACCCAGAGCGGCTAAAAGTTAACCACAACTACCGTGACACTAGGTCAGAAGAAAGAACAAAGTAATGAGGTGGGGGGGGGCTGTATTTTGATAATGAAGCAAGAGGAGAGGAATGGGGCTGTGGGTGGGGTCCAGGTAGCCAGCATGGACTCAATGGGTGGACAGCACAGTAGGGGGCAATCCAGGGAATACGCCACACACCATCCTGTCCGTGGTCCTCTGACCATCTCCTTTCCTTCCTAACCACGAATTTAAGAGGAAAATGCCAAGGTGCAGCCCAATACAATCATTTAACTCTACATCAATTTTTTTGTATTTTACCAAAAAAATGAAATTTACAATTTTTTAAAATATATATATTTTGTACTTATTTTCCTGGCTTAACCAATCTTTGTCGTTCAGAAATACACAGAAAAATGTGTGTCCTCTCTGACCGTTTGCCTGATCTTCAGAGCAGATGAGCCATTTCCGGTATAAAAAGGCTACACGTTGCTTTTGTCAAGATCTTAATGCCGGCTTGGCAGACTCACAATGGTACAGACTCTCTCCTCCGGTCAGGAAGCACACCCGGGGACATGAGGTACAGTATTCCGGACAAGTTCCAAGTCCTTCATCTGTCCAGAAAGTCACACCGTTTGACTCCCTGTCCTGTGTAGTGAAGGGCACAGAAACTTTGTGCATTCATTCTGCACGAGGGGCCCCCGTGGGGAGGGGCCAAGAGCCTGGTGCAGAGGCACCATCCCACCCCTCCCAGCTCAGGAGCACAGACCCCAGGGAGACAGTTAAGACTGTCCTCAATTTCCGTGCAGCCACACACAGCAGGGAAAGTGAATAAGGAAAGAGGAAGATCAAAGAGCAAAAGTCAAAGCCAAGGAAAGAGGCAGAGAAAAATGGAGAGAAGGATAAAAGAGAGAGGAGGGCAAAGGAGAGTGAGGGAGAAGAGAAGCGGGAGGCGGGCAGCGGGCAGGGACAGAGAGGCAGGGACACTGCTGGTAATGAGGTGGTTGGTCCTAGGCTTCTTTTCCTCTCCTTGATATTTAAAGCCCTCCCGACTGAAGTGGGTGGGATGACCCTGGGGGGTGAGGCGGCTGCAGCTGCACCACAGCCCCTGGGGCTCTGGGTTCTGGTCTTCAATGGACCCTCACTGTGTCCTGGGCTGACTTCTCCAAAGTACGGGTACTTTCAAGTATCCTCTCCAGTCGGGCTCAGCTATTCCAGCTAAATCCATTTCCATCAAATTATCACTTCTAGCAGTGATAGAAAAATTAATGATTTCTTGAAGGGACTATTGTATTTAAATATTTCAAGCCTGTTGGTGTGATGTGTGTCAGCAAGAGGGAAACATATTGACTTGGAGTCGCAGCTAATGCCGGCTTTTATAAATATCCTGTCAGATAAATAATGGCTCTCAATGGATCCCATATGATGTACAGTTCTAAAGCAAGCGGGGTTTTGCCAAGAGGCTCAAAGGAAACTGCCACCACAATAGCATGGGCTGAATAATGGGATTTTCGTTTATCTGTTCCACCAGAGAAAGGAGCAGCAGAGAGGTTGGCCCAGCAGGCACCCAGGAGAAGGTAGATTGATTCCTCAGATTGCACAAAGGGTCCACTTCCAAGGGCTCTAGCTGAGAGCCTCCAGAATACCAAAGAGCAAGGGGCATTTGCATTTGAATCCATGCTAGGAAAGGCAGCCCAGTTGGAGCCCTGCAGGTTACTCTCCAGGGTTGCTCTCGCTGCAAGGAGCAGACAACTCCCCAGGCGGGTGAGAGCTGGGGCCTCGGGAGAAAAGCCCAGTCCCCCGCAGCTCCAATCAGGATTAAACACTGTCTTCCCCGGGGCAGTGTAGACGTCCAACCACCCACTTCACATCCCGTCATCTCCCTTTCCTCTCCTCCTTCCCATTACTTAATCCTTTGTCCATTTCACTTCCCATCAGAAAACAAACCCAATTAGGAAAGGGGGAGAATGTCATTTGGCTGCTGGTTAAATTGCCAGCAGATATTAGGTGAAGGGCGGGTGAGGGAAGAGATTAAAACTGCTGGATGAGAGAAGATGCTGATCGTGGAGGATGAGAAGTTAGAGATCTCCAGAATTCTAAATAACCCCCTTCACAGCGAAACAGTCACTTCATCCTGTACTCTCGTGACCTACTCCGGGTTTTAATGTCGCCTTCTCTTTAAAGCAACTGAGAAGCTCTGCTCTCTAACAGATAAACAGAGTTGAAAGATTAATTAAAATGTGGAGCGGAAAATGCCCTACCATATTTCTTACGAGGAGGCGGCAAAAAAAAGGAACCATGCAAATCAACACTACTTCAAGAGACTTCATCTCAACTGCAATCTTTTGGTTAATAAGTTAAAATATCACATAACTTAAAATGGAAGTCCTGCTTGTTCGTGTGGTGTCACTATACTAAATTTCTTCACGGGAGATGTTTCTGTGCTCCTGCTGACTATCCATCAAGGCTCGGGTTGGTGGGGAAGAGAAATCCCCTCCCGCCCCCTGTGTTTTCTAGATGTGAATCAAAAGAAACCCTTCTCCCACCTCCCCAAACATATTGCTTAACATGTTCTTAGAAATGCATCTCCAGGTGATTTCGTTGTGCAAACATCAAGTGTGCTTACACAAACCGCGATAGTGCAATCTACCCCAAACCCAGCCTGTGAGGTTGAGCCACTGACACACATGCAGTCAGCCAGGGACCAGAACATCCTTATGCAGCTCAGGACCGTATTTGTATTTACAGTCTTCTGCAAGAGAGCTCTAAGAAGTGCGGCCTTTGCACAGCCTACCAGAGTCACAGAGAACCACCTTGTACCAGGCACGGTCACGCTGTGGAGCCCGAGGAGACGACTCTTGTATCACTTCACAGTGATGCAGAATAGACTTTGGGTCTCAATCGCAGAGAATCTTAGCCTTCAGAAGAGAAATGAGTTGGATGTATAACTTGCCCTGGTATTTCAGATTTGTAAAGGAAATGGCCTTAAATGATGACACACCAAATGGCCCCGTGCTTCCCTGTGCTCAGCTCCTTAGACACACGTTTTAAGTTAAAGGAAAAGGAAAAAAGTAAACAGAAACTGCTTTCGTATTCTTGGGTTCTCTACTTGCCTGTCTGAATGGAGCTCCGGTTGGCATCACCTTTACACCTTCAATTATTCACCTTGGTGACTGCAAACCGTCTCAACACAGAGACAGCCAAAATACAGCCAAAAGGGGCCTGGGCTCCAGTGTGAACTCCACCCACAGCCTCTCCGGACCCCTCAGTGACCATGTCTCCTGTGCATTCTGGGCCTGAGGACCACCTGCCCTCCTGCTGTCCTCTTGGAGCCTTTAGATGAGCAAACATGAGAGGCATTCCTTTGAAAGCACGCGGCATCCCGTAACATGTGGTCTCCCTATCGTTTGTCCACTGGGACTTGACGCCCTTACAAAGATGGTGCCTCTCACCCTGGGGTCTAGCTACCATTCCCCTCTGGATGCTTGAGGTTCTATTGCTGCAACCATACTCCTTGCTGTTCATTCTGTGGCCTTTACTATGCGTCTAGTTACAGCTGCAGTTCTGGAAAGTGACATGGCCTGATTAGCAAGGTGGAAAGTCACGGAAGACCAGCCCTGAGTGAAGCCAGTAACCCGCTCATGAGTCACTCATTATGGAGTGGGTCCCGTCAGGCTATCACTATGCCTTCATGCACTTGGGATGCAGAAGTCACCAACACCGGCAGGGTCCCTGATCTTGGACAAGTGACATCCTCATTTGAAGGGAGAGCAGAGAGAAATTCAGAGTAGAAAGGGAATCAAGAAGAGATAAGCTAACAACAGGAGTGGTGAGCCCTTCCTGCCGCACAGTTTTGTCAGAGCCTTCACCAGGTCACGACTGTGGGGAAGGTCCAACAGCCACCCATACACATCCCTGGTCACCTCATGCTCTTCCACTACCAAAAAGCACCTCCTTAATAGGCAGAGGTATGTCCTGCCTTTCGTCGCCCTGGTAGAGCGTTCCTGCAAATGGCATGACCTCTTTCTTTAAATCAAAATGTCAAAAAGTGGGTTTCAGTTCTATTCTTTTTTATTTTTTAGTTGCACATGGACACAATATCTTTATTTTATTTATTTATTTTTGCGTGGTGCTGAGGATCGAACCCTGTGCCTCACACGTGCTAGGCAAGCGCTCTACCCCTGAGCCGCCACCCCAGCCCATCAATTGTATTTTTGTTCAACCCCAAGTACATAAGCCAAGAAAATAACATGGATTAAAACACACGATTGTCCTCCTTTCTTGAGTCCCTCCTCATTCCTGAAGACTTTCCTAATTTTTATCTTAGTTTGGGAATATCAAAACGAAGCTTGTGGAGGGTTATCTCCTCCTGTTCCCCTAGTTTTCTATGTCTCTGTAGCTTTCAAATCATTTTATCTTTTCCTCCAAAATGTCTGCGGCCTGTGATCACCCCCTAACAAGCTCACTCAGACCATTCGATTTACAAGTCTGCCTCTAAAATTCCTCGGGTGCATCGTCTTCTAACTTGGACTAACCACCACCAACGCCTCCTTTGCCCTAAACCACGAGGACCCAGGTGTCCCCACCCCGTCACTTGTTCCCTCTGCGTCTCTTTGTTCTTGGGGACCTGCTGTTGGCTGGCTCTGCAGACCCTGGTTCAGAGCTGTTTCCTCCAGCTGCCCGTGGGTCTCTGCCCCAGAGCCAGTGGTGTCTGCTCTGGAATGCTTTTCCAGCCCAGCAGGCGAGCCCTGGAGACTCTGAAAGGAAAGCACCTGAGAAGGCGAAAATCCCCCCTCCACACTTGCAGCAGGAAGTGGAATATCTCCAGCACTGTGCAGCCACCGCTGTCGCCGGACAAAGGCAGCAGGAAGAATCGCCCCACGCCTCCAGCCACCCTCCAGCGTGAGGTGAGACTCCCTTTCCCACAGCTGTGGATGGCATTTCAGAGCTTCACATCTGCGTGAGCACAGAGCAAGTCTTTATTCTCAAATAAGATATGACAGAGGCTAAGCATTCCACGCCAGAGCTTAAAAACATATGGAATGATCACCATGCACCAGACACGCTATGCAGCCATCCAGAGCCACACCAGGGAGATGACAGGATCACCTGTTCACAAGAGGAACTTCATTCCTTCCACAATCGATCCCTAAAGAGTCACTACTTATGATCACTTACACTTGACGAATATTTAAACACCGCCTACCTCATGCTCTGCGTCCTGCAGGGAAAACCAGACTGCAAAGACCCAGAACTCATCCTTCGTGAATTTATAGTCATCAACTATGGCACGAGACTATTGCTTATTGACTTATAAGCAATGCGGGAGGATAGCACAGAGAAGGGGAGACTGGTTTTGGCTCAGGAGTGAGGAGGATTCACTGGACAGGCAGGGGTTGAAGGAGGCTCAGTGGAGGACTAAGAATGAAGAGCATTCCAGGACAGGGGAATTGGGTTTGACCTCATCATCTCTCCTACTTTATCCTCCACAGATCCCTCTCATGTGAACGGAACTCCTCTTCCAAACCACTGGAATCATCTTTCCCTGAGCAAACCCAGCACTTCCCACCTCTGCACATCTGCCCGCGTTCCACCTTGTGCCATAGCTGTTGACCATACACGCATTGAAATTTGGTCTTGGGTCTTCATGATTCTAGTTTTCCCTCCAGGATCCAGCCCACGTCAAGAGCAGTATTAAGCATTCGTTAAGAATAAGTGATGGTGAACAGTGGCTTTTTCTTCAGTGATGGATTGCAGAGGAAATGAAGCTCCTGTGTACTTTTGAAGTGCTAAATAGTGTGTCTGCCACCCAGCGATGATTCCATACACGTCTGCCATTGTTGAGGAGGAAAAGGATATGACATGAGAAAGTGAAAGGGGGAGAGAGAGAGAGAGACCACAACTGGGGTGGTTTGAAGATGGCCACACCCTCTTTGACAGCCTCCAAGGAAGAGGTAATCTCTGCCCCCACCCCTTACATGAATGGAGTCTGTGACTGCTTCTACCAGCGAACTAATGTGACCATGACCCTGTGCCAGCTTCCAAGCCAAGATCTTACCAAACAGGCAGCCACTGCTGCCTGTCTCTTGGAACACTCATTCTTGGAACCCAGTTGCCACACTGTGGAAGCTCAAGGGGCCCAAGGCTACATGAAAATGAACCAATGCTTAAATTCAATGGTCCCCCCAGCACCCCCAGTTGACCACCAGCATTAAATCATCATTCACAATCACCATCTCTGAGTGGATTCCCAAGCCTAGTTGGGCCCCCAGCCTCACATCACAAGAACAGAGACAAACGTCACCACAGGGCAGTTCCTGAGTAAATTAAACAAATGTTGGTATTTCGGGCCATTAAGTATGGAGATGCTTTGTTTAAAGGCATCAGATAATTGGAACTACTAAACTGACCTTCTTTGTATCCTTTAAGGTTGCAAGTCATATATTTTAAGTATCTAAAACTTTCCTTGACTTTTCCATGTTTAAGCAAACTACTTGCTTTAGCCCATGTTGAAGGTGCGGCTCTCATGTGGTAGTATTGGGAGGCATTTGGGTGGTGGGACCTACTGGAAGGAAGTTAGTTCATTGAGAGTGAGTCCTTAAGGGACTCCCATCTCCTCCATCTCCTCACTCTTTGCCTCCTGGCTGCCATGAGGTAAGCAGCTTCCTTCACCACTCACTCCCACCACCACAGACCCAAAGGCAATGGGGACCATGGGCTGAAACCTCTGAAACTGTGAGCCACAATAAACCTTTCCTCTTTTTAAGTTATTTCAGGTGTTTGTCATAGCAACAGAACGTTGACTAACACATGACTCTTTTTTGAATGAATTGAAAGTTATACATATTGTTCAAATGGCAATCCACCCAAACCTCTCTGGGTGGGAATGAGGCTGGGCAGGATGTGAGTCTTTCACCATGCTTCAGCAAAAGCTGCTCGGCTTCTGTCTGTTTCCACATGGAAAGTCCATTTGAACAAAAGATTCTACAACTGCAGAGTGTTTGGAAGGTGGGGTTCTATGGCATTAGTCCCAGCAAATCTGAGGCTGTGTTCTCGGCTAATAGTTCCAGTGTGTTCTCCAGCCAGTAGAGCAACTGCTCAACGGTTTTCCACTTCAGACATTACGACTCTGAAACCCTCGTTACGTTTTCTACCCTCTTTCCTACGCTGGGTATTTTTGCTTTACCTGGTAGACGAAACGGGACTCCTGTTGCTTTCAAAAGCTCCCTCTCTAAGCAGCAAAGTGGTGACACCTGCTTGGAGAAATTCCTCCCAGGAGTCGTGGATGACATTTCTGGGAAAGATCCCAGAATGGCACGTTGGAAATTAATAAGCGAACCAAGCCAATGGCTCCTGTGGAAGCTGTACCCTCTTGTTCATTCAGCAGAATTGTATTGTCAGTGTAATGACCTACCTGTCCCCCTGGGCCACTACTACTGACTGCTGAAGCCATTTGACATTATTTCTTATAGGTTGAGGCTTGCTTTAGACAGGAAGACGTCATATATCCCCAGTCAGGGACATACAGGTCAGAAATACAAGTGTCTGAAATTGAAAATGGACTTGGTTGTTCCGGTCTCCTTTATGATCATAGTCTAGTGACCGGGCATGACCTTCCTCCCATGACCAGGGACCACCAACCCCCGGCACTGCTCCGGTCCCTTGAAAAGCAGCCTCGTTCTCAGTCTCTTCGGAACCAGAGCCCTGTCTTTCTGGTCTTGAGTCTGACGGGCTCCTGACAGTGATGCATGCCTTCCTGAGTCTGAACATCTTGCCTAGTTCCAGACCCCCCACCACCGTGCTCCACCTCCCTGCAGAAGCACCACCTGTCACTGCCTGCCAGCCCGCCTTGACACTGGCACTTCTCCAGCATGCCCGCACTTTTCAGACGTCACACGTAGTGCAAGGTGGACTGCTCCTACCCCTCCAGGCAGAGCCAGCCTCCCAGTGCCTGCCCCACCACCGTGGATGTGAACTTCTCCGAAGATCTTGGTTCATGTGTATTTTTTTAGAGCTACTGGAGCACAGCACTACAAACCAGGTGACTTAAAGGACAGAAATTTATTTATTTCATAATTCTAGAGGATACAGGTCTGAAATTAAGGTGCCACAGGGTTGATTCCTTCAAGGGCCTTGAGGTCCCAGGACTCTCTCCTTGGCTTATAGACCACCAGGTTCTCTCCCTCCACTCCATCTCCCTGTCTGGTCATTTCTGTGCCTCTCTTCTTATAAGAACACGTTGAATTAAGGCCCACCCACATGACCTCATTTTCATTTAATGACCTCAATAAAGACTCCGTCTCCATTCTGAGTACTTCACATTCTGAGGTACTTCAGCAGCAAAGGCAACCCAGGATGGATACCATCCGTCCAGTTTGGTTCCTCTCACTCCCCTACGTGGCTCTGAGCTTGAGAGAGTCTCAAAGCGGTGATTTTCGATACAACCTATTGTATGTACAATAAGGAGATCCCAACTTAATTCTAAACAGCATCCACTACCAGGCCTCAAATCTGAGCGTGGTGCAGTCTGGGGAGGCAAACCCGAAGGACTCATATTTACCTGAAAGACTGAGGAGCCTCTAGGAGCAAACTGACTCCCAGAAGAGCTGACAGAGAGCACCAACGCCAGAGAGAAAGAACATAGCACCTGGGTAGTTCTGCCAACCCCTGTAGAGTCTTATTCCCTAGGGGGAAAACAGATTTCAAATTATAACTGAAGGAATGATAAAATGTTTAACGTTTTTAGTTTAGTAGGGGAGAGAAATGCCCCCTTGGCACTTGGCTAATAGTGAATAACAGTGTCCTTATTCCCTTACCTAAAATAGCGCAGCTGGGTACACTGACAGCTTTAGGAGACTTTGACAGTCCAGGACTCTGGTGCATCAACTAGACGTGACATAAGTGGCAGCATCTGGAAGATGCAGAAATGCTGAGAAAAAGCAGGAGCAGGTAGTGCTGCAACTAGCAGATGCCAGTGGTGTGTGGCTGCCCTCGTTCAGAGAGGCTCACAATTAATGGGGCAGTTTTGCAAGGCACTAGAGTATTTTATAACAAGTAAAAGCAGGAATTAACAAAATATATATCACCTTTAAAAAAATAATGATTTTGTGCCTAACGGGATAACCAGGGCTATTAAAGTCACAGAGAAAGGATTTCCAGAAGGCAGAGATTTTAAAAACTGTTCCTGATTGATGGCAACAATGATTTCAATTTGGTTTCAGCTAAGTCAGAAAGGTTAGGATTTCATGCTAGCATTCGTCAGTACATTTCCTCCAAATAACACGGTGTTCGGGAAGCCACACTTCTGTCTCTCTGATGCAGGTTATCATCTTCATTTAGGCAAAGGAATTGGGTATGAGCAAAGCCTACAAAGGGAATTGTTAGTTCACCCACCTGGGTTACTAGGACTTCACTGAGGAAGAAGTGGTCAAAGTTAGAGCCCCCCTGGTTGGCTTCATTTGTAAAAATGGAATTCCCAGAAGAGGGGGCCCAGGATCACCAAGAGATTGCCAACAAACCAAAGAGCTGCCTGGCTCAGCTGCGTAAAATCCTCTAGTTTCATTGAGCCCCATTGACTCCTAATTGTGGTTTGTAGTAAAAAAGCCTCAGCTGCTTGCAATGAATCCATCAACCAAGGCGGAAGGTTTATGACAACCTTATTTTCCTTGTTGGAAAGTACATGAGCAAACCAAGTAGAGAAGGGAAACAGAGGGCAGAAATCCGGAGGCTAAATTACAGGTTTATATACCCATGAAATATTATTATCCTAGTCAAATTCCTACTGAGCTTCTGCATTCTGTCTATTTAGATTTTTCTGCAGCTTCCGTGGGCCACCGTGCTCTATGCTCAGCTGCCTCGTGAAGTGTCATTATTTAATAGTTGACGCGTTCCACCCAGCTGTGGCAACAATTCCCCACAGAGGTTTTTGCATTAGTTTAATTTTTCAAAGGTTTGCAAAAAAAAATTCTCCGGTTTAACAGAAGTAAATCAGAGAGATGGGAAGTTTTCTTTTTTATCAAGGTCGTTTTCAATACAGCTGTGAATCTGCTGGTGACTAATGAGGACCTCCAAGTTCAATTACTCCAAAGCTCCAGTCTTGTAAAGCACCTGACCTGGACCTGAACATGGTAGACAACCAGCACGTGTCACCTGCCTTCCCCTTCGAGAAGGCCACGTGTGAGGGCTGTGTTCAGTCATGGCACAAATAGTCCAATGATGTCCTTTGTTCTATTTGAGACTTTACATTTTCAGATCAGATTTCAAATCCACAAGAAGATCCCTCTGCTTTGCTACTGCAGCACCCAGCTGAACTCACTCTCTCCAACCTCAGCAACCAACTGGGCTGGGCTGTCCGTCAAGTGTTCACCAGACCGTCCTCTAGAGATCAAAAATTGAGCTGCATCTATGGAAAGAAGGGAAACCTAATTGCCTCAAGACTAATTTGAAGCCTGGATAACTCAGAAGCCACAGATACAGCCGAAGATGAAAACAGGTGGAGTCCTTGGAGGGAGACTCGTGTTCGCCTCCACGTGCATCCTGACCTTGACCGTGAGCAAGGACACAGGTGGCCATAAACCACCACCTAAGTCTCTGCCTGTGAAGGGGCACAGGCTCCCTAGTCCTTCAGCCACTGGGAAGGCCTGTTAGAAGATTGAAGGGAGAGAGGAGAATAATAGCGAAGCATTTTTTCCCTCTGCCTCTTCCAGGTGTCTGTCAACTTCCATGAAGTTCACAAGTCCTGCTAAGACGGCCCACCGACGTGACTTTCCCCTCTGGGTTCCAGTGACACTCCGTGCCTCTTCTCTTGAGGGCTGGTAAGAGCCTGCAGGCACTTCACCGTCCCTTGAAGTCCTCCTACCCCTGACCACATCATTGTAACTTGCCTCTTTATTAAAATCATTCCCAAATTACCCCTTAAAACTGGCAGAAAAAGAGATGCCATTCAAAAACTTCTACAATGCAACTCCTGTAGGTGCCTGGGATGCTGGTTACTATCCAGGTCTTTGGAACCCATGACCAGCTTACCATTCATTCTTTCAACCAATATTTATTTCATTGGCTGACTTTTATATGCTGGAGGCAGACCCTGCTTCCCAACCTGGACATGCTATGTGGTCCTGCCCCTCCCCCATCTCATGCTACCGTCACACAAAAACTTGTTGTTCCTCCAGACTGTCAGTCTCGTTCATGCCTCTGTGATTTTCACATACTGTTCTAGCTGCTTGGAATGCTGTCTCCCCATTATCTTCCTGGAAAATTCCTAACTCAAGTAAATCTATAAAGCCTTCTGGGAGGATCAGCGGGTGGAGTTAAACGCTCCCTCCTGTGTGGTCCTATAGCAGCCCACGCACAGCCCTGTCATGTCACTTACGATATTCTGCTGCAAAGCGGGTTCACCCATTGTCTCTCCCAGACTGAGAGCAGCGGCCCTGTCATCTTAATTATGAAGTAGAATTCTCCTCTAAAAGCTGCCCACGGCTATTTCTGCATTCTAGGTTGTGCAAAAGAATTTATCTTCAGGGTAAAATAGTTTGTTTGTTTTTGTTTTTTAATTTGGGAAAACACTGTGGTGTACTTTTTAATCTGCAAAGAAAGTGCCCAATGACAGATGCAAAAAGAAAGACTAAAACTAAAAGAAGCCAGTGTTAAAATCAAGCTCTTGGGTGGCCTGGAGCACCTCTAAGGAGACATCGCCTGGCCACTAAGAAAGTCCCCCAAGGCTAGTAGAAGGGACAACACGGAGGTGGGTGTGGACTCCACCAGAAAGACAGCCAGTGGCCAGGCTGAGAGATGCCCTTGGAAGAGTGATAGCAAGTCTTGCCTCTTCTGTGTTGTAATTCTCTCACAGTAACTTTTAAAACACCACTGTGATCTATTTACCACAGCTCACAGCTGTAGTCCTGGGCAGTAAAAGAAGAAAATTTGCTCATACTTTGGGGCAAATCAGAATACAGAGAGCCAGAGCAGCCAGGGGAGAAACAAGAAGAAGTGACAAGGGACAAGAGCAGAGAGAGTTGACAGACACAGGTGCCCTCTCAAGCATCCTTAGGAAGGGTGACTGAACTCCCTGCCATTCCCAGGAGAGGCGTGCACCACTTTATCACCTACCCATGCCAAGAGTTCTTCTGGAAGGATGAAAATCTTCATACCCTTGTATTTCATTTGTGATGTTAGCGATTAGCTTGGTTCTGTGCACATTGAAGATGCTCTAAAAATATCTGATGAATGAATGAAGGAGTAATGAATAAAGGCCTGGAAGTTTTGTTTCAATGGGATCTCGGGTTCTTCCTCCCAGTCACATCATGGTTCTCGCTCCTCTTGTTACTTTCTTCTTCTAAGGCCTCACAGAGCTGAGGAGAAGCTAAACAAAAAGAGAACAGCACTCCTCGGCCCAGGGTAAAATGGTAAAAATGGGGAGAATAATTGGCTAATTAGCACAGCACATCTAAGAGCCTGTCTGGGCTCCAAGGGCTCCATGGTCTCGCCCCGAGCCCCCCGCCATTTTCTCTGTAGCTGTGGCAGATGGGGAGGGTCATCATCCTGTAAGGACAGCATCCAATTTTCTCCTGTTATCCACTTTCCTGGAGCACTAGAATGTCCTGAGAAGCCGAAGGTCCAGCTTCGTCTCGCCGGTGGGACCCACAGCACTGCAGTCAGGGTCAGCAGACCCCTCCCATGGCAGGGAAACATTGTGTGCTCGGGGACAGGGAGGGAGGAGGGCAGTTGACCTGCAAGAGCTTCCAGGTCAAGGGCTGAAGGAGTCTGAGGTCAGCAGCTCTCCTTTTCTGAGTGTTTATTCAGCGCAAAGCTCTCAGCCCTCAGAGGCTTTGCCGACTTTCACAAAGAGATCCAAAGACATGTGAGTTCCCAACTTTGACTCCACATCTCTTCCTTCCTCTTCTGCACACTTCTCCTCTTCAGAAGTCAGTGGATTTTGTCCTACGAAGCACAAACGTTTCACCCTTCTCCTCCGTGGCTGAGAAGGTAAGGTCGTAGGAGATTGCCTCTCACACCGAAAAACCCAGGCGTGATCCACACTCAAAAAGAAGGCCCCTGACTTCAGTGCCACGTGCCGGGGGCCTGGGCAGGGGCACACACACTTACACGTGCCTGAATTGCCAGCAAACAGGCCTGCGGGCCTGCGAAAGGAAGCAGGCGGCAGCTCCACCAGGGAATTCTCCACGGTGCTGTTTACTGTTTCAAGTGCTTCTGCAAAAGAATGCGAGAGGCAGAAAGGTCAGGATGGCGAGCTGTCCATTACCGCTCACAGCTCCAAGACTCGGCCAGAACGAGCAAAATTACAGAATTAATGATGAAACCGGAGGTAGATCAAAAGAGAAATGGCCAACAAGCAAGGCTGGGCAGAGTGTTTACATACTACTCAGGGTCTCTGGGTGCAGGGGCAGTTCAGGACCCAGCAGAGGCCCCCCGGTAAAGGCATCCAGATAAACCCCTGGGGAGAGTAACTTTAAAATGCCGATGATTGTGATTGGCAAGAGATTTGATGTTGGTTTAACGTTTGTATGTGGAACCTGTTTCTGTTGTTGAAATGAGCACTCTCCTTTCTAGGTAAACAAAGGAAGAAACTTGACTTCCTGATACGTTTAGAACTGCTCATCTATAGGTATCCAAGATACAAACCCCAAAATATCAGATACTAGGTTCAGATTCTCCTAGGCATGGAAAAAAAAATCTCAAAAACAATAGATGTCTATTTAATATCATAGATGAAATCTTGCACATAAAGTAAAGCTCCTGAGCTCTTGTAAAGAGAAAAGGAAGGGTGGGAGGGAAAGAAAGAGGGAGGAAGGGAAAAAAGGCAAGAGGGAAGGAGGGATGGAGGGAAGGAAGTAACAAAGGATTAACTTTAGAAATTTCCAGACCAGGGACGGACAGCTGGGCTGCCCACCTACTTTGCAGCGAACACCAGCACCTTGCCATTCTCCTGGCCAAGCCCCAGATGCCTCTCTGTGATAATGGAAGTCACGATGTCTACAAGGGATGAAGGTTCAAACTCAGCACGTAGCAGCCACATGGGAAATAGGAGTTTCCTCCTTTCTTCCTTCAGAATGGCTTTAGATAAGCAACACCAGATGCTTGTAAGGTTCTGCACCTTAATTTGTGGAGACAGAGCAGTCATGAGCAAGAACAAGAGAGTAGAAAAATGAGGCGAGAGGAAAGCTTCGCCAAGAAATGGACAATTGTTCGTTGTTACTGCAAAAAACAAATACAATAAATATTTAGTCAAGGCTTTCAGAGGGCAGAGCCAACGCAAGTGCACAGCGAGCCCCACAGCACCGCTGAACGGTGACGGGGGGCGGGGCAGTGCCAGCTCAGCTCAGCCAGGAGCCGCTGACCAACAAGGTCCTCTCCCTCTCCAGGTGGAAGTGAAGGCAGGGGTGACATCTTAAGGATGACAAACACGTTCATAATACAAGTAAAGGCTCAGACCCTGAACACCCACCTGGTTTAAGGCAAGTATTCCCAATACTTAGAAATACAGGATCAATCTCCTTTGTGGTGTCAAAAATGTCACAATGGCCCTCATCCGATATGAGCTGCCCTTTTAGCCTCCATTAATCAAGAAAGTCTTTAGTCACAGAAAAGACAATGAAGGCCCATTATTCATAATCCTACAGAATCAACCTATTTGAAAACTAATTATGGCATTTGTGTGTCCGATATTATTTATCCCAACAGAGCACACGGTGCGCACAGCTTCCTGGGCCAGGTACCCCGGTGTGGAGGATACTGTGACTCCCGGGCAACCAAGCCACTGCAGAGGAAGAACCTCTGGGCGGGGGCGAGTTTCTTGCTTTTGTATATAAATTGCCACTAAGAAAGTCAAAGGTGGGGCTGGGGTTGTGGCTCAGCAGTAGCACACTCGTGGGGCACGTGTGAGGCACTAGGTTCGGCCCTCGGCACCACATTAAAAATAAATAAATAAAATAAGGATTTTGGGTCCATCTACAAACTAAAAAAAAATTAAAAATAAAAAAAAAAAACCAAAGATGAATGATGATGGAGTCAATTTTGAAGCAAAGACTTAAAAATAGCATTATGTAAAAATGTGGATGTGTAACCGATGTGATTCTGCAATCTTTGTAATGTTTTGAATAACCAATAAAAATAAATAAATAAAATAAATAAATAAAATATAAGTAAATAAACTGTTAATGTACTCAAAAAAAAAAAAAAAAAAACAGCCAACCATGGCAACAAGTTCTAAAAAAAAAAAAAGAAAATAGAGAAGATTGGAATACTAATAGTAAATTTATCCCTAGTGTTACTAATGAACCAAAGTTTGTTTTGTTTTGTTTTTTAGTGAAGTTAATGTTTAGGTTTATTCTGTCTTTTTTGTTTTTTAAGAGTGAAGAACAAACATACCACTATCTCAACTCCGAAGCATTAAAAGAAAACAATAAGGAAGAAAAACCACTGTTTGTACAAGGAATTGTTGGTGCTATGATGTAATCATGAAACAAGGCAATTTAGTTCTTGTTAAGAATATCTGCCAAAGATGGAACTGTGTATTTGTTGGGTGAAATTTACCTTTTCCAAAATGGGTGGCAATTCACAAACTACTCCAATGAAAAGTCTTTAAAATCAGTTGCTAAACAGAAGGAAAAAACTCCAGACATTCATAAAACTATTCTGCATGATAAGTCAAAATCCTTAGGGGGAAACCAAAGCAGTTGATTTTCACAGTTCAAATCTTCTGAAAAATAACAACAAAAAACAATCCCCAGCAATATCTGTCTTCAGGCATCACAGAATCCCTCCTCCCCTAAAAATGAGACCAAAAAAGTCATTTTACAGGTTACACCCAATGACCTGGTACACAGTCTCAAAGCAGTGCCTCAGGTTAGAGAGGGGGGCAGACCGGTCCCCTCCCGTGGAAACGGAGCAGAACCTCTGTCTTCCAAGCTTGGTAAGGGTACATGTCAACCAATACAGCCATGGAGAAGGCCCAGCAAGAATTACCCACCAGGGACCTGTTTACATTTGTACTGTCAATTCTAATAGGCTTTTTATTGAATTAAATTCTTCTTCCCTCGTTAGAGTCATGATTGCCTTTCAGTGGGTATGACATGTTTGAACTCCCACAAGGGCAGGAGAATCGCCATCTTGTGCATTGCTCAGAAGGGGATCAAGGACAAGGTTCAGTTGAGAATTCAGCATGCCCGTCCTTTAAATCATGGTACAAATGCCATTTCAAAACTAAAACAAATGGAGAATTATGTGCTTTCCAGCCATACACAACTCGGCCAGGCCCCAAAGCCCAAGATGACCTGTAGCCGCCCAAACTCAGCCCCAAAGGTAGCAGCTGCTGGTCCTCTTACAAACAACATGGCCATGATGACCAACCAGCGTGCCCAAAGGCTGCTGAGACTTACAACACGAACAGCATGTTATTATGAGTTTGGCGCGAGTTAAGGTCCGAGGTAAGGCTTTTGTGTGGGTATTGACGAGGGCAGGTGATTCTCTGCGAGACAAGAAGACAGAAGTCTCCAAGGGGTGGTCATGTTCCTTGAACACTTATTCTGCAAAGCAGTTTCTAGACCTTACTTCATGCAATAACTACAACTCCATGAGGATCGCCACTTAGACCCTTTCCATAGATGGAGGGAAGCAATCTGAAGAGTGATTCTCCTTCATTCCCACAGTGACAGGCAAGCAAACCAGGGCCCTTGGTGAATTCTATCCCATTTTTCCCACCCCTGACTCTCTCAGTGGCCCTCAGCAGTAGTGTGGCAAACACTGACAAGGTGGGACACTCAGACTTGGCCCTGGCTGGGAGGATGCCATGCCAGACTCCAAAGTGAAGAGGTCCCCAAACACAATGCACTCCCTACCTGGACACCCCTTAGACGCATTTACAATTTGGACTTTGCTTTTTGTTCAATTCTGTAGAAAAAAAAAAAAAAAGGAGTATTTTTCTACCCAGTATCTTATGGGAGGAGGAAAAGAAAAATCTATTTTTTTTTTAATTTCCAATCAAGTAGATAAAAGTTATGTCATAAAAGTGCATTTGGGGAGCATTTTTAACTAGCATCGAATTAGATGGCTACATCCTCTAAGCCCTAAAATTTTCACATTTTACCACTCTGCCCTTTCCCTGGAATGTCCCAACCTGGACATTTTTTGAAGAGGCTATCTTCCCTGAGAACCCAAATCTCTGGGAGCTGGGGCCCAGGAAACTGTATTCTTATTAAGCTTCCCCAAGAGGTTCTAGAGCCCATCAAAGTGAGGGTCCCCAAAATAGGAGGCAACTGGATGTCAACCGGCAGGGTTCTCTCCACTGCAGAGAAGATGGGACGAGGCTGCATTGGCGAGGAGGTCTCTGGAGTCGAGGGAGAAGCCACCTTCTTGCTGTGTTAGATTCTTCTCCAGGAGATTGGAAGCCCACTGTGTTGGGATATATGAGGAAGCTCCTCCTGCTGCAGGTGAATGTCTAACCTGGAGGGCAGAAAGAGGGCAAGGCATGTGTGCCTGCTGCTCATGAACTCAGGGCTCCAGGTGGGGAAGTAGTTTTGTGGCTGTCAGGCCAGCTGCTGGAAGTGACTTGCTCTCAGCCATGTCTCTTTCATGAGATGAAGAAGAAAAAAACAATCTCTCTTACTCTGGCTTTTTCTTTTCTCATGCAAGGCTCCTCTCTTACTCCTGATCTCCATTCTTCATTCTGTGCATCTCAGCTTTCTGGGACAATGTCTCTGTGCTTTGTCTCTGGGTGCTCCCCCTGTTTTGATGTTTTTCTTTCTCTCAAACCTCAGGATGCCGTCTGTTCCCTCATCACCCCTCTCCCCGCCACTCCTGGGCTCATGCTTTGGGGCCTGGGCTGTCTCTGTTCACTTGCAGCCAGCCCCAGATTCCTTTCTGCTGCAGGATTTAGCTCGAAGTCAGGCAGTACATGGGCTCTTTACGAATCTAGCTTAATTTAAAGAGCTCTCTCCGCGAGCTGCCTGTCTGGGGACGTTTTTCAAGGGCGCTAGCACCTAGGCTATGTGCACTTGCTTGTACAACAGCAATTGGCTGCTGTTTCTGTCACTCTGAGACCCCAACGGTAAGGCTCAAATTAACCAGCAAGTGTAAACCACAGGACCCAAGAGAAGGACTTCACAGGCTCATTTTTTTCTTCTATTTGTGTAATTTTAGCAACTAGGGCATGAAGCATCCGGGGCCGAGTGTAGGTGTGGTGGCAACAGCAGGAGAATCATGAGTTCCTCAGCTCTGGGGCAGGTTGGATGTTAGAGGACAAGGGGGATTGGAAGTCATTAATTATGACTCCATAACTCAACCTGAGTGACAGGGACAATTGTGATGGCGCTGTGGTTGTCTTCCCTTTTTAGTTATAGTGATAGTTCGTGTGCCCTAACCCTTTCTTACTGTGTCTAGTTGGCACCGTAGCATTTACTTCATAAGGACATTTTTTTAAGGGCTCATTGTGATAGACAATGAGGTCTCTGAACAACTTGGAAAACCTGGGCCGAACACAGCACCTGACTGCCAGGCTGCCTGCCGCCAGAAGGGTGGCACCCAACCGTGGCAGAAGGCAGTTCTCCAGTGCCACAGGGATAGGCCTGAGTCATTCCACCCCCACACAAGCAGCCGCTATAGGATTTAGGTCTTTGCCACATCAGGAAACAAGAAATCATAGCTGTGTGTGTAAAATCCCATTCTCCTGTCCCTTCTTGGATGTTAATGAGGAGTGACGTGGCCAAGAGGCGGCAGCAGAGGGGTACGATGAGAAGCAAGAGGGCGGGGTGAGATGTGTCCGAAAAAATACACTAGTAGCAGAAGGACTAGCACAGAACAGCCCCTCTGAATGAAAGTCAGTATAGGTTAGAGACACTGCGTGCCCCTGTTTATTGAGGCACACCTCACCACAGTCAAGTTTGGCGGAAGAGCCCATCAGCACATGAATGGATAAAGAAATTGTGGTGTAGATACATCATGGATTATTACTCAGCCACAAAGAAGAATGAAATTCTGTCATTTGCAGGAAAATAAATGAAACTGGAGCGCACGATGTTGAGGAAAATAAGTCAGACTCAGGAATACAAGTGTAGCAGGTTCTCCCTACACGTGGTAACTAAGGGCAGGGGATGACACAAAAGTGACAGGGAGATTTTTAGAGAAGTTCAGAGAAGGTAATGAGGGGTGGATATGATTGGAGAGTATCATATGCGTGTACACATAGGTCAGTGGAAACCATATTCTGAATAATTAAGTGTACTATTTAAAAAGTTTAAAGAATTAAATTAATCATATTAAAAAAACAGCCCTCCCATATGACAGTGCAAGACTCAAGCCCCACCAAAAAAAAAAGAAAGAAAAAGAAAAAAATCAGCATCTGCCCTGGACCTTGTGGGTAAAGTCTAGTCTTTTACCACCCAATATAGTGTCCTCTGGCCACAGATGACTATTGAACTTTAAATTAATTTAAATTGAAAATTCACATCCTTACTTGCCCCAGCCATAGTTCAGGTGCTAATGGCCACGTCTGCTCCCTGCCCCCCTTATTGGAACATCTCCACCATCACAGAACAACTGGACTGCGTGGCTCTGGCACATTCTGGCTGAACAGTGCTCTGACCTGTAGCTCCATTGGGTAGCCATTCTCCAGCTAAAAGAAAGCCCAGAAAGGCTGGGCAAGAGGGAAGAGCATGCTCTGTGCCTGGAGGGAGGCAGCCTCCCAGTGACAGCCTGGTTGGTAGGCAGCTTCCCACATAAGCATGGAGACCTCCACCCACACAACCCTTGGAGGAGAAGGAGATGTTCCCATCTCCATCCAAAACCGATGGCTGCTCTCCCTCTGCCTGAGGGTTCACCTGGGAACAGCGAGCGAAGAGCAATTCCTCATATAAATTCAACACTTAGGGAGGGCTCTCCTAGACGCAAGGCCTTGGGAGCCCAGAGCACCAACATGATTAAATAATTGAACTGTCTCACCTCACCCAGTCAAGCCAGATTCCAACGAGGGCAATTAATCTTCCTGGTGCCTGTTATTCCCTGCCCCGCGCATACTTCTGCTCCTGTTCAAAGTCAAGTTTCCCAACCTGCCTGTTCTCTGCTAGAGAAGAAAAGGGAGGAGGAAGCAAAACAGAAAAATTTCCTTGCAGAAGAACCTAAAGGGCGAGGTGCTTCTTCAAACCAAGTCTTTATGAGACTCCCCCAAAATGGCAGCATTGAGACAGTCACTGTATGTAAATGTATCTGCAAATTTCAGAGAAACAAAAGGGTCTGGGCTTCCTAGTTGTTCTTGGAGGCTGGATTTGAGAATCTCCTTCAAGAAGCTCCCAGTCACTGTGAGTTCACAAGCCAAGACACAAAACAAACAATGACTGAGACAAGGAAGGAAGCCCAGTGGGCAGATCCAGCCTTGCCTGGGTCCCCTGGTTAATCATTGCTCAAAAGCAAAGCCAAGGGGCAAGAACACTGTGCTGATCATGACTCGCGCGTTTACATGCACGCATTCACTCCACAAATATTTACTGAGGACTTTCTAGCCCAGGCATTCACGGTTCAAGAACATGAGATACCTGTGTGAACAAACACACAGGATCCCAGTAATGGAGGAATTCCGAAAGTCAAAGGTTGGGTTCATTTTGAATTTGCCCATACTTTACCTATTAAAAATATGAGTGTGTTTTAAGGATGCAAAGTTTAACAAACATTTATTCCATATCACTCCCTATGAATTGAGAGGTTGGCACCTATGAACGTGTGTT
Source organism: Callospermophilus lateralis (assembly GCF_048772815.1). Lineage (NCBI taxonomy): Eukaryota > Metazoa > Chordata > Mammalia > Rodentia > Sciuridae > Callospermophilus > Callospermophilus lateralis. The sequence goes on along the minus strand of NC_135312.1, from coordinate 124,939,052 downwards.
TGTGCAAATGCATAAACAGAACTATGATCTCCAGGATCATGGAAATCTGTAAGCCTGGTTTCACAACAACATGGAAAAGAGAAAGAGCTTCCTACCCTATCCGCCAGGCCCCCACACAAACAGGCATCCAGCCACCAGCTCCATCTCTGCCTTGAAAGAAGTAGGTATGGGAAAGGAGCTGTTCAGCAGGAAGACAAGGACAGTGAAATAAGAGAGAAGCAAACAAAAAATAGGAAAAATGAAAAATAATCTCATTGCATTATCTAACCCCTCCCCCCAAGAGCATATTAATGGCCCCATCAAGTATGCCCTGGAGAGTCTCAATACTACAATATTAAATTCTTTGCACCGAGAAAAGTAAAGATGGCACATCATAACAAAGGCAGTTTGGGTTCTGTGTTGTTGGTTTTCTGGTTCTTGCTAATGTTCTGGTTTTTAGCTTTGCTCACATAGATGTTATTTTCCTTTAAAGGGCTGCATGCCAGAGAGGTGGTTTTCCAACCAAAGTGCAATGCTGCCCCCTGGTGACAGAATGATGTGAGCACACTTGCAGGGATCCAGCATCTCTCCCAGGCGAGCCAACTTCCCCTCGGTTCTGCCTAGACTTCATTTTGCTATCTTTCCATCCTCTAAAGTGCAACGATTTCATCCTTAAAAATTGTCTGCACAGAGATATTTTCTGGCTCACTTAGATCACACACTAATCAACACAGCATTTTATCCTAAAATATGAACGGTGTGCTGATTACAAACAAGCAGGGTGGGATGCGGATTTCTCCCCCTTTTGCTTATAAATTAAGCAGTCTCCCCAGAGAAAGCTCAGAAATCAGGCCTATTTCGTATAACCTTTAGAATCCTGATTGGAATTCTCACTGGGGAGACATTCACTGAGAGCTCAGGCTCAAGGAGATGGATGCCTGGGCCTGACAGACATTCCACTCCCAGACAAATGTATTTGATTTCAGATCATCCTTCAATCTTTGTCCCGGGAATAAACCTGAGACCCAAAGCTCTGAAAATAACAATGCAGGTGATACACTTCGATCAGAAGCTTCTCTCCGAATTGCATGAAAATACAACTGCCAGCTGAGAGAAAATTATATCATAGGAAAACAGACTTGGGGTGGGTGGGGTGAGTGGAGAGCGGCTGAGTTCAGGGTCAGCTGAGAAGTGCAAAGACATGATCCCAATCAAGCCACCATCCCCACCACCCGCCTCAGAGGAACCTAAGAGTTGATTAAAAAAATGTAAGCTAGTTAGGGGGTGCGGGGAGGGGGTTCCAGAGCTATCAAATTTGATGCTCTGCATATAAGAAAGACCCAGATGTCTATTTTACCAAGCTCCCTGGCTAAATCTGTGCTCGAAAAACTTTAAGAACCACTGAGTAATATTTCATAAAGTTTCTGACTTCTACTTAGACTCTCTTATTCAGGAATTCTCAAATATTATAAAGCTGTGGAATAACAAAAAAGCATATCAGTTCATGTTTTTCCTTGACTTTCCACAAAAATAAAAGAATATTATATGATCATATAAGATACGCCCCAACCAATAAAAAATAATGGCCAATCAAAATCATGAACACCACTTGGTAATTGCTGATGATGTCTTTTTTAATTGTTGCATTATAATGACACATAATAGTGAGGTTCATTATACCATATTCATACATTCGATGTGCATCATTTGATCAATCTCATTCCTCCCCAGTGCCTTTTCTTTCCCTCCACTTCTCCCTCCCCTGATCTACTTACTCTACTGATCACCCTATTATTGTTGTTATTATTATTCTAATCAGTGCATTCTAATTATACATGCAGGATTCACCGTGGTATATGCAGACATGGACATAGTATAATTTGGTAACTTTCGTTCTCTGGTGCTTCCCCATGCCCTCCCCTCCAATTCCCTTTTGATCCCCCTGCTGACCATCATTTCTAATGGTACACGTTACCCCAAACCCACTTCTTGGAAAAGGCCCAAGCATGAAATGTTCATTCCCCAGAAACTGTCACTAGAGCAGAGGACAGATGACCTTGAGATCACTACACAGCTTTTTGCCCTCGAAAAAAAGAACCGAAAAACAGAAATAAGCAAGAGCCAGGTGCAGTGGCACATGCCTATAATCCCAGTGGTTCAGGAGGCTGAGGCAGGATGATGACAGGTTCTAAGCCAGCCTCAGCAACTTAGCAAGGCTGTAAGCAACCACAGGAGATCCGGCCTCAAAGTTAAAAAAAAAAAAAAAAAAAAAAATTAAAAGGGCTGGGGATGTGGAACAGTGGTTAAGAATCCCTGGGGGTTCCATCCCTGGTATAAAAATAAAAAAGCAAGAAACAGTAAAGGAACGAGGGGTACGGGGGAGAAAAACAAAAACACACAGGAAGGAGCGCCCTCATTGGCATCTCTCTGGACCTCATGAAGTTCTTGGTCCTGCCTGCTGCTCCCTGGCTCTCCTGGCTTTTGTGATCTGCCTCTCTGTCATCATTTCATAGCCACTTGTCACCGGGTCCTGTTCCAGGCCATGGTGAGAATGGAGAGTGCTCTGGTCCGGCCAAGCCCAGGCTGAGGTCCAGCACACCGGGCTGGGGTGGCTGCCCAGTGCCAGGACCCACAGGTTGCATTTCACTATCCACCTTCATCGCCTGACTGAGCCCCAGGGGGACCCAGCGGGGGATGGAGACAGGGTCGTGTTTTCCCTAAAGGAGTCAGTGGGAGGTTTACAAAGGATCTACCCGTCTTGCTCAGCTGTCACTCAGATGCCAGCAGAATGCACTTTAAAAAAAAAAAAAAGCAAATTCTGAAGACTTCACAACCTGTAGGGTAGGGACTCAGCTTCCCAAGGCTGGGCTCTCCTGAGAAATCCATCTTGAGAAGAAATCTCCCTCCCACCTCCACCACAGAAGGAGCACAGGGAAGCAGAAAACCAGGAGTGCGTGCAGCAGGCAAGCTGACAACAGAGCAACTTGTGCAGGCAAAGGTCGAACAGCCCAAGTGACGTAGGAAGGGGGCCTGGGCTTTATTCGGAGGAGGGGTCCTTGGACCATGTCAGCGCTGTCTGTCCTGGGAAAGAGATGGAATGTTGCAGAGCAGCCTTAAACTTACTGTAGAATTTCCATACATCTCTGAAAGCTAAGTCACCACCCCCCACTGACAGCAAAAAGGACCTGGCAAGAATCTACCTCAGAGGTGGGTTCCTGGTGTCTGTGTGACTGCAAAGAGAAGCCACTTGCAAATTTAATGACATAATCGCTTGGACGAGAAGAGGATTCTTTTTAATGGATTACAATAAATATATATTAATCCAAGTGTTCTCCCAAAGGTAGGATTTGAATTTTCCTGACTCAGCTAATATCTTAGTCAATTCTCCTCCATTTGTATCTGGCCATGTCATCTTGAAATCCAGACCACTTTATATCTCTCCTAATGGCTCCATGTGGGTAACTCACATTTAAAACCAGTTCTTTGCCACTTGACCTTTAAAAAGGATTAGAGAGTAGATTTTTTTTTTTTTAATCCTGCACAACCACCATACTTTCATACACATGAAATAAATCACAAAGAGTAGAGTTGAACAGGCATTCAATTAATGTTTTTGTTGTTTTCAAGCCTGCATGGGACTGAAAACAACTGTTTCCGGGAAGGAGGGAAGTACTCAAAAGTACCCTGGAATTGCTTATTTATACAAACTGATTTTCTGGTCTGCTTTTGCCTTTTGTTTCTATAGTAGGCAGGATAATCCGCCCCCCTCCAAAAAAATACATTTACATCCTAATCTCAGGACCTTGTTACTGTTACCTTGCCTGGCAAAAGAGACCCTGCAGGTGTGATTAAGATAAAGACCTTGAGATAGAAAACGTATCCTGGAGTATCCAGGTGGTTCGTGTGATCAGAAGGGTCATTCCAAGATGGGACAGGAGAAACAGTCAGAGGAGATGTTATGGCGGAAGCCAGCACAGGAGGGATGCAATTGCCGGCTTTCAAGAGAGAAGGGAACCTCCTTAAAAGGAATGTGGAGATCTTCTAGAAGCTGGGTAGGCAAAGCAATGGAGGCTCTCAGAGTCTCCAGGAGGAGCACAGCCCCGATGACACCTTGATTTTAGCCTGTAAAAACCATTTTGGACTGCAGACCTCCAGAACTATAAGATAATCAATCTGTGTTGGTCTAAGCCACTACCTGTGTGCTAATTTGTTATAGCAGCAACAGGAAACTAATACCATCTCCAAGACCTGTTGGAAAGGATTTATGATTAGCATTTTTTATTTTTCAAAAACTGACAATGACACTCAAAGTCAATGATATTCTTGGGTGTAATTAGAATCCGACACATATTTCATAGCTATAGGTGCCAACTACTGGTGAATTAACAGATATTATTAAACCTTTTCTCTTTTAAAGGAAAGACTATTAAGGAGTTATCACAAAGTATACAGAACAATGAACTATGCCCTTATGAAATGACCTAGCAACCATTTTAATTGTTTATTATTTCTTCTGATCCTCATGACTTAGCAAATAGTGGGCAACTGACATACAGACAGGTGTTAAAATGAGAGTGCTACCGTGAAATGGATTTTCTGACCTGCATACCCACCAAATAAACCAGGATTCATTTTGTTGCAAAATAAAAATTAAAAGTGCCAGAAGAGACAAATACATCCCAGTTATAGAAGACCATGGAAAATATGGCAGAGAAGCCAGTCCAGAACACAAACCTCTCCCTAGAGGGAAGGAGACAATGCCCGGCCTCACCAAGAGAAGAAACAATAGTGTTTCCTATAGGAAATCCTGCCTTGAACTAGTCAGCCTCCAAGTATTGCATCTCCAGCCTGGCTCAAGAAAAGGAGGCAAGAATGCAATATCCCAGTTTGAAGGGATATGGAAGACCTTTCTCTTTTATCATCAAGACCCTGGACACTCTACCAGTGCACAAGTCCCTATTCTGATACTCGAAAGTGAGAAATATTCTAAGTGGGTTTTTTTTTTTTTTTTTTTAGTATTTGGATTAATAACTTTATTTTTAAATTTTTTTATTTATATATGACAGCAGAATGCATTACAATTCTTATCACACATATAAAGCACAATTTTTCATATCTCTGGTTGTATACAAAGTATATTCACACCAGTTTGTGTCTTCATACCTGTACTTTGGATAATAATGTCCATCGCATTCCACCATCATTTCTAACCCCATGCTCCCTCCCTTCCCCTCCCACCCCTCTGCCCTATCTAGAGTTCATCTATTCCTCCCATGCTCCGCCTCCCTACCCTACTATGAATCAGCCTCCTTCTATCAGAGAAAACATTCAGTATTTGTTTTTTTGGGGATTGGCTAACTTCACTTAGCATTGTTTTCTCTAACTCCATCCATTTACCTGCAGATGCCATGATTTAAAATATATATATATATATATATATATATATATATATATATATATAATTTAATTTCACACAATATCATATATAATAATATATATATTATTTTGGTCTTTTTCATTTTTCAGATCCCATTCAGATACCAAGATCTGAGATGCTTTTTGATGTCAGAACACAAAGATTCCCAGGCTGGGGTTGTGGCTCAGCAGTAGCCTAGCACATGAGTGCGGGGCCCTGGGTTCGATTCTCAGCACCACATTAAAATAAATAAATAAATAAAGGTATTGTGTCCAACTACAACTAAAAAATAAATATTAAAAAAAAAAAAAAAGAATTTAAAGTTTCCCTTCCAAAAGAGTCCTGGTTTTGTTTTTCTATTCAATTTTGTTTTCTTGCTTCTTAGATGAACTGGATCTTGAGAGCTGGCCAGGAGGAAGAAGAGTATCTGGGAGAGAGAGAAGGTGGAAAATGAAGAGGCAGCCTGGGACTCACTCGGGCAATCAGACAAATGAATCGTCCACCTTCCTGGCTCAGGTGGAGGAGTGAACAGCCTTGCACCCTCCCTCCCAGCAGCTCTGAGTAGGTCTGGTGCTGCAGTGTTCTCTGATAACTGATAACCGCCCCCCTTCTCCCAGAGCAGTAAGTCCCCAAGAAGAGGCTGCAACAGTCTCCGTAGAGGTGGTAAGGAGAAACTGCCCCCAGTCATCTCTAATGGGCCTCCAGTTTTCTTGACAATGGGCTGGGCAATTAGTTTGTCAATTTTTAACCAAATGCAAAAATAATGATAATCCCCTGAGCAGCCTTTGATCTGCCCTGTCACCTTTCACCTGAGGCCCCAAGCAACCCTCAAATGGCCTGTGCCCATTTGCCATGCCCACTTTTGACCCCATAATTAATCCACCTCACACAAGATCTCGGAAAAATCTGGTCTCTCTAAACCTTCCAAGGAAGATCCTTGTCCTTTGAATAGGGCCTAAATCAGAGACTGATCTTTTAAAACATTTGCACCCTGACCTCCTCGTGTGAAATCGAATGGGCTGGCGAGAAAGCATCTCCAGGTTGCTTCCCAGTCCTCACCTGGCTACACCCAGCTCCAAGGGAAACTCCGCCTCCCTTCAGAGGGGAGTTGTGCAGTCTCCAGGCTCTGACCACGGAAGGATGTAGGACAAGGGGGTCGGAGGAAGAGGGTAGCAGCCAAACATCCCCCAACCCAACCTCCTGGTGGCTAACACGCTGAACTGGCAACAAGGACCCACTCGGAGGGCCTGGCTGACTCTGTCCATGTCATTTCTAGCAAGTGCCATCAATACCTTCATGCTAAGAGAGAGAGAGAGAGAGAGAGAGAGAGAATAATGGCAAGGCCTATCACTGCCTCTCCTCAGAGCACTTCAGAGAAAATCCAGTGCCCAGTAACCATGTTTTTAATATTTCCAAGATGATGGCTGCATTCTTTCAAAGGCTCCAGATGATTTGCAGGCCCCCTCTCTGCCTCATACAATAGTGGACAGCCAGTGGAGGGGACAGAGAGGGTGTTCCAGCCAAGGACTCATGGCACACCAGCAAATGGTGGGGCAGATTCCTCCTCCTCAGGCCCATATGTAAGCCCAAAGCTTTAAAAGGAAGAAGGTTCTGATGCGGAAGCCCTGGAGTCCACGGATGCTCAGGTCCAGAGGCCAACACTCACCTTCCTCACTCGGCCTAAATCTTCTCTGCCTCCCCCAGTGAAAACCACAGGCCCCATATCCTGTTTGCATCCTTCATGGCACATGTTAGTTTAAAATACAGGCTTACAGATTTCTTGGTATCTCTCTCTCCTGCAAGCTCCTAGGAGGCAAGGACCAGATCTGTTTCATTCCTGTGCTTACCATAGTTCTCAGCCCTCACAATCAAGTTAATTTGCTGATTAACTGTAAGTCCTACAACATGATGAGAGTGAAAGCCAGGTCTGATGACCCCCATTTTACAGATGAGAATCCTGAGCCTCAGAAAGCTACAATCATTTTCCAAACATCACAGAGCTAAGTAACTGGGAAGCCAGGATACAACCTCCCACACCTCGGATTTTAACACTTGTCCAGGGACCAAGGGTGTCCTTCCTTCCACTGGCCAACTGCACCCCTCTTGCTTTATTAAAAGCAGCTCAAAGTCCACCTTCTCCTGAAGCAGTGCCCATTATTTCCCCACATTGCTGACCTTTTCAGCCGCCTCTCATGTTTACTTACATAATGGCTTACATGCGTGAGGCCTATTTGTCTACCTTAGTTATATAATGATTAGAAAAGAAAGGAAACCCGAGGGAGAGAGATCTGGAAGAGAAAATGGACATAAATGGATTTCAGAGCAGGAGGAAAAGAATTTTGCAAAGCAGCCTTTAGAGAGAGAGAAAGAAAACCAATGGAGCCAAAAAGCATGGCCCAGAAAGTGCATCAGGCCCTCTCCCAGCAGGGAGCCAGGATACTCATTCTGCTGGGGATGTTCTGGGGCATGTGGCCTGGAGCAGCTGCAGGACCCAAAACTGAATTCCAAATAGAAGGAAGGAAGAAGTTCCCAGGTCAAGGAGGAGGGCAGCAAAGCCATAGACTGTCAAGAGGACAGAAACCCTGTCCGTTCTTTAATGCACACCTGAAATATTTAGAGCGAGGTTTTGCTTTCCAACCTGCTATGTGTTTTCTATAAAAAACTCCCTGGCCATCCACACTTGAGCAGAGGGCTTCTCTTCTGCCTGGACACAGATGAAATCAGTCCTCCACTCTCCCTGGCTCTTGCATCTCGAGGTAGCACGATTGCTTCTTCAGATGGCTTTCCTCCATCCTATTGGAGGTGCTCAGCTCTCTCAATGGGGAACAGAGAAAGTGGGACTTAAGATGCAAAGAGGGACACAGCTCTCTGGCTATTTGAGACTGTCATTATACTGAAGCAAGATTTCAGAAGCATGTGCACACGCTATTGAATCTAATCACAGGATGAAGCAAATCCAGAATCATTTATGGGTTGAAAGCCCCCATCGCTGCCTTAACAGAGACGGATCCATCCCTTGGCCCACAGTACACGGGACAAAAGAGATAAATATATAAAGAATCACCTATTTGCCGGGTCTTTATTCTATTACAGGCAGGAGCAGAGGCTGACACCCACAAGGACCCTTTTCAGTGAGGGATTATAGATCATACCACAGAAATACATAAAAGACAAATTATCCTGAGATCATCATGCTTCCGTTGACCTGCTCAAGGTTTAAAGCGAACTGCAATTAGATGCCATGGTCACAGATCTCCCGGCAGCTTCGAGGGCCTGCGTGTTCTTTAATTCTGCAGAAATGAAACCGGGATGAATTCGGTGAGCATGTGCTCACCTAAGTTTGAATTCGGTGGGTCTGATTCAGATTTGTGGGAGCCTTCATAATTTGCTTTTGTTAACAAGCTCCTTCCCAGCTTCCGCAGTGTTTACAATAAGAGATCTAATTGGGGCTTAAAATACTTGTGAAGATTAACTGCATTACTTTTAAAAATGCAGTTGGGAAGAGATGGAGAGGGAAAACGATGTGACATGCCACAAAGTTACCACGTCTGCACATTTCCCAGAGAGTCCTCCCAGCTGCCATGACTGGCGGAGCTCACAGACACGACGCCCCAGCCCCTCGGCGAGGCCTGCCTCTCAGACAAGGGGACAGATTAAGAAATCTATTCCACTGCCTGCTGTAATAATAGAAATGGAAAATCCATCCAGGGTGGGAGCATGGAGGTTTTATTTATTTTAACCCTTGCAAAGCATCTGAGACTCCTGTTGCAAAGATTCAGTGAAAATGGCCACGTCATCAGTGATAATCAGGCCTTTCCTTCTATAATTGCACATCATTACTTGCTGCATGCTTCCTGTGAGCCAGGCACTATTGTGAGCACTTTACTTACACTATCCCACAGCAATGTGATGAGCAGGTTAAAGCACGCACAGAGAGGGAAAGTAACCTTCCCAAGCCACATAGCTACTCACTGGCAGATCACTGGTGCTGGACGCTCACCCGTGGCCACTTTAACATGCTGCTTGCTCTAGAATGATTCTTATGGCATCAAAAATATAAAAAATTACATAAAGATTCTGTTAGACTATGACAACCACATCCCCTGAACACTGAAAATACTTTAAATACCTTAACTTATGAGTTCAATAAAAGTCAGCCAGGTGAATTTCACCCTATAATGCAAAGGACCAGTCAGTCCACACAGGTCTAAGAAATATAGATGCAGACGTCTAAAGGGGAAGAAAGCTGCTGATTGAGAGCACAGAGATATGTGTGTGCTGCTTCCAGGGACAGGTCGGCAGGCTATCTCCAAACAAAACAGGCCCTTCTGGCCAGAGACCTAATCTCTTCATCACAGCACAGTGGACCCAAGTCCATCTCAGTGGTAGAATACAAATCACAGGGGAAAACCCAGAGTCCCAGAGTATTAACTTCGAATGAAAACAAGGTCTGCCATGGACCCTAACAGAACACTGTCCACCTCATTCGTTCGTTAGACTGACCTACAGGAAGCAAAGCCCATAAAAAGAAGGGAGGTTGTTGAACATGAAATCAAAATACATACTGTTAGTTAGATGCAGGCTAATGGTGTCTCCCGGTGATAGCTTATCAATGCATCTCTTTCTGCAATTTGGATGGTCTTACGAATCAGACCTGAATTTCCCTGGCTAAGACCTCCTCTCCTTTAGACAACACTTTGGGAAGATTTCTGCAACCCTCTTAGTGCTCTCTGCCTTTGATGGAATCAACCTCCTTTTCATTCACAAATTCTGTCACATTACAGTCAAATCCTTGCTTTCCTGGAAACCATCTAGTCTTTTATTGGTTTGTTTGTTTGTTTGTTTGTTTGGGGGGTGGGGGAGAGGCAGGTACCGGGGTTTGAACTCAGGGGCACTCAACCACTGAGTCACATTCCTCAACCCTATTTTGTATTTTATTTAGAGACAGGGTCTCACTGAGTTGCTCAGCACCTGAGCCGCTGGGATGACAGGCATGCGCCGCCACACCTGGCTACCATCTAGTCTTTATTAAGTGATTTTCAGCTTCCTGTGCTCTGATTTCATAGGAGCTGAATTTTAAGGATCTCCAGTTTAGGTTCCTAGAAAAGCGAACTTGGAGATGGGTAGCTGTTAGGAGAACCCTTGGGGTCACCACCCAGATGGGAGAGGAAGGAAGCGTACCTGGGACAGAAATGCAAAATCCAGAGCCTCCACCAAACCCCAGGGAGCTCTGGAGTTGGGTGACCTTCCAGAGCTGTCCAGAGGCCAGAGCAAGTGGCCTGGCCTTTATCCCCCACTGTTCAGTCACTGAATGTCAGTCACCCTGGAAAGCGGGCATAGTGGCTCTCTCCAACGAAGGGAATGCCCAAAGGGAGCTGGCCGCAAGAGCTGTCCATCAGCCGTGCTCTGCAGGTGGGGCAGGAAAGCGTCCACGTTGCAGCATCCAACACGAAGACTAAGCCTAAACCCTTAGCCTAACTTGATCCCTACCGTATTGAAAATGGGAGAAAATCCAAGAGGTGCCTGGGGGTGAGGGGGGCTAATCTGGTTTCAAGTCCTCTCAGCCTAAAAGGCTCAGGCAGAGGACTGCCTCTCTGCAGCCAGGGCTGCCCTGATGCCAGGAGCCAATTCCAAATCGAGACCCACCAGCCATTCTGCCCTCCTCCCGATCCCTCCAAGAGCCAGGCTCCCCCGCTGCGGACCTCCACGGTTGTGCTGCTCTCTCTACCAAAGCCTCCCCATCGCCTTTTCTCACCTGATTCCCGCTCTCCCTCAGTCTCAGCTCAGGGCTCGCTGCCCCTCCTAGGCTTGAACCCCTTCCCCAGGCGGAGAATGACCTCCTGCTGGACGATCCACAGCTCCCTTCCCGGGTCCATCCCATGTGACTCCTCTGTTGGTTCTGGACCACTGTCCCCTCCACTCCCAGAAGCCCTGGAAAGGAAGGGACGGGGTCTTCCTCATCCTCATTTTCCTGGTGCTTGGTCCAGATCCTGGAACAAATAGCACTCAAGAAAGAAAGAAAAGGGGAGGGGAGGGGAGGGGAGGGGAGGGGAGGAAGGAAGGAAGGAAGGAAGGAAGGAAGGAAGGAAGGAAGGAAGGAAGGATTGATTCTGGCCTCTGGGGCAGCTCTCAGACCTCAGGCTCTGAAAGGGCCTAAAACTGGGCCCACTTCCAGAGATGACCCTCCCACACCTGGATCAGGTGACCCACTGAGATCTCCAAGCACGGGGCTGGGGATGTAGCTCAGTGGTAGCACACTTGTCTGGCATGTGTAAGGCACTGGGTTCAATCCTCAGCACCACATATAGATAAATAAAATAAAGGTCCATCAAAAACTAAAAAATATATATTTAAAAAAAAAAAAAAGATCTCCTAGCAGGAACTCCTGCCACAGTGTTGGATTAACACAGCCTTGTAACTACTTGTTAACTCTTTCTCCTCTCCACACACATACACACACACACACACACACACACTTCCTGCTACACTGTAAACATCTGTAGCATCCAGGAGAGCAAAAGTCATTTTTCTCTGATTCATTATTTTATCCCAGCACCTAGCACAGGGCCTGGCATATAGTATGTACTCAATAAATATTTGTTGAATAAATAAAAGAGAAAAGTGCATTTATTTAGGAGAGTTCAGTGAAATGTTTTAAAATTTACACTGGCATTAAAGTGAAATGTGGTGGTGTTTAACTAGCTTCAGATAGAGCTATAAACGAAAGAGCAGGGATCTTGGTGGCCCTGTTAGGAATATGGGAGCCTTGGGAACCCCGCTGCAGTGGCAGAAGGAGCCCCTTCCATTCAAAGCACTAGGAGGTAACCTACATGAGTTCATGTCTCACATCAATGACTATAAGCACAGCTACACTACACTGGGGCCCGGGGTCCAGCAGGATGCTAAGCCTGTCAACATACACAGTATCATCTCACTAAGTCATTACAGAATTCCTGTGGCACAGGAATTATTAGCCCAACATGTCAGATGATGAAATCAAGGCTTACAGAGATTCAGTTGCTTGCTCAGATTACCAAACAAGTTAGGCGTTGAGCAAGAATTAAAACCCAGGCACTCCTGACCAAAGCCTTATCTTACCCATCTTACCCATCATGATAAGCCCCCTCTTTCTATGACATTCTGTCCAAACAAGTGCATTAAGTGGAATATTTGGGCACAAAGGCAACACTGAAGACAATATTATTTTAAACTTTTAAAATATTTTACAATATCATATATATATTATATATATTATATTATATATATAATCTTACAACCAAACATATATAATTATATATATAATTAACCAAAGAGATATATATATATATAAAATATCTTACAACCACCCACTTTCCACACATCGCACCCATATAGAGGCATATTGGGGTTAATTACAAAATCTAGATGGTTGAATAAACATCCACAGGTACATCTTGACTGGGATGATCTGAATGTTTGTCCCCACAAGATTCAGAGGTTGAGACAGAATCCCCAACATGATGGTATACCGACATGGGGCCTCTGGAAGGTGATGGGGTCTCAAGGGCCCCTCCTGCATCTTATGAAAGAGCCTCAGTGGGGCTTCTTTGCCCCTGTTACCATGTAAGGACACAGAGAAGGCAGCAGACTCTCACCAGACACTGAAACTGCTGCCTCTTTGATCTTGGACTTCTAGACTCTAGAGCTGGGAAAAATAGACTTCTGTCATTTGTAAATTATCCAGTCTCGGGTCTTTTGTTATAGCATCCAGGATGGTTGAGGCATTGACTTTGCAGTCATGTCATCAAAGGCATCCCAAATGACTTCTCTTCCCACGTCTACTTAGCCAAGCCCTATCAGCAACGTGCTGTACTTTGTTAAGCTTATGCAGAGCCTACAAATTCTCCCACCTGCACCCAGGGCAATCTATTCATGTTGAAAGCATGCATTTACGGTGCATATCTGGCCAATCTGCAAAGAGAGAAAAGAAGATGAGAGGAAAGCGATGCCTGGGCCTGTCTCTCATGACAGCGCAGCTTAGAATGACGACCTAGGTCAGGGCTAATTTTTTTTTTTTATTCTGCTTTGCTCCACCTGAAGGGAAAAGACAGGTTGGGCTAGGAGATGAAAAAATATTAATGTATTAGAACATTTGTCTTATTTTTTTAATTTCTATGTTTCCATGGTAACAGAACCATCAACCAACAAATGTGTCCTTCCTTCCTGCAACTAAAAAAAAAAAATTATTTTCCTCAAAGAAGGAAATGTTAATGATGCATTTATCCACTTTGGCTAAGTAATGTATCTGGGGAGCTTCCAATAAAGTCCATACCTTTTTTATTTTTTATTTTCCCTGTTTCTCTCATTCTTTAAAGGCTTATCCAAGAATTGAAGTTCTAGATAAGGAAAAGTCTATAAAAGCTTTCAGCGTAACCAAGAAATGGGTTGGAAGCATTAGGAGAAGGATTTCAGGTGGGCTTTTTCCTGAACTAAAGAAAAGCCTATTAATGTTTTTTTTTTCCTTCAAAATGTCCTAGTGTCGAGTTTCTAAGGCATTCTGAAGCATATATTTGGATTGGGTCCTGGCCAGGTACTATAAAAACCATGACCCTGCCCTCATCTAGGTCTTCTCTTCCTGCTATCACCCGGGCCAGCACCGAGCACCGCTCCAGCTCTGCCTCCTGGATCCATTTGCCTCTGGAAACGGGACTCCTGTCTCCTCAGTGCTTCTGAAGCCACAGGGCAGCTGCCAACACCCAGAGCTCTCCTCTCGCAGATCCACCCCCAGCACTTTGAAACAGCGAGGGGTCCTTTTAGTTAGGACTTAATACAATCATTGAACTCTCTGGTTTTCTCCCCTAAAAGTGATTTTTTTCTCAACACAATGACTCCATATAACTGCACAGAGAGCCACGCCCTTGGCCACCCTGTCCACGTGTCATCCTGTGTCCTGGACTGCACCTACCTATTCTCCGAAGAGAATCCCTATCTCTTTCAGAGGAGCAGCAGTAGGATTTTTCCTTCAGAGTGTAATTTTATTCATACTTATACTCCCTTTTCATCTGTTCTTTCTGATTCAAGAAGAGGGGAGAATGAAGAGAAGGGTGAACAAGCCACACAATGCACAGACAGATGCCTAAGACGGAAAATGAGCTCTTGAATCCTCCGGGACCGGGGAGACCATTCTCCCAACATGGCCTTGCTCTGAGCGTGTTCCTTGGAGACCTCTTGGTTTGAAGTCCCTCCGCTGGTTCACCGGGGCCTTTCAATGATGGGGATGCTCCCCTAGAGGATGCATGTGCCTTTGGCAAGGCCCCTCTGTAGATAAGACAGTCTGGGCCCCAGGAGCTGCAGCTCCAGCCATCTACCTGTTTCCTAGGCTCACGGTCTCTGGAACCTAAAGATTAAACCTTCAAGGCCGGATCCCCAGTGCCAGAGAACAAAATCTAGTAAGAGTGGGGCAGAGCTGAGCAGGCGTGTCTTAGAAAATCCCACAGGTGTTTCCACTGTGGGGCCAGACTTGAGCCCCGCAGATCTCGGGTGTGGTGAGGACCATCAGGCATGCCTGGGAGGGACCCTGCTTCCCATGTGTCCTAGCTGCCAGACATTGCAGATGTCAGAGATGCGCAGCGGTGGTGAGAACAAGACCCATCCTCCTGGCAGTCGTTTTCTCCCCCCCCCCCCCCCCCCCCGCCGCCGTAGGGAACTACCACAAATTGAGTAGCAGAAAGCAACACTAATTTATTTCCTTATTGTTATGGAGGTAAGAAATCAGAAATTGGTCCTAGAAAGCTATACCTAAGTATCTGCAGGGCTGCGTTCCCTCTAGACAGTTTAAGTGGCTCTGCAGCAGAATCTGTTCCCTGGCCCTTTCCAGCGTCAGCTTCTAGAAGCCACCTGCACACTTGGGCCCGTGGCACATGGACAGACATGGCCCGTGGCCCCGCCTGCAATCACATCACTCGCCCCTGCGTCTCTGATCCTGGCTCCCTCCTCCCTCTTCCACTTATTAGGACCCTTATGATTACCTTACGTTGAGCCCACCAAGATAATCCAGAGCAACCTCTCTTATCTGAAGATCCTGAACTTAATAGCATCTGCAAAATCCCTTTTGTCCTGCAGAATAACATGCACTGGTCCTGGAGGTTAGGCATGGAAGTGTTTGGGGTGGGGTGGGAGGGGGCGCGGCTGGAGGCATTATTCTGCCCATCAGAGAGAAGGTAACTGCCAGGGGATTCTCTTGTTATCAAAGTCTCAAAAACATCCTTGGCTTTTGTCCACTGCTTACAGCTTGCTACTGTATTTCCTGGTTCATGGTTCTCCCCCATTTCTTCTCTCCTGGTCTTTGGAGAGGCGTAGTTCTGGATAAGGCATAATGCTCATTTCTAAATAAGACAGTGCACTGCATTTGGCGTGCAAAAGGAAAAAAATAATTTCAGAGCCTAAGTTTACAAACTTTGCACACAACCAGCTTTAGGCAACTCGACAGCCAAATCTTGTCAATCAGCATTCCTGGCACGTTTGCTCATTAAATGCTATGCAAGTCAAGCAGGTCTTTATCGTTGTTGAAATAGCAAATCTGCACATTTTGTGTGATTCAAAATATTTGTAATAGAACTGCTACTAAATATATAAGCATGGCTTTGGTCCTCACACACAATTCTTTCTCAGTACTGAAGGAAAGTATCATACCCAGCAGTATAGCTCTGGGGAGTTTTGCCCACGATAATAGAATATTTTGGAGGGTAAGGAGGGGAGAAGGAGGGGGGGAAGCAATTGTAAAACTGAGGGAGACAGGATATGCAGCTCTACTTGCTAAGGAAAAAACAGCTGGAGATACACTGTGGTTGTTAGAGAAAATAAGAAAGTTTCTTGGAAATTAAATTCAGGGAAGATGAAATTGAAGTCAAGAGGAAATGAAAATTCTCTCTGATGTAAAGATGGCACATTTAAGAAACAGTGAAGGGATGGTAAACATTTCTCAGCTACCTTTAAGCATTTCTTGTTTTGTGAAAGGCCCGTTCTCCTTTATTTGTTTTTCTATTATAGCGTTCATCTTTTTTATTGATTTGTAAGCACTCTTTGTGTTTTAGGGCTATTAACCTTTATTTTTCTGGAATACATACATATTGTAAGTAGATTTCCCACTGTCAATCTTGTTTGTAGTAGATATTTTTTCCCAAGCAGAAGTTTTCTGTCTGTATTCAGTCAAATCTATACTTTTTTTCTTTATGCCTTGTGAATTTATTGCTAAATTCAGTGAGGCCTTGTATATACCAAGGTGATTAAAATTATACCCACTAGTAATTTTAAAAATACCAATAAAAGTGAGATTTCATTTTCAGCCTATCAGATTCCCTTATTCATTTCCTCAGCAAACATTTGTCAAGTGTCTATTATGAGACAAGCCCTGTACTGAGCCCTGGGGACATGGGAATAAAGAAAACGGAAAAAAATAAAACTCTGCCCTTGTGGCATTTATGTTGTATTAGGTCGAGACAAGCAATAAACAAGATGAATAAATAAACCACATAATACGTTGGGGAATAAATGCTACAGAATGAAATAGAGCTGGAGTGCTGGGGGTGCTGGGGGCTGCAGTTTAAACCACATGATCAGGGAAGTTCTCCTGAGTGAGCCCTGAGAGATCTGGGGCAGGAGTGGCAGAGGCAAATCTGCTTCCAGGAACAGCAGGGAGCCCAGGAGCTGCAGCTTGGGGTGGGGACAGGAGGAGAGTAGAAATGGGCTGGAATAGTAAGCGGACAGGCTTGGGGCCTGTGATCAAGGGCCTCGTGGGCCATTGCAAAGATTCAGGCTTTCCCTCAGTGAGATGGGCTGTTGCCATCATTTGGAACTTACATGTGCCCTCTAAGGCTGAAGTGTTATAGGCTTGGTCCCCAAGGTGACACGACTAGGAGGCAGAGCCTAGTAGGAGGTCTTTAGTTTGCTGAGGTTGCTCACCTGAAGTGGGTTACAGCACTCACTCTCTCCTTTTAATTCTTACTTTTGCTTCTTGGCAATGGGGTGAACAGTGTTGCACCACCACATTCTCCCACCGTGATGTATTGCCTTGCCACAGGTCCACAGCAAGTGGACTAAATTTCTGAAGCTGAAAGCTTAAGGAAACCTTTTCTATTTATAAGTAGATTACTTCAGGTTATTTGTTATAGAGGCCGAAAGCTGACTAACACAGATGCTTTTGGAGGATTTTGACTACAGAGTGATATTATCTTACAAATTATTGGAAATGCTAGTTGGCCTGTTGATAATAGACTTCTAGAAATAGGAAAACCTGTTAGGGGACCCTCCAATAATCCAAGTGAGAGGTGATGGTGACTCATATGACATCTGAAAGAAAGGTAAGACAGTCTCAAGGACTTTGGTCTAAGCAACTGGGTGGACAGAGTAGCCATTTACTGTGAAGGAAGGCTGCAAGTGGAGCAGACTTGGGGTGAGAGGGTGGGTTGAGGGGTTTCCATTTGCACATGTTGGCTTTGAGATACAGCTAAGGATCCAAATTGAGTGGTCAAATAGCTGGAGCTATGAGGCAAAGTTCACAGCTTTCTTCCATCAGAGACTGGCAAGGGTTAAGAACCATGATAATGCCAAATATTGACAGGCACACTAGAAAACACATTTTTTTCATGCCCTCTTCTCAATCAGGATAGTCCTTTGGAAAGCAGCTAGCAAAAATTATCAAAATTGAAACACAAGGCAGGAGGATAGAGAGTTCAAAGCCAGCCTCAGCAACCACAAGGCAACTGTCTATAAATAAAATACAAAGTAGGGCTGGGGGTGTGGCTCAGTGGTTGAGTGACCCTGAATTCAATCCCCGGTACAAAAAAAAAAAAAAAAAAAAAAATTGAAACATGCATGCCTTTGACCCAACCATTTCATCTTTAGGAATTCATTTGGAAAGGCACTGAATGGGTAAATAATAACAAAACATTTGCATCATTATTGTAGTGAAAAGCAAGAAACAACCTCAATGTCCAACAAAATGGAGTTCGTTACCAGGACAGATACACGATCAGTAGTACATTGCCATTTCAACTTGAAGTATAAAGATTTGTGTTCCCATGTGCTGTGGTCTGTCATTAACTAAGCAGCAAATACAGTATGACATATATGATGTGGTTGTAGAAGGGTGTTTTGTTTTTGTTTTGTTTTGGGTTTTGTTTATTTATAGTTTAGGCTACACCCCAGGAGGAGCAAAGTCTTCTAATCAGGAATCCACACCCCAGGGAAGTCCGTTAGCTCTTTATCAAGGAGGCCACAACCCAGAGCCTTTACTAAAAGCCCTTCTGAAATCCACGACTCTAATCAACAAGAAAGGTTTTGCTAATTAGCATATTGAGTTTCAGAAATGGGTTTTCATAGGGGAAACTAATGGGTGCTAATGGGCATAATGGATATGAGAAACAGGCAATCACTGGAGAACTTTGTGAAATTCAGTATCTGTGAATCTGCTCCCCGCCCCCCACAGCGGAACAGAGAAAAAAAGTGTTCAGAAAGGCCTGAGGCCTACCCTTTAAGGGGGATGTCCTGTGAACCTTGATCCCTAACAGCCCGCAGCACACCTGCAGTCTGGCGGCTTCCAGTCAACGGAGCCAGCTCTGAAGGTGAGAGAAGCTTGGCTCTGCCTTCAGTGAACCTGCCATGGAAGCTACAGGTGAACGCCTGAGGGAAAACTCAGAGCTCTTCCTTCACGTCCTCAGCAGGTTAAATACGTTGCTTTGCTAATGACGGTTCTGGCCCCTGTCTGCAGGCCTGGTGGAAGGAGTTCTGAGATCTAGTATAACCTGGGGTCAAGATTCCAAGGCAGCTACCACTCGCCCCACTCACTTTTCGCACAGTGACATTTTCTAACCCAGCAGAACCCAAGGGTTGAACGGCACTCAGGCTACTGACCTGCCAGGGGTCAGCTTAGAAACCCAGGTGAGCAGGCGCCGTCGTCCCCAGGAACCTGCGTGCTGAGGGCCGGGATCCTTGGGAGGAAAGGGAAGGGCTGATATTGGGTGGGTTGGAGTCTCGTGATGAGGAAAAAAGACAAAGCTAAAAATTTGACTTTTAAAGAGTAAAGTAAAAATAGAAAGCAGGAAAAAGTAGAATATGGAGAGAGGCTGGCATTGGGGGAAGATGGGTGACAAAATATCCAGATAATTTTACCCCTTAAGCCAGCCAGGAATTACTACATTACCCCTACTCCTCTCTCTAGTATTTTTTTAAATTATTTATTTATTTGTGGAACAGAATTTGGAACCTAAATTAACCTAGAAAATTACTTCTCCTCCCCCCCCCACCCTCTGAGGATCAATCATCACTCCTAAGTGACCCACACGTTTGGATATACACGAACTTGGAAGCATCTGCCCTCTCTGGTTCTGCTCTCCTCTCCCCAAAGGCAGTCAGCACTATTGGGTTTGTTCCCCAGCATTTGTTGTGAGTAGTAAGATGTTATTTTTAGTTGTTCAAGTTACTAACATTGCACATTGATTCCTGAAGCTGCCTGCCCTCCTCCTCTCTCCCTGCCCTATTTAAGGTCCTCTCTGATTTATTTCCCTCGACCACCATTTTTTTTTTTACTTCCTTCTCTGTTGCTCTCGCCTCCCTTACTCCATCTCTGTCTCCTTATTCCTATTCCCTAGCAATCCCAAGTGTTCAAAGAAAATAATAGTAAGTTAAAGCAATCGTCTGGTGAGCAGACAGATGTCCCGAGAGGGTTTCATGGACTGATTAGTACACCCCAGCACCTCGGAAAGGGCAAGTTTTCCTAAGCGACACACTCGCCCTCCGTGAAGACTGGAAAAAAATAATAATCAAACAAGGTTTTCCCAAAGCTCTGCCCCTGGTTTTAAATAGGCAGAATAGAAGCCGTAGGGGAGGGGAGGCTAAATCACAAAACCCAGGAAGGCAAGCCTTACAGAATACTGGTAAGAATGTCATGGGCCACTCTTTTCTCTTCACACAGCACATTTTAAAATACTATTTGATTTTAAACTCACCAATCCCTGTCTGGATGAATATATGTTACCACACAGATTATTCCCCTTTGAATATACCCACTACCCTGTGAGCCAGCAGGAACAGGGACATTGCTGGCAGGGGGTGGGCCACGGACAGGAGAGGCCTGACCCTCTTAACTACTCTAAGTGGCCGCCTCTTTCTTCTCTGGTATCTTTCCTCCCTCCTGCGGCTATTACTGTTGTTTCTTTTGCAAGGACATGTCATCTCACTTACCACTCTCTCTCCCCCTTCTTAATTGGCCCGCAGTAAAATACAAATTGCACCACTGTGCTTTATTATTAGGCATTTGATGGGCCAAAAAATGTCTCCTAAGTACTGCCTAGAGGGCATTAATCAGACCTGCAGACACTCTCCCAAGCACCCATTTTTATACCTTGACTCCTAGATGGGGCCAGTGGGTGGCAATCCCAGCCCCCTCCCACGGGAGTGTTTCCCAGGTCACTGCCTCTCCATTAACAACGGAACAACAGGAAGGCGTGGAGTTCCACCTGCCAGAGCAAGTACACAGCCCAGATCTCTCCTCTGCCCGTTAGCTTTAAGGCCTGTTGTATTTTATGGACATGAAATGTCTGTCTCGTTTCTTCCCCGCTCTCTCTAGGTACCAGAGCATGGAGAGGATTCCTGAATATTAAACAGCAGCTAAGCATCGTGATCTTTAAAGGCTCAAGACTTGACAAGGACAGTCCACTTCCTTGGAAGCAAAATCCAGGAAAATTGTGGTCCCCGAGAGCATAATGCAACCAAGGGGTTCCAGCTGCACAATCTTTGAAGACTGCTCCAGGGGGTACTGTCTGTCCAGCTGTGCCCACCCTGTATATTCTCTCTCTCTCTCTCTCTCTCTCTCTCTCTCTCTCTCTCTCTTTTTTTTTTTTTTTTTTTTGTCCTGGGGCTTGAACCACCCAGGGATGCCTCACCACTGAGTCACACCCCCAGCCTTTTTTGTTTTTTATTTTAAGACGGAGTCTTACTAAGTTGCTTAGGGCCTTGATAAATTGCTGAGGTTGTCCTTGAACTATCTAACTTGCACTTTGCTAGATGTTGGGATAATTATAAAGGAAATAACCATCATAGTGTCTGTCCATCATAGTGTCTGCCTCAGCCTCCAGAGTCACTGGGATTACAGGCGTGCAACACCGTGCCCAGCTCATTGTATGTTTCAATAGGGAACACTTGTTAAATATCTGCAGATGTTGCGAGATCAACAGAGGTTTGTTGTGAGATTTCAGTTTGGTAAATCTCTCTTCTTTGGGTAAAACTCACCACCAACTTTCTGCTATCAAATATCTTGGAATTCGTACCTCTAGTGTGTGCTCTGAAACATCAGATTATGCTAAGTGAAGTTAGCCAATCCTTAAAAAACAAATGCCAAATGTCTTCTTTGATATAAAGAGAGCAACTAAGAACAGAACAGGGAGGAAGAGCATGAGGAAAAGATTAACATTAAACAAAGACGAGTCGGGGGAAAGAAAGGGAGAGAGAAGGGAAAGCATATGGAAATGGTAGGAGACCCTCAATGTTACACAAAAGTACATATAAGAGGTTGTGAGGGGAAGGGGGGGAACAAGGGAGAGAATTGAAAAACAGCAGATGAGGTAGAGAGGGAAGATGGGAGGGGAGGGGTGGGGGAATAGTAGGGGATAGGAAAGGCAGCAGAATACAACAGTCACTAATATGCCATTATGTAAAAACATGAGTGTGTAACCGATGTGATTCTGCAATTTATATTTGGGGTAAAAATGGGAGTTCATAACCCAATTGAGTCAAATGTATGAAAGATGATATATCATGAGCTTTGTAATGTTTTGAACAACCAATAAAATAAAAAATAAGAAAAAAAATGAGAAAACAGGTAAAATTTTTTCAAAAAAATAAGAAGCAAACTAGTAGGACAAATAAGCCAATTACAACCTAATCCCTGCCTTAACTTACTCATTCAGTAACTAAATTATAAGGAGGGCCTTGGGCTCCTGCATGCTGGAGACTGTCCCATTAATTACTGAGATTATTGCTATCTGCCCATAGCTCTGTGTGGGATATGATGGAACTTCCAATTCATATTTAACTACAGGTTTAATGCATCATTTATTGTTTTGTCTAAGGTTCTGTTTTCTCTGTCATGTGTCATTTCATCAACATCTCTGTTTTTTGTTTACAGATGTTTATGAGTTCCAAGCTTTTGTGGCCATAACAATTTTTAGAAAGGCTTTTCAGCTGCAAAGGGACATTTCAATGGCAAAGCGTCCAAGGCAGCAATTATGAGATTAGAATAACCCCAGCATAGCGCTTGCCTTCTGGTGTTATCATGGTCCCTGCTCCCACCACAGAACATACACATGGCACGTACATGGTGCACTCTCCTGCATTCTGGGTTCTTCTAGATCAATCAGTGTATGCTGAGCACACCAGAGGTTTCATGCCCCATTCCTTTTTGGAAAATTACCTCCTCTGAGGTGGTGAACCCATAGCCCAGGGCCAGGGAACAGAACTCAGGAAACAACATTCAAACCAAAATTCAAAGAGAATGAGAAGGAACAGTGAGCAAGAGTAAAAAGCAAAAACATTAAGAAACAGCTTGGTGATTTAAAAAAAAAAAATGACATCAGCTCTTATGTAGCTTGTGCGAGGCCCATTGTGACCCCCGCCCCCCGTACTTCAAAAAGACAAATGAAAATATCACAGAAGCCAAAGAAAAAAGAAGGAGGACATGTTTTCATGAGGGGGACCAGAAAGAAAATAAGAAGTAGACTCTTACCAAAAACATGGTAGACTCCTCAGAAAAACAGGATAATGATCAATGGCCAATGCATTGGGAAGTTTAGCTGGTAAACCACTGAGGGCAGACACTATGATGGTTATTTCCCTTATAATTATCCCAACATCTAGCACAGCACTAGTTAGATAGATGAGTGGATAGTAGATAGACAGCTGGACAGAATATATTATAAGCAAAGCATTAAGTAGTCTCCAAGTGTTGTGGTTTGGACATGAGATATCCCCCAAAATCTCCTGCAAGAATATTCAGAGATTTTAAGAGTTGTTACCTAATCAATGCATCCTAGTCTAAAAGGACCAACTGGGTCATCCCTGTTGACAGGCTAGAGGAGGTTGGCCCCTGGGGACATGCCGTGAAATGGTTCGTCTTCCCGGCAGCCCCTTCCCCTCTTTCTCTGCTACCTGGCCGCCATGAACAGAGCATCACTCCTCTACTGAGCCCATCCGCCATGATGTTCTGCCTCACCCTGGGCCCAGAGCAATGGAGTCAGCTCACCATGGACTGAACTTCTGAAACCTCGAGAAAAGTTGTTCTTATCAGGTATTTTGGCCACAGTGATGCAAATATGATTAACACACCAAGTATACTTTTTAGATTTTTCTACCCGAAGCATAGGAAATCGCGTCCAAAAAGTGGGGTGCACACACAGAGTGGCGGCTGCCAACAGAAGCTTCCTAGCCTGTGATGTTTGTTCAGGAGGCAGTGTGGAGGAGAGAAAAGTGAAGTGGTCAGCAAGTTAAGGGAATAAGATCTGAGCTCCGACTCTGCAGTGACCCTGCAGTAACCCATCACCCCTCTGAGCCTTCATTTCAGGAAACAGAGTGGCTTTTTAAATTTTTTTCTAATTACAGAGGGTTGCATGTAGCATGTTTATTGTTCTTCCACACTAAGCCTCACCCTTAACCCATCCGAACTAGGAGCTTTCCCTGGGTATTGGGCCCTCCTGACCCCTTTTCTGTGCTCTGGCTGCACTTAATCTTGCACAGAAACCTGTCCCTCTAGAAATTTGTCCCAAACTATCATTCCTGTGGTGCAGCTGGTCTCAGCGGAGTGTCCTAGAGAAGTAAGTGGTTATTTGATTGACTTGACTGACTCTGTTCTCACCCAGTGAACAGGTTTGGTGAGAGGCATGTCTTCCTGCCGCCCTCAGGGTGCACTCTCCACCGCTTACTCCTAACCTGGAGGGGCCACATCAACGAGCTCCTGTGCCCTCTGCCAACGGACCCCCTAACAGGAGTTCAGGGAAGGAAGAAAGGTCAGCGCATGCCTTTATCTGGTTGCCTCCTGCAGGTTTCTAGAGATGAGGACTCTTGATTGGAGGCCGCTGCTCCTCTCAGCCAGCATGCTCTCCAAAACGCTGTCTTCCTACAGGTGTAGTAGCCAGAGGGGTGACCTCTCTTGTCTCCTAAAGCCTTTCAGACCCAGGTGGTGGTAAAGGCTCAATTGCTGCAACTCCAGTTTCCTGAACTATCCTCCCTGGTTTCCATGTACCCACACCCTCACAGATAAACCTGCTTAGATTTTCCTTGAAAAATCACAGTTTGAGTGCTTCGTTTATTTCCTGTTAAGACCATGATATAGAGACACAGGCATTGCTGGGCTTTTTGGAAAGATGGAGTTTGAAAACTAGCTTGTTCATGAAAATTCATGTCTATTTGGTGACAGAGGCCTATAGTTTTGCTTTGTTTTTAAGGCTGAGGTTCCTTGGATCCTTGGCCTATTCATGGACCAGCCCTGTGCCCTTCACTCTCTCCCAAATTCTGAAAGGTTATGATCTTTGGTCTGAACCAATCCAAATCTTGGTTAGATTTTTTTTATCAGAATTAAAAACACATCTGTCAAACATGAATTCATGACTGTAATACCCCAATACTATAATTCTCTACAAACTACAAGGCATGTAAACACAACAGGTATTGTTTGCTCTTCCTGTTTTGAACAGACTAACCCTCAAAGGACAGACACTAAAAAGAAGCTTCTTTTGTAATGCAATCACTCCAAAGTAGGCGGCATCAGATAGTGTTGCCTGGACTGCTTGAATGTCCAAACAAGGAATGGCTGGACCAAGCCAGGAAAGGGCTTGGTGGGTTTAGCAATGCTTGTAACATACCCTGACTCCAACAGAAGTGGCTTTCGAGGAAGTTACACCAGCTACTTGACATGTCTTTTTATATGGTGTGTGTGAAACGGGGGATTTTTTTTTTTCCCTTGACCTGATTTTGTAATCACTTTGCTTAGCAAGCACCATATTTGGAAATCTGGGGGTTTCTATTCCACAGCAGCTCCCGAAAATAGAGATGTTCTTCTTATTCAGACACAGCAAATGTCTAATTCCTACCTCTAAATAGTCTAGGTTAATTGCCTCGCTTAATATCCTACAGCAGCAAATTCTACAGCCTAATTCGATGTCACAGTGGAAAAGAAAATCTCTTTGTGTGAAATCGGGCCTCTAAGTTGGACTGGGGGGCGGCCAGGGGGTAGGTGTTAGCATTCACCTCATTCCCCAATAAATGTCATCTTGGTTAATGGTCTCCAGAGAAAAAAACAAGTCCGTCTCACCCTCCTCTTCATGAAGCCAATCCCACATGTATGTCTCACCCAGCAAAGCCTGGCTCTGGGAAGCAGACACAGAAACTTGTATCTCTGTATATAAATCACGTCTCTTTCCTGTGACAAGTCGTGTCCAGGCAAAGCTTATTACAAATTCAGTTTGAAATCTCGAGAAGGAATAGGAAAAAAAAAAAAAAATAACAACAGCTTTATGGAGCTCTACTCAGGAAATGACTTGAACTCATCCCAATTTGAAAGTTCCATTCCACACAGCACACAGCGAAAACCCCATTTTCTAGGGGAACTGCCCTTACAGGGAAGGTGTGGCAAAGCCATCTGCTGCTTTATAGTGATGCTTTCCAGCCTTGTTTTTCTGGTCCAGCTATGAAATTGCACTAATCACAGAAGCAGACTGTTTGGCCAGGAAGCAGTGTCTGCCAGATACAAGTGAATTTCAGCCCACATGTACCGAAGCTGCAAGCTTAGTTTGCAATTTATGTGCAAGTGGTTTTATATTTATTGATCTGGACCGAGTGCAGGTCCTATAGGGGAAATATGACAGATTTCATCTGTCTGACGGCCAAGTCTAATTGTATTTTCAGTCTGAAATGACCAAAGACAAAAGTGCACATGTCGAGGGTCTTCACTCTGGTGCCATATGGAGTATCAGAGCCAGGGCTGTGGTCACCGTGAGGGTTCATTTTAATAACTAGACACACTGCATCCTGAGCAGCTAAAGCAAGAGAGGTGAGTTTTTCATGCAAATCTGATTTAATAGGCCATCTGATTCTGCCGGAATGTGGGTGGGCCATTTTAAAGAGAGTCTTTTATAGACATGATTGGGGGGGAATTTAAAAGATGTGTCATCTATTATTGATTCATCTGGACCATGAAACTTCCAAGCCAAAAGTCAAATGCTCCCTTCAATGGCTGTCACTAAAATTATATCCAATACTTCTGGGAAGGCCCAGCATCTTAAAAATCAAAAAGCATCTTCTATAGCCTTCCTTTCTGGTGGTGAAGACTAATTGTGTCTGCCTCTGTTTCTGTCCTCTCTCTCTCTTTCTCTGACAATGAGACATATGTCTAAAGAAAACCACCTAATAATATCCAGCAATCCAGCACCTGGGTTCCGACAAGGGGTTAAGGGGTATGCAGGACCCTGCACCTGATTGGTCCATCTTTCAGGAGCACCTTAGGACACTGTGTGTCCCTCTTTCTGGGCTTCAAGGATAATGTGCCATGCAAACTCCCCCGACCCCTCCATTTACCCTCCTGGCCTACAGGAGCAGCTGCTGCTCCCTAAGTGTGCACAGAGATACACGGGGCTTCTCACTGGCTGACAGTGTAGCCGTCACTTAGCTCCTCTGATTCTGTATCTATCATCCTTAAAATTTTTACTAACACTGTCATAATGAAGAGACAACGTGGGTATTGCTGTAAGGATTAAAAATCACTAACATATATTAAAAAACAAGCCGTGCCCCATGCCTGGTCAGAGGGGCTGCTGGGGGCAGAACTTCCCTCCTGCCGTCTCGGCTGTCTTCAGGCCGTCTCAGGAACCGTGCTCACGGCTTCAGCTTCCACCTCATCTCATCTTCCAGCGGCACCTCGGCAGCACCAAGTCCTCATCTATTATTCATTCCATTAACCCAATTATCATCTGTCAGCCTATTATTATCCTAGCTTTTTCTCAAATCCCAGGACTGACTCCCCCATCAATGCCCCATAGTCAATACCAATAAAACCCAGCTCGCTGTTCCTTCTCTCTGCCCCCCCGCTGCTCGGCCCTGAGGTCCGGCGGCCCGTGGCCCCCTCTGGCTCCCCTCCCATCTTCCTCCATTACTGAATAGAATCACTCCTTCCATCCCAGGACTCTCAGGTCACGGCTGGCGGGTCTGCTTCCTTCCCCACAGCCAGTGGTCACTGGAGGGCTGCCATGTCCCCAACCCTCCAGACCTATCCCTTCTTCTCAGGCCCCCAGATTTTCCCTGCCCTTCGTCTCAACTCAGGGTTCCACTCTTGTCCCCAGCCTTCCTGCACTGCTTGTTGGTCCCACACGCACCCTAAGTGGTTCCAGTTGGGGTCTGCAAGACTGGGACTTGCCTACCCTATAAGGCTTCCTATTGCTGTAGAATAAATAGTCACAAATTGAACTTCAGGCAACACAAATGTCTACCCTGTAGTTGTGGAGGCCAAAAGTGGGGGATCAAGGTGTTGGAGGACCGTTCCTTCCAGAGGCCTGCCTCCTTGCCTCCAGCATCAGCTTCTACGGGCCACCTGCATCCCTTGGGTTGCAGCCCCCTCTTTCTCCATCCTCAAAGGCAATGGTGTGGCGTTTTCCAACTCTTCATCTCTGTCTCTCCTCCCACCCCCTCACCTTAAGCCCACCCAGATAATCTAAAAGATTAAAACTCTTAATCACTTTTACAAGATCCCTTTTGTCATATAAGGTGAAATATTCTCAGGTTCCATGGATTAGGACTTTGAAATCCTTGGGAAGGGACATCATTCTGTCTACTACACCTTCCTTGCCAATCTTATTTCAGAAAAGTATCCCCTGCTCTTCTGTGGGTATCAGCCCCAATGATGTTCTTATGCATCCCCAAGCAGACTCTGGATACCTGTGCCACAGGAACTTTGCACATACAGGTCCCTTGGCCTTCACTTAACTTAGTTTTAACCATCTTTCAAGCAGCAGGAAGTACTCCTGTCACAAACCCTCAGAGCATCATATACTTTTCTCTCCTATCACTTTATAGTTCTGAGTTGTATACTTATTTTTGTGATTGCTGGATTAATGTCTAGTTTCTCAACTAGACTACATGTTCCACTAGTATAGAGAACATTTCTGATTTTGTTCAATTTCATCCCGGGGCCTGGAGCAGAAAGCACAAAGTAGGCATTTTATGAATATTTGCTGAATGGCTAGATCAGGCCAGTAAGTGATAACACTCAGCTATCACCGACATCATCAAAAACTGACCACTCCCCCCCACACACACACACCTGGTTCAAGAAAGTAATACTTAACTAGAATTTGTAATGAGCCAAAATCTGATCCTCATAACAAACTTCTGAGGTGGCTACTATCACAGTTCCCATCTCATAGATTAGGGATTGAAGAGAGGTTAAAGAACTTGCTGAGAGGACTTATCTAGTAGGTAGTGGAATTGTTTGCTCCCACAGACCACACTGATGCCTTAGGCACCTGGGCAGCTGGGGCTCTGCAGGAAACCCAGCTGAAGCGTGCGTGAGAAGACCACCCCGTGCAAAAACTCCAGAGCCCACATGCATGCCCAACAAACATACCTCCTGATCCCCTGCCAATCACAGGGGCAATGTGGAGGACATTCACAGAAGACCCATGTCAAATAAAGTTCTACAACCACGGCTGAGTTGACATCCCCCACCCTCAAAATATGGATGATGACCAAGGAACAGAAGGACTTGCAAAGGTGTAGGCATGCGTAAAGCTGGTCAGGACCTTTTTAATGCCTAGAGCACGGACTGTAAACTCCAAGAAAGGCAAAAGGAAAGGCTAAGATATGACACAGGTCCTTAGTATCCCCTGCCCCCAGAGAAGTAAAACTGCTGCACAGCAGAGAGTTTGCTAGATTCCACCTTCCTAGTAAGACCATTGGACCTGGAGGTTAGTCCACCCACTCACTCCTGCAAACAAGGTCAAGGAGAGTCCCATGAGATCAATAGGTAACTCTGAATGGGAGGGCGAAGTCTCCGATCTAGACCATGTGATGAGAACAAAATGGGATGGCAGCAACAGCCACGAAGAGCTTCCAGAGGACTCCAGAAGTCTCCAGACACTCAGTTGAGCTTAGCGTGGGAGGGAATAGAAGACAGAGGCAACTCGAAGGCCAAGTCAGTGAGATCAAGAGACTCCAGCCAGCTCACGACCTCAGCAGGAGCTGACCCAACTCCACTCAGAAAGCAGACAGTGGAGGGACAGAGGAGACCCCAAAAGTGCTTTGGTCTACAGTGGAAGAAACTCAGAATATCTCATAACTCCTCCCGGTCTTTCTCCTGGGAGCCCATTGCCCCCTGAAAGGAGCTATTCAGGAAGACCTTCAGAGCTCGAAAACCTGCCTTCCTTCCCCCCAGAAACAACCCCATTTATCAGCCAGGATAGGGTGGACCTAGGGGAAGGAACTCGACGTTAGATCGTGAGCCTGCTCACCTGCCCTTGGGAAAGGCCTATATATGGGCCCTTAGGTCTGATTGGGAATTAACCATAGGGGAACTGTGGAAGTCTTGCTTGATATTTAGGTTCTTTCCTACTTCCGTCTGTAAAGGCGTCTCCTTTATGACATATGAACATTTACTCCAGAAATTCTTTTCAATCAGGGAGATGAAATGAAATCATGGATCAAATGGAGCTTGAAGTTTGAAGGATGGTGTGACATCATAAAAAAATATTTGCTCCCTGTCCCCGGTTCTCGGCACAGAGCTCTCAAAACCTTTGTGCTTTCCTGAGTAATAGAAGGGTCTTTTGTTCCTTTAGAGCCTGTTCAGCCCCTCAGGCTTGTGCTAATGAGCTGACTCTGGGTGAAGCCCCTAGAGAGTTTCAGGATGGGGCCTGGTCAGCAGAAACACCAACCTATGACTAGAGAATGAAAAAATCCATCCCCACCCTTCCATTCCCCGCATCCTACCCCCTCCCACGACCTCCAGAGAGGAGAGGGAGGATGGAGTCTGCATTATAACAACCCTTTAACAATGAGATTGTAAGAAGTTCCAGGTTGGTGACCACACTGAGGTCCACAGCCACCAGACTTCCACATTCATTTCAAATCTTTATCTGCTCTTGCATTGAATCCATAATCATAAACTAGAAATAATAAATAAATTGCTTTCCTGAGACACATGGGTCATTTTAGTGAATTATCCAATCCCAGGGGCAAATGATATGGGAATCCCTGAATTTATGGCTGGTCAGTCAGAAATATATGTGGCCCCAGGACTTTCAACTGGCCTCTGAAATGGGATCAGTCTCTGGGCCCCAAACCTGTGGGGTCTGAGCTACCTCCAAGAGTTAGTGTTGGAACTGAGTTGAATTCTTGGATACCCACTGGTGTCAGAGAACTGGAATATTACTTGGTGTTGGAAAAGACACCACATGTTTAGTGTCACAGAGAATCAGAGAGATTAGTATAAGAGATGAAAGCCAATAATGTTCTTGGCTGGGAGTAACAGGAACTATTGCCTTAAAGGAATCCTGTTAACACATTGGCAAACCAGATCCTTGGGTATCAGCTCAGGAATCTGGATATTTTCCTTTAGTCTGAGTACAGTAAGCTACTGTAGACTTTTGAGCAGGAAATAGCTTGGAAATATCCTCTTATCACAGAGAAAACCCCTAGCAAAGAAGTAACAACAATAGGAAATTAATAAAAGATATGTACACATCAGGTAAGAAACCAGTTGCTTCTTTTTTTAACTATACACATCAATATCGTTATTTATTGTTAATACATAAAACCAAGCATAACTTAATTTTATTAAATTTTTGCCATGTAGCCAAAGTCAGTTTCATGGTGGAGTTAGCATGATTTTAACAAACGACTTTAAATTAAAGCGCAGAAACTCCAGGGCAATTCATGAATATGTTAGCTTTGCTTTCCAGAGCTATTGACTAGTTTCAGCCATAATATCAATTTTCAAATAAATGAATAGTACCTAGGACACTCCCTTCCTTGTATCTGGGATTACTGTCAACTCAATTGAAACAAATTCTAAATTCTGTCTCTAATGCTCCTTTTAAAAGATGCATTTTGGAGTTTTGCACTGTTGGACATCCAATTTATGTGGTTGTGAAGAGCTGCTAAGCAGTTTATCTTCTATCGCTTTTAACGATCAAAACAGAATTCCAATGAAACCCTTATGGTGTTCACACTGTACTATTCTACACTGCTGGTTGACCTGGGGAAAACAGGCCCAATTTTTAAACAGGATTGCAATTTTCTGCTATGCAAAAATCCCTAAAAATTGAGTCAGGCTTTGGGGGCAAAAAAATTGATTAAAAAATCAATTTTAAAAAATTGATGAAACCAACCTATCTAGGCAGGAGGATACTCCAAAAAGTTCAAATATTGGAGTAAATAGGAAGAAAGGTGTCTCCACAAACAATCTTCAGAACTCAAGGCACACCAGTGAAGAGCTTGGGCATTGCATGAATTCCAAATTAATTTGTTTATTATCTCCTCTTGCTGCAGTCCCCCAGATGACTGTTTTTGTTTTTTGTTTTAACTTTTTCATCTCTAAAAGAGGCAGGGTTGGTGGTGGTTGTTGCCATGAACATCCAATGAATGATTCATTCTTGCTCTCAGGAAACTCTTGGGAAATGTTGCCAATAACTTGGTTTGTTTCTTATCTTCCATTCTCGGCAGACGACGTATTTGTCTATATTTTTACAAAGAGTCATAAAGTTTTCAGTTAGTGTACAAATAATAACACGACATGATTTCCATTTGGTCTCTGTCCTCAGGGAGAGGAAAGGAAAACGTGTCTGTCTTGATCAACCTCGATGGTGGGGACCACGATTTCTGCAGGAAGAGAGTAAGAAGAGTGATGTGTGCAGCTGCCTATCCTTAGATCTATCACCAAAGCAGCAGTTGGCAGTTAGCCAGACGACTTCTCCATGCAGGGGCTGGGAATGCCCAGCCCACCTCTGAGGGCAGAGTGGTGCAGACAGAGGCAACATACAATATTCCTGTTCGCCTGACTCTCTTCCTCCCTCTCTTCCAACTTTGGCAAATGGCTTCTTCACTCTATGTAAAAATGAGAAAATGCATTTCAGAATTATTTTGAGATTTCATTAAAATCTTACAGGAAAATGCTTACTGCAGCACACATGGAAACATCATCTCCAGCCTCCTTCAATGTCCCCATGAAAAGGATCCTGTGGAAAAGGTGCTCCTCCATGCCCCCCGCACTACAGGCATAGGAATGACCATCACACTGAGCAGACCCTGGGCCCAGCCCTGTTTTGACATAAATTCAGTCCCAATTATGGCCGCCCATCCAAGCAGTCCACAAATAGTATCTGAGCTACCAAACATTGGCCACCACGTTACTGGGATCCAGTGTGAATATATACAAATAGCCAGAAAATACGCTGGGTCACCTCAGAGAATAAAACTGGGCCCTGTTACTTTATGACCTTGCAACAGGGCCAGCCATGTATTAAAGGAGCTTCCATCAAAAGCGGTGCAAAGATTTCCTTTTCTACCTGGTGGCTTTGAGCAAGTGTTCACAGGAGCATTATTCTGCAGACTCCCCCACCCCAGGGGTCTCTTATAGAAACTCAGCTTCCCCACAAAGGCCCCTTCTCTGCCCCACCCCCTGGGGTGAGGGGGAGCTTTTGTCTGACCCACCCAAAGAGTAACACTTGCTTATGCCACAGGAGGACAATATCACTGGCTTTTTTCATCTGAAGGCTTCTGGAAACATTTCTTCTGCAGCCATCCTAAAATCCTACTCCAGACACCTCCCTGCTCACCAATCAAACCTTTTCCCAGCATTTCATCTATTTCAGTACTTTTGCCTTCTCAGACGAAGAAAAGCATTCAGTCTGAGGCACGCTTTTGAAGCAATAAACAGCTCACTCTTTTGTGGAAAAATAGGCAATTTTCGAGTAACCTTTGGAAGCATCTAAATAACCCACACATATTTATGGCTGAGTGACTCTTCGGATTGAAGAAACTTTAAGCCTGTGTTTGCAAAGATTTCCATTAACATCTTTGAGCAACCTCGCTCATTTTGAAACAAATGGCTCACTCGACAGAACAGAATCTGGCTTGTTTGTGGTGGGGTTTTTCCTCCTCCCTCAGCTTGGCAGAGATTTGATGTGAGCATGAAACATGGGTGGAAGCTCACCTGGGGACGCTTCACCCCGAGGTCTGGGGTCCAGGGAGGCAGAAGCCTCCCGGGGGCAGGGTCAGCCTCTCTCTCTCATTTCCAATGACTCTCCACTTCATCCCAGCCCCATCCCTCCCTTGCAAAAATAATTCCCCAAGAGGGAAAGGGGGCTCATCTTCCTCCCACCCCCACACTGCAGTAGGAACGCTCTGCTTTTAAAGGGTTTGTTCTCAGGAGAAAATGCCATAAGCTATATTTATCTCTAACTAATCCATTTCTCCCTCTACTCCTAGATTAAGGAATTAATGACTGCTACAGCTGCTGTCCTTAGCACATTAATTACTGTAAATTGGCTGCAGCCTCCAAAAAAAAAAATCCACTCACCAACACCGGTGAGAGGGCAAGGTTCTATGCAAAGCATTAGGTATCTAACCTAAATAATAAATCAGTGTAGCATCGAGCCCAAGATCTATACACCTTGGGCATGCTGGGTTTCCACCCACACGCTGAGGGGTGCAGGAAGGAACAGGCAGAAGAGAGAGGGGGAAATGCACTGAACATGCACGTAACCTCTCTCAAGGTCTAGAACACTGCCTTCTTCATAAAAGCCAGCGACACTGCAAGCCCTTTAAGGCCATTCTGCAGCACAGTGGCTGTTTTCACGGGTGCTACCTCCCCCACCATGGAACTTGGCGCACCTTGGTAACTGCCTGCTTTCTGCTTGGTGCTCCTGGTTCTCTGCAGAGCAGAGATGACACTGAGCCGAGCCAAGCTGAGTGGGATGCATGGTAAGGCTGTGGAGGGTCTCACAGGCACCTGAGAATGTGAGTTTCCCAGGAACAGGAACATAAAAGCCATCAGAAATGGATGCCCTCTTTCCACATACCCCTGGGGGGCCCTAAGGATGTGACATCACTGCTCCTCTCCTGCATCACTCCCCCAGCCAAGTCCCCCCATTCAGCTCAGTGCACAAGGCCATCTCAGCCTGTGCTGCATTACCTCACTCTCAATGTCACCTTGCATCTTCTGCCTCAATGTCCCGATTCCAAATTCCTAAAGAAAGGTGTAGTCCTTGGTCTAGTCTGGATGGTGAAGCTTCCCCAGAGACCTATGTGTTAAAGTCTGGGTCCCCAGGGCCATGCTACTGGGAAGTGGTAGAACCTTTAAGAGGTGGGGCCTAGTGGGAGGTCTTTAGGTCATTAGGGTGTGCCCTTAAAGGGCACTGTGGGAGCCCAGCCTTCCTCTTTCTCTTCTCCCTGGCTTGTGAGGTGAGAGGATCTGCACATTCCTGCCCTGACGCCCAGCCTCTCCACAGGCCCAGAGCAATGGAGCCAATCAATCAAGAACTGGAAACTCCCAAACAGTGAGCTGAAGCAATTCTTTTTTCTTGGTAAGTTCATTATCTGAGGTATTCCACTGTAGTGATGGAAGCTGACTAGCAGTCCCTCTTGGCCTGTGGGGCTGTGCCACTGGTATCCTGCTTTCTAGCTAGCCTGTGGATGACTACCCCTGATTCAGAACTAATCGACTTTACACAAGAAGGTTGGGGGGCCATGGTATAGGACATGCCTGCTCTCATGTAGCAGGTATTTGGGGTACAGCCACAAATAATGGACACCTGTGAGAGATTCCTGTTAGATCTCCTCACAGGTGAATGAGCCTTTCATTGTTACCTATTCATTGCCTGAAGAGGTTCAGGCACACAGAAACGTGGTGACTAATGGCTGAATGAACATGGATCAGAACATCCTATCTGGAAGACCCATTTGGAGATCCTCCTTCAGTCAGACCAGGCAGGGTAAGCAAGTTCCCGATCCCCACACAATAAGAGAGTTGTTGTTCCTTAAAGGGAGTTGCCCAGATAATAAATGTTTTCTGACTCTTCACTTCACTTAGAGTCAAGCCTACCACTTAGCTAATAACAGCTTCTAGTAGCTTTAAACAAAACAGCAATAATCTTTTGTAGCTTCAGCCCGCTCTGTGACCTCTCCTTAAAATAATTGCCAAGCTGGGCTTTAAAAGTCTAGAAGGAAATCAGATAAAAAGCATCAACAGGATTAATGCAACATTTTAGCATTGGTGTAATAATAACTGCCTCGAGATCCTGCCCAATTTGAAGTTCACCTCTAGACTCAGCAGATTTACAAGCCACAGAGTCCACAGGGCACAGAGCATGGCTCCTGACTTAGGGCAGATATGAAAGGCTCTATCTTAAGTCACATCTTTCTGGAACAATCCAGGCTTTCACCCCTCATTAAACTAAACTAGATTGTAAGAGGAACAATGGTTCTCTCTCTCTCTCTCTCTCTCTCTCTCTCTCTCTCTCTCTCTCTCTCTCCCTCCCTCTCCCTCTCTCCCTCTCTCCCTCTCTCCCCCTCTCCCCCTCTCCCCCCCCCATTATTTTTCTTTTCCTACTCAAGAACAGCCATGTATTCTATTTCTAAAACTTCTTGCAACCAATAATCTACTGGGGTTACATAAAAGAAGGAAGGATTAAGAATGAGACTATTGAACACTCAAAGTCTTTGTGGATGCATATACTCATTTGTGTTAAAAAAAAAAAAAGTTACAGGTTTGAGAGCTTGTAAGAGACCAAAAGTAAATTTTAGAGGCACTAAATAGGAGATGCCACCATCCTCCCATGTTGGATAGCTCCAGTCCGCCAGCCATGCTCATGTTGCCTTGGTGGCACTACTCTTGTAGACTGCAGAACCAGGGGTCATTCCTCAACCCACCTGAATAGCATCACCCCAGGACTCACTGGACATACCTATTCCTGGAGCCTACCCCACTGATTAAATCAAAAATCAATTGTTCATGAGAACAAGTTTGGGAACACTCCTACACAATTCCAGTTGGATCTTCCCAGGGGATGTTCCATGGGTATAGGGGTCCTCACCCCAGCTGCTCGGTAGAGTCTGTTACCTAGCTTTGTGCACACACCAATTCTCCAGCCCAGACCAAGGCAGTCAGAAACTGGAGGGTAAACAGCCTGGGAATCTTTAAGTCCCATCCACTGCACCATTTTCATTCAAATCTGCAGGCATGGGTGGGAATCACAGTGTGAATCCAGCTCTGCCAGGTACCCCATGAAGAACCACAGGTTCTCTAGTAGAGGAATGCAGAAGGTGCTCATCTATAAGCCTTTGGGGATTCCTAGTACCAACTGTCATACCAAAGACTGGAAGTCTTATGACAAAGAATTCAACTTAATTTTATTGAAACTTGTTTACATTTATTTAAATTTGTGCTCCAAATTTAATCACCTTCAAAGACAACTTGTTTTGTTAGTGTGCTCGTTTGGTGGCTAGGTGGTTGGATTTCATGCATCATGAATGAGCATCCTGTCTAGCCAGAATAGACTCTAAAAGCCCTGGTCTCAGAGTGAAGAACCAGCCTACATGTTTCAATGAAGTTCATGGCAACTCCCAAATTATAATTCTGCTTCCATTTATTTAGCTCTTCATTTCTGTTTCTATTTACTATTTACTTTGTATTTCCTTTTTTATCTCTTGATTTTGTATTGACACTGACTCTCCAATCTTGAATGTAGATTGTCCCTTGAGGATCTTGGCTGAGACAAATTTCTCTAATCCCTTTTCATTCAATCTGACTGAACACAGTCCAGGAGAACCAACCCTGCCCAAATGCAGTGATGTATCTCTAAGTTTTATGCATACCATATGCACAGTTGTTGATAATTTCCATGTTATCAACTCTAAGCAAGAAAAGAATAGAAAATAGAAAAGTAAAGATTGTGTGCTCTGGAACTGGCCCATGACTGGGTCTCCATTGCTGGAAAAATAGTACAGGAAGGAGGCTCCACTCCTATAATCCACACACAAGCGCAAGCGCACACACACACACACACATGCACACACACGCACACACACTTTGCTGGGCTGTCCATTTTCTGAAGCAGAGCAAAATCAACCATTAAAATACTCAAGGAAAGCAAAGTGGAAAGTAATGGACTCTCAAAGAAAATGAGAGGGAGAGAAGGAATTCTGAATTATTTGACACTAAATTTCTCTCCACTCATATGATAGAAATTATCATTCTGATGGGCACTAACTCCAGTAAGGATGTCACAACAGCACTACTGACATGTGAACTGGATCACTGTTTGTTGCGGTCCCCATGCACTGTCGGATGTTTAGCAGCATCCCTAGTTTCCATCTGCTGGACACCAACAGCATGCACCCCCACTGAACACCCAGTCATGGCAATGAGAACCATCTCCAGACATTGCTAAATGGCCCCCGGGGTTAGGAACCACTGATCTAGATCAAATTCCTTTATAATAGGAACCTGGGGTCAGTAGGGAGAATAAAAGATAAACCACAGCCAGAGTGATGGTGCACACCTGTGATGCTAGCAATTCAGGAGACTGAGGCAGGAGAACTGCTAAGTTCAAAGCCAGCCTCAGCAACTTCTGGAGGCCCTAAGCAATTTAGTAAGATCCCATCTCAAACTAAAAAAAGATTTTAAAAAGAGGGGGGCTATGGATGTAGCTCAGTGGTTAAATGCCCCTGGATTCAATCCCTGGTTTAAAAAAAAAAAAAAAAAAAAAAAGTTAAATCACAAATCCTTTTTGCTGGAGTATTTATATAATTATATAATAAAATAATAATAAATATGTCCCCTAGAAATTACCCAACATTCTTGTTTCCTATAGAAAAGCTTACTTAACATTTTCCAATGTGAATATTTTTAAATGTTTTAACCTGTATACTCTTGTTTGAAATTTTCAGTTTAGGTGTAGGGGATGGGTAGTAGGGGACGGTTGTAGTGTTTAGGCAGAAAAATAAATTCCTGAGCTGAACCTAAAATTTTTTGAATCACCAACAAATTT
Organism: Callospermophilus lateralis; assembly: GCF_048772815.1. NCBI lineage: Eukaryota > Metazoa > Chordata > Mammalia > Rodentia > Sciuridae > Callospermophilus > Callospermophilus lateralis. The sequence goes on along the minus strand of NC_135312.1, from coordinate 124,900,598 downwards.
GAGGAATTATGATTTTTGCAAAGTAAAAGTTTGAAATATAGGAGGGGAGAGAAAAGGAAAGTACCAGGTTATGAAATTGACTAAATTATGTTGTGAACATGTATAAACAGGCAACAATAAATTCCACTAACATACGTATAGTTATAATGCACCAATTATTCAGATTTTTAAAAACTGAATATTTTTTAAAGTTTAAAATATAACATGTTAATAAAAATGGAAACAACAGAGGGAAATTTAGAATACATATAGCAAAACTTAATGTTTAACATGTGAAGAAGAGTCTAATTGATTCCATAAAAAAAGTAAAACATTGAGATTACAATAGATAGGTAGCCAAAGATCACACAAATAATTCACAAAAGAGGACACTCAAAGAGAGAATAAGAATGAGCACTGGAAATTTTTCAGCCTTACTAGCAATTTTTTTTAAAACTAAATTAAATGCTGCTTTTGCCTAATAAAATTAGCATCTTTTTAATGAAAAAGATTCTGCAATAGATAAGGATGAAATGAAAAAACACTCAAATGCTGGAGAAGTTTTTAAAATTAATTTGGCAAAATTATGAGCCTTAAAGACATTCACTTTGCTAATCTATCCTAAAAATTTAATCCTAATTACTGGAAGAGCTCAAAGATGCTCATTACAGCATTATCTAAGATAATGAAACACTGAATATTACCTAAATGCCCAATAAGTAAGTTATGTTGTAGAAGTTACATGGTAGCAATTACATGTAGTATCATGATGCCACTAAGGAGTTGCTACAAAAGAATAAGTACAAATATCATATTAACAATGTCATGACAATCATAGACACACGTACACACACACACATGTACACACATGCACACACACGCACACACACACACACACACACACACACATTTCTAAGAGGCTAGACAAATACCAACGGAAAGACTGGCCTTCGGTACCTTGGGGTGGCTAGAACACTGGCAAAATTTTTTCCCTCCTTCTATTTTATATTTCCAAATTATTTGTAATGAGCATGTATTACTGTCACAATGGAAGAAGTAAACTCTATAAAAAATGATTAACTTTTCTAAAAGAACAGCCCTGAATAGTGAGGCATTAAAATAAGCTGGCTTCTCAGTCATGTTTTCTTCAAAGTGAGCTATTTTGAAAACATTCTCATCATATAAAAGTTGATTGAAGCCAAGGAAACCTAATCTGGTCTAATTTCAGGGTCATCAAACTCAGCCACATAAACAACCAGGGGAAAATGGATTCTGGAATACCCTTAAAGAAGCCTCAAGACATGATTTTTCTTTCTTTTCCTCGCCACATTTTTTATCACTGAATATATCAAACAGGTTCTTCTCCATATATCAACAACAACAATAAAAAAAATCCCAAACAGAAAAATAATGTCAAATCAACTCATACCGAGGAAACTTACTTTAAAAATAGAAAAAGAATTAATAATACTTGATGTGTCATCATTATTGAAGGCCTAATCAATCATATTTATTATTATTCTGTTCCCTTTGTCCTACCAATTTATGAAACATTAGGGGAAAAAAAACAAAAAAAAATAAAAAGACTTTAATTCTGAGATAGATAATATAATTACAAAGTAAAGATAGATTAAATAGATAGTGTTAGTATTTCTTTCCTGACAATGCAAGTAAAAAATTCATACAATTAGAAATTGGGTAATACTTTCAATGGAACTTGTCCTATTTTATTCTGTATAAGCTTTGGTGTTAAAATAAAGAGAATGCCCCAGGAGGTCCCTACAGACAGATGTCAAGGCAGGTCACAATAGTGGGGAGAGCCTTAGAATCTCAGTAGGAGGTTAAATTAAGGGATTAGATTAAATTAAGCAACTAAAATGCAGCATAGTGCCTGTAGCCATCAAACACAGTATTCTTCTCTGCATTCGGACAGACTCAGAGAAGATTGCATGGCCATCCTCATACAATCACTCCGATTCTTAAAGAGGGGTCGCTTCTGATGCCTTCATCCGTACCTGTGTGATATTCCAGGTCATATGACCTTTAGCTTCAAAATACCACATGCATCTATCTCATCCCTTCTCTTTCCATCAATCTAGATTTTTTTTTTAAATAATAACAATAATAATGGCATTAATCCATGCAGGAAACCATCTGGGCTAGGACAGTGACAATGAGAACAAAGAGGATGGGGTGGAGATGAGGCATACTTTAAAAGAGAAGAAAGGTGGGAATCGATGACTGATTAGATATAAATATGGCGCCCTGTTTTCTGAACAAACATCGGCTGACGATCATGAAGGTACTTCCGAGTTCAATGGGGCAGAATATTTGCTCTCAGGACCAACTCAGAAAAAAATCCATAGAAGGATTCTTTTTTTGTAAGTGAGCATGACTGGGAGTTATGGCATGAATGGAGTCAGGATGAAAGAGTGGGGAGAGCCTGGCAATAGGTAGAAAAGGAAGCCCTCTTTAAGCTTTAAGTACCAGGTTATTTTCTTTTTCTATTCAAGCATGTTCTCTTCTGCTGGAAAATGCTTTGTTAAACTGATCTGAGGTCGTTTCCATCCTCATGAGAAATCTGATGCAGTATTTCATCCTCAACATTATAAAGCTTGGCATTAAAAGCTTCCCAAAGTCTATTTTCCCCTGGAGTCAGGTACCGTTTGTCATTTGCTCACACATTCCTTCTGGCAGACTGCTTTACGATGATTCCCAGGGGCGGCTCCGGGGCTAGAGAGCATCCTTCACACATGACTTCCCACTGAGTCCAGAGGCCCATGGCACGAGCAGAGAACCAGCTCGCCCCATTCCTGAGGATGGCTCCCATTTAGGGCACATGTGTGTTGTCTTCTCTTGTTCACCTGGTTTACAATGCATGACCAAAACTTGAGGAAAATATACTTGAAATCTGAAAGAGAAGTTTCATATTAAAGTGTTCATCTCTATAAATCCAAATATTATTCTTTGGGGGGAGGCCATCTGCTCTGGAAAGACAGGGAGTACTCAGTACACTCTCAGGGTGAGGACAGAAGGGCTGTGAAAAAGAGATCTGAACAGTATTTAACCATCAATAAGACGATTACATTTTCTAAAACAAAAAGGGTAACGTATGATCTAAAAAAGTCTTTGTGTTCAATATGATGGAGGCCAGAGGAAAACTATTGAAACTAAGACTGAAAAATCCAAGACATTGGCCATTATAGCTCTAGGGTCATATAGAAAGCAGTCCCTTTAAAAAAAAAATAGATTTTTTAAATCCTGTTATTAAATTTAGAAGGCATAAAAGCAAAAGAATATTAGGGGCTGGGGTTGTGGCTCAGTGACAGAGCGCTTGCCTCGCACATGTGAGGCACTGGGTTCAGTCCTCAGCACCACATAAAAATAAATAAACAAAATAAGGATATTGTGTTAATCTATAACTAAAAAAATTTTTTCAAAGAATATTAGAATGCATATATTTTATCTTCTAATTAAGTTGACAAAACATAATTCTCTTTTGTAAATGTGGTATGTGGTCTAGAAGAGATATTTGGGGATCCTTAACAGAGCTCTCTAATGTATTTTAGCCTGCAGCCTATAACAGGTGTTGAGAACAAACCCGTTGGGGAGTTGTGGAAAATGTATAGAGCATACATTTTTTTTCTGATCTTGCAACAAAGAGGAATAGGGATGGATGGTTACAGAACGATGCTAAGAACAAAACACCCTAAAATTGCAGTCTTCGAGTCTTATGGCCTTGACAGTGCTCTGTTTTGCCCTTAGCATGTCTTGGAGCCAGGACAGTCCTTGGGGGTTATGGAGATAACAGATCTCTGAAGAGGACTTTTCAGCTGGTGTCCCGGAATTTGAGATGAAGCTTCTGGAATCTATTAATGTTATTGATCAAACCAAATGCTTTTATGTCTCCAGAATCTAGTTTATGTTCAAAATTTTTCTTTTAAGTAAAGATTTTCTGTACCTTCCAGCTCCCCCCTCTGTAGTGGAAATTTTTCTCTGCTCAAAGGGCAACCATGATATGGAAAGGCAGCCAGTCAGGATGCGTGAACCACCAGGGCAGGCTTTTGTCATTAAAAACCATCCCTGCACAACCCCCAGGACTTGTTGCTCTCTGAATCACCCAGTACCAGCCCCGCACCCCACACACACACAGCCCCAGCAAACTTCTGGAACTTCACAATCCTCGCATGCCACTGTCTTAGTCCATTCCGACTGCTATCAAAACACCTGAGTCTGGGTCATTTACAACAGAAGTTTATTTCTCACAGTTCTGAAGGCTGAAAGGCGTAGAGGAGGCACCAGCACATTCAGCAAGGGCTGCCCTCTTCTTCCAAGGTGGACCTTCTCGTTGCAACCTCACATGACAGAAGATATAGAAGGGCAAAAGACCCTAGCTAGCTCCTTCAAGCCTTTTGTAAAGGCTTAAAACCCTTCATGACATGGATCCCTCACAACCTAATCACAACCTAATCACCTCCTTTCTTTCTTTCTTTCTTTCTTTCTTTCTTTCTTTCTTTCTTTCTTTCTTTCTTTCTTCTTAACTCTCTACTAAGGGGTCTTAAGACTCCAACACATGGATTTAGCTGGGGATGGGGGACATTCATGTCAACCACACCAAGTGCAGAGTCTTGCGTACCTCCCATATACAATGATCACACAATTTCAAGACTCACCTTGGGGGAGTGGGATTTGGGGGACAGTTTCCAGACCTAAAGGGTCTGCTAAAGGGGAACTGATCTCTCCTGACCACCAAGCTCCACCAAGCTCAGAAGATAACAAAGCATGTTCTCAAGGTGTGACATGTTCAGCAAGATTCTAAGGGAAGAGGCTAATGTCACTTAGTGCCACAGACACCACAGTTGTGTCCATACACAGAGAGGTTTGTGTTTGTCTCATGCAGTTCAAACAATGGCTCCTATAGTGTATTCTAGAAACTATGCCCCCAGGATTTAGACCTGTCTGTAAATTCACAAACACAAATAAGAATAGGTATAACCTTTCTGGAGGACTGTTTGCCAATACATTTGCATATATTCTAGTGTTGTGGAGGGACTCTTCAGAAAGCACTCTTAAGTCCAAATTCAAATCAAAAGAGAGCTTTATTTACCTGGCCAGGGACTGCACCCACCTGTAGAAACTCAAGCTATGTGGGAGGACAGCAGCTTCCTGGTTCGTTCAAGGAGAATATAAGGACAAAAACCACAACTCAGTGACTTGCTTATCGTCATGTAAAATAGCCAATCAGAGAAATTAAAACATTGATAAGTGGGACCTGTGGTCTCTAGGCAGGACTGGGATTTTCCAGCCAGCAAGCAAGTGATAAACAGAAGCTAAAAAAAGCATTAGCTTTGCCGTTCACTTGCCCACAGTCTAGGTTCAAGTAGGTGCTAGACAGTCGCATCCTGAATTTGGGCAGGGGGGCCAGTGAGGTGAGAATCTACTCCACAAGGGCATTCAAACCCAGGATGTAGCTCACCACGACCACAGCGGCATCCTGAGTAGGGTACAATTTGTGGGGTACAAAGTCTAGAAAAACAATTTTTCATAAGAAAACAGCTTTCATTTCTATTTCCTAGAAATGAGTGATGCAGGTTTCTCTTCCCAGGGACAGTAACATAGAAACTAAGATGCAGTTTCTAGTCACATCTTTTTACTCAAATGACTACAATGACCCCATTCCCATAATCCCAGCAAGGCAGGAATTGTTGCAAGTGACTAATGAATCTCTATCAGAGCAATTGCTTAGTACTAGTAACTTATTTGATGCCTGCTTAAAACTACAGTTATCTTATGGCCTACACACACATTTTCATCTGTCCTTTTACTAATATCTATAAACCCTATCTCCTTTATCCTATGCAAGGCTACAAGATCAAGTTTTTATGTTAATCTAACCTTATCTATATCTATATTAACCTACTTGCTTATTTATCTATAACTACACTGATACACTGACTTATCCTATGGCTTAAATCCTATGTTTTACAGTTACATGATTTTTCTACTATTACTTAGGCTTATTCCTGATAAACTTATGCCTTACTATCACTTATCTAGGTTATCTTACCTTATTCCTAGTCTTTAATCTATGTTTCTTGCTTATTGATTATCTAACTTGCTTTTACCTATAACCTATATCTATGATTTATTAATTATATTGATCAGTTCACACCATAACACTAGGACCCTAAAAGAAAAATCAAAATTTATCCAACGATTTAGCTATAAGTAAGTGATTTAGCTATAAGTAAGTGACGGTAGACGCTTACCAGTTACCACGAAGAGTCCTGTTTCCTCCAATGCTGAAGTATAACACCAGAGAAGCATGCCCAGGCAAGTGTAGAATAGAAAGTAAGAAACTTTATTAAAGGATAGTAAAACAGACTTTTCCAGGTGGAAGAAGGGGGCTGGGGTTGTGGCTCAGTGGTAGAGTACTCACCCAGCATCCACAAGGCCCTGGGTTCGATCCTCAACACCACATAAAAATAAATAAACAAAATTAAAGGTTAAGAAAAAAAAGGGGTGGGGGACCCAAAGAGGAATCCATGGGATGAGGAAGTCCTGTCCCTTCTACATGTCTAAAGTTTCCCTTGTTCTCCTGAATTCTTCTCTCTGATCTTGTTCATTTCCCCTCTCCTGCATAGTGACTGGGGGATGTTGGTAGAATGGCCTCAGGCGTTGATTAGCAGCTCCCCATCTGCTTAGGAGTTGCTTAATTAACAACCTTTTGGGGAGAGGTAGTATCAAAGGGCTCTGGAGACAGGAGCGTTCCATTCTCCCAGGGGGGACTCATATTCTCCATCAGCCCGATTTACCTAGCTACACTGACTACCAGTTTTTAAATCTGGCTTCATAAGGATGTTCAGCCTTTATTTGTTTATAGTAGTGAAAAATTTTTAAATATCCAGCATTAGAGGACTGAATAAATAAATTCTAGTGTATTGGTATAAAAGGCTATGCACCATTTAAAACTGGTATTATAGAATACTTAATGGCATAATATGTTAACTTAAAGGAAAGTTTATAAAACAATATGAAAACTCTAATTCCATTTGTGAATGGTATCATAAAAAAATATAAGTAAGCAAATTTAAGAAAATCAAGATCATTATGTCCCTATTAATATTCTGGTTTAGCTTCTCAAGTCTGTGCAATGAGTATGTTCTATTAGAAATAAGAAAGTTTTTTAATTACCACTTTTAAATTCTCCACCATTAAATTCTCCTCAATATTAATTGTCAGCACAGCTCTTGGGGGAAAAAAATAAAAGAAAAAAAAAAAGAATTACCATGAGTTGTTTCTACATATGTTGTTTTTTATTTTGTTTCCTTTAAATGTAGGATCACCCCAACTTGAATTGTCTCCTTTTGGTGTATATAGGAGATAATTATAATGTATATTTTTTTACTGAAAAAGCAAGAGGGAGAAGCTTGCTTTTCCCCTGAATCCTTTATCATTAAAGCCCTCTGATTAAGACTGCTGCTTCTGTTTGCTAAACTGGGTGAATTCTAAAGTTATTTTTTTCCGAGGTGAAGGAGTTAATTTGCATTACCTCTGATTACTCATTCAGAAGAATGAGCCAGGTTGCATCTGCTACATATTATGCAGTGAACTGTTGATTATCTGTGGAGACAAGGGCAGCACAAATAATAAAAATCCAGAGAGAATACCCAAACTTCATTTTAGCCAGAAGTGTCAACAGTTTGCCAGAGTCTTTAGCAAGCAACAAAGCTGATTTCAGTTTTATCTCCCAGCTCCCTCCCGCCTGCCGGAGGATTATGCAGATGAGTGGAATGACCAGCTACACCTGAAGCCCTGGGTAATTCCTAGTAGAGAATTGGTTTCTGATTAATCAAGATTTGGCCAAATTGGAGCATGGACATCTAACTGTCTCCCAAGAAAGATCCTAAATATATTCACCGCCTAAATGAATTCATTTACTTAGCAACATATTTACTAGAGTTAATTTCACTTCTGAGCACAACTAACATCAACCCCAGTGGGCTCCACCAGAACCCTATTATACACATGAACTAGACAACCCATTCTCCTGATCATTCTATTGTTCTACATTCTATTCTACTAAACAATCAAAATAAAATGTCTACGTATGTGTATTTACAATAATCACAATTCTGCATTCTTAAGATCAATATATTTTGTCAATACGCAATTACTCTAAAATTCAATTAGCCTAAAATTATTAAGTTTTGGAAACTTGGGAGGCACAAGTATCCTTCTGTGACCTTTCCTGAGTCAGCATAAGCTATAGAAGTTCTGCATCCCTGCATATTTACACACACACATCAACCCTAGCAATGCCCATAACTTGATTGAAGAGATGCCTCTGATGCTCCATATGTCCATGTATCTCATTTTAAAATTGAAATTAAGAAAGTTAAGACAGGTCTTTTCAAACCTTATGAAAAATATCGTTTCTCTAAAACTGCTTTTCTTTGAGGGAATATCATAAATTGACCGATAGGGATGTTAACTGCATTAACTTTTGAAGACTCTTTCAAGCCTCTATCTTTAGTGAAATCACTATAAATTTAAGTCCATGGTTTATAAGCCTTTTTGCCCCCACAATAAATACAAATAAGATAAATTATACAAAAACTCTTCTATGCTTTATTGAATAACAGCCAGTAATAAGTCAGGCTTAGAGAGCAGATTCTAATATCAGATGCATGGCATAGCTTTAAATATCTTCTACTGCACTAGATAACAGATCAAAATCTGTTGTTTGACTAAGAAACTTAAATTGCCTCTCCCTGACTTTTCAACAAAAACTTTTGGTCTGTCCTTTTGAGAAGTGATAAGACTTTCTTTACCTAGTTTCTAGACCATTAATGCTTCCCTCACAGGAAAACTCCCTGTTTTCCCCCAAATTAAGAAAATACTAGATATCCTGAAAGAAGGTAATTTATGCTTTTCTGGTTTTCACCAATTTAATACTCCCTATATTGTGAATATTGTAAGTCATTATCACCAAGTTAAAAGGCAAACCTGACATGCATCCTCAGTGGATTGTCTAAACTCTAGTGAAGTGGCACCCCCTTTCTCCACAGAAAAGTCTTAACTGGACTTCTCCAGAAATCCTCACCATGGCTAATTTTAGGACTGTCAGCAAAAGAGTCTCTACAAAAGAGTTCAATGCAGATAAACTTCCAATTTTCGTGTCGCCCTGTTTTACTTGGCCACTGGCTAAGAAGAAATCAGCACTCCAGGTGCTGGACACCCCTCACTAGTTTCTCACAAACATGTATCCAGTATAGTAGTTTGTAGAAATGTGTAAACAAGGCCTCTGGCCTTGAGCTGGGGCTTCACAGAGATGCCTCCATTTCTAAGGTAAGAGAAGTTACCAATTGGGCTCCATGGTAACCCTAGCAGGCGGAGGAAGGAAAGGGGAGAAGAAGCTCTCCCCCTTCTCAGGTGTTGTCCTTGAAGGGTTAACTTGTCCAGAACAGGGAAAGGAAAAGCTGCTTTTATGTGAACTTCTGCAGACTATGAACTTCTGAGCCCCTCCACTTACATGCACAGTATAAAACTCTGAAACTTACCTGAACTTGGGGTTCAGGGGATTTATTGATTACAGCAAAAGCTGTGCCCTCTGAACCTGGCTGCAGCCAAATAAAACTGTTTCCTGCTGTCTTCAGTGCCTTGCCTCGTCTGTCCCTACAACACTAGAAGCTTCATAGTAGGGGGAAAGTGACAGTGTAAATCTTTCTTAGCCCAAATATTTGCTTTCTGACTTGGACTTCCTTGCTTTAAATAACTGGGCATCTCCCCTAGAGTCTGGAGGATGTGGCCTTGTCCTGCCATGTGTGGGAATTTCAATCAAGCCTGAGATTGACTTCCAGGTACATTCCCACATCAGGCACCAGGAAGGACCCAGACACTACTACAGTGTTCTCAGATTTCTGACATTCATTTCCAGAGGGTAAACTTTCCCAAATTTTATTGTAAATGATAAATGTATAGTTCCTACCTAGAAACAATCCAACCAAACTTAAAGTATTTGCCCATCTCATCAAATTAAGCTTCGATTTTTATTGATCCTTTAAGACTTCAAGATGTCCTGTTTTTTCCTTCCAAAAATAAAAAATTCAAGAAGTTGGATTGAAAAAAAAAAAAAAAGAGATCATCCACTGAAATGGGAATGAAGCTGCCATATATAGACCATGTATTCACCAGGGACTTAATAATCGCTCACTGTAATCACAAATTAGTGGTAATGAAAGGGGAAATTAGGCTTTCCATGATTAAAAAAAAAAAAAAAAATGCTATTGTATGATGCAATTTTTTTTCCCCAAAATTCGCAATATCCTGTTTTTACTTTGAGTTTAACATTTTCCTCACTGTCCTACCTCATTTTAACTTGTCCCACACATCAAAAGCCTTAACTCCAAAGGGTCCACATCAAATTACCCCATAACCAACCGGAAGGGCTGACTCTCTCTCGCACAGAGAGATGTCCAAGTCCCCATAAGCACCTCTTCTGCCTTGTTCCAAAAATTGACTTCTGGTTGTTTTTTCTCAGCCGCACGAGAAGGAGGGCAGAGATGGAGAGCTGGGTTTGTGCCCTTAACGCAGCCAGTGTTTATAAAATAATTTCATTGAAAAATGTTACGCAGGTTATTAAAATGAAAACAAACTGAAAAGATGGTATTTGTGGGTCTCCGACTTATAAAGAAGTTGGAGATTATTATCTTTAGAAAAAAATGAATGAATCAAACCTTTTATGTGAGTCTAAAAAAAGTAAGAGCAATACACACACCTAAATGTTCCCTCAGGTCCCATGCCTACAGCTTCTCCAGCCGTGATGGAAACTCGCTCACTCAGGTTGCACACACTTATTTTAAACTAATGTATTAAACTAAAGTAGACCCTTTATCTCTGCTCTTTTAAAAAAAATTCAAAAAGTATCCTGGGTAAAGGGAAGATAATTTCATAGATTCCCGGTGAGGAGTATTCCCCTTTTAAAGGCAGGGCCACAGAGGCAAAGAGGAGCTGGGGATTGAGCATGGTCTTGTGATTTCACTTGATTGTGTTAGCTCTTTGAAAAGTGCAAACCAAACAGAGTCTGGTTTTTCTTTAATAACAATACTTTGGGACTTGAGCTATCTGGATGCCAGCTTTGCATTTTGCTTTACACGCAAGCCTGGGCCGAAACACTCTAATTAGGAATCTACCTTGCTCCCTTCCACCCCAAGTAAACGTCTTAAAAGAGAATCCCAGAGTGTTTCCTTTGCTGGCCCTTCACTCCTGCGTGCTGGAAACCTGGCTTCTACCCCCCTGTGACCTTCCTCTTCTTCCATGAATGTTACCAGTGACCACCTAATTGACAGATTTTGTGAATAGCTTTCAGTCCTTGTCCTAGTTACACAGTGACACTTTCCCCCATCACTCATCCCTCAAAACTGCACAAGGACGAACTTCTACGAGAAACCTTACCAAGTCACGCCCCAGCCGGCCACCTCGGGCATCCCGTCTCTTATGGCTTAGAATATTAGGTGTGTCCCAAAAATCCCTTGGTTGATGTGGGGATGTTCGGAGGTGAAATGACTGGATTCTGAATGTTGTCACCTAATCAGTCCATTCTAGTTTGAATGGACTGACTGGGTAGTAACTGTAGGCAGGTGGGGCATGGCTGGAAAAGGTGGGCCACTGGGGGTGGCCCTGGAAGGGTTCAGCTTCTCTGCCTTGCTCTCTCTCTCTCCTTCCTGGATACCATAAGCTGAGTGGCCCTGGAAGGGTGTGGCCCTGGAAGGGTTCAGCTTCTCTGCCTTGCTCTCTCTCTCTCCTTCCTGGATACCATAAGCTGAGTGGCCTTCCTCCACCACACCCTTCCACCATGATGTTCTGCCTTACCCTGGACCCAGAGCAATGGAGTTGGCCCACTGTGAACTGAACCTCTGAAACCATTGACCAAAACAAAGTTTTCTCCTCTAAAGGTTCTTGTATTTTGGGCACAGTGATACAAAGCTGACCAACACGCCATCCTCTGTGCTGTAGGAACACCTTCACATGTTGGGTGAAGTAACCATTTCTTTTTTCTTTTTTTTTTGGGGGGGGGGGTGGGACCGGGGATTGAACTCAGGGGCACTGGACCACTGAGCCATATCCCTATCCCTATTTTGTATTTTATTAAGAGACAGAGTCTCACTGAGTTGCTTAGCACCTCACTTTTGCTGAGGCTGGCTTTGCATTCACCATCCTCCTGCCTCAGCCTCCCAAGCCACGGGGATTACAGACATGTGCCACCACGTCCCACCCATTTCTCTGTCCCCCCACCAACTATGTGGATTGTGAGGGCAGAATTTGAGCCTTATGTATATTTGTATCCACATCACCTTCCCAGTGGCTTCCTAGACTTGGCTTCAAACTCTGCCCTCTTCTTTAGTCTCAGGAAGCAAGGCAGAAAGCCCGAGCAGCACTGTGTGGAAGCTACTCTTCATGGCATTAAGACAGAGAGCTCTCCCCTAATTTCTTTCAAGGCACCATTCAGCAAAGTTTTCACCCATACATTCATCATCCCAAGCAAAGGGGATTCTATTTCAGATCACGGTGTCATCCCACATCCCAAGACTCCTTTTGTGCCCAGAACAAAGCCTGAACAGAAGTGGGGCGAGTGGTGGCTGGAGGACAGGGAGGGTGGCAGAAGCCTAGAAGTTTCCAGAACACATCCACTTCCCCTGCCTCCTTCCCTTTCTCTGTGCATTTTCATCTCTCTCAGAAGCACTGACACCTCCTAGCCTTCTAATCAAGACAAATCTTTCATGAGGTAATTAAAATACAGCTCATCTTCAAGGGGAACAGAAAAACAAAGGCTGAAACAATTAGCTGCCTCTGCCAAACAGCATGGTTTGCCCCCTCCCACCCCCACCCGCCCCCACCGGCTCCCTCTCCCTCTGCTTCCTCAATTGCTTGCTTTTAAGTATTTTCACAGGAAGGAAAACTTCATTCCTGCTGAAAGGTAAGAAACTGAACAGACACTTAGACTAGGAAATAGTTTAATTGAATTTCATATGAAAAATGCTTAGGACTGTTTAAGACAAACGTTGGGTTTCCTGCTCGCTGGAATTGCATTAGGCAAGAAAGAGAGCGGGAGACACTTGGCAATCTGTAACCGTCAGGTTAGAACAGAATATTGCATTAGCATGCAAAAGGACACGGGCTTGCAATACAGGGAGAGATAAGGCTCCCTCGGATGAAGACTGCAGAGTAGAGAGGGAAATTGTGCCGGTAATAACTCAGAAGGTGCAAAATGAACTTGCACCCAGGAAGTCTGTGTGTGCCTTGATTACATTAGCACTACCTGTGATATTATGCAGTATATTCATTTTATTGTATTAGTTGTTGAATAGTCTATAAAAGGCCAGTGTTTTATTTGGCTTCCTGAGCCACCTGTCTTTTCTACAACATCTCCTACCAGCACATTCAAGCATTAGCGTTGAGATTTTCTAAAATCTTTTAACCATTGATGGCCGCCAGCAGTCAAATTAAATTCCAAGGGTTTAGTATAGCTCCAGGTTTTAGCTATATAATTTACTAAGAATGCCCAAAGCACTTGCAATCTAATTTGCAGTTCAGCAATGAATACCATTTCCTAACGAAATCTGCCTGAAATTTCCTTTTGAGGCTCCAAGAAGAAAAAAATATATATACTTGTGACACCTGTGTGTCATCCTTCTGGCACTGACTTAAAAAAAAAAAAGAAAGAAAGAAAGAAAAAGAAGAGAGAGAGAGAGAGAGAGAGAGAGAGAGAGAGAGAAGATTGACCAAGACAGAAAGATATACCTCATGCAAGGTGGCATAGGAGAAGAAACCAAGAAAAGGAATCGTTGGTATTGCCAGGTCATCTGAGCCTGTAAAGGCACCCTGTTACTTTTTGTCATCTTAAATATATATATTTTTTATTGTTTTTATTTTTTTAAATTTTTGAACACAATGTTAGTGCTGTATTCATTAGAGCATCACTAGTAACCAGCATAGGCATCACTAAAATCTTGGCTCTCTGAAGCTTAAGTAAACTAAAACCACTGTAGAAAACCCCTGGTTGCTAGTGATACTGTAATGAATATAGCACTAACATCATGTTCAAAAATTTAAAAAAATATAAAAAATCAAAAATATATATATTTTTTAAAATGACAAAAAGTAACAGAGTGCCTGTACAGGCTCAGATTTGATCATTTCCACAACCCTGTGGAGGTAAATTCAGTCTGTTTTCAATAGGACCCATGAGCGTCAATTCCTCATCCTGCATTCAGTTCATTTCTGTCATTTAATCTTAAGTGACCATTGCTTATAGTGTCCTTGTGCCTCTATTTCGCCCTTATGAAAGGGAAATAAGACAGAAAGGGACTGAAATCTACAACTGACTTATAGTATGGATTTGTTTTATAAAGAGAGAGCCCTTTCTTACCTGAGATTTGAAAAGGAAGGAGACATGCTTGGAAAATATTTTAAGAATCTACTATGAAAGCTGAAAATGTAAGATGTTATTTAATTTTTACTTTTAGATTTCATCTTCTCTCATGCTGGTAGATAGGAATTCCAATTTCTAACCATCTGGACAAAGTAACTAAACCCAGGAAATGGAGCTAACAATTGCTGTGGAAAAACTGGACTCCGGCAAGCTCTCCCTGCCACAGAAACAGTGCCCGCCGCTAAAGGAGACTCTAGACATCAACTCATCAGGCTGAATTAATTTAATTTATAAAAGGCATAATTTTTGGAAGCCCATTAGCAAACTCAGAGATGCTAGCTATGTACCCACAACAGTGTTAATCACTCGCTATCAAGCCACCTAACTCTAGAAATCGAACCATTAAAGTATAAATTGGAAGGAGCCAAGTTCCTAATGACTCTAACGATCTAAATCTGTTTGTTGATCTCCTTGCATTTCACTTTCAATAGTTTCTTTATAGCTTATAATAAACTCTGTAGTTTAAAAAATTTGAAAATACTAGTGGGAATGCATTTGGGGGGTACCGGGTATTGAACTCAGGGGCATTCGACCACTGAGCCACATCCCCAGCCCTATTTTGTGTTTTCTTTAGAGACAGGATATCATTGAGTTGCTTAGCGCCTCGCTTTTTCCTGAGGCTGACTTTAAACTCCCTATCCTCCTGCCTCAGCCTCCCAAGCTGCTGGGATTAAAGGCCTACACCACCGCACCTGGCAGGAAAGCATTTTTAATGTTTTCAAAGCCCATCAACCTATCAGGGCTTGAAGGGAAAACTGAGGCATCCCAAGACACCAGGAGCAGAACCTATGCCTGTCTGAACACCTGCTTCCCAGGCCCTTCTCCCTATCCTGAACCTGCTCCGACTGAGCAGCCCGGAAGAGGCATTTCAGTCGTCTGAATGTCTGGCAGAAAATGAAGCAGAAGCAAAGTGGACGATATTTTGGCTTTTATTTTTATTACAATGGGGGAAAAAAGACATAACTAGCCAGTTTTGTAAAAGGGAAAATGGGCTCTTCAAGCATCCTTTTTTCTCACTCTCCACTGGACTGATCCCCACCCACCTAGGCTTATAAAGAGAGACCACGTTTGTAGAGCATCCATCAGAAAATTAATGTAGTCAGCCATTCACTGTCCAATTAATTTAGTGAAGCAGTAACTAAAGCATCCAGTTCTATCAAGACTGAACATGGACATATCAGCTGTACGGCACTCAGCAGACATAGAGGAGAAAGAGACGCCATCAGTGTTTTAGATACCTTTTATGACAGGCACTTGGCTAGGCCCATTCCTGGATTATTTCATTTTCATCCTTACAAGAATCCCACAAGGGATGGATTCTTATCTTTATTTTCCATAAACTCTCTTTACATAGAAAATTTAAATAACTTCCCAAAAATCATTGAATAGTATCCAGTGTCTCTTTGAATCCTTGAGTTAAAATGAAAATTAATAGATAATAAAAATCATGACACTTGATGTTTGAGTATGCATCAGATGAAGATCTATACCTGGTGGTTGTGTTTAGAGACAGTCCTGTTTTTTGTTTGTTTTTGTTTTGTTTGTTTGCTTGAATTTCGCCCATGTCTTCCTGTTCCTTAGATATATAGTCAGTGGAGGTAAATTCAGGTATTTCCTGAGAAATAACCCCACCTGTTCTCACCCTTTGTCTTGCCTTTCCTCCGTCTTCAGTCTTTCCTTTCTTCACTCATGGGTTTTCATCTCTCAAAGAGTCAGGCAGGCAAGACAACAAAGACAGTGACTTAATGGGAATTAGTAAATTGTGTTTAATTTAAAATTAATTCTGAATAGAGTTTGTTACACTCCATGGAGACTTCTCATATGCATTTCTGATTGGAATAGCTTTACCGGAGCATTGGGGTCCAATAAAATCCCGCACAATGTACAGTGTCTGTGTCAGATATCTAAAAATTCTCGAGAAGGCAATTACTTTGAGTGCTATCTAAAATAGATCCAAATGGACAGCTCTGAGAGGAACCGTACTTCCTAATGACTCTACCCCCACCTGACTCTGCATTTCAATCCTTGCTAGACTCTCTGCAAAAGAACAGATGTTCTGCTTTGGGTTGAGAAATCAACAGTTACCATTCATATGTTACAAAAATTCAAGGGTCTAGTGCCGCTGTTTTAAAGATGCTAATTAATTCCAGCCCTTATGCTCCAGTGTTCTTAGGGTCTCAATCAACCGCAGTCTCCCAGGACCTCAGGCCCCACTCTCTCTTTTGAAAGTCTATAGGGAAAAACAACTAGGAAATGTCTACTTCACAGACCTCAGGGGGAGGGATTGATCCAGTGTGTTCTGATTTTGTGTATGGCTCATATTATCATTACCGTCCTCTCTGCTGTATTGATTTGAGCAGGTAGGCACATCCTGGCTGACAAACATAATTGAAAAGTGCCCAGAGATGACTTGTGGTCACTTTTTAAAATTTTATTTACCATTCGAACAAACTAATTTTAGAAGCCGGATAGAAACAACTATTATTTCTGAATCAATTTCTGGTTTGTTGTTGTTGTTGTTGTGTGTTTGGTTTTATATCTAGTGTTGGTTGTGCATAACACTCAGCTAGGAATTTGTAAGAAATGCAGGTTCCTGGGCTCCAAGCCCCCAGATCAGTAGATCTGTGAAGGCACCCGGGTCTCTGTGTTGTTGTTTTTTTTTTTTCCTAAATGACTTTTCTGAGAAGATGATCAAGAGCCTTGGGAAATGCAAGCATACTCCCGAACACAGATGCTAAGAATCTGTGCAACCTTTGCCCCAGAGGACAGAGATCAAGAAAAACTGGTGCTACGGTCAAGTATAGTGTGCCTACCCATCCCATTTACCTGGATGGATCTGCTCTGCTTCCCAGCCCACAGTCATCCTTTACACCACGGTGTCCCATGGTCACCAGTGGTATGAATCGCCTGGGGCCTGGGGTGATGAAAATCAGTGGGACAGGGCCCGGGAATTTGCTTTTTTGACAGGCACTTTATATGAGTCTTATGCACTGACCTAGGGGACAAAGGGATTCATCTCATAGGCTCTGGTGTTGTGTATTTCTCATGCATTCTATTGCCATTCTATCTGTCACACTGGCTTGAACAACAGGCACAGCACCTGACAAGTGCACGGGTATTGAAGCAGCAGGTCATGGGCTTCCACGCATCATAGGGGCAGGGGTCTCCAATGCAAGAGCCTCAGCTGAGAAGTCAGCCAGGCCTGGGCTGGAATCCAGGGCTTTCCACCCAGGACTGCACGACTTGAGGAAGTTCCTTAACCTTGGGCGGTTTTCTTAATGTCTGTGAGATTTAGTCCTCTCATCTCTAAATTTGGAGTAATAGTATTAGCTTTCAAAATGTCAAGAATTGAATATGATAAAATACGTCACAATGTGTAGCTCAGTGTAGGGATGTGAAAAGAGATGAAGCCAGGTATTTCACCTTCACGTGTAGTCCACTCAGCTGAGGATCAGGGCCTGTGACCCTTCTGCCAGCTGTTTGCACGAGTTGATAAAGTCCTATTGGTGTTTCGCTGAAGGAGAGTAAGGGATGTTAATTCTTCGTCTTAGAAAAACATGAGAGGAATTTAGGAAAGCAGGAGGGACATGGACATTATGGAGTGAAAGTTTTCATCTACTCCAAATTCCTCTGTCAAAATACTAGACCCCCGGTGTGATAATATTAGAAGGCGAGGCCATTAGGAAGCAAGGATGGGTGAGAACGGACTCCTCATGAACAGAGTTAGTTCCCTTATAAGAAGAGGCCAGAGAAGACGACAATCTGCAACCTACAGAGAGCCCTCACCAGAACCCAGTGTAGCATGCTGCTACATTTGAACTCGCACTTCCTGCCTCCAGAATGGTGATAAATAAATTGTTGTTTAAGCCACTCAGTCTGTGACAGTTTGTTATAGCAGCCAAACCAACTCAAGCACAAGGGTATAATGGTATCCATCCCTGCCCTGCCACCCAAGTTTAAATTGCATCCCAAGACAGGGAGGAATGAGGACCAGAATGGGAAGAGGCTTTTTGAGACTGTATTCCCAAATCATAATGTTTTGAAGGTCAACTAACAAAGAGAGGCAAAGAAATGAGGAGAGAAGCCAGGCGTAGTGGCACATGCCTGTAATCCCAGCAGCTTGGGAGGCTGAGGCAAGAGGATGGCAAGGTCAAAGCCAGCCTCAGCAGCAGCGAGGCCCTAAGCAACTCAGTGAGACCCTGTCTGTAAATAAAATACAAAACAGGGCTGGGGATGTGACTCAAAAGTCAAGTGCCCCTGAGTTCAATCCCCAGTACCCCACCCCCCCCCCAAAAAAAAAGAAAGAAATGAGGAAAGAACCATTCTCTATTTCTGTGTGGAATCCATTACTGCTCAGAAATCCAAAGCTGGGCATCATTGAAAGAATCAAGAGTTGGAACTTGGTAAAAGTCAGTGGCCTCACAGCTTCCACTACTATAAATGTCAACAGAAAGACCCTCTCACATGGATTTGAGGGCTGGGAGTCAAGAGGTCACCGTAGAAAGCAAGGAACAGAGTCCAGTGCTGCTTAATTTCTAAAGATGAGAATTCAGTTGTCAGCCACATGCCGGTGTCACTTGGAAACCCCACACACCTGAAGCAGCCTTTGCAGGAAAGCTCAATGCCCTGCAGGAGCAGCCAGGGTCAGAGCAGGAACTTTGGGTTATTGATGTCACCATGCCTTACTTTGCATCCACAGACGGGTGAGTGTTCACAGTAACAATTTTCATTATAAATGCCTGTTCCTGGTCCCAGGGGAAACCAGCCAAGCAAGAGCAGAGAAAAATAAATGCTTTTTCTTTGCCAGAACTAAATGTCAAAACATAAGTTCAAATGGTGGTAACTATCATTTCTATACGGGCTTCGCAACCCCAAGCAAACTACTTGAACTTATATATCATACAGTCTCCTCATCTGTGAAATAGGCTAGTTGACAGAGGCTCAGAAGCCTTGATATGTGAAGATCAAAATAGCTCAAGATGATAGATATAGAGTATATTTTTTTAAAAGTACAGAAATTTAGAGTTTGGTCTCTAACTGATGGCCAAATAGTGCGGCCACCTCTGCATTATATCGTATTCAGATGGCTGGTAGCAAGAGAGCAGAAACTGGGCTTGCTCGTCCAACAGGCTGAGTGACCTTGAGCACTCTGACCCCTCACTTTCCTCCTCTGTAAAGGAAAGATGTCTGTGAGGTCTAGTTCATCCTTAGGTTTCCAGCGGGGAGGTGTCGGGTCTTGAGAAGAGCAATTAAAAATACAATTCCCAAGAGAGTTACACCTCCCAGCATTTACAAGAATCCAAATATTGACTGAGATCTTCTGCAAGGAAAAAAAAAAAAGGCACTAAAAAGCCTTACCAGGCATTTTGTAGTGGTTGGGTAATGCAGATTTAAGTGTGTCTGTCTTGAGCACACCCAGATGTTGATATCATTTGGATGTGGTGAAAAGCTAACGTCTCACTTAATGAGATGCAGCAAGGTCTCTCTCCAGCAGTAGAGCGCAGTGAGGAGGAAGAACGGGGCCACTTGTCTTCACGGAATACACACCGTGGTCACCATCTTATTGATGACGCTATCCTTCTGAGTTCCACCTACTGTGTCTACTTACCTGTCAGCGAGTATTTGCTGTCTAACTTCCCCAAGCGAAGCACCAGGCAACATAGGCAATGCAAAGCTATCGTCCCTGCCTGCCCTGCACGGGAAATCTCGTTGGAAGAGAGAGGTATACGAGCAATTACCAAACAAGACATATCGCAAGTATCACATGATTCGAGGCAATGAGTGCCATTTATCCAGGGAATTTTAAATTCATTCAGTGTCGTTCTCCAGCACCGTGAATCATCAATTAGATGGAGTACTCCAAGGTTGCTTCCAATGAAGAGAGAATATGATGGATGAATGTAAAGGGAGACATGGACTGGAGGAGCCTCACTCTAGGAAGGGAAATTAGCACAAAGAAAGACACTGAATGGGGGCCGTCTCAAAGCCACCAGGACAGAGCAGGTTGAATCTCATCCACTGACAGGTCCCTGTTCCTGCTCACTCCACCTCATGAAGTGGGGCCATCAAACCAATCACCATAAACGACTCCTGACCCAAAGTACTTATTTCTTTACCCGGCGTTACTCGTGTCATTAAATTAAGTGTCTCACTGCTGGACGACAGTTTAGAGGTCTATGGATCCAATATCCTCACTAACGCAGGGAGAAAAAAAATGACCTTCCCGCTTTTTACTCGCATCTGGTAATAAGCGTGTGTGCCTTCCGCCTACACACCCGTCTTACCTTTAGATGCATCTTCTGCCGTTAGCTATCCCACTGATTTCAGCTCACCAGAAAGCCATCAAACGTGCCAGAAGCATGAGTGGCAAGAAGCCAAATCATCAGGATTCCCAGTGGAAAACATGTTCCATATATATCCCAGACACCTCCGGATCTGGCCCTACCTCTTTGCTCCACCAAGCATGTAATTAATCTTGTTAGCCATTAACCATAGAAAATCCCACATCCCTAGGATCCACTTTCTTTGCAGATCAGCAGGACCTGAAGCACAATGTTATCCACAGCTGGTACTGGGAAACACAGTCAGGACCACCACCAATAAAAGACAGACACTGGGCTTAGCAAATGCAGTCATGTGGCCACATAATGTCATGTTAACTCGCAGTGGTCCTATGAGGTTATGATGGATTATCATACTTGACAATAATAAATGACTATAGTACTGGTTTATGTATTAATTATATTATACTTATATCATTATTTTAGAGTGTTCCTTTTCTACTTAGGAAAATAAGTTTTCTATAAAACAGTAAGATGAGTTACCCTAGTATCAGCCTCATACGTCAAAAGGCCGCATTGAGGAATTGAACTATACTACTACGTAGTGTGTGTAAGTACACTCTTAAGATGATCACACAACAACGAATCACCTAATGATGTATTTATCAGAGCATATCCCAGTCATTCAGCAACTCAAAGCTGAAGGCTTAAGCAAAGAGACATGTCACATAGCACGCATTGAACAGTTACCTCCCTCATAACTGGGTTGAATTCATCCTGTTTCATGTGTTAGCCTAAAATAATCCTCATTCTTTTATATAGTTTCCAGTTGCTTGATTCTTTAAAATCTTGTAAAAAGATTTACAAATAAACAATCTTCCTGGCAAGGTTTCTATTTCAATACCTTCTGTACCACAGCGGGTCTATTGTTTTAAAGTTTGGTGTCTGTTCCGTCACCTTTACATTTCGCCCTTTGACAAGTAAGTTCCTCTCAATTGGCAGCTTCTATTTATATTTCAACATATTAGTATAACAAATTTAAATAAAATCCTCCACTTGTATCATTAATTAGCATTTGGCAATGGGCCTGATTAAATGCCCTTGGCAGCAAAATGATTTAAATATCGAAAAGGTTATTTTTATCATTTATTAAAAATGCCTGTTAGACAACTATTCCCACCAACACACCCATCTCTGCACAGAGTGGAGGGGAGTTCTCAAGGCATTTTTCTAGGTTGTATTGAGTACCTGTCATCCAACATGGTCAGTTTTTCTAACAAGTTAGGAAAGCTCATCAAAATGAGAATTTATGATCTTAAACAATTTTTTTTAAGTTTAAATGAATAAAATAATCCCTTTGTTAATCCATGCTAGAACTTCAAGAAATAAGATTTTCTTCCTCGTGATTGCTATTTTAGGGAACCACAAACAAAAATCTACTTAACCAGTGGAATTCCCAGTCCGTACTCTCCAGAAGAAGCCCTGTGTACTCTGTCAAACACCGGGAGTATGAACCACACTGCACACAGAAGACCCTTGCTTTATGCCTATGACCTTTCATCCATAGGTCTCTCTGTTCACCTCTGTATTTCTAGCAACTAGCCCATGGCGTGGGACATCATAAATGTTCACTGAGTGGTGCTAAATAATGAAGCAAATATTATAGGCACCTCGGAAAAGAGAATGGCTTGAAAATAGGCGGACTGCCATATATTTTTTACCTGTTTGTGACTCTATCTAAATATGAGATATAGCTATCAGAAGTGAATAATATGGACCAAAAAAATATTGGGAGCAAGAAATGCAGTAAACCTTGGAAAATCAGTCACTGTGACAGTATATTTTCCTCCTTTTATGAGATGATATCAACAAGAAAGAAAGAAAGGAAGAAAAAAGAGGAAATAAAAAGAAATACGTTCATACTTCATATAGGAGAATGTAATTAAATGCTGCTACTTGAGTGATCTGTCAGGTTTTTAAGATCTTCAATGTATAAAATGAATAAAAACACCCATTTTTGGCGAATTTTCCTGGTGTAGCATTTTGTGCTTTTCTGACATATTAGAATGAGTTGAAACAATGTTGCATGATGACTAATGCCTTAGCACCTAGGGGAACAACTCAAATGCTACAAATGGTAGTTTTATTTAGTAAAGTCTTTTCTGGACTTTGTTTTTTTGTTTGTTTTTAGGGGTTTTTTATTTTGTTTTATTTGGGTGATTTTTTTTTTTTTGACATATGAGTAAATATTTGTTGAGCAAAGAAATTTAAGATGTAAGGGGGAAAATATGGAGATAAAGAAAAATCTGTGATTCTAGAAACCCTTCAAGAAAAAATAAACTATAAATTTCCTGAACAAGAGGAGAAACAATATAATGAATTTAACCCCTAAAAGAACCCAGGGTGATCAAGGGGAGGATGCTCAGAAATGTAGTTGCCCACCATCTTTAGTCATGCAGCTACAGTGTTATTCAATTTTAGGGGAAAAAAAATCCAAATATTGAGGGGAATGGGAATAGATCTAAGATATGTCATTAATAAAATATTTATCAATCAAAGATTTGTCATCAGAAGCCGAGTGTCTTTTCAAATATAACGCAACAGCAAATGAGGTGATTTCAGCGCATGTGTGTTGAAGAGGCCAGCAATCATCCTCCCACATCAGTGCTAATTTTTAAAGACACAGACAATTCTTGGTTGAGTTCCCTCCATCTTGGGAAATATCCATTTTACTGATCACAGACCTTTAATTTTCTTCTTTGTTTCCTTAGTGCTAATAAAAAGCAAACAGCTCAGAAAAGGATTGCTACAGCATCAGGACACGAGTTATGTTTTTCTGCAAGAGAAGGTGGAAGGGTGGGAACAGGATCTTCATGGAGGGTCTTCTAAGGAGATCACATGTATTATCTCTCTTAAACTGCATATCCCTGAAAATTAGTACACAAATGAGAGTATTATTTCTACTTTAGAGATAAAAGAACTGAGAATCATTCTGGACCACAAATGTGCACTCAACTTTGCCATTGAGAGCTACTAGTTGGAACTATGGACAAACACATGGAGTCTTTCTTTGTGATTTTCCCCCCCTTGGGAAAGTGGAAATGTGAACTTTTAATCCAAGAAGTTTCAATTATGCAAATTCAATTCCGTAGTGACACGGGACTTTGCAGGTGTAGAGGGAAAGCGGGGTACCTGAAACCACCCCAAGATGCCTTGTGGTTGACTTACTATTGTGCTCAGATCACCTCTCCACCTTTTGTTAGAGTTCTGAGGACCGTAGTCCCCGCATAATTCAATCTGCCGGTTTCTGATCCTGCTCCCTTCTTTTCCACGTGGCCACAGCACAGTGGCCATCCTGGTTGTTAAGATATGCGAATCCTCGGGGATATAATTAAGGAAGCACTGAGATGCTGTCATCAAAGGACAGCTCCTCGGCCGGGGCCCTGTTGCCGTTGTGCAGGTTAACTGCTTGGCAATCCTTTCATGTCCCCGAGTCAATCTGTGTTTAAAGGATGGAGCTGAGTGGGCCGGACAGGGCAGTTTATCTTCTCTGCCTCCTCATTTATTATCACATTGCTCCCTCACATGGCACTCCCTCAGCCGATCCAAATCAGGGACCACACATCACCAGAGTTATTGGGATGAAAGGCAAAATACCTTCTTTGTTCCCTCTCCATAAGAGTATTTAAGATAATCATGGCAATAAATCTGATGGAAATACCCAAGCATAGAAATGGCTTATGCCAGAGCAGAAATCTCTCTCTTCTATTTTGTAACTTGCCGCAGCCATTCCAGACATTGTCCCACTATATGAATATTCTTAATTATCAGAGCAGCTTGTGAAATTGTGTCGCTCCACACACTCCGCCTGCAGCCTGGGCATCTGCTCTTGGTTTCAAACAGGGAATGGCCAGTTATCAGCAGGACAAATTCAGCTCTATTCTACTTCCTGACATAAGGCCACAACCCCTTGAAAGATTTCCGCATAAAGACTGTCTACTAAAATAGGATTCTTTCCAATTGCGCTTTCTCTCTGTCCTCCTAAAATTCAACATAATCAAAATTTATGAGGTGCCTATCATGTTCCTATAGGGTCAATGTGAGAATCCATAAAAAGTGTGGGTGAGACAGAGGCAGGTGACAACTAGGGCTGAGGAACCAGGTGACAAGCAACTTGGGGAAAAAAAATCCTCAAGATTTTTGAAAATACCAGACACCAGTCCCTGAAAATCAAACAAGGACAAAAATTGAAAGCAGAATTTCTTTCATCCATTAAGAAGACATGATAAGTCAATCACCATAAATGTGACAGCCCAGGACCCATAACCCAGAAAACTTGAAGCACAAACCTGTGCCAGGAAGACAGATGGGATTCATCATTCCACTGAAGTGTCCTGAAATACACATGGCTTTGCAAACGACGGCTCTAAACTGTGAGAATAAGATCATTTAACCCAATCATTAAAAGCAGGAGCCATATCATGTATAACAACCATGCATAGGTGACAGCAGTCTGCTGAAAAACACCCAGGACATCTCAAACTTTGCCAGCAGACCGAACAAAGAAAGCCATGTGGGGCTCCCACACAGTGCCGAAAATCTGCCTCTCTATGCAAAGCCATGGAGAAGACATGACAGGGACCAACTTAGCATGTGATCAGGAATAACTCAGTGGAGAATGGCAATCTCTATGCCAAGAGATAGAACGTGGGCCCCACTGAATAGTACAGACAGTGGGGTACACAGGACAATGGAGCAGGTTTACATGGATAGTTCATTTTGAGAACAAGCTATGGCTTTTCTAGGGGTCTCCAGCTTAGAGTATTTTTGCTGCAATGAACTGTTATCTCTGAACAAGCCATTTCAGCCCACAACAGCATGAACTAACAAAGCCCAGAGGCCAGTGGAGGCCACCTCCTCACCCTGCTTTATTATCTGCGGCCAGTGTTGCTATGACAACTTTTCAAAGTGGCCTTATTGGGGACCAAGAAAAACCCTGTAGGCACAGATTATGTCTACAGGACATGAAAGAGCTGGTCAATTCAGCTGGAGGTTAAATGGTCACGACAGCTTGCAAGTGTTATTTAGAAACCTTCCACCCCAGTTTTATAAATTGTTTGAAATATTCACTTACATTGTCACGATAGCATATAGAACCCTTAATGCAATAATTACATAGAACCCCAAAGGTTGCCCTGTCGGATTCCTATGATCAAGATGTAACTTTCCTCTGGCCAATATGAGCATCCCACATTGCAAGAGATTTTTTTCTAGCCCCCTTGCTATTTAAGGCCCATGAGAGAGGACCTTTGTTGCAGAGAGTCAACTAGAAAAGGAGGTCAGAAAGTTCATATATTGCTGTGACTCTATGGTCAAGGACATGCCCTCAAAATAAGACAGATAATGAAGAGTTTTTCCTTATTTCCCAATTCTATCAGAAAAAAAAGTCACTTCCCTTGGTGATTATTTATTTTCCACCTTCCATACGTGGTTCTCATGATAATTGCTAACTTTGAGAGATGTTAGAACACTGACACTTATGTAAAGCAAAGTGCCTTTTGACATTTATGGAGTGCTGATTCTCTATAAATATAGGAAAGTAGTAATCATCACAAGACTACTCAATGGAATAGATCAATACTGAAGACAAATACTCTTCTTTCATTGAAATTCAGAAGGCAAAAAAAAAAAGTCCATTTTTTTATCTCTTCGATCAACTAGCACATTCTGTGACTTGCCAAATAAGATTTAAGATCTGAGTTATGACACAAACATGGGAAAATTTTAGGACGAAAAGAATCATAGGTCAGCTTGGTCTATTTCCTCTCCTCATATAGATCTATATATAGATATATGTGTGAACACCTTTGGAAATAGATAGTGGCAGCTGTCCTGTCAATCACCTTATGATCTCTTGTAAAAAAAAAAAAATCACAAATTGTGGGCAGCTTGTAACACAAAAAAGCAGTGGTATCTATCATAAAATTGCTGGAAAAGCAGATAAGCTTTGAAAGTGATTTGAGGAATGTAGAGTGTAAATTGTGCTTCCGATTTCAAGTGACATTTCTTTTCCTCATAACTAGAGACCAGTGCAGGACGAGGCACATTAGTAGCTGGTGTGGAGAGCACACCTAGCCCAGTCAGAAGCTTCTGGAAGGGCTGAAGATGGCATCAATGCTTTTTTCTCTTTGGCATCTTGTCAGACTTGCCTGCGGCCTGCATGGAGGTCAAATATCTACAGGCCAGAAAGAGAGTGCCACCCTGCAGAGGCTCTGCCCATCTTGCAAACTTGGCTTGAGCGCATGTTAATGTTAGCATCCCACAGATCCAACAGGGCTCTTTGACCCCTCTCCCCCACCGCCTTTCATAGTATTTTAATATCTTAAAGAGTCAAAAATCTGATTGCTACCCGGGAGGTTCCAATTCCCACAAGGGTGACACAGGCATCTGAAAATATGTCAAGCCGAGATCATTCATTAAACAAATGTCTGTGGAGCACCTGCTCTGCACAGGGACACGAGAGTGTGTGGTACAGCTGGTGAGTGTCCATCCTGGAGCCTGTCTCTGCCATTTGCTAGCTAAGGGAGCCTTGGACAGGTCATACATTCTGTGTCTCAATCTCTCACCTGTCAACTGGAGGTAAGTGCACCTAAAGTAGTGCACCTACTGTCTATTAATCCTATGGGGATTCAGGATTAGTTAATACTTGTGAAGCACGTCAACAGCACCTAGTCAAGCCAGAGCTTGGCAGGCGTCAGCGCTTAGGTCTCATGGGTACGAGGCAGTGTCCAGTCACAGGGAGAATTTAGGAGCTCTGGGTTCCAAATGCCTTATCTGCTCTGTTCTAAAGACATAAATAAGATGGGGGCATTCTTCTATCTATTTTTTCCCCTTAGCCTAAAGTATCCAACCTAGTAGGATAGATGGTTAATTGCTCTTCAGTCTTCCCAAGATATTTACCTTAATTGATCTCATAGCCCATTAGGCAGATTTTTTTAAAGTAGTTTGCTCCATCTTCAGAAGGGAAACATGACAGCCTTCCGATTTATAATCCTGCTAATGATGATGACTCTGTTTATTGAGTGTCTACTGCATGCAAGGCATTCTGATAAGCACTTACAAACCCATTGTCTTTTAATTCTTGGGAAAATCCCATGAAGTGAGAATCTGCTGCTCCTGTTCACGGAAGAGGAAAGTGAACTTGAGAAGGACTATGCGCCTTGCCCAATGTCACACCTGTGACAGAGTAACACTCGCTGCTCTTACAATGGACTCCAGATCTCTGTGGTGTGACAAAGTCAGGCTTTCTGGATCAGCCAGGGGAAGACGCAGCGGGGGCTGGGCAGGTGGGTGGACTGTACCTGGGCGATGTCATTCAAGGACCCAGGCTCCTCTGCCTCCTGGGTCCTCCTCCAAGTTCGGCCAGCTGGGGGAGAAGGGAGAGAAGATCACACAGGGAGGGTACGTTCCTGGCCCAGGCATGGCCGAGGCCCACACTACTGCCTGTGCTCATTCCACTAGCCAGAAAGCACTGTCCTAGCCACACCTCCCTGCAGGGGAGATGTGGAGAAGCAGCCCTACTAGGTGCAGGCACTCGGGACACCCTGCCAGGAAACAGCAATGTGAGGTCCTGAGCCACATGCACTGCTCCCCAAGACCTTGCTTTTATCATATGCTACTCATGACTGCGGGGACCATTCAGATTTCCCTAGGTCCCCTGCCAGAGGACTTCTCAGAAGACTGTAGGACTCACTCACTGCACCTGAAGTTGTACTTGTGAAATTTTTTCAAAATCTTATATATACCGAGTTATGTAGAATTATCTGACAGGACTTATTTAGCCTCATCAAGAAAACAGGAACTGGACCTACTCTGTCCATCTGTCCAGCCTTTGGTTCCATAAACAGGAATCATCTCTGACCCAAACAAAAAAGCCTCCATGGGGATTGCACATTGTTGCCGTCTCTTCAAAGTCCCTATCAAAATATGACTAGTGCATTAAACTTAAATTTGTGACTGAGATTCCAATTGTGTGTATGACTTCTTCTGTTTAATCATCTTCATGTACATATTAATTGTATTCTTAATCTTTTTTTTCTGGTTCTTTGTAGTTTTACATGATAGTAGAATCCATTTTGACATAATTAAACGAGCATGGAGTATATCTTACTCTAACTCTGACCCCAAAACCTCTCCTTCCCCTTCCCTCTCTCCACCCCTTCTCCCTTCCCTCCTTTCATCTTTCTGCCATTCACCCCTAGTTATTTTTTATTTTTTAGATGATTGTATTGTGGATGTACACAACAGTGAGACTCACAGTGGGGTCTTCCTATGTTCAATGGAAAGTTAGGTCCAATTCATTTCATTGCCTTTCCTTTTCCTAGCCCACCTCCCTTCCCTTCGTACCCCTTTTTCTAATCCAGTGAACCTCTATTCTTCCCCTCCCCCCCCGCCACTGTTGTGCGTTAGCATCTGCATTTCAGAGAGAACATTTGACCTTTGGTTTTTTGAGATTGGTTTTCCACTTATCCTGATAGTCTCCAGATCTAGCCACTTTTTTATGACTGAAAAATATTCCAATATTTTCTTTATCCATTCATCTGTTGAAGAGCACCTACATTGATTCCATAGTTAGCTATTGTGAATGGAACTGCTATAAACATTGATGTGGCTGCATCACTTTAGTATGCTGATTTTAAGTCCTTTGGGCACACATCAAGGAGTGGGATAACTGGATCAAACAATGGTTCCATTCCTAGTTTTCTGAGGAATTTCCATACTGGTTTCCCTAATGGTTGCACCAATTTGCAGTCCCACCAGCAATGTATGAGTGCGTATTTGTCCCCACATCCTCATCAACATTTATTGTTGCTTGTATTCTTGATAATTGCCATTCTGACTGAGTAAGATAAAAATCTCAATGTAGTTTTAATTTGCATTTCTCTAGTTGCTAGAGATATTGAACATTTTTTTCATATATTTGAGGAGCATTTATATTTCTTTTTTTGAGAAGTGTCTGTTCTGTTCCTTTCCCCATTTATTGATTGGGCTGTTTTTTTTTTTGTTTTGTTTTTTGTTTGTTTGTGGTTTTTTGTCTTGTTTTGTTTTGTTTTTGATGTTAAGTTTTTTACTTCTTTGTGTATCCTGGAAATTAATGCCCTGAGGTGCAAGTGGCAAATATTTTTTCTCATTCTGAAGGCTCTCTCTTCATGTTCTTGATTGATTGTATCCTTGTTCTTGAACTAAGGAAATAAAAAGATGTGTTGATATCTCATCACTATGTGATAAACAAGAGAAAACCTTAAGAATAATGTCCAAAGTCTGACATACTAATTCTGCACTCAAAACACAATTAATGACAGATATGCAGCAATGACTACAATCCATGCAGGTCTACACAATAATTAAACCTGAGGGAAGACTTGGGTCATGTACAAAAAAGCAGCAAGGAAGTTCTGGCAAACATCCTAAATAAAATTTCACTCTTGAATCTGGTTACTACTACTCCATAAGCAACATATTGAAAACCATCTCAGGAAAGCCACTGATTCCTGACAACAGAGATTTTATATTTCGAAGATTGGGCAATTTGAATTAGCATTATTATTTGCATCTTCCAAATACTTTCAACTTCTCTGATTTCTTAGCAGGAGGTAAGGAGCCCACCAACTGACCTGGGTTTAGGAAATGCAAGTAGAAATGACAATTGTCACATCCAAAGATTTAAGAGCAACTAAGTGATTTACCACAATCCCATTTTCCTGCCATGGTGGGTTAAAAATGGCCATAAATTCTCTTCAGCCTCTCCCATCCAGAGATGGGGTCGATTTTGCCTCCCTTTGATTTCACTAGACCTGTGATTTGCTTTGTCCTCACGAAGCCCTTTGCCACTCACTCTTGCCTGGCCATGTACACCAGGCCAGGCCTGACTCCTCAAAGACAAGTGACCAGATATTTAGAACAACCCACCATCCCAGAAACCTCAGGTGAGCCCAGCTGTGTGAGTGAGGTCAGCAAGCCCAACCAGTCCCCACCAACCCTCCAACTGACCGCAGCTACAGCAATGGACAGAACAGCAGGACAGCCAAGCCAAGTCCAACCCAAGTTACCAAAAAATTTACGAACAAATAAACGGCTGTTTTCATCGGCACTCTATTTTAAACATGTTTGTTACACAGCAATCGGTAACCGAGACACCAGCCTGGGCAACTGTCTTGTACCCTTGTTCTTGAACTAAGGAAATAAAAAGCATATATGGAGTCCATATGGAGCTTCATTGGCCTGGACTTCTGAAGAGTGAGGATGACCTGGCAGAATGCTCATCGCACAGTGAATGTGTAAAAGGAGTAAGAAATAACCCTTTTGTCACTTAAGCCACTGAGATTTTTATGGTTGCTTTTTACTGCAATATAACCCAGCCATTCCTGACCAATTGAGAAATTGGTACCAACAAGTAGAATTCTGCTCTACCTAAAAAAAACTAAGAAAACTAAAATGTGAGGTGAGGCAATGAAGAGAAAGGAAACAGCTATCTATCAGAAGTAGCAGGGAGGAAAATGCTCATGACACAATGATATCATATTTGGCAAAATGTTTCTCCTCAAAAACTCAGAAGGCAGAAAATGTAGCACACCGGCTGCTAAGGAGAGCAGGGACCAACGCACACGTAGGATGAGTGGCAATTCAAGCTCCCAGGAGTTCGTGTGGTTGATCATTATCAAAGGATGCCCTGCTTGAAGGCAGCTGATAGTCAGTCTTAACAAAAAGCCAGTCCATCAGCTCTGAAGGGGAAGAGACACCACATCGAGCCGTCCGGTGGCCTGTGGAGAAATGTTCACCCACAAGGTGAACATAGAAAATATTGAGATGGGACACAACGCATTTGGCTCCAGCATGGGAAATGAAAAGAGCAACCAAACCGTCAGACTTCCCAGCTTTCTTAAATAAAATATGTCCCAGGTAACCTACGGAGCACAGGCTGCAAATAAAGAGAAACCCAGTGAAAGAGGAGAAAAAGTTTGCTTGGAATTTTTGACCCCTTTTAATCTCTCTCTCTCTCTCTCTCTCTCTCTCTCTCTCTCTCTCTCCTATCTCTAGCTCTAGCTCTAGCTCTAGCTCTATCTCCCTCCCTCTGTTCCTCTCCCTCTCTCCCTCTCTCTGTCTCTCAGGTTTTTACAGTTTACAGTTGATTAATTCTCTTGTGAAAAGGTCACAACATCTCTACAGGTAAAGTCACTGAAGAATCTTGACCCTGCGTTTTGACGGGCTCCAGCGCCGGGCTTGGCAGTGCCCCCTGGCGGGGCCCCTGACTTTCTGCGTTCTGTTCAGGCCTTCTCTTCACTGTCCTCCCGTGGTCGTCTTCTTCTCCTACAGGACAGGTCTTACAACTCTATGTTTGAGTTCATTGTCCTTTGCAGGGTTCGGGAATGGTAAATCATACCAGGGCCCATCACCTTGCCACCCTGAAACAGGCTCTGAATCAAATTACAAAGATGACATTCAGTAGAGTCTTGCACATTTGGGCTAGTTTTTCCTGGATTTCTCTCATAGGGTACTGCTACCTTCCCAGGGTGAAGAATATAGTTAGCCATTTATTTATATCCTCTGAAGGGACTGGTTTGTCATGAACTTCCTGGTCTCTGTCGTTACTGAGCCATTCATGATGGCGGCCGATCATCAGGCAGCCAGGGAGGGAAAAGCCCCACCTTTTAATACTCCTGTGCCCTCTCTGTTGGAGGCTCTTTGTTATAAGTGGCAATGATGGAGGAAAGATAAATTTTAAAAAAAAAAAGTCATTCTGTAGTTCTTTTCATCAATGTGTAAGACTGATACAATCAAACACACAGTCAGGGTGTTATGTAGAATGTGACTTCGAATAAAAGAGATGGTTTTGTTTTCTTTTTTTTTTATTTGGATTTTAAGTTAGTTTTGAGAAATATGATTTTTGCAAGACAGCAGGACAGAGAGGAGCTGTTAAAAATTTACAGTGATTCTTAGACCCATCCCAGCTTTCCCTGATATTTTTACAGACATGACCTCCACTCAACCTTTCTTCTTCCTGGAACTGCAACCACCATACTTGAAGTGTGCAAAAAGAGGACTTAGATATCAGCGGGAACTCCAGGTGGGGGAGTGAGATTTAAGTGCAATTGATAACAGGCATCAGATAAATCTCAACCAAGGGAATGAGACTGTCCCTTCTCAAGCAGCAGGCTTAAACATGCCCAGACCCGGGATTGATAGATGTGTGCTGCTGTTTCATACACACCAAGGTGACCCCTTTCACTCAGGCTGCCATAGCAGTGATTCTTGAATAAATGCCCCCGACGGAGAAAAAAGCACGAAAAGCAATTCTAATAAGCCAGACTCATCATCGGATCAACATCCCTGAACCCTAGTGACTGAACCAACCCAAGCCGGAGCCTAGGACTTCATCAGTCCCGCTTGGTGTGGCAATTCTAGCACTTTGACTCTTTTCATAGATGAGCCTTAAATATAAATACACAGCCCAATCCATGCCACCCCCTCCAAATTTGAGAACATACTAATAGCAGGCCAAACAAACTTGGAGGCTCAGTGGACCAAAGATATCCCCAACATTGTACCCGAATAGGATTGAAGGCCCTGGCAAAAAGTTCCTGAGGCCATCAAAAAGAGGTAAGGAACCAAGAAACAGCTTTTGGCTACATGCATCCCACCCCCAAAAAATAACTCACTGAAAAAAAAATCCAACTAAACCATTTTAATATCAAACCAAATAATGTTCTGACTTTTTAATTAGTCAGTTTGGGATTATCTAGGTACAGACCATGTAGATGATAAAATTTCAAAGGAATTTTTCTTTTCTTGCCCCAAACTGGAACTCTGCTCTTCATTTCTTGGTTGATACCAGTTTCAACAGACAATTTCTCAACCCAGGGTCTGCAGTTTCTCACTGGTTAAGGAATAAATCTTATCGTCTAAACCAACGTTCAGCCTCATGTCCCACCGACTCTCCCATTCACCAGTCCAGCCTCAGTAGACCACTTGATGTTCCCCAAACATGCTAAACTTTTCCATACCTCTGTATTCTGTTCTCCTCAACTGAAATGTCCTCCTCCCACTTGTAATGTATTAAAATCCTAACCAGAACTGACACCAGTTATTCAATATGATTTTCCTGAACAACACTATCTTCCTCAGCTCCAAAAACTATGTGTGTAGAGCTACCTCAGCAGTCACTACAGAGCAAGGGCTCGTTGAAGTCAAGAATCATTCTTCATCCACAGTGACATTCTTATCATCTAACAGAGCACTGTATTAGTTATAAATAGCTACAAATTACCCCAACCTAGTGACCCAAAGCACTCATCTACTATTTCATAGTTTCTTTGAGTAAGGAACCCAGGCCTAGCTTAGCTAGATGTAGGTCATCCAACTCTGGTTCTGTCACAGGCTGCAACCAAGGTATTGGCAGGGGCTAGGGTCTGAAGGCCTAAACTGAGGGTGGACCCACCTCCAATCTTGCTCCAATGGTTGTTGACAAGACTTAATTCCACATGGCATATTATTTTTCTCAGTTCTCTGCTGCCCGAGCTGGATTCAATACAATATGGCAGCTGGGTTCATCAGAGCGAGTAAGGGAGGAGGTCAGAGTGTCAGCAAGATAGAGTACTTTCAGGTCACTGTCTTTTCTATGGTTCATTTTTGGCATATTTTACTTATTAGAAGTGAGTCACGGGTCCCGCCCACAAGCAAGGCTATTGCACAAGGACATGAATACCAGAAGTTCAGATTATTGAGAACTGCATCAAAGCTGCCTCTAACAAATGCTATGCTTCATAGAGTCAGCATTCAGTGTTTATTTATAAAAGTATAAAAGAAATGTGACATTTTCTTCATATAACTTTAGTTGTATGATCCATTCTATAAACTTTAAGGTTGTGTAATAATAGAAAATATATGAAATTTATGTTCAGAAGCACATTTTCAAAATAAGCATTTGAATGAAAAGAATTGATTTTGAGAGGAAAAAACCATCTCACTATAAAATCTGCCTCAAGACTTTAAGGATCTTGATATCTGTGATTTATTTTCTCAAAGTTCAGAAGAAAATAAATAGATAAATATTAAGGATACAAAAAAGTGGCAAAATATTAACACTGTTTAATCTAGATGGAAGATATTTAGATACTCATTGTTTAAGTCTTTCCGCTTTTCTGCAAGAGGGGGTGGATGTTACAGAACTGTTCTACAGAGCCCACTCATAAACTAATAATATTATCACCCAGGGATGGTGACAGTGTGATCTTATGAAGGAGCACTAGCTGCTACATCCAACAAACCCAACCGCTGAGTCTTCATTTGATTAAATATTTGTGTCCCACTCTTTGCCGAGGCATAGAGTAGGTCTCCTTATGACTCTCATTTTCATGGGACTGTCTCCTCCAGAGAACCCCAGAGGGAGAAGGTATGTAGACTGTTACCGAAAGGATTCCACGTCCACAGCTGAAAATGGTATCCGTCACTTCCCACTGTATCTCGTTGACCAGAAACCATTCAAATGGCCCCAAACTAACTCCATACAAGTCTAGGAAATATGGTCTGTCTACGTTCAGGGAAAGGAAGCAGGACAGGGCTCCTTCTGGCCAGTCTCTGACAGAAGAATACAGTCACTCCATGCCGCAGTCTCTCGGCTGGGCACAAATCACGAGTCTCCACACAGCTTGTAGATTCAAACAGCAATTCTTTATTCCCGAACTCACACCGGCCGTCTACAAACACGTTCTGGGGGAATCCAGGTTCTCTGCCCAAATCCAATCCGCCCAAATCCACTCCTGCCTAAATCCACTCCGCATGGGCTTCTGTTTCTCAAAAAATACTGTCTGACCCTAAGCACTCAAGAGGAACTCAGCAGCAGGATACGCCCTATTCCAAAAGAGGAACACCCTAATCTCCTATTACTAAACCGCCCTATTCTAAAGGGGAAACACCCTACTCTCCTATTATGCTAAACTGCCCTATTCTAAAGGGGGAACACCCTAAACACGGATCCTGCCCTGGTCCTTGAGCAAGGTCACCTTTCAGAAGTCCTTCCACTAGACAGCATGGGAGTAAGCTGGCAAGGAATTTGTCATACCTACTTGGCTGATGGCTCCCAGCATCTCCCCCCTTCTGATTAATTAAACAACAAGTAATGTGGCTTAAGGACCGTGCCTGGTAGGTTGTCCAGTTCAACATATGGCTCTTACCCGTCATCGGAAAACTGACCTTTAGGTAACTGACCTTTAGGCGTCAGCCTCCTGTCTTAGGTTGATACCATTGCAACTGGATCATACCCGTCACTGACTACCGGTCCAGCATACAGCCATACTTGTGGATAGGTCTATGCACCAGTGGGGGGGTGAGGTTCTTTGCCTCACCTCTGTTGGCCCCCAAATTTGGCCTTGGTGCCAGTGGGGGAGTGAGGTTAATGTGGCTTAAGGACCGCGCCTGGTAGGTTGTCCAATTCAACATATGGTTCTTACCCGTCATGGGAAAACTGACCTTTAGGCAACTGACCTTTAGGCGTCAGCCTCCTGTCTTAGGTTGATACCATTGCAATTGGATCATACCCGTCACTGACTGCCGGTCCAGCATATAGCCATTGGCCCCCAAATTTAGACCATCACTAGCAGAAGGGAGGAGGATACAGAAATGCCACGACACCAAGCCAATTGACAGTTCCTTTGGAAAAATTGCATCATTGGTGACACCATCAGCAAAGATCACTGGTGACACCATCAGCAAAGATATGCCAGCATTACCACAATTTGCTGCACTAAACGTAGTTACATAGTCCAGGCAAGTTCTGTAAGCAGTTCAAAGGGGAGGAATCTTTCAATCTGTCCGTCTCCTCCCAAAGTCCGTTTCCTCCCAAAGTAAGTTGACTCCTTGATTGAGCATACTTGTTGAGTTATATTCATTGGGATGAAGATAGGAATTCTGGCAATGATGCTAAAAAGACATTAACCTGAAAAGAATTATTAAATATAATGAAAAGGAAAGGTGAAAGTAAACAAACAGATCTGTTAACCTACTTAAAAAACAATCCTTAACAGCTGTTTACCTGATTTAAATTAGTAAACAAGCAGATCTGTTAACCACCTTTAAAAACAATCCTTAACAGCTGTTTACCTAATTTAAATTAAGCCATTTAAATCACGTGAATAAAAAAAAAATAATAATAATTTGGATCCATTTTCTCATGAGCGCTCCTCATATATGAAATATGGACATACGCACACACAGACATATAACACAAAACACAAATGTGCAAACAAACGTACAACACATAAGATAATAATAAAGGCCTTGTAGCTTTACCTAGGTGAAATCTCCATTGCAATGTTTAAAAACTCTATAGTCAAAAAAAAATAAAACTGATCAGAAAAACATTAACCTAGGTTTGTGTGAGCTCAAAAAATAAAAATAGAACCTTATGATGTGGGAAAAATGCAATAATAAAATAGATATTGAAAAAAGCATCCTTGTTAATCACTGTTGCAGATGTAAGAATGGCCAAGCTGGAGTTCTGGATATCAGCTGTTATGGATTTGAGTCAAATCATCTTCTTTTCGATTCGTAGAAATTGCTTTAGTTAGTCTTTCTGGAATCCAAATCGGCTGCTGTTCTCCCTGTGGAAACACACAAACAGAGCCCCGACTCCAGACAATCACTGGGTCTGGACCTTTCCATTGTCCTGTTAGAATATCTTTCCAAAGAACTTTAGGCTTATGCACATTTTTTGGATACATATGCCTTTCCGCAGCACTAAGTCCTGATGAATCCAAATTTAAAAAGTTTAGAGTAAAAAGTGTTATTTTAAGTTTATCTTTGGGGGATATATACCCCTTTCCAATTCCCTCTTTTTGTTTTAGTAAGTACGTTTTAATAGTTTGATGAGCTCTTTCAACTATGCCTTGTCCCTGTGGATTGTATGGAATTCCTGTTATATGAGTAATACCAAATGATGAGCAAAATTGTTTAAAAGAGGTAGAGGTATAGCCAGGACCGTTATCAGTTTTTAACTGTTTAGGAACACCCACAGTGGCAAAATTTTGTAAGCAATGAGCTATAACATCTTTAGTTTTTTCTCCGGCATGAAGGGAGCCCATCAAAAATCCGGAAGAAGTATCAACTGTAACATGTAAATATTTTAATTTTCCAAATTCTGGCAAGTGTGTGACGTCCATCTGCCAAATATGGTTAGGTATCAGTCCTCTAGGATTGACTCCAAGATTAACTTGTGGTAAAAAGGTCACACAATTTTGACATTGTTTTATTATATGTCTGGCTTGTTCCTTAGTTATTTTAAAACGCTTTTGTAAAGTATTAGCATTAACATGGAATTTTTTATGAAAATTCGTAGCTTCTTCTAGTGTAGAGAAAATATGTATGTCATGTGTAGTTTTATCTGCTAAATCATTGCCCAAACTAAGGGCTCCAGGCAATCCTGTATGTGCTCTAATATGTCCTATAAAGAATGGATCTTTTCTGTCCCAGATTAGACTTTGTATAGTGGAAAACAAAGAGAAAACAGTAGAAGAAGGGGAAATCCTACCAGCATCTTCAAGAGATACTATAGCATTAACTACATACTGACTATCAGAAAATAAATTAAATACAGAATCTTTAAACATTAAAAAAGCTTGTAATACTGCATTAAGCTCTACCTTTTGAGCTGATTGTTTGGGTACTAAAAATGTAAAAGTTTGATCAGGGGTAACTACTGCTGCTGTACCATTATTTGACCCATCAGTGAATATATTTGGAGCATTCATGATAGGGGTTTTTCTTGTCATTTTTGGAAAAACTACAGGATGCTTAGACCAAAAAGACAACAAAGGATTAGATGGTAAGTGATTATCAAATGAAACATTAGATTTACACATGATTATTGCCCAAGTATTTAACTCATTAGCTAACTCATCAATTTGATCCATAGTATATGGAGTAATAATTTTATTGGGAGAAATTCCAAACACTCCCTTCGCTGCTTTTATTCCTTTGAGTATTAATTGTCCTACAGCCTCAGGATACCTAGTAAGAATAGTGTTAGGAGAATAAGATAAATGTATCCACAATAATGGACCTTCTTGCCAAAATACTCCTGTAGGAATATTTTTTGTTGGTAGTACAATAAATAATAAAGGCAAACTTATATCAATTCTATCCAAATGTATATTTTCCATATATGTTTCAATAATTTTCAATGCCTTTCTTGCTTCAGGAGTTAACATGCGAGGTGAGTTTGGATCTGATGGACCTTTTAGAATATCAAATAAAGGTCCCAACTCTCCTGTTGGTATGCCTAGATAAGGCCTTATCCAATTTATGTCTCCCAATAACTTTTGAAAGTCGTTAAGTGACTTGAGTTGATCTACTCGTATTTGAATTTTTGGTGGACGGACCATGGTTGAGGATAATAGAACTCCTAAATAATTAATTGGAAAATTTAATTGTACTTTATCTATTGCTATCTCTAGATTATAATTTTTTAATAAGTTTGTAAGTGTGGCATAACATTCCAGCAATATGTTTTTATCTTTATGTGCCAATAATACATCATCCATATAGTGAAATATTTGTAGTTCAGGATTTTGATTTCTAAGTGGCTGGATTGCTTTATTAACATATATTTGACACATAGTTGGACTGTTAGCCATCCCTTGAGGGAGTACTTTCCATTTATATCTCTGATCAGGACCTTCATGATTTAATGCAGGGATAGTAAATGCAAAACGTGGACTATCCTCGGGATGAATTGGAATTGAAAAAAAACAATCTTTAATATCTATGGCTAAAACATGCCAGGTTTTTGGCAAAGCAGACAATTGAGGAATCCCTGATTGAGCAGGTCCCATAATAACCATCTCATTATTAATGGCTCTTAAATCTTGCAATAATCTCCATTTACCAGATTTCTTTTTAATGACAAAAATGGGAGTATTATGGGGAGATATGGAAGGTTGTATATGTCCTTCCGCTAATTGTTGTTTGACCAGATCATGGGCTACTTGTATCTTTTCTTTAGTCAGGGGCCACTGAGGAACCCACACTGGTCTTTCTGATTTCCAAGTAATTTTGATTGTCTCAGTGGCCCTTTCTGAAAATCCAACCCATGTCTGTCTGTTCCTTGATCTATTTGAATTGGTGCTGCTATACCTTGTCCTTGTTTTCCTAATCTTTTTTCTTTCCTAAAACCTTGTCTAGCCCTAGTAGTGGGCGCATTAGGATTGATGTTATTTGTTAATGTCAAACCTAATTGATCTAGGACATCTCGTCCCCATAAATTTATAGGAAGATGATCCAATACATAGGGCTGTATAGTTCCCTCACAACCTTCAGGATCCTTCCAATCTAATATCATTGCACTTCTATGGGGATTAGTAGCCACTCCTAGGCCTCGAAGCGTTTGAGTGGCTTGTTGTAATGGCCAATGTTTTGGCCATTCCTTACTAGATATGATGCTAAGGTCTGCACCTGTGTCCAGTAGCCCATTAAAGTCATGTCCTTGAATATTTAGTTTTAACATTGGGCGAGAATCTAAATTTAAAGACAACATAGCCCAATCTACACCTGTGGAGCCTAATCCCCTGGAACCTCTTTTTACACTATGACTAGGAAATTTATTATGTAGGCTGGGTATTATTAACAACTGTGCTATTCTGTCTCCAGGTGAAATTACTGATATACCTCTTGGAGAACTAGCTATAATTTTTATTTCACCTACATAATCGGGATCAATTACCCCGGGACTTATCATAAGTCCTTTTAATGTAGATGAACTACGTCCCAATAATAAGCCTACTGTCCTTTGGGGAAGAGGTCCTTTTACTCCTGTGGGAATGATTTGAACTCCCATCTCTGGAGTTAGTACTGCTCTGGCAGAGGCGCAGATGTCCAACCCTGCGCTCCCTCGGGTTTGTCTGATGAGGGATTTAATGGACAATGTGTCCTGGGCACTACTCTGATGGTGTTGCTGGGTTCC
Source organism: Callospermophilus lateralis (assembly GCF_048772815.1). Lineage (NCBI taxonomy): Eukaryota > Metazoa > Chordata > Mammalia > Rodentia > Sciuridae > Callospermophilus > Callospermophilus lateralis. The sequence goes on along the minus strand of NC_135312.1, from coordinate 124,859,833 downwards.
TCCACTGCCCCGTATATTTGTGGTTGTGGGCCCCGGAGCATTGGGCCCGGCTGTCCGTTTTTTGGCAACGGAGCCTGATGCCTTTCTCCACGGTATCGTGGGTAAATACCTGGTCCTTTTCCGTTTTTTGGTAAGGGAGTACTCTCTATGGTAGTTTGAGAACGGCATTCATTAGCCCAATGTCTCCCTCTACGGCATCGTGGGCAAATACCCGGTATTCTATTTCTTTGATACCTAGTTTTGTTAAATCCTCCTCCTATGGGGCAACTCCTTTTAAAATGTCCTGTTTGTTCACAATCATAGCATGTTTTTGGCCTGGTATCTAAAGCCTGTTGTACTGCAGCTGCCAAGACTTGCCCTTGTTCATTAATATCTCTACATAATTTAATATATGTGTTTAAATCTTCATGTCTCCATGGTCTAATAACCTCTCTGCAGCAACGATTTGCTTGGTCATAAGCCAGTTGTTTTATTAATGGCATTGCTTGTTCCGTATCCCCAAAAATTTTGGCAGCCGTTTGAATTAGCCTATCTACAAAGTCAGCGTAAGGTTCATTAGCTCTCTGTATTACCTTAGATAGCTGACCTTGTAAATCTCCATGTCCTTGTAAAGTCTTCCATGCCCTAACTGCGTCTGCAGCAATTTGTGCATATATAGCAGGATCATATTCAATTTGTTGCCGCTGACCCTCATAAGGTCCTTTTCCTAGCAACATTTCTAAATTTCTTTGAGGGTAACCGGCTGCTGCATTTCTCCTAGCTGTCTCTGCACAAAATTCCTCATTGGCAACCTTCCATAACAAATATTGTCCTCCATTTAGCACAGATTTACACATGCTAGCCCAATCTGCTGGCGTCATGTCCAAGTTAGTAATGGACTCGACCATGCTCACCGTGAAGGGAGCTTGGGGACCATAGGTTGTTACAGCCTCCTTTAACTGCTTCACTGTTTTAAAATCTAAAGCACGGTGAATTCGCTGCCCTCCTGCCTGCTCAAGTACAGGGCATGCTAATCTTCGAGGTCCTGTCTCAGGATCCCAATTATCAACTACGGGGTTTGAGGGCCACTCAGCTGTCTCTATCGGTGGGGCTGTTGGTTGAATTAAAGCCTCTTGTGATAAAACGGAGTTAGTAACAGCCTCCTGTTGTGGCCTTTTTTCTAACAACCCCTTTTCCTTTAAATTTTCTTCCTCTGTCTGACTAGCTGGAGAGACCTTCTCTTTTGCTTGATCTAAAATGTCTTTCACCATATTCTGAACCTCTAACAATTTACTTAACATCTTTTCAGTTTGTTTTAATCTACTATAAAGATAACGCAACCCAATAAGATAACACAAAACAAAACCGAAACTGAATGAAGCAAAAACAGAATAAAAAATCGTTGTATCAATTTTCTCTTCCTCAGGGCCAACAAACTTCAAACCTTTAGTCAACCATTTTTTCCAGTTTGCCTGAGAAATTTCTAGGGATAGGCAGCTTGAAAGAAAAACAAAATAAATCAAAAGAAGAACACATTGTTTTCTGAAATGGTCACCCATTCTCTCGCCTTCCCTCAGGGGCGAGCAATTTCACTTACCTTCAAGTTTCAGACGTTCCGCGTACGGGCCACCAGATGCCGCAGTCTCTCGGCTGGGCACAAATCACGAGCCTCCACACAGCTTGTAGATTCAAACAGCAATTCTTTATTCCCGAACTCACACCGGCCGTCTACAAACACGTTCTGGGGGAATCCACGTTCTCTGCCCAAATCCAATCCGCCCAAATCCACTCCTGCCTAAATCCCCCGCATGGGCTTCTGTCTCTCAAAATATACTGTCTGACCCTAAGCACTCAAGAGGAACTCAGCAGCAGGATACGCCCTATTCCAAAAGAGGAACACCCTAATCTCCTATTACTAAACCGCCCTATTCTAAAGGGGAAACACCCTACTCTCCTATTATGCTAAACTGCCCTATTCTAAAGGGGGAACACCCTAAACACGGATCCTGCCCTGGTCCTTGAGCAAGGTCACCTTTCAGAAGTCCTTCCACTAGACAGCATGGGAGTAAGCTGGCAAGGAATTTGTCATACCTACTTGGCTGATGGCTCCCAGCAACTCCAATGTTGTCCTCTCTGCCTATGAAGGGCTCAACCTCCTTTCAGTAAGGCTCCCACTCCCAGTTCCCAACAGGAACCCAAGTACAGGGGCCCAGCGTCAACTCAGTGGTTTGGCCAGGGTTTCCCAGTTCTAGCTTGCTGAAGGATCCAGCTGGCAGCTTGAGCGTAATTATCCCACGTTCTCAGCACATGAGTACTTTCAACGAGTTACAACTAGGCCTAAACAGTGCCACTGTCTCTAGATGAGACAGGGATGTTGCCACCCTTAGGAAGCTGAAGTCATTCAGATTTGGCATTCCCTCATTCAGGCCTGACGAGGTGGCGCTACCTGAAGATCCTGACTCAGAAGCAAATCTTTTATGCTTATATTCCTTAAAAAATGTTTAGCAAAGCCAAAATAGAATTCAATCTCTATTTATGAGAAAGGCAATCATTATTTGCATCCGGATCCTAACTTTCTCGTGTTTGCACAGGAGAGGAGGATGGAGTAGGGTGTCCAATCCTCCTGAAACCAGGGAGCGGGGAGAGCCAGTAGGATAAGGGTGAAACCAACTCAAAAAGTGCACACAGTCTTATTATCTGAGGGAGTATCATTGCAGTGCAGGTGCTTTAAGATGATCCCAAAATATAGAATTCTCCAATAAGTGACTCGGGGTGTGGGGAGTGTGAAAGTATTGTGTTATGTCTTTTCATAGGCTTGCAATAGAAATATTCAACTATTCTTACAATAAAAATACACGATTTCATATACTTAAAATATGCAATTATTTCTTACAATAGAAAAATTCAAAGAAAAATATGTGATCTGAGCATTGCAGGGCAGGAATGTATGCGTGTGTCTGACGAAAATGCCTGATAGTATTGAACAGATGAGTATAAAAAAGAAAAGTCTATAGATAACTCTTCTCCTTTACAGATGCTCTGCATTAGCACAGCAAGGGGAGGAGAATTATAAGTCTGCATTATGACTAATGTATGCAGCATATCAAGCAATGCAATCTCTCTTTAATTGTTAGTAATTCTTTTCACCAATAGCAATATCAGAGACAAAACTTTAGGACTTAATAAGCATATGTTTGTTGCACACAGAGGAATTTGAGGTCAAGGGTATATGAAACTATTAACCAAGCTTACATTTTTCTCAACATCACAGTTACAAGACAGAAGAGGGCCACCGATGGAGACGACAGTTCTATGCATTACATTGGAGCGTGAGCTCTTGGTGACCACCTAGGTAGGAGGTCTTGGTTTGAGCCGTTGAACTCCAAGAGGGTTTCAAAAATCAAAAGGCAAGAACTCCTTCTATTCTTTCCTTTGAAAATCATAAACTGGGACTATTTTGCTACAATTGAACAATTCTTTAACTTACTAGAACAAGGGATATGTCTTTCTGGTTGGATCTAATTATAATCACACACATCCTATCTGTATCTAGTTGCACAGAAGTGAAGTGCACATTTAAAAGACCTAAGATCCCAAGTCACTGGAAACAGGGCTACTTTTACCCACTGTGAATAGGATTTAAAGTTGCAGGAGGCACTGTTGGTGGAGCTCAGTGGTAAGACATGTGTTGAGCATGCACAAGCTCTGGGTTCAATCACCAACACCCCAAACCAAACAGAACAAAAATTATAAGGATGGGTCCCTGTCCCTAATAATTATCCCATAATTCTGAAAAGCTTCACTTTTTCCATTTGCGAGAGTAGGGTTTTGTAATCCATAAATATCATGAGATTTGACACCAAAATGTACAATTTTTATCTAAGCTTGTGTCATTTTCTTGGGGAAAGAGTCTAGAGCTCTCACCAGATTCCCAAAAGATCCTTGAGCACACTAAAACTAAGACACTGAACATCTACTTGGTTAGTAAGTTCTTCAAATGCAAATTACAGTTAGAGATGTCTTGGGCACAAATAGTCCTGGAAGGCTGGATAGTCTGCGACCAGCACCCACAAAAACTCCCACCAAGCGGGAGCCTCCCTCCAGACCAGGTGAGTGGGGCACTGGGGTGGCACCCACACCTCTGCGTCCTCAGATGCTGCACGGTACTTGCTCCATGGTCCCTTCTCAGCCAATTTCTCAGGTTAAGAAGTTGTGGAAAAGCAGTGGGCAACTTGAGAATTAGTTCCTGAGCTTCTCAGCTCCCTTAGAACATTTAGGACTGAGTGGACAAGTTAAAAAACAAAGTATGTATTTTTGTCGAATTCCTCTGTGCAATTTGACAATGACAATGCTTTAAAAAATATTTTTTTTTAAATTTCCAGATCATGTTAGAATCTTGACCTCTTGAAGAAGATCACTCAATTGATGAATTTACATGTAAAATTATAAACTAAAGCAGAGTATTATAATTTTATTGAATTCAATCTTTTTAAAAATACATGTCAGTATCAATTTGTCACCTGTCCTCTTTTGGACTTAACTATCTTTTATTGTAAATTGACAATGATCCTAATTTTCAGGTATTAAGCTATCTTTTATTTCACAAAATCGGGGTGATAGAAGATGAATAGAAAAAGACGACAATCCAAAATTTTAAAAATCGCCCTTATTCACAAAATCCAAAAGGCTCATACTGATGAATGCCAAAATGTGAACTGGCTCATCAGTTTAATTTCTGTTTTCAAAAATCTTCATGTTCTAATGAAGAAAAAGGACAAAGGCAACGAGAGAATGGATAGAGAGAAGTTGGGATGTTCTGAAGTTTGGGAACACTGGGGGAGGGTGGGCATCTTAGTCCATTTTCTGATGCTATAACAAAATACCCAAGACTGGGTAATTTATAAAGAATAGAAATTTATTTCTCACAGTTCTGGAGGCTGGGAAGTCCAAGATCAAGGTGCCAGCATCAAGGTACAGGCCTTCTTGCTGCATCCTGATACGGCAGAAGGTGGGAGGGCAAGAGAGAACAAATCTGCTCCTACAAGCCCTTTTCGTAGAGGCCTCCTGACCTAAACATCTCCCATCACTGTTTCATGGAGGGTTAAGTTTCCAACACGTGAATCTGAAGAAAACAGTAAGATGCCAGTTGGCATCAGAGGAACATCATGTGTGGGTTTGTAACTCTTGGACGTAGTAGGAGAGATCTGGGAGGCTTCTCAAACAGATTCTGCTTCTTTTGTCCAGTTACCACTGACCTGTCCCGACTGTCAGAATATAATTGTGATGGTAACTGCCTAACAAACCTAAAACCAAAAATACACCACCAGTGTAACCCCACATCATGCACAACCACAAGAGGGGAAGTTATATTCCACATACGCATGAGATTTCAAAATACACTCTACTGTCATGTCTAACTAAAAAGAACAAATAAAATTTTTTAAAAGTAAAGTTATATAGGGGAATATACAAACACTTACTGCACCAAAATGGAACCCATATCCTAGCTGCTGAAGTTTTTAAACTCCATGTGTGCTACTTCTATGTACACACAGTTTTCTTGTAACCGATATAATTCTGCAATCTGTATTTGGGGTAAAAATGGGAGTTCATAACCCACTTGAATCTAATGTATGAAATATGAAAAAAAAATTTAAAATAAATAATAATTCCTTATGGGAAAAAAATCCCTCTACTGCAAAAAAATATCTTGAAGATACTGCATTTTATAAAACCTAAAGGTTGTATTCAGAAAAGATTATCTGAAATGTGTATTTATGGAGAATTCTGGAAAAAAATATATTTTTTTATTTATACGACTCTATCACTCTGGAAACTCTTTAATATCTTCAGAGAAACAGAGAGATACTGCTTAAACATAGATAAGTCTAACAGAAGCAGGCAATCGTTCTCATACAGTTAACATGGGCCTGGTACAATAGCTTCATTGCAGGGAAATTCCCTGTACATATTCTTCCCGCTGTTCTGAAGATGCCTCAGTCACCCATTTGCTCCTTCTACAAATATTTATGGTCCATTTCACCCCATCTAACACAACTGGCTAATATATAATGCAGCCAAACAAGGATGTTGGATCTTTAAATATCAAAGCCAATATTTATATTAAGTGGAAAATATATTTTTAAATTTCTAAAAGCCCTGGTTGCTTTTTCTTTTTTTCTTTTTTTTTTTTTTTCCAGAATTGTGACCATCAGTCTGATACGGCACCACTCACCCTGTGGCCTGCTGTTGAGATCTCTCTGGGCCACTTGCTGCCTTTGGTTTACAACAAAGAAAAGCTCATTGTGTACTATATAAAAGGATCTTCTAATAAAAAAAAATAGCTCTTACCTGTCTCAAAGGAATATTGGAAGGGAGGATGACTTAGATAATACCTTCAAAGTTACATTTAAATGGTGCTATGGAAATAGAAGATGCTATCACTACTGTCATTATGTCATAGACAATCGTGCTACTTGTTTTTCTTGGAAAAACTAACTTTCAACAACAATAACAAAAAAAGAAATCCACAAAGCAAATATACCTAACAGACTTTTTTTAGACTTAAAAATGCATGTGTGGGTAGATGGACATTTCCTTTGTATGATTCCTTCTCTTTCTTCCCCTCCAAGTTCAAGCAACCCTGTAAGACCTAAAGTTTCTACAGCCAGGGGTTGGGGGAAGAACAGAGACAAGCAATAGCAATAAATAAGCAGAAGGCATCAGAGAACAAAATTACAGAAACTTATCACCAGAAGAGACCTTTGACAGCAGGTAATTCAAACTCGTTGTTCTCTAGCGGAAGACTTAGACTCAGGAAAGTTAAGCAACATTCCAGACATAGCACACAGTTAGAAAAAAAGTTGTCCTAGTTCCAAACATAACCAAATGGCTGGAAGGAGAAAAAGAACTGTGCACTGCCAGTTTCAACATCAGCATAATCCCAGTGTATATGCTTCATTCTCCAGCTCACAAAGAAGGCTTCCAGGCTCTGAGATTCCACAGTAGGAAAGTTACAAGGCAGGACCCTCAAGACTAATGACCTAGATATCTTTCTGACCCCAATGCAAACCCTAGCTGAGTAACCCAGGATAAATAATCTCTGCAAGGGTAATTTCCCTACCTGGAAAAATATTGGCAGGACCTACCCACCACAGAATTGAGAAGATTATATGAGATTCTACCTAGGCTGAGTTTAGCCATGTAGAATGATAATTGTTGCTTTTAATGTCCCTAGATAACAAAATGAAGTGAGAAAATGCATATAAAGTGTTCATCACAATGTCTGACCTTATAATAATAAGTACTCAACAAATACTGGGAGTATTATTGCTTCAAACTCCTGTATAAGCATTGATGTAGCAAGTATTTGTTGGGCTCTTCCTAGACAGAGGAACTGTGCTTTGTCCTGGGGATTCCATTCCCTGGGTTCTACTTGCTTCCATTCAAATGGAAGAGACAGACATGCAGTCAAAGGAGTGCTTTATGTCAAGGTTGGGCAAATGAAGCCCACAGGTCAGACCCATGTCTATCTTCATATTGCGTATAAGCTAAGAATGGTTTTTAGGTTTTTAAATTCTTGAGAAAAAATAAATAAAAAAGAATCTTTTGTGGCTCATGAAAAGTGTATATGAAACCCAAATTCCAGCATCTATAATTAAATTTTATTGGCACATAGCCACACACAGTCATTTACATATTGTCTATGACTGCTTACGGCCCATAACAGCCAAGTTGAATAGTTGCAGCAGAGACCATATGGCCAGCAAAACCCAAAATGTTTACTCTCTGGCCCTTTGCAGAATAATTTGCCAACGCATGTCTTACGTCTTGGTAGATATTACCATACAGATGCACACTGAGGGGTGCTAAAGAAGCATAGGGAGTAGGGGACACCTAACCCTGCCTGGCAACCTGGGGGGCATCACCTAGGAGCAAAGCCTAAGAGGATGAGTAGGAAATGGAAAAGGGGATGTTATGTGTGAAGACCCAGAACGTGGCAGAGCAGGAGGGGATCTGGGAAAACAGCAAGACGCTGAGGGCTTGTTCGAAGCTAACCTTGACCTCATTGTCTTAGCAACATCCATGAGTGTTGTCATGTGTATTTCTGGTTTTCAACTGTCTACTAAGTCCCAAGAGTTTGTCCTCAAATGCCAAATCAGTTATCTTCTCTCAGAAAAAAAAAAAAAAAAAAACCATCACACAGAACTTTTGATCCCTCGGAGCTTTTCAAGTTTCTGATGAAAACGAGATGCAATGGCCTCGTTATGAATATGTTCCTCCTAGTGTCCATGCCCAGTTTCATTATCCTGTGTCTTGGAATTAATCTGTAGCTGTGAATCATTCTCATTGCAAGTGTTAAAATCGTACTTGGCTGTGAAGTTTTAAGGAGCCCCAAGACATGGGTTATGGTTTATACATGAGGTGCCCCCCAAAAGCTCATGTGTGAGAAAATGCAAGACCATTCAGAGGTGAAATGATTGAGTTCGGAGAGCCTTAACCCAATCAGTGAATTAATCCCCGACACCATTAATTGAGTGACAACTGAAGGTGGGTAGGGGGTTGCTTGGGGAGTCGTGTCATTGGGGGCATGGCCTTTGGGTATATGTTTCATATCTGGTAAGTGGGGTCTCTCTCTGCTTTCTGATCATCATGTGAGCCACTTCCCTCCACCACATTCTTCTATCCTGATGTCACCTCAAGCCCCAAGGGAAGGAGCCAGCTGTCTATGGACTGAGACCTCCGAAACCTTGAGTCCCCAAATAAGCTTTTCCTCCTCCATAATTGTTCTGGTCAGGTCTTTCAGTCACAGCAGCAGAAAAGCTACCAAAACAACACCCAATCTATGGATAAGAGAAACCAGAGGAAAAAGACAACCAACAAGACGAGGCAGGACTTAGCAGGCAGCATCCGAGTGATACCTGGAGACATAAGAACAGCTGGCCAAAGGACGGACGCTGTCTTCTGATGCCTAGGCTAGAAGATGAACGGACAATCAAAAGATCTACTTGAAATTTGGGACATGGAGGAGAAGCAAACGGCAAGTGCCTAGGTGACTTCAGTGGTGGGGACCTGTGACACAGCCCTGGTTTCAACATGTCCATGGGAAGCCCTCTTCTTTCAACTTCAGAGGCGGCCACATACTTGAAGTCACATAACAGAAGCTAAAAAAGACCAAATACAAATGTGAAATAGTTATATACTTATTATCCTCCTTGGAGAAAAGGAGGATAATACGTCCCTGAAATGCCTCCTCTAACCCCAAGTCAAGTCAAGGTTACAATGAGGGTGACTTTGGGCTGAAATGTCCAGGTAAATATCATCTCACAGAACACTGGCTTTCTGTCACATCTGCTGGGGGTTTGGGCAAGTCAGGCTATCTGTTGAAGCTGGTCATACGGTGGGACACAGTGGGCTAAGGTAATGAGGTCACTGCTTTTGCAAACTAGTATCCTAACCTATAAAACCTCGCCATGGTAACTGGTGCAGAACTGAGGGCACTGTGGGGAGGGTGTGCCAGTCATCTAGCCGGTCACCACTGCGCAAGGCATCATGAGGGTCAGAAATGCTTTTTTGTGAAGTAACATCATGAAGGATAGGATGCTGCATTTCTTAGCAAAGCACCGTGAGGGACCAAGCTGCTGTCTGTCCAGCCTGTCACCACTGGACCTTCCCTGGAAGCATTTTTCAGCAAACCTTAGGTCTTGCACACTGTCTTTGGGTACTTTCTTTGTCTCTCAGCAACCTATCCCATTGTCGGGGTACAACTGGGCTGTGGACAGTTCCCACATGCTCACATAAGTACCAGTTTACTTTCTCCTTTCTCATTTGGCAAGTCCAGTTAACGATCAGGCAACTGGCCCGGGCTGCTCAGTCCTTCAACTTGCACCCATGCATCGCAATTCACCCCAGCTCTGCTAGGCTCCCCCAGTGCAGCCTGGAGCATTACTTAATTCTTCCAGCCAGTTATTATTCCTCCAACAACATCTTGAGTGAGTTCCTCAGTGAGGTGTGCACATGCCAAGTCCTGGTGAGACTCTAAGGAACACGACAGAAACGGCCCCTGCTCTCCTGAAGCTCTCTTCCTAACAGGGAAAACAGATGTGACAGTCAATGAACTGAATTCTCCAGGATGGTAGAGTCATGCCGCCTACCAGAGCCAGAGTGGTCAGTGGCCTACAGTGAGGAGGGAAGAGAAATGGACAGCTCCCCTCATGGACAGTTCCTCCGGGACCCCTATGCAGCATGATTTGCGTCCTCTATTTTGTCGTGTGGTTAAACAAATCTGCCTTTTTCTCACAGCTGTGAGGGCAAAACTCCATGCCACGGAGACAAATGCAAGCCCCAAACAGCATGCCGGGCTCAGATCATGAAGGATATGATGCTGCATTTCTTAGCAAAGCGCTGTGAGGGACCAACCTGCTGCATGTCCAGCCTGTTGCCACTGGACCTTCCTTGTAAGCACTTTTTCAATAAATCTTAGGACTTGCACACTATCTTTGGGTACTTTCTTTGGTCTCTCAGCAACCTATCCCATTGTTGTAGCACAACTGGGCTGTGGACAGTTCCCACGTGCTCACACAAGTATCAGTTTACTGCTCCCAAGTCAGTCTCTTCCCCTGGCCCCCCATTACTTCAATGGCTGCCCTCCCAGAATCCTCCTCAGTGTGCTGATAGACTTCCTTGGGCATCTCCACCAGGGCAGCAGAGATGCCTAGACATGCCTGCACAACAGCAGGGGATGTCACAAGTGTTATATCCTGGGAGCTACACAGCCCCTGAGAAAATGTCCTTCGATTCATCCAGCCCCTGGTTCATTAGCTATGCTGGACATGCCCGAACGGCACTTAGAAGCAAACCAGTCTCCCAGCTACTGGCATATACAAATAATACTTACGGAGTGACCCTGGATGCAAAGAAATTGTGCAGTTTGGATTGCTGAGATCAAAATTGAATCTGCACCGCATATTTATCATCCCCCAACCAATATTCTCACCATAAATCAAGCTCTAGCACTTTGTAGAAGTGCTTTCAGGTACAAAGTACCTCCTCGGTTATGTTCTTCACCCAAAAACCGTGCATTTTCTTAAATACAGAGCCAAAGGCAGCAGACCACTCAACTAAATAAGAAAATGCTCTTAATGCAACAAATATTCTCCATGCTACCTAACTCCAATAAAATCAGAGTGAAAATATATTTCCTCTGCCCTCAATAAAAAGAATGTGCGCAAGTTTAAAAAAAACGGAGGGGCCCCACTTATAACATCTCTTACAAAGATGATCAAACAAACTACGTGCTCTTCATAAAGAATTTGCAGGGTGTAGAGTGCGTGACTAGCATGCATGAGGCTCTGGGTTCCATACCCAGTAAAGCACCTTATGCACGCACGCAGACACAACACACACACACACACACACACACACACACACAAGACTACACAAGTCATATGATTGGTTATTTTAGTATTCACGTGTACCTCAAAAGTATACATGACCTTATACGATAAATAAGATTGCACTAAACAAACAGTAAAAAGTCTGTGTCCTAAGGACCTTTACAATCAAAGGTAAAAATAAAACAAGAAGGATACGTCCAGCTGAAGCCCTGGGTAAACACTTCATCCACATGTGGGCTGCCCCAGGTGGGAAAGGCCATCATGGCAGAAATAGGAGTGTGGGAAAGAGAGAGGAAGACAGTGCTGAGCTGGACAGTGCCGAGTTTGTTGTCTCCCCCAGGCTCCATCAGCTGGACCAACCATGTTCAACAGGAACTCCCTAGGCAGAGACCACAGTGGAGGGCGTTGGTTTCTGGTGGTGGCTCAGGGTACCTCTCTGAGATGAGATCCTCCGGGTTCTGGCCCTGATGGAGTGTGCAGTTTGGATCTCCTCTGTAAGCCCTGGTTCCTCGTCTGTAAGAGGCAGTAACAATATACTTGGGCCACAGGTTCTCAAGAAGATTAGATGAAACAATAAGAAATGACAGTGCTGATATCGTTTTTAAAGTCATAAGTAAATTTAATCTACTATTTTCTTAAAGGAAAATGTTTGTCCCCATCTTGAAAAACAAAGGAAGTAGCAGAATGTGTGATGAGTGAAGGACAAGATACCGCAAAAGTTCTTAGAATCAGCAGTAACACATTATAGGGACCCTGGGGCAATTTCTTCATTGAAAACAAAAATCTTAGACTACACTGTGTTGGACTCACCTAAAGTTCCTTTATATCCTTAAAATCATTCCATGGCTGAATTTAAAGCCATAAGTTCCTACATAAATCACATTTCTTGCCAAAACACCAAGCACCATATGGGCTCTCTTGGTCTCTGTAAGCTAGATTCAGTGTCACCATCAATCAAATTATGTCTCCCAAGACACAGCTGACAAATTTAGACTAGGTTGTGTGTGTTTGTCCTGATTCCTGACAAAGGATACGAGGAAGGATCAATTCCTTTCTTATAGCTCAACATCTGTCCCCCAGCCTCGGGGTCCCTTTATTCTGAGGGTCCCATGACTTTGGCACTTTTCGCAAAAGAAACGGCTTCCAAGACTTTATACTTCTAGAAAAATTCCTGAAGGCCTGTATTCCCTTTCCCCTGGCCACCTGAGTCCCTTGAACATAGCTCCAGTTTACTTCATGAGGTTTCCCAAATCTGGTAGCCCTGGAAGAAAAAAATGCAATGTTGACTCTGAACAATAAAAATGTTATTGGAACTACATGAATTACCGGAGAAGCAACCAAGGAACAGCATCTTCTCAAGGAAATGCTCAGGGGTTGGCGGGTGATTCCCAAAGCCCAGAGTTGTGGTTCCAAGGGTATCACATGACATTTCAAAATCTCTCTCCCTTCATATTTCTCATGACCATCAATGCAGAACCCCTGCTTTTTTTAATGAGAGTTAGATATCATTTCATTTCCTTAGTGTTCCACAAGCATTTTGAAATCCTGTAACAAAGGGTGATATGAAACGGATATGGGAGATTTATCTAAAATCCAATTGTGTTTAGTAATCGTGCTGCTTAGGGAAATCCCCCCTGTACTCCATGGGACATGATCTATTTATGTGACAATAGACAGCAGCCACAATAAACGATGGTGAGTGATTACCTAAGCTGCAGGTATTAATGCTGTCCCCATCTCCCTTTCCCCTGGCCACCTGAGTCCCTTTGAACATAGCTCATTTCTATGAAATCCGCATCCCTTCCGTTGAATGAGCTGTTTCTCTCACATATAAATTAAATTAAATTTTCTTACAGTGACAGTCAGTACACCAACACAGAAAGACCGACTCTGCGGGTCCCCATTGTGCTTATAACAATACATGTTGATTTCTGTTTACTTTCAGTTGCTGAAAAGCAGCTCCAATTTTGAAATACAATACAGAAAATAAGAAAAACAGTTCTCATACAGTATTTAATCACAGTGGTAGGCTGATTAGATGGCATCATCTTGGTAGAAGAACACAGATTTAAGTCAGAAAATCTGGGTTCCAATCCTAGCTCCACCATTTATGACTAAGTGTCTGAGACCCAGTCACTCATCGGTAAATGAGAGATGGGATAACCTTCTAGTAGGACCATTATGTAAATGGTAAAGTAATCTAGGCCGAAAGAAGAGAGTTGGGCAAACATTAGCTGTGATTATGTCATTAATGCCACCTCAAATCCTCCATGGAAAGAGAGAGAATGACTAAACACAGAGAGACAATAAATGACAGATGATAGATACATAGAGATGATAGATAGATAGAGATGATAGATCTTATAACTAGTAATAATTACTCGTATGTATGCATATAATATTTCATCATTGCAAACTAAACTTCAGAAGTTATGGGGTATCCATACAGAAAAGAGGATGATGGGTTGGTAGGATGGAGAAATGAGAGTTATTGTTTTGAGGTAGAATTTTAGGTTTTTTGTTTGTTTGTTTGTTTGGGGATTTTTAAGGTGTTGATAGACCTTTATTTATTCATATGTGGCGCTGAGAACTGAACCTAGTGCCTCACACATGCCAGGCAAGTGCGCTACCGCTGAGCCCCAGCCACAGCCCAGAATTTTAGTTTTAAAAAAGATTGTGGAGATGGATGGTGGTGATGGTTGCATAATATTATGAACATAATTAAGACCAAAGAACTATACACTTAAAATGGTTAAGATGGTGATTTTATGTCATATGTCTTTTAACACAATTTTTTAAATGGGAAGGAAAATCTCAGGATCTCTGCATACATTTGCACTAAGTGTGACCTGTGTCAGGTCATTTCTCCAGCCAAGAGGGGGGCGGGGAGATCAGCCTGCCCTCTGCTCACAGGCACATGCTGGCACAGGGCTGTGTCTGCCTGGAGGCAGGAGCACCTGTTTCTAATTTATACAAAGTCCTATGGACCAGCTGTGTATATGATCAGAATTATTGCATTAAATCCTCAGAGAATTCTCAAAGGTATTATTGCCCTACTCTTACAAATCAGAAAACTGGACCCAAAGACCTAAAATGAATCATCCAAAGGATTGAAACCTGAATCAAAGTCTTTCGTCACATAGGCCAATGCAGTGTCATTACGCAGCCAAAACCCAGGAGCAAAAGAGCTCTCAAGCAACCGTTGAGCCGGCTGATACAGAGCCAGGCAAGACAACCCCAGAGGTCACATGACCCCCTCCTGGCATTTCTAGCAACAGACCCTGAATCCTCAAAAGCAAGATATAGATCAAGAACTTAGTCCACAGACCGGGACAAACATGCCCAAGCTCTGTCACATATATAGCACAAAACATCCAGTTCTTCCATAAAAATACTTTTAATATAAGAAGAAAAATAGATAAACACAATGAAATATTAAGAAGCTAAGATAGAAATACAAAACAGATGTGTCTTGCTAAGTTGTGTCTCTAAGCTGATGGAGGCTCCAGATAAAGCTCATCAAGATGGAGCGGGGGCCAGTTTCAGACTGGACAGGCCTTGGGAGTTGGGAGAGTGGCCCCCAGGTCTGCATCTAAGAGCTCTTGGCAGTGAATCTGTCTGGTACGGGTCACCTGGGAAGGGACGGGCAGATATAGCATCTACGTCTTGCAGATGGAAATGAGCTGAAAAGACCCAAGTTGAAGTGTGAGCAGAGCAGATAAAATCCTGAAAACTGAAGAAATGCATATTAATGACCCACTGATGAAGGCAAATGATGAGAGATCCAGGCAGGGAGACAACCAGGAACAGCCTGCCAGCCAGAGGGGAGTCTGAACAAGGAGCAGGAAAAGGTGCACAGTGAGCTCTTACTCCTCTCGTGGATGGACTAGTTTTATTTAAAGAACCAAGGTCAAAAGGGACAGGAAGATCTAAACTCCAGGGCTCTGGAAGGCCAGCGGGTAAGCCATCGAAATATGTATATGGATAAAAATTCAGCTCAATGCTACAAGAGTCCAGTAGCTCTAAATGGGGTCCTCAAAAACCAAGATAAGTGGAGCCAAGAAGCTGAAAAATCATAGAAACTTATACAAAAGGGAAAATCTAGGGCACAGCAGAGTGGCAACAGTCACTCATTCGTTCAACAAACTTAACTGGGTGTCCATTAATAATACATATAGCAATAGTAGCAGCAGCTAAGGCTTATGTGGCTCCTATCTCATGCTCCATGTCCTAGGTACTTTAAAATCACTTAACCCTCACTTCCCTATGAAGTAGTAACTCCTATTATCCCTATTTTGCATAGGAGAAACTGAGGCACGGAGAGGGTGAACAGTTTGCCTGAGATCCTTCAGCTAATGAGTGGCCTGAGCATGATTCAGGCCCCACTCTGCACACACTCCCTGAACTAGGAGAACAACCTGCTGTGTTCTGCTCCTCTGCCAGCTCTTAAAAGGCCTGGCTTCCTTTTCCTAAACAACTTTGCCATCCGCAGAAGTTCTGGAATGGCAATAAAGAGGAACATGGAGAAGTTAAGTCCCAAGAAATCTTTCCATCAATCAGCCTCCTTACACTCAGTGAGTCCCACGTAAGACAAGCTTACCAAGTTACAGGAACCTAACCATGGCGTTAATTTACGGGAGAAGAAAGAATCAGTCCTCCCAAACATTCTTCCAGCTTCTAATGATAGAGTCGAATTATGCCTCTGTTACCTGAAATCCTTGATGAAAGAAAAAAATAGTCTAGGGCATCCTATAGTTTGCCATTAGATAAATGTAAGCCTCTGCTAGGAAACTGTTCAAACTTTGTTTAGAATATTCTCTGTGAAAGCGAAATGACCTTCAAGAAGAAACTCTGAAAATGTGTCTGCATTGAAGATAATTTATGAGCAGCGCACATGGTAAGAGGCACCTAAGAGCAGCGCGTTCGCGAAAATGAACGGGAAATTCAGCAATGATCAAGGCACTGTAAGAGCCCCGCCTGACCGTTTTAGTGAGGGGGCTGCAGCTTCTGCCTCTGGCCTGGATTGAGAGCCCTTAAAGAAAGAGCCGTGGAGCCCAAAGTGGTGGCATGAGAACGTGGTAAATGACAGTTTGCTGCAGGTTTTCTGTTGCTCTTGTTATTTGCTTGCTTGCTTTATTTGTTTGTGGAGTTTTTGTTGATATTTTCTGTACAGGGGATGGAGCCCAGGGCCTCCTGCGTGCTGAGCAAGTACTCTCTACCACTAAGCTACACCCCAGCCTTTTTTTTTTTAAAGACAGGGTTTCGCTAAGCTGCTGAGAGAGGCCTCAAACTTGCGATCCTCCTGCCTCAGCCTCCCAAGTTTCTGGGATTATAGGTATGCACCATTGTGCCCAGTGGTTTGCCACAGTTTTTAAGCTCCCTTTGAATCAACCATTGCACTTGTCTATGGTCGCAAAACAAATCACCCTTCAGCATGCGGGCTTAAAGCAACAAACCAAACTTGTTCCTGCTCATAGTTCTGCAACTAGGTCCCTTCTCTTCATCTCCACCACATTGTCTCCAACGTGGCAGCTGCTGAGTGACGTCAGCTCAGGGCTGGATCCAAGAAGAGAGCTGGGGGGTGCTGTATGGCCTCTTGTGATTTCGCCTCTTGTGATTTCCCCTCTTGTGATTTCATTGGTGCTTGGTGCTATGATTTATTAAAAGTATTCTTTTTCTTTTGTCAGTGATATATTTTGGGGTATGGACAACAAAATCAGTACTTTCTATGTACCTGGGGGAACTATAAAAATCACATAATTGTTTTCACAAAATAATTAAGGGCTATGAAATACCATCGGCTGAGCCCGGTTCTAGGTTCTAGAATAATAAGCCAAACTCCAGGAAATCTGAATCACACACCAGGACATCACCTACGTGCACAAGGAAGTCATCTCAGCTTATCTTTTCTCAGTTGTGCTAAAGTGTACATGGCTGAAAATAGCATTTTAACTATTTTTAACTGTACGGTTCAGTGGCATTAGGTATATTCACTTTGTTATGCGGCTGTCACCACAGTTCATGTCCGGAACCTCTTCGCCATGCCAGTATAAACTCTGTACCTCTCTCCGCTCCAGCCCCTAGTGACCACTATTGCATATTCTGCCTCTAGAAATTTAACTATTCTAAGTAACTCAGATAAGTAGAATCACACAATGTTGGTCTTTTTGTGTCTGGGTTGTTTTACTGAGCAAAATATTCGCAAGCGTAGTATTAAATTTTCATTCCTTTTTAAGGTTGGAAGACATTCCACTGTACGTATAGAACCGTTCATGCTGGGTGTTTGAGTCGTCCTCCCGTTTTGGCTATTGTGAACAATGCTCCTGTGAACACAGGGGTGCAAATATGTCTTCTGAGTCCCTGTTTTCAGTTCTTTGGGGTATATAACCAGAAGTGAAATTGTTTTCATCAATACAAGAAGTCAGGGATTGCTCCTAAAACTGTGGTAAACACCGCTGACAGGCTGACCCCCTTGACCGTGAGGACCTCCAGTGCTGCCTGCTGCCCGCCCTCCCTGCTGGCTCCCCACACCCGACCTTGCCTCTGTCCCTGCACCCGTCCCCCCAGCTTCTCACTCCCCGTCTCTCCTCTGGAGCTCTGTCAGGAGACCTGTTTTGTCTTCCATCTCTGGCCTCAATTCCCCACCACCCACCGCCAAGCGGGAGCCTGGTAAGTGCTGAGTGAGTGGAAATTGGATTAACTGAACTGGGACAGTCAGCAATCACCTCGTGGAAAAGGTGATCCAGATGGTTATCAGCTGGTTGTGAAAACCTTTTCTAAGACGTGAACCTGGACCATAATGCGGGGAGGTAGGAAAATCGTAGGATGAGTGTGAACATTCCTAGCCTTGGAGGGCCCTGAAGAGGATTGTTCTGCCCGGATCTAATGCACAGGGAGAATGAGGTTCCTGAAAGGCCTACAGTCCAGGAACACACACGCACATGCGCCCTTTCTGTCCCAATGACTATGCATCCAAATAGACACACCAGGGTATTTTAAGACAATGATGGTCTAAGTATCTAATAAATAGCTAATATTCTAAAACGCCGGATGTAGTGAAAAGTTAATAGCCATAATGTATCTGACCAAGTTTTAAGTATGACAGTAAAATGATTTTTGTATATCAGTAAATCCCAAATCTTATTCCAACTAGTTCTCCCCCTTGTCATTGATCCCGCGTTCTCTTGGATTGAGTCAGTCCTTTATTCAATATCTGCCTCCTCTGATCTCTAACCCTTCAGAGCACACAACCCTTCTCCTTCCTCTGCCTTATGTACTCTTCCTGTCATGGACTGCCACCGGATGTGCCACGGATTTGGTCCTTCCTTTGTTTATTTTCCGTCCCTCTCTTTAGAAGGCACACTCTTTGACAGAGAAAGACTTTTTCCTCTGCCAAGAACAGTATCTAAAACAGCACTATTGGATAGCAACACAATAAATAATCATTAAATGAGCCTACAGATGAAGTTAAATTTAAATATCAAAAACTAAATTGTACTCACACCACAAAACAATATGTGTATGCAAATCTAACGTGTGTGTATACGTATACACACTCTTCACACTCACACATAGTGCTACGGTTTGAATGACTACTATGATTTCCAAAATTCACATGTGCACACTTGCTGACAATGCAATGGCATTGAGCAGTGGGTCCTTTAGTGACTGAGTCATGAGGGCAGGACCCTTACAGAAGGGCTGAGGGGGGAGTTGGCCCCACCCTGCCCTTCCACCACAGGAGGGCACAGAGCTCTCCCCTCTTCCACCCTCCACCACGTGAGGACGGAGCAGCCCCTGCTGGAGGTACCTTGATGTTGAACTTCTCAGTTCCCAGGACTCCGAGGAAATACACGTCTGTTCTTCATAAACTACCCAGCCCTGTGGTTCTTTGTTTTGCAGCCTAAACGGACCAAACCACAGGTGCACACGTAGAAAATGGTCACACCAACCTTGGCAGCAGCACAGAAACTATGACACGGGGATTATGGCTTTTTCCTGTGTTCTAAATGTTCTCCATCACTTCTGCGGGTGCTCTGTGTAGCCAGGCAGGGTGCTGTGTGGCTGCCAAGGACGCTCACTCTGGTCTAGAATCCTTCCCTCAATTTTATAAGCTCAAATACTTGATTTGTTTTACAACACAAGAATAACTCATTACTCTGAGGATAGAATCACATTAACTAACCTTATTTATAAAAGAAAAATATACATCTTTAAAATAAAAAAATGTGATTCGCAAGAGGATTGGATGTTTACGGGGAGCTCAGTTGTAACCCATTTATTTAGTGGTCATGGATCAGCTCAACAGCACTCGGCTTTGGGGTATGTAGCCACAAAGACTCTTCCTGTCCCCAGACAAGGGACATGTGCAGGCCAGGAGAACTTCCCCGGGTCACAGTGTATTCATGATTTCAGAACTTTGTGACTTTGCTAACTGCCGTCACTGACTATCTACTTCCTCTTCTGATTGACAAGTTAGGTTCTTAGGACATGAATTCAAAGTAACTCATAATAGCTTTGGTCATGCTAATACAGCTAATTTGACATTTTGGCTTCCTGCTTCTGGACTTCTGCAACATTTGTATTTAAGAGATGATTTACATATATCTAAAGTCATCATTATGCTTTTATTTTCTAGATAATTCCCAGAGACTCAGGGTACCTTGTTTTCACAGTTGCCTACACTAAAATTACAAATAATAATAATAATAACAAATTTCTAAAGTCAGGAATGTAAATGACCCATAATAGAAAAAGTATCTTTTTTTAATCATGTTTAAAAAAATGTAAATGCTTTACAACTTGTAACAGGGCCCCAGCTGGAATCTAAATTGTGCTCACCTCAAATTTAGCGTATCTGGACATTGAAAAGAACTGTTGGAACAGGCTCACCCGGAACAAGTTACCACAATGATGAAGGCGCTTCCCAGGAAAGAAGTCATCCTAGAAAGCATCAATGGCCTCGGCCTGGAAGGAAGTGAGAGGGTGGCATGTAGCTGTCACTCAGACGCCCCTCCAGCCCACACCTACAGCAGGTTGCGCCAATAGGAGCCACAATGCTTCCTCTTCTGATCCTCCCTGGGGAACCTTTAGACTGTAAAGCATCAGCAACCTGGTGCCAGTAGTGGCCAGGTGGTGGTCTCCACTGCATTGAGCACCTCAACACCATGCATGGCTTCAGTGCCCTTAGCACCAAGCACACGGCAATCAGTGACTTGAACACGGACATTGGCAGCTGTGTGCCTCGGGTGGGCGCTAGTGATGTAGCAACATTTGGCATCTGCAATAATCAAAGTCATTAATGTCACCACCGGGAGAGGAGATGTTGAAGTTCCTATGGCACCGACATTATCTTAAAGATCATCAGGCTAGTTTGCCAAACCTGAGAGGGCTGAACTTTGTTCAAGGAAATTGGAAGCAGATATTGTGAAATACTGCTCATACCTGTTGTTATTCTAACCCATACCAAGGTGGGCATGGCTCAGGAAGTGTGTGATTTATACACCTGGAAGTTCAATTGGAATTGCAGAGAATCATTTCATTTTGGAAAATGATTCATTCATCGGTGACAGAAGACCAAGTCGTCAGTATTCTCTCTATTAAAACCACACGATATCTACCATCTACATATACTTCTAAATTTGAAAAATTGTTTTTAAAATAAAGAGTACAGGGGGCTGAGGCTGTAGCTCAGTGGTAAAGTGTTTGCCTCCTACGTGTGAGGCACTGGGTTCAATCCTCAGCACCATATAAAAATAAATGAAGATACTGTGTGTTCATCTACAACTAAATGAACATTTTTAAAAATAAATAAATAAATTTGCCTTTAAAATAAATAAGTAAATAAGGAGTACAAATGATATTATAAACACCCATTCCCACTCCCAAGATGAACCAAGATTCATAATCTGTCACATGTGCTTCATGTGAAATGAAGCAGTGTGTCCGTGCGTGGTGTCCCAGAGACCTCTTCTCCACTTCCCACGCCCGTTCCCAGTCCTCGCTCTCCTCCTTGGCCAGAGGAAATCAGCGATGCAGCTTCTGGATCCCCAACCAACAACCTAACACATCTCTATGGACACATAACCAACCACTAGGTCAAGTGGAAGACAAGGAGAGGACATGTACCAAGGTAAAAGTTTTAAATAAGAGATGGGAAGAGAATGATATGCTCTTCTTCTATTAACAAGAACCCTTTTAATTCCTTTTTAATTCAGGGGAAAGTAATCAAGGAAAATCAAATACCTTCAGTGCAGAAAAGTATTATACAGCTGTAAATTCCCTCTTTCTTTTCAGCTGAATATGAGAAAATGATAGAAGAAAGTTGGGAGCTGGGAAACGGAGATAAGATAGTATTTCTTCCTGGCAGCAATTCCTCCTTCAGAAACTGAAAGAGGAGACTGGGAGAGGCCGGCTGTTGGTTCTCTGAGCAGTGAGTAGCTGGAGGGACCATGACGCCCGCCGAGCCCAAAGGACACAGCAAATCCCTGGACTTTAACAGGCTTCTGATTCCAAGCTAAGAAACGCAAGATAAGTTACAAAAGCATTCTAATCAGGGCCCAGAGGTGTTTGACTACAATAGATATACCTGCAAAATTAGTGAAGAAGCTAACCCAATTTTTCCCTAATTTTTCTGTAGTCTTTATTTGCTTTAAGAGTGACTAGAAAGCTTTGTTTAAGTACAATGCTCATTGAGGGTATTTAAATAAGATTCTCCATTGAAAAGCAAAAATAATCTACAAATGGAGGATTATACATCAGGGGCCAGATTTCTAATTAAACAAGGAGATTCAATCTATTCATTTATCTCCGCTTTTTCCTGAAATCGGAGCACTATTAATATTAGAGGAATAAAAAAATGCATTAACTCCCAAGTTCTTAAAGCATGGGGGAGGCTAAGCAGCTAACCCCTGCGTGAGGAGAGAAAATGGAAGCCTCTCGAATCACAGGGAGTCAGAGAGCAGAGAGGAGGGGAAGCAGCAGAACTCCGGAAGACAGAAAGCAGGAGAACTGTGGTCGTGGAGTTTCCAAGAGAGGAGTCTAGAAAGTACCAGAGTGAGGGGTGTGGGGATGAAGAGAGGAGGCATGAACTCCCTCACATCACAGAATGCTGGAAAATTCAGGACTTGGAGGTGATGGGAGCCAAGGCATCCTGGGACCACCTCCCTTTTCCTCTGAGTGCTCACTGGTTAAGAAGAAGTTCTGTGAGCCAGGCAATGGGAAATCAAAGCATCACCCTCCGTGTGGGATCTTGAAAAAGACAAGTAGAAAATTAATGAGAGTCAAATGGGGCCCAGGGACGAGTTCGTTTCAACGGGTTCTGAATCTCCAGCTTCCTCTCTTGATCCTGTAGTGGCATGCCATCGGGGGAAAGCTGGGCAAAGAATACACAGTAACTCAACGACTTTTTCAACTTTTCCATAAGTCTAAAATCATTTTAAAACAAAGCTTTTTTGAAAAGTTAAAGGTCTCCTTGGTTACTAGAAAGCAGGGCCAATTCTGCCTGAATTAGATAAATGTGCCTATCAGCCCCACGTTAAACAGATTTACTTAGCCACGGTTGCAAACCGTGATGGGCCAACTCAAGACTTAACACAAAACAAAGCCAGTAGGCTCCCAGCTGATTCCTCGCCCAAATGCTGATGAGAAGACAACCCGGACAGGTCTGAGACCTCAGGGTCTCCTGAATGAAAGTGAGAGGAAAGGGCTAAGCCTGCCCACAGTTCCTCTCCCGCTCTCTCTAACTGAGTCACTCCTGGCACCTGCGGAGTGGTCGAGAAGGAAGAAGAAGGGCCGAGGGTCAGTGGTAGAGTGTCTCCTGGCGTGCACAACATGAGGCCCTGAGTTTGACCCCAACATTGCAGAAGAAAGAACACAGAAGTATCATTCTCATGCAGTGTTCTCAACCTGGTGGTCTCAAGATCCTTCTAGACTCTTGAAAATTATTGAAGACACCAAAAGAGTTTAGATCATGCTGGTGCTACCTGTCTATGAATGTGTTTCCATCACTGTTGCAAAATACCCAAGATAATCAGCTTGAAAGGAAGGAAGGTTTATTTTGGAAGACAGGTTTCAGTTTGTGGTGGTTGGCCCTTACCACTTTGGTCCCATGATGAGGCAGAACATCATGGTGGCGAGTGTGTGGTGGAGCAAAACTGCCCACCTCATGGTGGCCAGGAAGCAAAGAGAGAGAAAAGAAAAGGCCAGGGTCCCATATCCCTTCCAGGGCATGCCCCCTGGAGGACCTAACTTCCTCCTACTAGATCACACCTCCTAAAGGTCTGTCACCTCCCAAAAGCAGCATAGGCTGAGGACTCAGCCTTTAGCAAATAGACCTTGATTGGGCATTTAAGATCTAAACCAAATCAATCAATATTAGCTATAAAACTTATATCTTGACAATCTATTCATTTAAGTAGCACTAGTAATTCCAGTATATTTTAACATTAATAACACACTTAATGAATTATATTTTCCAAAACAAAATCATATGGTGAGAGGAGCAGCCTTGTTGTACGTTTTTTCAAATCTCTCTAATACATTCCTTAACCAAGGACAGCAAGATTCTTGCCTCTGCTTCTGCATGCAATCTGTTGTGATACCAAAGGTATCACGGGAAGATTCCTGGGTATGTTCCTAGGAAAATAAAAGAGTAAATAATATTTGGGTATTATTATAAAATAATATTTTGACCTTTCAGACCCCCAGAGTTCCCTGGACCCCACTTTGAGAAGCACTATCCTAATAAACGCCCCTGTACGCACAGAAGTGGCAGGATAAATGCTCCTTCTGCAGGAGACAGCCAGCCCCTGGGAGGAGGCCTGGAGGGAGGGTGAGTCTGAGACAGAGACATTGGTCAGGAGTCCATCCTTGAAGCAGCTAGACCCCTCCCCCAGGTCCCCAGGTCCTCTCAGCTCAAAGTCATGTGCTTGTCTCTCTCCCTGGGCTGCAGTTGGCTGAGAGGTTTAATCCTGACAATGCGTAGACTCGGGGATGGCATCAGAACTGAGGGACATTCTTCTTAAGCAGGAAAACTGGGTGGAGTCACGCATAAGAGGTGGTAAGATCCTCATTCCCCTTGCTACTCCTAGAGTCTCAGCGGCCTGGTTTGTTACCCTCCCCTTGGCACACGCACCCCAGGCAGTAGATTGGGCCACTTTTCTCTGAGGAAACTGAACAATCTAAAGAAAAAGAGCTCTAAAACACTGATTAGGCATATCCCTCCATGAAATAGCCCCCACCAATTACCCAAAACTAAAGCCCAAGTCTTCACAGTCCTGCCTCTGTACCCAGTTCCCGTAGCTTGAGACCTGTCGCTCTATACTTTGACCTGCTAACGGACAGCTCAGAACGACTAAGGCAGACATCCTCAGAGAACAACACGGACGAAACAACGAAAGAGAATGGAAGGACAAATGCTAAAAAAAAAAAAAAAAAAAAAAAAGACAAAACACCAAAAGGAACGTTCATCAAACAACAAAGGACTTCTTGGACATTAAAAACAAAAAGCAGAAATTTAAAAATCAATAAAGGTTTTGAAAGATAAACCTGAAGAGGGCTTTCAGAAAATAGATCAAAGAAAAATGGAGAGATAGCTAATAGAAAAAAAAAAAAATAATGCTTAGAAGAGCAAAGAACCAGTACAGGTTAAACACGCACCAAATACATCCCCAGAAAGAGATAACTGAGAAATGTTTCAAATAAATACAAACATTAAAACTTTGCAGAATTCAAGAACTTGAGGTTCCAAATGGAAAAAGGTCTGTATGTTTCCAGGGAAATACACAAATATATGAGGTGAGGGACATCAATATGGAACTGCAGAACACAAGAGAGAAAGAAAAGATCCTAAAAGCTTCAGGAACATAAAAATAGGTGCACGTGCCAGTGGAGACCCAGAAAGGCATCAGACCTGACAGTAACAACTCTGGAAATGACATGATAATGGAGTGATGGCTTCAAAACTCTCAAGAAAAATGATATGCTAGCCAGCTTCCTGGGACTTAGACCAAACACCCGAGGAAATCAGCTTTGAGGGGAAAAGATTGAGTTTGGCTCAAGGCTCTAGAGGTTTCAGTGTCTGGTCAGTGACTCTGTTGTTTGGGGACCTGTAGGCAGAATACCATGGTGGGGGGTGCAGCAGAGGAAAGCTGTTCAGCTCCTGGCACTTGGGAAAGGGTTGGGGATAGATACACCCTTCCAGGGCACCCCACCAGCAATCTGCTTCCTGCAAGTTCACCCTGCCTCCTGAATCTTCCACTAATGCCTTCAGATTATGAATCACTCAGTGGGTTCATCTGCTGATAAGGTCAGAACCCTCATTGTCCAGTCCCTTCTGAAAAGGCTCACCTCTGAATGCTGCTGCACTGGGGACCCAAAACTTCAGCACGTGAGCTTTGGGGGAACACTCAGATCCAAACTACAGCAAATACTTCTCCACCTAGAACTCTAACCAACCATCACTAAGGCAAAGAATAAAGAAATGGGCACAAATGCAACATCTAAAAAAAATTACCTCCCCATCTTTTCCAAAACGCTACTAGAAGAAACCACCCATGAAAGAGAGGAACTTTTTCCTTTCCTTCCAGCTAAGAAGGGAAAATATGGACTCTTCACAATGGCCCCAATTGAGCCCCTCCTCTGGTATTCACATCCCTGTACGGTCCTCTCGGGCACTGGACAAGAATTGGCCCGAATGACCAGCAGAAGGCGGCAAAAGTAGCACTCTGACCCTTCTGAGACCAGGCTAGAAGAGCCCCTTGGTCGCCCTCTCCCTCTCTTCCTGTCATGCATATCATTGACTTTGGGAGAAGCCAACTGCCAGGATGCCATAGCCCTTTAAAAAGAGGAACTGAACCGGGCTCCGTGGTGAACTCCTAGGAGCCCAGAAGGCTAAGGCAAGAGGATCTAGATTCAAAGCCAGCCTCAGTAAGTTAGTGAGGCCTTAAGCAATTAGCAAGATCGTGTCTCAAAATAAAACACCCCTGGATTCAATCCCCAGTACAAAAAAAAAAAAAAACAAAGGGAACTGAATCCTCTGCCAAGAGGCATGTGAGCAAGCTCAGAAGCAGCTGCTCCAGTTTCAGATAACTTTAGTCTCATGAGAAACCTGAACCAGAACCATTTGCTGACCTGTTCCAGAGAAACTGTGCGAAAATAAATGTTTGTCCTTTTAAGCTGCTAACTCCTAGAGTGATTTGTTACATACCAATACACAACGAATACACAGAGTGTCCACCATAAAAGAGAAATAAAAGAAATTCCCACAATAAGGAAGCCCTAGGGCAATAGTCATTCAGCAGTCTTAGAGAGCATCCAGGGTAGATGTGAGCAGCAAGTCAGAGAACTTCAGGAAGGATATCTCCCAAGAATGTGGAACTGATTCATTATCTTCATATTATATGGTAGAGAGGAATTGCATTCTTTTACTTTAAGTGAATACATGTTTATTTATATTCAGAAACACTTCAGGTTTTGACTAAAGTGTTAATATTACACAGAAAGCTAAGCAAAAGAAAAAAGAGAATGATTATTAACTCTAAGAAAAAATGTTTCTCAAGAAATGAAATATAAATATAGCTCAATTATGAATAATATTTGTATAATCATAGTCAAGTAGATAGATAGTGAAGTCAGAGTTACTCAAAAATTGTGATGATTCTACTAGGAGTGCAAAGAAATCCAAGTTTGTGTATCAGGAAGGGGTGGTGGTGGAGTTTAAGAAAGCTAAAATTCATTTTCTTTAGTCAGAAGGCAATAGATAATGTCTAAAAGGTAAAGATCAAAATATTGTCTAAGTCTGCTACTGAGGAATTCAAAGGTTAGTGCCAGACAACAGCTAAAATAACTGAAAATTGTTGACTTTGTGGAGCAGAAACTGAGCAAAGAGGCCAGGCTACTCAGGAGGCTGAGGCAGGCGGATCACAAGTTCAAGGCCAGCCTGGGAAACTTAGCAAGACCCTGTCTCAAAATAAAAAGGGCTGGAGCCATGGGTGGGTGATAGACTACTTGCCTAGCATGCATGAGGCCCTGGGGTCAATCCCCAGCACCACCAAAAAAAGGAAGGAAGAAAGAAAAGAAATTGAGGGTGGGAAGAAATGGGCCATGAGTGACCTTCCATTAGCCTTGTCATTGTCTTTGTCTCAAAAAACAATTTGATTAAAATAAAACTTTAACCGTTCAGTATTTACCTACCATAGGGCAAAATCAATAGGCAATGTCTGTGATTAATAAATCACAGGACAGAAAATGTCTTCCCATTTGTCAGTAGCCACCAAGAGATATCAAAACCAGGAGGAGTTAAATGTCGTTCCTTCTGGGAAGCAGGATGGGAATGGTTTTCGGATATTTATTTCTACCTTATAAAGCACCCTTAAAACAAGAGGAATCAGAATTTCAAGCCAGAACAATGCAGGCCTGAGCAGGAAAGGTTTGTCTCTGCTCCTCCTAGAAGCAGCTAGAATAGCTCCTCTGGGGCTCAGGCCATATTCTCTCCATTCAGGTGTGAAGATTCTGGGCCTCGCTGTGCAGTCCCCCAGGGCCAGGTGCCCTGCCTCTGCCTGCGGGTCACAGTAAATTTCCCATGTGACTTTCTTCATTCATGCTGTTTTGCAAGCTTGCTGTTGGCCCCAGGAACAACAGAAAATCTTCAAGATTCAAGAGACTGAAGGGCGTGGAACATGATAGAGCCCCTGTCTGAAGAGTCCCCACTGTCCCCAAGGCTGGAGTGTGGAGAATGGCAGGACACTGAAGAGCATTAGTCATGAGATAGTCCATCTCCCTGGGGTTTCCTACTGTAGCCAGCACAGACAGGAGACTGAGACATTTTAGGATGGTAGCTTAAATGACACCGCCACTTCCTACATGGCCCCTGCATGTTTTCAAAGAAAAAGAGCCACAGCCGGCCCTGGCCTTCTGCCTGACACCTCAACAAGGCTTGATTTCCATGCTTGAACGCCAGGTGTGTGACCGCAGAGCTGCCTGTCATGCCACAGGGTCCTGCCAAGAGCCACGTGACTCTAAGCCAAAGAAGGAAGAAATGGCATTCCCGGGCCTCTCTGCAGCCATCCCAAGACACAAGCTTGACTCCTCCATGTCTAAAGCCAAGCGACTGGATCAGGTTGGGTGGAGACAGGTGACAGTTTTAAGGGTTGTGCCTGGAACTCCCCATGGCATTGGGAACAGATAGTGAGGAGGAAAACAGTGCGGGCCCAGGATGACAGGTCTCATTGAGAAAAGAGCACATTGTAAAGCAATGTTCTTTCATGTGGGTTACGGCGACTTTGAAACCTGGATCCCTTCCTTTGCTTTAGTCTGATATCCCGCTGTCATGATAGTATAGAAAAAGTGGGCAAGGCTGGAACATGTGTCTACTCTCTGTCAGTCCCAACTGACGGGCAATAATGACTGAGAAGAAATACACAAGAGCCATGGACAGGTAATTCCAGCACCGCGACCTGTTCTACAAAAGATCGTTTTCTAGACTTCATAACATCCTCTATGAAGACGGTCCTGTATAGCGGAACGATCAAAAATAGTAACACGAATGTTCCAGTTTCATCTTACCTTTACCTTCCTTTGTTCATATCAAATGAGTGGTTTACTGTTTTATATATGTGTTTAGACATTTAAGGGGAATTGCTAACCTGAAATTTTCAAATATGTACTACATAAATGAAGTAACAGAGTTGATGCTCAGTTAAGGAAAACTTAAGTGTCCCAATAGAAATGTGTGTGTGTGTGTGTGTGTGTGTGTGTGTGTGTGTGTGTTTTATCTCCAGAGGAGTGTGCCATTGTTCATTTAGAAAATATTTATTGAAGGAGCATGATTCGGGCACTGTTCCAGGCTCTAGGAAATATCACAGTGTCCTGGGTAATACCGATTCTAAATGAATATTCCAAAATTCAGTGGCTCAAAAAATAGCCATCATTATGTCTCTTACCTCTAGGGTTTGACCACCGAGGACTTGGGGTCATGATCCAGCTGCAGTGAGGTGGTGACAGGGCCCAGAGACCTCCCAAAGTCTTGCTCAGTCACATATCTGGCAGTGGGTGCTGGCTGTCAATGAGGATCCAACAGGGACGATTCAAAGTCGCCTCTCGGTGTGGCTGGCTTCCTGACAGCATGGTGGCTGGGTTCAGGACTGGGGGTCTCCAGAGAACCAGGAGGAAGCCACACGGCCTTTTAGGGTCTAGCCTCAGAAATCTCACAGCATGACTTCCACCAGTGGTCACAGACCTGCCGAGATTCACAGGGCTGAACACAGTCCCACCCACAACTCTGAATGGAAGCCTGTCAATGTCACTTTCTAACTAGATTCCATGTGCCACAAGAAGTAATCTATAGGACAAAGTCTCGGCACTCATATTCTAAACAGGTGGGGTTGGAGCCTGGCAAAGAACACGTCAAGAGATAAATATGGGAAATACCGGGTGATGATAATCTCTATAAAGCGGAATAAGGGAAAGGAAGGGTACTGAGGGAACATGCTCACCATTTATCCCACATAGTGGCTATGGAAAGCTTATCATCTGATAAAGGGCCATTGGGGCAGTTTCTGGAGGAACTGAGCAACTAGACCATAAGATAAGGAGGCAAGAGCATTCCCAGCAGAAGGAAGAGCCAGAAGGAAGGTTCTGAGGGAGACGGGGCTTCACATGAGCAGGGAGTGACCAGGGGGGTTGGAACAGTGGAAAGGGTCCCCAAGAGGGCAGAGTGCTTGCTAGGGGCCAGTTTTGAAGGGATTTTGGTCATGGTGAGGACCAGGGACTTTGGTCTCAGTGAGATGAGAAGCCACTAGAGAGATTTTATTAGGAAAATGGCCAAATTAACTTGTGCTTTAATAACACAGGACCAGGATAACTCTAGCCACTGTATGGAAAGTAGAAGCAGCAGCCAGACCCAGGGTGGAAGTAGGAAGCCAGGTGTGAGATGATAGCTTTGTTACGGGAGCCAAGCCAGGGAGCCACCTGTGTCCTAGCTGGCCAGGTTCCCTTGCCCACCCACAAAGAAATAAGCAAAGAATGGAAAAAGGAATTTTGTGCAGTTTGGTCAAACTGGGGAGAAGCGGTTAGATTATGTCTCTACCCAACAGAAGCTGTCACAATTTAGAGAAACCAAAGCCTGGCGGCATGGGTAAGTAGATCTGGCTGGGCTGGGCTTAGCCAGAGAATACTCAGTCCTGATTTCCTTAACGTTCATACTCAGCATGAGGAAGTTTCATTCCCAGTGAGAGGTCATTCCAGAACTCTCAAGGTGTTAGCAGTGGAGTTGGTGAGAAGAGATCATCTTCCCATGTTAAAAAATACCAAACTCCGTTTTTTAGCATTCAGAGTGTAATCCACGTTTATGAATCTGCCTATTAAAGCCTGAGGTTCAATAATCAATGTTCAGGGACAGAAATGCATCGACACTTACTGTGTTGCATAGCACAAGCAAATTTTCTTTTAAACATAGCATTATGAAGAGTCTCAGAAGCCCTTAGGAAAGCTTTCCTTTAACAATTTTAATACTTTTCCCTCCTATGACACAAGCTAGGCCAAATTTCCAAAGTGAAATTCAAAATTAAGGCAATTATCACTTAGGTGAAAAAAACATTTGCCTCAAGCACCTGGCAATTCAAGAAAAAGTGTTTGAGGGTCCACAGGAGCTAGGTAATTCCCTGGAATCTCCACTGCCCCTTGTAGATGCAGAAAATGGCAGAATTTGGGGTGAAAGTCATGAATAAGAAATATGTCACCCCTGTGAGGTAAATGGCCTTTGGGAGGACAAGTGAGTGGTAAATCACTCTTCAGGCTACCAGGTGCCCTAAAGGAGGCCATTCCCCCCCACACATCAGATCACTTTATTCCCAGGGACTCTCACGCTCACGACGGCTCATTGACCACACAGCCAGGACTGTCAGGCAGCTCTGCATAGGTTATGGGTTCTTTCCTTATTGTGTTTGCTAAATGGTGGTGCATCTAATCATTTTTATCATGTAGGGAAATCTCCCGAGGTCTCTCTGGCCGCGCCAAATCCCCAAACAGGATTCCCCTGTTTATTCCCTTCTGCCATAACTGAAAGTTAGCTGAACCAATTAGGGAGTGCATAATAAGCCAATTAGTTGTTCCTTACTTTTCTTAACAAGTATAAAATGGGTGCCTGCTCAAATTACAACTCATTTGACAAGAACCTTTGCTACACTCCTACTATTGCAATTTGGCATTACTTCCTGTCCTTCGGTGTCAAGGTCATCCATCATAGTAGCTGAGCGTCTCCTAGGAGCTTCCATGGGAACCGAGCTTCTCCTTACAGGACAATCATTCACACTTCAACTCCAGCAGCTCTATGAGTCACTGCAACATGGCCCCTCAGCAAAAACTAGGCTAAAGCTGAACCACATCCTCAAGATGAAACACCTCAGTGGCAAATCGACCGACACTTTGAATGTAAGGGCTTTGGATCCCCTATTTCCGAAGCTCACACCATTATCTTGCTGCCACCAGAGATATATCAGTATATTTTGTTAGGTTCTCTTTATCATGAACTATCCACCAAGGTCCAGCATGAAATATGAGCAAACTCCATCCAGGCATCAAGATCCAAGTCATGGATTACAGGGGAAGAGAGACTCTCAGGTTATTGTAAGACAGCCAGCTCTAGTCTTCAAAGGAAAATAGCAACTAAAAAAAAAATAGAGAGTCAGAAAATTTCATAACTTTGTCAACATTTATTTTCACCAAACAACTCATTAAATCACTATAAAAGTCAACGCATATGGTCGGATATGACAGTTTAAATTCTAGAAAGAGTTATAAGTCAAGTTAAACTCATAATACATAATGTAGTCTTGGTGTCTCATCCATGAATTATAACATTTTTATTACACCCCAACTGCAAATTACCAACTTGTTCCCTGTCCTGCCAATCTCTTGATTAAATGGGGAACTGTTAGGCATTGTGAAAATATATTATGGTAAAAGATGACTCCATCATTTGTCTCGGTTTCCACATCCTTATTTAAAGCTTTATCACTAGAGCAGCTGGTCCAAACTGAATTGTTGATTTAGCAAAGTGATAGCAGAAGAGATGAAATAGGAAAAAAAAATGGGACAAAACTAAAAAAAAAAAAAAAAAAAAAAAACTCTATGTTTTATAGTCTTTATCTTTCTGGGTCTCGTCATATCTTTCTCTGATATTTGTGGATCTTCAATACTTCCAGTATCTCTGATCATTTCAGTTCCCTCTCTTCAAAGTTATTTTTGCTTTACAGGCCTTGCTCCCGTGGACCCAACTTAAGAGTATTTTATTTTGTGTCTTATACTGATAATGGCAATAACTTGTACCCATCAAGTTTCCCCATAAAAAGCTTTAATGTCTTGAAGCAGTGCCAATATGTCAGATGAGGGTGTGAATCAAAGAGACATCACTGCACATTTATCAGAGAGCCCCTCTGCATTAGGAACTTATAAAACCCTTACCAAAAAGGAGCCTCTTCTTTTAGGAACCTAAATTCTGAAATGAACAGATAAATTAATATTTCAAAATATAAATAACTAGGGCTGGGGATATACCTCAATTGGTAGAGTACTTGCCTCACATACACAAGGTCCTGGGTTCAATTCCCAGCACCACAAAATAAATAAATAAATATATATATATATATTTCCTATATATTGATCAATTTTAATAATCATCCTTCTTGTATTTGTTTTGATCGACATGTTTCATTTACTTTTTTCTATTACAATTATAATCATTCTAGAAATTTTTGAAGATTAAAAAGTCCTTAAAAAAGAAAACAATGATCATCCACAATCCCCAAACACAAAGAGATGCAGTGATGACATCTTATAGTCTTCCTTAGTAACTCAGATTTATGTTCTCCACTCACAGTAAAGGAGAAGAAATTATTGCATTACTAGCAGGATTTACCCCAAGGAGAAACTATTTTTGTTCAAGAGCACACCTAAATGGACACATTTGATTATAAACTTAAAGCCTTCAAGGCTTGACTTGAATCATCTGGGAGAAAAGACTACCTGGAGGTCTGTGCCTCAAAAACAGACAGGAATCATAATCTAGAAGGTTAAGGAGGGAGCACATTAGAAGTCTGGTGTCTAAGTAGAAGAGATGACCAGTAACTTTTAAGGCAGGTCTGTCTGAAGGGTTGAACAGGAATGTGCACTTTTAAAAAAAAATCAGGGAGTGCAGAACCTCTGACCCTCCAGGTCAACCCACCATCAACCCCCAAATCTCTGCAGCACACAATGTCCTAAATTGGTAGGAGAAAAGACATTGGATAAAGGCAAATATCCCCAGGATAACATTGTGCAGGATAAGAGATAGCATCTCTCAAAGGGCGGAAATGCAGACTGGAAATCAAAAATAGAGCTAACGTAGGAACTCAGAGCTAGAAGTGATTACAAAAAAAAAAAAAAAGTCACTTTCCTAGAATCTCAGAAATAATGGAAGAAACACTGACCTTTCTATTGGAATGGGGACTTATGTCAAATTTTACTTAAATATAAAAGAGAGATGACCCCAGCAAGATGAAAATTTCAGTTATGATATCTAGGTTACAATTTTAAGAAAATACTTAGAACTTTATATAATAATAATAATGCATTTCTATGTTTAAAGGTGAAATGATGGAGAAAACTGTGGGAATATTCTAAAAAGACTATTTGACCAATCAAATAGCTAGATAAAATTCCAATATTTTCCAAGCACTTTACTCAGCTGGAGAGAACTGATTGCCTCCCGGTTTCCTATCTGGGCCCACTAGCAGCTTCTGAACCCACTGCTCCCGCCCACAACTAGTTTTTTGGAGAATCTGTGGCGTTGGTTACACATTAGTGAGGAAGGGGTTCAGAAGTCAGGAGAGAATGAGGTTGACTAAGTATAAATCCATTTGCATTATTACCACATGCTCTACCCTAAACCGTAGGCGAAAGCAAATACAGGATCCAGACTTCCATTCTCAAATAAAACTGCATCAATTGTTCCAGCAATAATTCCGTGATCAGGTAAGGAAAAGGTCAGAAGAGTCAGAAGGCTTGGTAACTTGAGCTAGACTTTTAAAAAGCAATGACAATGGAAAGAAGGGGAAGGGAAATAAAAGAAAGAAGGATTAAAGACAAGGAAAGGGGTCTCAGGAGGTCACGGACATGTTATGGTGTTGGATTGGTGAGACAGGGAGGTGAGTGAGCCAATCCAACAGAATGCATGTCCCCACTCAGGCTGGGAAGCTGGAGTAGAATCAGGTCCTGCAGGTGAGGAAGAAGATGAGTGTCCTCTTATTAAGAAATGGAGAGGGCTGGGGTTGTGGCTTCACGGTAGAGTGCTCATCTAGCACGTGCAAGACCCTGGGTACGATCCTCAGCACCACATAAAAATAAATAAATAAATAAAGGTTAGGGAAAAAAAAAAAGAAATGGAGAGCAGTATTGATTCTTGATAAAGAACTTCCATGATAAGATGGTGCATTGGAAAGATCCATTTCATTTCATTAGAGATGGTTGGTATTTTTAGTATACCATGGAGAACAGAGAAGGTTTACAACAATCCAAGTTCAAGGTGATGAGGGATGCGACTAAATGGCCTCAGTAGTGCCATCTTCGTGTGTGTGAAAACAACTGTGTTTGCTAGGCACCAGAGAGCAATGTCACAAAGAACAGGAATTTAAGTGCCCATTCCCATTTTATTATCTAAAATCCCAGAGGATTAATAAAACTAATAGTTCTCATGGCACAAGCTGGAGTAGGAGAAGAGGGAAACGGAGAGAAGTTGGGTGGAATAAACAGCTCAAGTAGAAAAGCAAGCACACTCCGTGTTTTACTATCTTTTTTTTTTCTCTTTATTGCTTTCATTTACCTTAGAGAGAGAGAGTGAAGTTACATATTAAAAAAAAAAAAGTATGACCACTTCACTGCTATTAACAAATTATTGCACAATTTGTGACCCGAAACAACACAAAATTATTGTCTTATGGTTCTGGGAGTCAAAAGTCTGAAATGGGCTTCTCTGGATAAAATTAAGGTGTGGGCAAGGTTGGTTCCCCTATAAACTCCAGGAGAGAGTTGTTGCTTTTTCCAGCTTCTAAAAGTCACCCATATGCTGGGGCTTACGGGCCTGCCTCCATCTTCAAAACCAGCAGCAGAGCATCTTCTAATTCCTCTCTCACTCCGACACTCCTGCCTCCCTCTTCTGGAGATCCTTGTGGTACATTGGACCCATCTGGATCAACCAAAGCATCTTCCTATATCAGGCTTGTTAATCATTGTATCTGCAAAGTCCCATCTGCCATGTGTGGCAGAGTATTCACTCGGCTCAGCACTGATGTGGACCTCTTGAGGGTCCATGTTCTACCTGACCCACCCAGTGCTGTGTTTGCTAGAGGGACCAGGAAGAGCTAAGGGGTGGGCACCGCCCTGCTAATAGGGGGAATGTGGGCTCAGTTTCCTAAGTGAATGCCATTAACTACCCTTCCACTGACCAGTCATTTCACCAGTCTTACACTACTAACTCTTCCTAACATAACTGCAATCGCCAAGAGATGGATGGATAGGGAATTGCCAAATCCCAGGCACTTCTTCTGAAGAGTCAAACACTAGTCTCTTTCTACCAGTGTCCCCTCCTATGTAGTGCAGTTATATTTCTTTAGAGGACTGTAGGGCTGATGATTCTCCAACACTGTGAGAGTTTGACTCTCTCAAAGCAGCTAGTGAGGAGGACAAATATATATACAAGTTAGACATTATGTCGCATTAGAGCAAAAGTGGCTAAAATTAATATACAAAACCAAGAGAAGCTGTGGATGTGTTTTAAGTCAATAGAGGGGGAAGGTATTCAAATTTCCTCTGGAAATATCATTTCACTGAAGGTGGTTTTTACTCTTTGTAGACAGATGATTTAACATATCAATAATAGTAACTATAATAATATTTGATCTAATTTAATCTTTCATTTACCTTAGAGAGAGACAGAGAACTTAAATATGAAAAAGAAAAAGCATGACCACTTTAGAAAATAAAAGCAGAAGGAGAAAGAGCAGGATGCACACCGCGATCAAGTTGTCTGGGATTTTTCTCTCCTCCCTTTCCTCTCCTGTGGAGCTGGCGGAAAACAACCAGGTCATACAGTCCCAAACTCCCCCAGTCATTTTTGTGTGGCTGCTTCTTAGCCGGCTGAAAGCCCTGTGTGTTTCTCAAGGGATTAAAATGGAATAGTAGCCTCTAGAAAAGACCTCTAGCCTGATATTCTAAGAATTTACCCATCCCATTTTGTATAGGATATCCAGCTATTCAATGTAGAATTGATGATAATCCTGAAAGTTTAAAAAAAAAAAAAAAAGAAAAGAAATACCCAGATTTTAGGATATGAAAATAAATAGTCACAAACAAGCAGGATGCAGAAATCTGTCCAGGTGTTGTTCATGCCTCAGCATCACTGTGGGCATCAGTGAGATCTACAGGCCTGTCTGAGGGTTAGGACTGTCGGTGAGCCATGGTCATTTTATGGGCAAGAGGTGGACAAGGAGAATAATGTTCCCAACAGCATCACCTTCAGCCATGAAATCTCACCCACCTGTAGATCACCTGGAAAACAGAACAATTTTAACAGGGAAGGGAAGGTATACACTGTATCTATTATTGAATATAGTTTCTAAACGGACCTAGTGATGAAAAGAATTCTTTGTGGTGTGTTTCTCTTTCCAATGGGCTATTTGAAGGAAATTTTCAATGACAGAAACTAACAATGAGTAGATCAGTTCATAGGACTGTGCTTAGCTGTTCTTAATAGAAAACCTGACAAATGGTCGCTTAAAACTTATGGGATTTGCTTGTTTCCTACCTTTTCTAAGGGTGCCTGGCAGTGCCCCAGGGAAGCTGTCAGGAACCAGCCTCTGTCTTTTGGAGTCCACCATCCATGGCAGTGAGGCCACTCTCGGCAAATGTCAGACCTGGTGACTTCCAGATATCTGCTGCTCCTCAGTCCCACCTCCACATCCCAAGGTGAAAGAGAACTGGGCCAAAGGCCAAAGGGCAGGTGCTAAATCTATAGCCTCTTCCAAGGAGCTACACTGCATCCTCTGTTTAAATTCATGGACCAGAACTGGACCCTGCGGTCACACCTCACTGCAGGATGAAGGTATATGGATCTGAGGTGGATCAGCCAGTCAACAGCGCCTTTCAGTTCCCATAAAATTGTTTCCTGAGCTGAGAGGGCAGCTCAGTAGTAGAGTGCTTTGGTTCAATCTCTAATACTACCAAAAAAAAAAAAAGAAAGCCTATTTTCTTAGTAGCAATAGAAAGCTTTCAAGTGGAAATCAATCATCACTTTACAATCAAGAATAGGGAAAGAAAGGAGAGAAAAAAAGAGAAAGAGGGAAAACATTTCCTCAAGAGAGGTTTTTTTTTCCACATTATATATCATTCATGGGACACCAGAAACTATTTCCTAGTGAGATGGTGGCATGTTTTACCCTGGAGATTTTCAAGGGTTTTCAGTTGCAATCAAATGGAGGGAAATGTCATACAATTTATCTCATACTGTGTAGCAAGGAAATGGACAAGATAATTTCCTAAATTGCCATTTAATCCCAATCTGTGCTTCTGTAATACTGTTTCCATCTTACAATTGTTTAGGAAGGAATTCCCGGCAGTAACCCAGCGACTCCAACACAGGAATGAGAAAAGATACGCAGATATAAAAAAATAAAGATATTGAACTATGCCTGGGGATGCATTAACCATTGTGGATGGCTTGATATAATGTCATTCTACATTTGAGCTATAAATTTCAGTTCAAGATCAATCCTCCCTGTCATAAGTCAAATTCTACATCCATGATTCCCCTATGTCAATTCAAGGGTGGAGTAATGACAACAAAAAACACAAAATCCAGTTGTATCCCAAATATTCAAAGACTATCCAATTAAAAGAGAAAATGTGCACATGTGTGAATGTGTGGTGTGTGTGTGTGTGCATGCATGTGTATGTGTGTGAGAGAGAGAGAGAGGGAGAGGGAGACAGAGAGAGAATCGAGGGAGGGGAACCACAAAAAGAAATAGAAATATTTTTTATGAATAAAATTCTTAAAATGCTGCATTCTGCCTGTGCATAAATTATTGCAAGCAGCATTATTTTGCTGACCTGGCAGGATATTATTCAACAAATCTCCTGACTCAATGATTTCACTTGTTCATAACTTTTAAAACAGCTCTTTGCAGACCCTTTTCTACAGAAGCATATCTCTGGTTGATGAATTTCGCTGGCTCCCTACTCTCATTGCAGCCACTATTTCCCACCTCCTGACCTAGCAGAGTCTTCCTCTTCCACCCCTGGCCCCAAATCCCAGTGGAGCCATCTCTTTTTGTCCAAGACCCGATGGTGACCTTGCAATCTCATGTGTACTTGCCCAGACTGAGTATATTCAAGTGATTCCCTCCAACAATCCCCTTGTCGATTCTCATATAATTTATGAAAAGGATTTTTTGTGAAGGTCTAAATGTAGTCTGTGCCATATTCGATTTAATTCAATAAATATTTATTGAGTGCCCGCATAGAATTGTGTGCAGTGCACTGTGTGGAATATAAAAGAAATATACAGCACGGTCCCTCCTGTCAAGGAGTTTGCAATCTTCCCGGGAATAAAAAGTTGGATGCTGAAGTAATTACAGGATGCAAGATAGTATGGAGCAAGCAATAAAATTATGTAACCAAGACCAAAAATATAAGGCACAGACAACATTATGTCTGGTCAGAGCAGGCGGATGGAGCCATGGGGAACAGTTCACAGAGGAAATGGAACTTGGGCTTGTCCTTGAGAGATGTATGGGCTTGGCTGGGCACAGCAGTGGAGGAGGGCACTCCTAGCAGCAGAAAGGATGTGAGTAAAATCAGAGAGCAGGGACAGTGAGCATGATATATAAGAGGAGATGTGGAGCGCCATTCTGCCTGAACAGAGTAGGTAATGGAGATGGTGGCGTTTTGTTAGAAAAAGCCGGATTGGGGGGGCGGGGGGAGGAAGAAACGAAAAGGCTGAATGAGAATTTAATGAAACCACAGAAAGCCTCGGAGCACAGAGGAACAAACTTGGTTCATATGCTCTTCAGCTCTGTGTGTCCTTCCTTGATGCTGTTCTGTCACTGTCATTAGTGAATTCTTTCATTAACAGCCAGCGTGAAGCCTTGAGCAACCGCATGAGGAAGCACGGTCTCTGCCTCATGTCCCAGCCTGGCAAAGTCACTTACCTGCTCAAGCTTCAATTTCACAACTGTAAAAATAGGAATATCTGCGCCTTTAACTTAGGATGGTTGTGGACACAGAGATTAGCGGTAGATGTGTTTTGTGGATACAAAACAGATGGAACCTGCTACAAGTTTCATCCACTCAGTAACCATTTGCTGGAGGGCCACCACGGACCGCACTGTATTCAGCACTAAGAAAATGGAATCAAAAACATTCGGCGCTTATTCTCAAGACATGAACAGATATGTTTTTCAACAAAGGAAAGAGCAGCAGTGTGCACTTGAATGTAGTTGGAGTTGAAGTTCATTTCCAAGTTGCATGACTTTGGGGAAACTATTTAATCATTCTGAGTCTCAGATTCACCATTTGATTAATTGGTCTAATCCGATCTACCCTATAATCTGATTTGGGGATGAAATACAAATATGTAAAGAAACTAATACGGTACCTGACACTAGGAGGCATTCAATAAGTGCTATTTGAATCATTTCAGCAACCGTAAAAAATGATCTGGGGGAATAGGAAGTCAATGATGGAAATGGAGTCAACGACGTTTTCACAAAAAGCTTGTCCCTTCATGGAGATTAAATAATGAATAGGGTTTAGTACCTGGGTTACTGGAAGAGGAAACATGTGAAAGATACAGAGATTATAAAGGAACTGGTATGTTCTAGGACATGCTGGCAATTCAGCATTGCTAGATTATAAAGTCCAAGCAGAGAGTCCAGGAAA
Organism: Callospermophilus lateralis; assembly: GCF_048772815.1. Lineage (NCBI taxonomy): Eukaryota > Metazoa > Chordata > Mammalia > Rodentia > Sciuridae > Callospermophilus > Callospermophilus lateralis. The sequence goes on along the minus strand of NC_135312.1, from coordinate 124,819,490 downwards.
TTAAAATGGTCAAAGAGGCAAGAGTCCAATTATGAAAAGCCAGAATTCCACAGGAAGGGGTTAGATTCCATCCAATAGGCAATGGGGAGTCAATGATGAACGCTGGATTTAAATTGAGTTGATAAGCATTGTATCTCACACACTGTGATATAGAGACAGATATAATGATATAGAGTATTAAAGGAACTGAGAAAAAAATCATGTGAAACAAAGAGATTATGACTGGAGATATTTAAAAGTTGGTTCCAACTGAATTCAGTTTTGATTGCATTTAGAAATTGTTTAAGATTAGCAAGGACACTGGAACTCATCTCCTTTTCTTGCTATAGGTTTTTGCATTTCTCTTTATTTTATTTAGATACAGGGTCTCACTGAGTTGCTTAGTGCCCCTCACTTTTGCAGAGGCTGGCTTTGAACTTGTGATCCTCCCATCTCAGCCTCCACAGCTGCTGGGATTACAGGCATGCACCACCGCCGTCTGGAAGGTTTTTGCATTTCTGGAGGCTGAGACTATAGATAGGAAGAAAGTTTGAAGTAAAAACGATATACCTGTCTGGGATATGACGAATGCGGGGGACCTGTGGAATATCCAAGTGGAGATTTGGACACACAGAGTGGAGAACTGAGCTGGCTGTTGGTGTGGACCAGGAAGTCACTGACCTATGTGGATAGAGGTGAGCCAGAGATCACCCAGGGAAAGGGACACCCGAGGCAGCCCTCCAGCCAGCTGCCCCAGTCGAGGAAGCTCCCAACCTTTAGGGGGAAAGCACAAACCTCAGATGTACAGCACGCTTAGGAGCGCCCAAGGTCAAAGAAATCCATTTTCTGGCATACCTTTTCTGTAGCTGGTGCAGATCCCATTTGTCTGAAAGAAAGGAGAGGGACCGCGTGGAGAGTGGATCTTGGATATGGAGGGACTGCATACAGGATGACAATTATAAACACACTGTCTCTAGAACAACACTTCATTTCCAAAGCAGATCTGACAGCTCCGGTTGCTTTTTGGCAGCGCGCGCCCTCCCAGCCCCTGTGCGACCTGGTGCGCTTCGATTACAGCCTCGGTGCTGGCTCCACCACAGAGACCCCCTAAAAGGGGGGTGATAAATGAGGTCCTGTCAGGCTTCATTCCCTGGGTGGCCTTGAATCTCTGCCGTTATCTGTTACCCTGCCAGCACTGACAGTGATGAACACAAGGCAGGCAGCTAACGACACCCCGATTCATTACCCAGAAAGAAGGGAGAGCAGAAATAGAGGGAAGGTGACTGCCATGCCGGGGCTCCTCTCCCGTCAGCGTCGCCTTCCTCCTGCAGGTGTGAACGGTGAAGAAATGATGGGGCCGTTTGTCTCCCTCGCAGACTCTAATGATCCTCCCAACAGAGCGGTTCACCAGGACGCTCGCCCAGAAGACCCCGTCAGCCTCGCCGGGTGAAGTTCTGCACCAGACCCACAGGCAGAAAATACCTAGCAACTTGGTTTTTCTTTAACCCACTTTTACTCTAGAAAAACATTTGAAAAATAAAAAAAATAAAAGACACACAAAATCATCAATCTTTACGATTTGTCCATACTAGATTGCTCTCCATTTCAGCAGAGGAGGCTGTCTCTCTCTGTAAGACTGTATTAAGCCTGTGACTCTACAGCAGCAAACGCTCTGGGTAGACCTAACCATCACTTCCCATAATAGACATTTATATCTTTAAGTGGTATCTGGTTCTTCTTCCCTACGAAACGTTTCATCAAATTTTCTGTCTGAACCATTTTTATTTTCCTGATGTAATGGGAAATGCAGCCTTTTACTTCCTTCGGTCCTTTTTCTTATTAATGGGACTTCCTGTGATAGCTGAAGTACATGTTCAATACATGCTCAACACATACATCTTCAATTCAATGCCCAAAGAAAACAAGGTTTTTCCATCATGTCTAATCCATCTTAATCCAGGGTGTTAATCAGAGCACTGGCTCTGTGGGACATTAACAGGAAGCACAATTTTCAAGGGAAGGAAAAGAAAGTTCTAGGGCCCAATAGATTTGAGGAACAGTGCATTAGCCAAGTTATCATGTTCCCTTCAGAGACAAAATTTTCAGTCTGTGACATACTAATATGCATTTTGGCTCTCCTAAAGTAAATAGAAGCTGTAATATTTCTCAATCTTAGAACATTTCTGCGAGACATGTATCTAGACTAGTGTTACATAGAACCAAACTTTGGGAACTGTTGTTCTAGACTTGCCCACAAGCCCCATCTTCTCACTCCCTTATTCCACCCACAAACGGAAACACTTGTCAAGCTGTGCTCTAAGAATATGGCTGAACAAGACAAGCTGGGGGGGAATAGATGCTAGAGTCATGGTATCGGCTCCCATGCATATCTTGCTCCCACGTCCTGCTTTTAGGTATTCCGACCTATTTTCCACTTTCCTTGATTAAAAGAAAGCAGAATGGGTTAAAGAAGAAACTGAAGCAGAAAGAAAAGTAATCATATTATATTTGGGACAAAATCAGTGGGGGTGGTTAATACATGGGTTTTTGTTCTTGCCCTTTGCTAAAGACCAAATGGCCCTTCTAAATATAGCAGTAGAAGATATCACTGTTACTTTTGGAGAGCATTCCCAGTGTGTGTGTGTGTGTGTATATATATATATATATATTATTTTTTTTTAATGTCAGTATGAATGGACGTGGTCGGAGCTTCAGAACACTTAAAAACTTCAGCACAATATTTTAAGTGCCTAATTTAAGAGCAAGCACAAAGACAGGATTCACTTCGACACCATGAGACATCTAGTACCATATGTTTCTTGTTATGTAACACGGGCACACAGTCACAGCGTTTCTCACGTTGTTATTTGGCTTCTTCTATTAATGCAAGCCATTAGTTACTTTCAAAATAACTTTGCAAGGAGATCTGAAGTCTGCACTTCAACACATACAAACAAACAAAACCAGTCAGTTTTGTTTATAGGTGTTTTTGGTGATCCGAGCTATGGAGCAAACAAAACAAAAAGAACAAATTAAAAATAAACTGGAACTTCTCTTATTCTGGCAATTCAAAACCAGGATCAAAAGTAGTATGTAAGTCTCAAACTTGTAATGACTGCAAACAGACTCTCCAGGCTCTCTGGTCTTTTTCCTCTTTAAAAAGCAATCAGGATTCAGGTGGGAAGAACCGATCATCCAAGAACTAAAGTAATATCTGAGAGAGATGAAACCATCGTGATAAATTAGAAGGAGCCCATCGTTCATTTTTCTGTTATCTTCCCTGCAGGAGAAAGTAGACCCTAGAAGCTTACTGGTGTTCTTCCCACGTGTGCTCCAGGAATTCAAAAGCCATCCACGGTGCCTCCAAATTAAAGTAGAAGGAAACACATTGCAATTTAATTTTTTTTTCCTTATCCCCAGTGGAAGATTATTTGGAATTCAGACCTCAGGGAATGCACCAGAAACAGAAATATAATTCTGTGGTTTCTAACAGAATGAGGTCTCTCCTTCCACTATTTCCATATAAGATTCTTTATTTCCAATTTCCAACAACCAACTGTGTGCCTTCTATTTTTCCTGAGAAGGCATTTATTTCTGACTGGCAAATCGGAATGGTTCCATGGCCTTCCTAGCCACCGGTGACATGTGTACTTCCTCATGTGGAAGTTCTCTGAGAGCAGGAAGATTGATGGGCAGGCAGGAAGAACCAGGACCACCAATGCAAGTAAAAAAAATTCCTCTTATTAGCCTCTGATTCAAGTTAATCATGGAGGAGATAATATTTTAAACTCCAAAAGACTTCATAGAAGTTTCCAGAATTTCTCCAGAGACATAGATCAATAGACCAGAGTAATCAAGAAGAGAAGAGCAAGTTTGCTAAATGCCACTCACTTGATAGGGTGTTTTACTTTAGTAAGCAAAATGCTTTTAATGGAATTATCCCAAACCCGTGAAAGAAGGGACAGGCCAAGACTCCAGTGATGTGCCTCTAAATTGCAGCTGATGATAAAAGAAAAGGGTGACATTTTAATTCCAATCTCCAGTCCTCAATCCAGGAATGTGGGTGGCACTTGTTTGTTATGCGGTTCGGTTAATGAACAGCTTTCCCCTAGCACGGAGCAATCAATGGCCTGTCCACTCACAATAATGCACGATGATATGAGGGTACAGGGCCCCATAATTTGGCAGACAGCTTCCCTCTTCCCTTTCTGCTAAAAGTGACTGCAAATGAAGTCTGCCTGATTGCAGGAGGACTCTTTGGCTTTGGAGATGTTTAAATATTAACCCCCTGAGCTCAAAGCCCAACTCCCATCAGCAAAACAGTTATCTGCCATGGTGTCCTGGACGAAGCATAAAAATGGAAAATGATTCAAGCAAGCCCTACCTAAGTTTAAAAAAAAAAAAATCACACCTGGTGGGATAGAGTAATGATTAAACTTTCAGCTCCCAAGAATATTTTCCAGAATGGATCGTTAATTGTAAAGCACACGGATGTTTTGGAGCACGGAAGTTCCTGTTGCTAGAGGCCTTTCTCCTCCGACACCCAGTCTTACCTGCCCTACGGCTCCTTGGACACAGGGTGCCTTCCCAGTTGCTCCTGTCTTCAACCCGATGTGCGAATCTTGAGTGCTTATTCTCTCCCTCCTCTCTCTGCTCCATCTCTTTCTCTCTTCCTCTCTGTGCCTCTCAGTCTCCCTGCAGGCCCTTTCTTTTCTGGTTATGGCAGCCACTTAAGCATCCGTGGGTTCTTGAACTTGGCTTACATGATAGGGAGCCACTGAAGCTGCCCAAGAGAAATGAGACCCTAAGAAAGTGTAAAAATCTGAGCTGGAACAAAGCGTTTCTTGAACTCAAATTCAAAAGTATTTTCCTGAGCCCATGCCGCATGTGCTGTATTGTTAACTGGCATCAAAGAGGTCCCTATCTCAGGAATCACGGGAAACTTTCTAACATGATTGATGGCTGGTCAAAGGAACATCCACGGTGAGATAAGCTGCAGAGAGGGAATGTGCTGAGCGGGTTCAGGATTGCCTGGCTGTGCTTTTCAAATGCCTTTCATCGCGATCGGCGACTGTAAGCACGGCAGGGTGAGAACAAGCCAGGACTTTGTGGAATATTCTGAACTGCTGATATGTAATCCATACAGCCAGTGGTAGCAGCCTGAGGATAAAAGATTTAAAGAAATGGAGACACAAGGACTGCTTTTTTTTTTTTTTTTTTTTTTTTGAAAAGCAACTTGGAAGGGGGAAAAGGAGTGAGAACAGTAAGATTTATGTTAACCCATTGGGAGTGTGCTGTAAATCTCTTTGATGAAGGATTGAGATTGCTTTGAAGCAGACTTTACTGAAGCAAAAAAGTAAGTGTGGTGCCCAGGGACTCGGGTCAACTGGGTCACTTATCAGTCTTCCCGACTTTGAGTTTCCTTTTTTTTTCCCCCAAATTCTGCATGCTACCAAACTCCTAAAATGCTGCTGTATAAAAATATTTTCCCTCTAAGAGGAAGTTTTATATAGCCTTGGTAATTAGTAGAAACTTGCCTGGCAGAACATATGGTAAAAAGACAAGAACCCAGAAAAGAGGAGATACACACGTATGTACCCAATGTGACACGCGAAAGGCTACTAAAAAAAAAAAAAGAAAAAAACACAACCCTGTTAGAGGAGCCCTTCGTCACTGTGAGACTGCAATGCAACACCACAGCAGAGCTGGGACAAACTAGACGAATATCAGGAGAAGGCCGCGAGTGGCTGGAGTGTTCTTGGGGAGGAGCGTCAAACATGGCTTAGGAAAGAAAATAGAGAACAACAAAGAATTATCCTGGAACTGGGAATATAAACACTTCCCTACCACAAGTGAGATTGCCAGATGAGGGATCGTAAAAGAAAGCCTTAATAGAAAACAAAACGCAAAAAAAATTAAAAAAAAAAAAAAAACACAAGAAGGAAATGAAACAAGTACCCATGTGTGACACAATGACTAGAAAAAGGACAGATTGCTTATGATCAAGGAAAAGCGGAAATTTGGGGATGTCTTTCCTAGCACAAGCTGTCCACAGGAGCTATGCTTAGGATGTTGTCATAATTACTCTCTCTCCATCCTGTCAGCTCTGACCATAAAGTAACAAAGCCTCTTAGGTATTCAAACAGTGTTGATTTTCAAAGAGAGCCATGCTGTGCTTCTCAGATCTTAAAGTCTCCGATTTCAGCCGACTACTTTTGAACTGAACCCGCTCAGCGGACTACTGTGGCATTACGCTTTGCCTCTGAAGGTGGTCCCCGAAATGATTTAAACAATCATACACCAGTGTGGGTGGTACCACTAAAGTTAGCATTTAAACTTCCCAGGTAACTTTTTGGAAGAACAGTATTAATTTGGAGACACAAGTTCAAAAACAGTGGGTCAGTAATCCGTCATGGTTCATACAAAAGGCACTTAGATTGTTACTGGAGCAGGAGAATTGGTCCTCCACTGCAGTTCTCTACACAGGATACTGAGCAATGCACCAACCTGATTGCACAGACCAAGGAAGAACCCACCCTGGAAACCTTGAAAGCTAGTGTGGTGGAGATGCCACCTGTCAGATCACTGTTGCTCCTGAAAAATATTGAAATCCTTGTGCTGCCATTTGCCCTGTGAAACAGTGTATTCTCAGATGTTTCACACAGGCTGTGTGCTGTTGGCCAAGGTGGTCCTAGGGAAACTGATAATGCCACTACTTGGCAAATACTGAAATCCACTGCCTCCCTTCAGATATTCCACAAGAGAGCAAGAATACTTTCAGAGAACAGAGAAACTTCAATATCTTAAATGAATAACCATCTTTCCACAGGCAGCTCATTCTTTCTTTATGTAAGAAACAGTCCCAGGATAGATCAGTAGATGGGCACATCTCCTCCACCAGGAGGGATCGAACGGCCCCATCTCAACCTCAAAGAGTGTCAGAATGACAAATTCCATGTTGTTTTGTGATGTCTGGCCCTGTTTCCTGGGTCTTATTATGAGCCTCTGCTGTTTGTTGGCGTTCCTTAGAGGTGGTCAACTCCAAAGCCATAAAAATATGGCATTTTTACATGGACTATGGGAAATAACTATAGCTTTTCATAAACCTTGGGAAATTTTTTCTTTTCTCTTATTTGCCATTTCTATAAGATCATTTGGTTTCCTGAAGCTTTTTCCAAAATAAGAAGGAAATTAGCATAAAATGTTGAATTGGGCACTCTGAGGAAACCCAGAATTCAATATGACAAGTAGACATATTGGTAAACGTAATGAGTTACAAAACTGGCATCCCTTCTAACGGCACAGAGGGATGAGCAGGGCCCACTTGGGGATGTCCTTGAGGCCACTGCAGGGGACAAAGCCAGGAAATCATCACAGGTGCCTTCAGACCTGAGGATGAGCCGTCAAAGCCCAGGGAAAACACTAACACAGTTTGAGGGATGGCTTCTTCACCATAACTGGCCAATTTCTCTGATAAACCAAGATGATGCTTTCAGTTCAGCCTAAATTGGTGAGCTAATGCACTGAGGAGGGAGAAGGAATGGAAGGAAATAGCATTTGCTGAGCTTCTTTCACGTGCTAGAGACTTTATGTCACAACAATCTACTGAAGGAAGAAGCATTACCTCCATTTCTGCACATGAATCACCTGGAAACACACAAGTTAAGTGATTTATCCACAGTCGGAGAACTTGCAAATGCTGGATGCAAGATTCAAACCCTGATCTCTGATAGCTAGAGCTGGGCGCTTCTAACACCCCTAAGCTAGGCCCTAGGGAGCCTACCACGATATTCTACCCACGTGGCTGTTTTCATCAAGTCTACACTACAAAGATCCAATTTTTATAAATGATCTTCATAATTAGAAAGAAACTCTGCTGTGCAAATAATGTGTTATTAGCTTCCTTTATTTAAAAGTTCATCTGGAACACCTTTAAAAATGGAAGGAATCACCTGTTGCACGATGTCTGGCGTGTGTGCACTACAGAGAAAGATCTACACAACACAGGTCATTTTTTTTTTTTTTTGATGCATCAAAATTCTGCTTCCCTGCCTGTCTCCCCTCCCCCCATCAATCCCCCCCACCAAGACCACTTACCAACAACAATAGCCAAGCCTTTACCACATATGAAGTGAGGGCTGATCCTCAGAGGAGCCACAGGACATGGTACTTAAACAGGTAAAAACAAGTGAAGAGTATGAACTTGGTAATGATAGGACAGGGTACATCTCCTCATCCAAGCTCCCCTCTGCACTATTGTTCTGACTCTCTCTCCCCAGCCTCCCACTACAAAGCTATATAGCAACCATTTTTCAGTGTCAGGCAGTCATTAAATAAAACATAAACACTGTACTCCATAGGGCTGGGACGGGGCTCCAAAGAAAACCTAACGTGCAAACAGCACTTAAAGGCCCTGGGTCTCCATTCTGTTACTCCCGTCACCAGCCTGGTTCTGAAAAGCCCCATAACTTGTCTTCGCCACAAGTGACTTGGCTACAGAGCAAGTTGTTTAGGGAAGCAGATAACAACCTCCCTTGAAAGAAGCAAGTGAGGCATTTCAGAAAATAGGGTCTGCAGCAAATGTGGTCAGAGGACTCACAGCAACCTCTCAGGGCTCGTTTCCTTTGGCATGCCTCTAACGATGCTACTTTGGTCTAAATGATGGAGAACAGGTCTCCTGCACCCTCCCAGGTAGGATATGCCCAGTATTTTCTGTGCATCTGATTCAGGGGAAACTGGAAGGATGACAGTGCCAGAGAACATTCTCCTGGTTAATAAAGAGAACTTGGGATCGCCCAGAGAGGCTCAGTCTTGTTGCAGAGACTGGGCAGTAATGAGACTTGAGAGACTTATCCACCTTCAGGCAAGACCTGTCCTAAACTACCCCAGATGAGACTCTAGCCAATTTTTAAAGACCTCTTTAAAAAAAAGGAGGTTTTAAGTCTTCCCTTCTGCACTGGAATAAAGAGAGACATGGGAATGCAATTCATTTACATCTCAGATTAACACATATGTGGATCACATAATCGGCCAAACAAAATTGCATTCCATGACATCAGGTCATCTCTTCCCAGATCATCCATAACAAAAGTGCTTTCCCCATCATGGAAGCGTGTTACGGGGCTTTTCAGAACCAGGCTGGTGATGGGAATAACACTATTTATGACATCTGAACTAAGAAAACTCAACCAAATAATTTCCTTGATCGGAATTATTCTACAGCTCCCTATAACATAAGGAATTTCATGTAAAGAAGATTGAACAGAGAAACCCAGTTTTAACTTACTGTTCCCAAATAGCTCGTGGTGACTCATTCCCTAACCTCTTTCAGAGCTATTGCGAACATGGGCTTCCATGATTATCCCATTCAAAACTGCAACACTCTGTACCTCCACAAACGTGTGCTTGGCCCCCGCACATCCTGTCCCTCTGTACCACTTTAATTTTCTCCATAGCACTTATTACCATCAGACACAGTATGTGATTTTTATTTCTCCTACTAAAATATAAGCTCCATGAAGGAAAATATGTTGGTCCGTTTTGCTCACTTTGTTCTGTGCCCTTAGTTATTAAAACCGAGCCTAATACAAGGCAGTTGCTCATTGCATGATTGTTGAGAGAACCGAATGGATACATAGCTTCCTGCAAGATTCAGCCTCCTACCTTAGCAAACAGGACACGGACTGAGGAATAGGCAACAGCCCATTCCTATTTAGGACCTTAATTCTGGTTCTCTGTTCCTTGGAGTCTTGGCAATGCTCTGAGGTGCCCCTTCTCCCTCAGCCCCCAAAGGGAGTCAGACCTCCTGGCTCCCTGAATCCTGCCTCTCTTTCTGATGCACTGAAGTTTTCTGTAAGATGTTTCTGGGGAGGAAACTGCCCCATTACTAAAAATAGAGTTAAGACAACCTCCAGCCAGCCCATGAGACAGAAAAGCATGAAAGAATGTTGGCTAGCGCGTCAAAGGAACGCAGCTTAATTCATTCAACAGATATTTATAGAGCATCCATTGTGTGTGTGGAGTTATGCCAGCCCCTGGGAACACACAGAGAAGCACACCACTGTCAAGCTCGAATCCATCCAGGCTCACAGAACACATCATGATGAGATCCTTGGAAATTTGGGGAAATCATAGGAGCATTGAAGAAGGAGGTCAGGAGCGTGTCCTGCCAGAGGCGCTGCAGGATCTTAGGGGCAGTTTAACAACTGTCACATGTCAAGTGAAATCTGAGGATACAGAGCTTCACATTGTGACCTTAAATAAGACAATAACTTCTTAGGACTCAATTTCCCCAACTATAAATAAGATGCTTGAAAGTTAGCCAACACACAATGTCCTTCCCAATGTCCCTTCCAATATCCCAATGTCCCTATGCTTGATTTAAGTGCCCAACCCCTCCAAACCCCATGTTGAAATTTAACTGCCATTTTAACAATATCAAGAGATGGGATTTAAGAGGTGATTAGGCAGAAAAAGGGTAGATGCTGGGCCATATTTTATTGTTATATCATGTGCGTGTACAAATAAGTAACAATGACGTTCACTATTATGTGTAATTATAATGCATCAATTTAAAAATATGGGAAAAGAAGTGGTGATTGGGCCATGAGGATTCTGCCCTCAGGGGTGGGATTGATGATCTTATAAAAGAACAAGTTCAGCCCCCTTTTCTCTCTCTCTTGTCCTTTCCCTGTGAAGAATAGAACATTCTAGGCACCATCTTGGAAATGAAATCTTGACTCTCACCAGACACACCAATCCTGCTAGTAAGTTGACCTTGAATATCTCAGTCTCAGGAACAGTGAGAAACCAACATCTGTCCTTCATCATTTATCCAGTCTCACATATTCTGTTATAGCTGCATAAAACAGACTAAGATATGGTACAACCAGATAATGGAAATCATTAGTTTCCAGTAATGAATTGCTGAATATAGAATCTTTTGGCCAATTCATCTGAACATTAATAATGTACTTGGCACAGCAGGATGATCAGTAAGCCCCAAGGAAAGTCATTTAAATTAATTGGTGTTCTCTTCCACATAGTAGAGATTTTTGTTACATTGTCCAGATTCAATTCCAGAAATGCCATCATAACTGTGTTCAATACCAGATTTGAAGCAATCTTAGAATAAGTTATGGAATCACAAACTTTATTACTCACTATTACCACCAAGCTTGTTTTCACAATTGAGACAGTCTTCCACATATAACACTTTGAACAGGGGAACAGAGCAATCTCAGTCCCAGTAAATTTGGAACCAGGAGAGATTTCAAGACGTCTTACTCCTCCATTCTTTCAAATCATAACTAACACGCCGGCCAGAAATTTGTTCACTGCCATCAACTATCAAAACAGGCTAGCACAAAGACAGTGCGTGGGTTTCTGAAGTCTGTGGGGTTGGAGAATTTCTGTATTGAGTTTTTAGATATGTCTAAATCTCATTATGCTCATGGTGCCTAAGAGTCTCTACCCTGTGGGGCACTGCAGAAAATGACTTAGCATCAGAAGAATCAAGTTAACGGCAATATTCCTGAACATAGATTTTTGGGATGTCCTTAATTTTAGGAGGAAAAGAGGAAAAGATTAAATAATATATGAAAGGATACATCCTTGAAGTGTGAAATGTGTACTGGATTAACATCTGTAATTCTACCGCTGACTAGCTGGGAGTTTTTTGATAGATCACTGGGGTTCTTTGATACCATTTTCACATTTATCAAATAAAGGTAGTAATACCTATCAGAGTGGAGATAACACCAATTTCCATCACCTGATAAATGAAAGAAACAAAATGTGTTATGGTCACACCATGGTTCATTATTCACCATGAATAAAGCACTAATGTATGAGCCAGATGCAGTGGCACATGCCTGTAATCCCAGCGGCTTGGGAGGCTGAGGCAGGAGGATCAGGAGTTCAAAACCAGCCTCAGCAAAAGAGAGGCGCTAAGCAACTCAGTAAGATCTTGTCTCTAAATAAAATACAAAATAGTATGACTCAGTGTCAAGTGCCCCTAAATTCAATCCCCGGCATCAAAAAAAAAAAAGTACTAATATATGATATAATATGGTAGAACCTTGAAAACATTGTACTAAGTAAAAGAAGCCAATCACAATAGACTGTATATTAAATGGTTCCAGTGTATTAACAGCTCAGAAAATCTGTATGAACAGAATGTATATTTGGGGTGTCCAGAGCTGATGGCTAAGAGGGGTTATGCAGGGGTGGTGAGTGACAGCTAATGAGTAGGGGTTATTTTGGCAGGATGATGAAAATAGACAAAACTCGGTTGTGGTAATGATTTTGCAACTCCATGAATAGCTTAAAGTCCACTTGTTATGGATGGAATGTTTGTGCTCCCCCCCCCCACCAAAATTTGTATTTTGGAGTCCTAAGCCCTAGTGTGATGGAATTTGGAGATAAGAATTTGCAGAAATGATGAGTTCCAGATAAGATCATGAGGATGATGCCCTCTGATGAGATCACTGTCCTTTAAGAAAAGGAGGAGACCAGAGCTCACTTTTTCTGTCATGTAAGGATAGAGCAAGAAGGTTGCCTTCTTCAAGATGGGATGTGGGCCCTCCCCAAGAACAGGATCTACCAGCACCTTGAACTTGGACTTTTCCACCTCTGGAACTGTGAGGAACAAATGTCCTCTGCTTTTGACACCCAATCTGTAGTGCTGGTTACGGCAGTTCAAGGTGACCACTGAATTAAACACTTCAAATAGGTAAGTCGAATGATATGTAAATCACATCTCAAGAAAGCTATTACTTAAAAAAAATAAAGCCCATCAAATTTTTTTGAAAGGATAAAACCATGGAAGGCATATGAAAGCTCTTTATTAAATAAGACTACCCTACATAATATTAGCCATATGATTATATTTAAAAATTCCTCCAAAAATATTTTTTCAATGTCACCCTATCAATCCAAAGAGATCCAAAAATAATCCTAAAACTATCAGAGTTCCTCTCCACCCAAACGAGGCTGACCCGTGGCACAGTGGCACTCGGGGGGGTTCTTTCTCACGAGGATCTGTATGCCATCTCCATTGGCAGCAGCAGTTACTCCAGATACTGTCAACTTCTAACTCCTCGCGGCTTGGTGTCTTTCTCTGAACACATACTAATGAAGCAGAAAAGGCAAAGTTAATAGGAAGTTTGGGGGGCACAGGAGATCTACTGTAAACCCACAGGGGACCAGGGTCATGGCAAGCAGAAAAGTAGGGGAAAGACTCTGACACGACACAGCCACGTTGATTCCGTTCTGAAGTCTGTGTCCCTTGTACTTGGAACACATCCTGGCGAACACAGCTTCCTGACGTCTCACTGAACAACTGCTGTGGACATTTGAGTAACAGGATGAGGGAGCCATTCAATAGAAATGACCGATGTCTAACTAGATGATGCTGAAAATCAAAGAGGCGAATTCAACTGCTAAATATAATATGCTTAGGCATGAATCCATTGATGAAAAGGAAAATAGCACCTTCGCTTTATTAAAATGGGGTACAATATATTTTCCGTGATTCCCCATTGATTAAGTTCATTAGGACTAGTTATTGACCAATTGAGTTTCCACGCTACATTGATTTCACATCTGATCAAGTGAAGTTCCCGGATTATACTTACCTTATTAATTACAAACTAGAGGAAATAGAAGAACTAGATTTGATTTTCTAAAGTTAAAAGAAAAGAAAATACAAGTAAGTTTGGTTACCAGAAAACTATAAAATGCTTTTCAACAAAAGACACCCAAACAAAGTTCAAAGTCAAGAACCAGACTGTGAAAGATATTTGAAATAAATATGCAAGAAAAAAAAAAGTTTGTATCAAAAATCTATAAAGAACTCCCCAAAAATCAATAAGAAAAGACAGTCTAATTAAAAAAATAAGCCAAAGATATAAAAAGGCAAGTCACTGAAAAGGAAATACAAATTTTAAAAAATCTGAAAATAAGCTTACCCTCATTGATAACCAGAGAAATACAAATTAAACCACTAACAGTATTTTTCATCAAATATGAAGAAGTTAACTTTTGAAAAATCCCATACATTGGTGATGTTTTGCAGAAAGAAGGTACTATTAATCAGGGATGGCCGTGTAAATCAGAACATTTACTTTTTACTGCCTGTTTAAAACAACAACAAAAAAAATGTCCATATCTATGGACCAGGTCTTCTATACCTCTAAATACCTACTAATTAAAAAAAAAAAAAACTCTATCATATGCAAATATGTCCATTGCAATATAATTTGTAATAAAATAGGGAGATTGTTAAATGGTGTATTCAAGAATGTTACATGACAGAAAAAATGGATGAATGCATATGCATATCATAGACGATTTTGTTCTAATTTGCATTAAAAAATACATGAAATATAACATAATGCTTTTCTTGTCACAAAACAATACATATCATAAAATGCATACATATGCATATTATCCCAAAAAAATCAATCATCTGGGAGAATATAAACCAAACTCATAAGTACTACTAAAAAGTAGGGTGGCAGGACGGCAAGATTTAAATGGAGTTAATGAGGATTTCTACTCTTACTGAAATATTTTAATTTTTTTGAAAGGGAATATACAGCCACATGTCACTTAGGTATTTTTTTTAAAGTACACATTTAGTGTACAGCCTGGTGACTATAATGATGATTATGTATTGTATTCTTGAAAAATGCCAAAAGAGTGGGTGCTAAGTTAACATTAAGTCACCACAAAAAGTCATGAGAGTTGATGGAAAGGTTAATTATGTAGATTTGACCATTCCACAAGGTAAATATACTTCAAAACACCATGTTGTGTACAGAAAATACATACAATTTTGTCTGTCAGTTACAAAAAAGAAAATATATTTTTTGAAATTGTAACTAAATTATATACTTAGAAAAAATATCTATAAACAAGTTTACCAAAATGCTCAAGTGGATTATTAGGGTGTTGCTCCGTGGTAGAATGTAGGCTTAGCATGCAAATGGCCCCAGGTTCAATCCCCAGCATCAAAACAAAAACTTAGAAAAATATTCCAATGCTTTATCATGGATGGTGACTTTATCTGAAGTTATCTTCCTATAATCCCATGTTTGTGGGTATGGGTGTATTCACCAAATTCCTGAAGTTAAATGGGAAAAGCAGTTACTATAGTTTGATACTTGATCATAAGAAATTTCAGACCCAACTTTTCAGAGTATCCCAGATTTCTAAGTGGTAAAATACACTATGTATACAGAAATGCTCTATGGGAGGAATAACCCACCAACTAATCCACTATTATCCATTTGATGAAGCACTGGGTTAAAATCTTCATTTAACTGTAAGTTTTTATTTTGGAAATCAGAGAGCAGACCATAGAGGAAATGAGCCAAGCTAGTAGATTTTTGCGATTAAATATTACTACATAATTTGTCATAAACACTTTTCCTTTTTAAAATGTCAAGATAATTATATGTTAAATATTATCTTCATAAGTCCTAGAAACTTAGATTTTTTAATTACAGAAACATAGGAAACGTGAGCTTCCAGCCTCACATCTTTCACCTCTGGTCCTGCAAAATTTTCAGGTCACTCCAGAATCCTTCATTACCTGGTTACACACTAGTGGACAATATGACATTTTGCTTGGAAATGATATAGGATAATATGATGGAAAATAACTGCACTTTTTCTATTGTGCCTCTCCTGTAAAGCTATAAATAAGTTGAATTGTGCCCCCTTGATTTATGTTTATGACTATTATTATGATGATTTATTTTGGGTTGAGTGCTGACAGTGTGCTGAGAGCTCTACCAGGCTCATAAGGAGAAATGGTTATGCCCCAGAGGCTTACATACCAAGACAAACAATTCAGCCATAAAATACACCAGCTAGGAGATGCTTAATCTCAGCAGAGCAATGCTTCTTGGAGTTTATATGTAGGTGGAGAAAATTTCCTCCTTCTGGGGCAAGAAGGTTAATGTTCTTGGAAAGACTTTGAGGGCCAGTTTCCAATAGAGTTTTCATACAGGGCTAGAGAGACACCCAAGTGCATGCTCTTACAGCAGAGTCAAGGGGCTGGCAGAGCGAGGGTTCCCCAGAAAACAGTTTTAGGTACTGAGTTAGCCCTTCAAGGGCTTCAGTCTAGTGCCGTCAACTCCATGTTCCAGAGAGGCTCAGGGTGTTGCTGTTAATATCACGACCATCTCAAACCCATTCTAGAATAATATTGGTTAAAGACATACAACAAGCTAGGCCAGTGTTTCAAAATGTATATTTTAAAGAGCACAGGGTTTGGAGAATGATTTTAGGTATGACAAAGTTTTTTTTGTATGTTTTTTTTTTTTAATTGTGGGCTGGGTGGTAGCTCAATGGAAGAATGCTTTCCTAGCATGTGTGAGGCAGTGGGTTTAATTCTTAGCACCACATACAAATAAAAAAGAAAAAAAGGTCCATCAACAACTAAAAAGTATTAAAAAGAATATATTTTTTTAAAAAGTTGTGGATGTGTAAGTTTGAGAATTGCTATGTTAAACAAAGAGAAAAAAATATCTCTACTGCAAGAATTTTCAGAACCATCAATTGGCTCATAAAAACTGTGAATCTCTGAGTTTGTCTACAAAGCATTTTTTTAGTAGAGGACTTTGTCAGACTAGCTCTCTGGGAAATACACACAGGGAAACACCAAGATTGGTAAAAGAGAACAAAAGAGAGAATTAATTAAACTTCCAGTTTGTCTTAATTCTGATAATTTGGGGAGTCCTTCATTTCCTGATTCAGATGCTATAAGGACATAATGTGACTATCATTTCTCCCAGTTGAGCTAAGCAAGGAATAATCCTCCCCACCACCCTCTAGACTGGTAGGAAAGATAAGAAGGAACGGATGATACAGAAAAAAAATGGTAGCCATCTTCCCAGATGGTTCCCAGTGATCCCTGCCTCCTCCCACTCCAGCCTTTGACAATAAGTAGAGCTAACTTGTACCCAGTAGGATGTTGTGGAAACGAAGATGTGGGACTGCCAAGACTAGGTTATGAGACACATTACTGCTTTGACCTTGATGTTCAGGATTGCTTTTCCTGGAGAAGGTCAGTAGCCATGTTGTAGGACCACTCAAGCAGCCCTGTGGTGACCAACAGAGTCCTTCTGCCCATAGTCATATCAGTGAGTCTTCTTGGACACCAAGTCAAGTCCTCAGATAACTGCAGCCCCAGCCAGTGATTGCAACTCCACAAAGACCCTGAGCCAGTATCACCCACAAATACTCCCAATAAACATTACACGATAATCAATATCTGATGTTTTGAAGTATATGCATGCTCATTTGTTACGTGGCAAGAGATAATTAGCAACAACATCTAGATTTTGTGGGATTTCAAATATTCTGTCTTGTGGTTCATTCACGTGTCCTAATTTGGAAGTCTAAAACATTTGCTTATGAGGGCGTCTCCTTTCCATGAATTCAAGAATAGAGCTGAATCTCAATCAATACCAGGACAAAAAGAGTTTCCAGGAAACATCTGTATGATACTCTTTGAGAATCTACTACAATCACCAAATTTCCAAATACTCCTATCTCTTGCCAAGAGCAAGCCAACATCCAAAGAAACCGATAAAAACATGGAGATAATTACCCAAGACCTTAGGGAAATAGGCCCACCAACCAAGCTACTGAGTATCAGAAAGTAATCTCTACTGCATAGGTTGACATTGATACTGTCTAATTTCTGCTGTGGGGTAAAGCAGAAGGATCAAGGCGCTTAAACACAAACCAAGTTGAAGTGAATCCAGCTCTGCCGTGTAGAACATTAGAAAGGAGGAAATTGAACAGTGTCCAAGGATGAAGGCAAAATTAGGAAGAAGGGAAACAATACAAAGGGTCTAAGGAGAACCCTGCAGAAACATGTGAACATGGTAGGAAACAAAGGAGCCCGTGATTGAGAGGACAAGAAGAAAACAGGTACGTCTAGGAGGCCATGCCCCCGAGTAGCCCTGTACAATGGGGCTCAGAAGGGGGCTGCGGGAGTCAGCTTTTTGTCACTGTAACCAAAAGAACATGACAAGAACAAGTTAGAGGATGAAACACTTATTTTGACTCACAATCTCGGAGGTTCAGTCCATGCCCAGCAATTCCATTGCTCTGGGCCCAAGGGAGGCAGCACATCATGGGGAAAGTTGCTCACGGGGCCATGGGGAAGATGAACCCTCCAGGTCACATCCCCAGGGACCCACCTCCTCCAGCCACGCCCCACAGGCCTATAGTTACCACCCAGTTGGTCCATTCAAACTCGGGTGGAGTGATTAGGTGACAGCTCTCATAACTATGTCACCTCTGACTATCCCTGCATTAACACAGGAGCTGGAGGGGACACCTCATAGCCAAACAATGATAAGGGATGAGCAACTTTGGAAAGAGGGTGACCCAACCCAGATGTATGGGAAATCCCCTGGTCTCACAGGAAAGGGCACTGAGCTGGAAGGACTAAGTGCCACTCAGTAGTTCACAGCCACCTGGAGCAGCAGGCGGGGAAGAAGCTGTAAACCAAATGACAGAACACACCGAGTTAGGAAATGGAACACGACGAGAAGGTCCTGTCTGAGCTGTGAACTCCATGATCCCAACACAGGTAAAGCAAGTAAGAAGAAAGGAGGGATGAAGGAATAGGGAGGGATGAGACCCAGAACACTATGTGGGCTTCTTTTTTTACAGTGACTACTGTGTTCATCACTATGACAAAACACCTGAGATAATTAACTTATAAAGGGAAAAGGTTTTGTTTGTGCTCATAGCTTTTCAGGTTTGAGTCTGTGATGGATTGACCCTGTCACTTTGAGTCTGTGGTGAGGTAGTACATCATGGTGGGAGCACATGCATGAGTAAAGTCACTCACCTCCTGGTCAGCCAGGGAGCAAAGAGCAAAGGAAAAGAGACCAGGATCTCACAATCCCCTTCAAGGACACACCCCCATAACCTCACAACCTCTGATCAGGCCTCACCTCTGAAAGCTTCCACCATCTCCAACAGTGTCCCCCTGGGGACCAAGTCTTTGACACATGGGCCTTGGGGAGAAATTTTAAATCCAAACCCAAGCACTCCTATTCCCTTTAAGGAAATTTGGGAAACATGGTGGTCCAGCTGAGGACGGACTTCTGGGTGAGAAAGAAACCAGAAAAAAAAAAAAAAATCCAGGATTATTGGCACCACAGGTGCTTCGCACAGTGTGGGGTGCGTACGTGTCTGTCCGTCTGCTTTTGCACACCAGCTCTCTTTTAAAGAATTCTCCACCAGTAAGTTGGAATTATTTTCTCCCATTGCACCAAGTCCAGAAATAGCCCACAACCAATGATCCATTACAGCTGCTGTTAGAAATAAATTTACTTGAAACTTTGCAACAGGCTCAATACACAGTCTTGCCCGTGGAAACGCACGTACGGTAATCAGTATTCCTCTCCAGGCCCGGACCTAGTGGATAATTACAATTAAGCTTCAATGGATTAGCTGCCAGCAGGACAGTAGATGGTGAATGGTATTTTACATCTCTACTTTTTCAGCAAATTCAGGCATATGGGGGTTTTTTTCCCCCCTCCTCGATGAAAAACAAAACAAAACAAAAAGTTATTTTCAATTAATTTAGGAGACCATCAAAATTACTGAAAATTGTGCTGTTCCCCGTGGCAGGATGAATGAGGTACAGAGTGACTCTCCTCATTGTGTTAGAAATGCAGGGGTCACACACGCTGCTTACAGAGCCCCTCGTTTACATTTTTCAATTAGGAGGTAATCAGTGTGCCATTATGAGTAAAAATTGTTGGAATGACCTTTTGGCTGTATGTTTTAACCAGCAAATCTTGGGGGACGGTTTGATGGACGGCATGACAGGAGAACAAGGCAAGTTATACTGATGATAAATAAGAACAATTATCACACTTATTATCTGATAAATAATTTATTGTGATTTGCCATTAATCCATCTCAAGCTGCCTCCCGGATAAAAACACACCCTAAAGACTGACTCGTTCAGCTTTCCCCTCAAAGTGTCAGAAATTCTCCTCTGAGAAGCACAAAGGAAGCATTTACCTGGAATCTCAAGAGCTGTCACTGCGTACTTGATCATTTTAATCAGTGCAGATAAATTATGCCCCTTATATAAATGGTAAATCAGTTACTTCTCTCTCGGCTTTAAAAAAAAAGAAAGAAAAAATCTGGGAGAAGCCGTTTTGAAGAGAAGCCACAGCTCAAGGCTTAGGAGTCTGTTTTACTTTAAATCTCGTGTTCCATTCCTGCTCAAAGCCATCAGCCGGTGCCCGTTAGCCAACGCCCGCAGCATGTTCCTAATTTCAGAGAGTACATGCTATTATAATAGGATAATTAAATTCTTTACTATACTCCATAAATTCAATTGGTGAGGATTAGTTGAATCTATAAAAATGATTGTAATGTGGGAGATCGGTGACAAATACCGTCTCTGCTATGGAGCTCGGCTTCCTGGACGTTCTAACAGGTAAATGTGCTTTACTCTCAACCCTGGCGCCAGGTGAGCAGTGAGGACCTTCAGGACCCACAGGTCCTGTTGCCCTGGTGAGGTCGTCTGCTGATATCTTCAAAACTAATACCGACACTGTTTTTCTCCTCTGTGCCCTCAAACCGAGACATCATAGTGACCCATTCAAAGATGGAGTTTCATACTACTGTATTTTACAATTTTGGGATTTAAAGAAAAAAAAAGTAAACTGATTGGACTTTTATTCTCTCTGATGTTAAATAAATGTTCTGTGTTAGGCTTTTTCTATGCTTTTTTTCCTCTCGATATCTTTGGACACTGCTCTGCTATTATTTACTTGGTCATCCTACCTATAAGCCTGGCTTCATTTCACAGGATTCAGGGGGCATTTGAATCAGTCAAACATCAACATTAGGCAGAAATCCATGTATCCATATCCGACAATGTAGACTGGCATTCCCTGCCGTGGTCGTCCCCGCCAGGGAACCGAACTGGCACCAAGAAGGCAAAGGGTTCTTACCCCCACCTTAAAGTATCTGAAAGAAATGAGACCATTTTTTAAAGGGCTGTTGAGAATGTGATTATGCAACCATCCGAGTCAGGAAATTCTTCCTCCTGGCCACCCAAATCCCTCCCTCTGCAACCGAAGTCCATTTTAAAATTTGATCATGGTACAGGGAGACTCACTGGCCTCTTTTATTCTACAAATAAGGGCACCGTGGTAACCACCAAGACACCAGGATGTCCTTGTCACCCGTGTTACCTCAGCCAGAGGCAGAGATGTCTCCTGGACAGGCATTCCTCAGCTGTCAGATCTTTTATCCCCCCTCAGGAGGGGAACCGGGATCAATTTCAAAGCCCCCAGCTAGAACAAGTCGGAGAGACCCCAGCCCCAGGGGCCTTACAAAGTAGAGCAACAGAATGGAGAATTATGAGTGTCTTTCATGCCAACGTGATTTTAAATAACAGGTTAAGATCCCAGGTTACACTCGATTTAAGGACAAGGCAAGAAGGCTACTTTTCATAATATAACCAATTTCCACTACATCATACCTAAGTCACAGACGCTCTCACCATGTGGAGTCACAAGCCCTGTTTAAAGAAAGCTAAAAGGACTGAAAAAAAAAAAAATCGCTTCTGCTCTCTTTTGTCTGACATGAGAAAGAGATGTCACTAATGCAAATCAGGACAACTGAAGGTCTCGTGATAATGAAGCGTTCAGTATTTCAATGCCAACATCGTGAGAATTCAGGAAGGGGAGATTCCCCCCCCCCCCCTCTGCTCTCCTGTGTCTGTTCTGTGTCTGTATGAGCCTGCCTGTCGTGTGTATGTGATCAGGTCGCACAAATACGGTACCAATAAAAATAAATAAATGGCACAGGAAAAGAATCATTCTGTTCTCATCAAAATTTAAAACGATTTTCTTATAGATAGGTTCCCTTTTTAATAGAATCCACCTTGAAAACAGGACATCCATCTCTGGCCTTCTAGAAGTTCTCAGGGGAATTTGGTAGGCGGCGCCTGCAAAGCCTGCTACAGTACATATGGGCAGATTCTCTGTTTGAAGCAAGTCCAGAGATGGGCCTTCTGCTCCCAGCTCGAGGTGGAACTTTCCAGCACTCCCTACCAAGCAGAACAAAGCTCACATCTCACACAATTCCAAATATCCTCGGGCCTCCCAACTCACCACCTGTGGTTGTAATCTCAGTGAACAGGAAACTAAAGGAGGAGACAAATCATCAGTAAATCTCTTAGGCACCGATCCACAAATACTAGGAGCCAGGGGAAATAACCAGGAAGGTCTGGAAGTGATTCTACCAGAAAGGGAATGATGATCTGGTTGGCTTCAGGGAACCCGTTGGGATAAATCAAACGACTGAAATGTCAATACCGAGGAATGCAATCTGTGAAGAGGACAAAGAGGTGGGGAAAGGAGGGTTGGTGCTGTAGATCAAAACGACTCGGACTGGCAATGAAACACCGATGGATGGAAAAGGAAGTAGCCGTGCTCAAGCTTTTATGAGTTCAGGTAAAAGAAATATATGAAATCAAGGGGAATTAGCAGCGGGTGTCTGCCACGTGCTACTAAATCAGGATGAACTCACTGATACATAGCTGTAGAGGGGGAAAAACAGGTACCCATGTCCCCATAAATTAAAAAAGAAATGCATCATGCAATATAAATCTGGGCTCAGATGTCTCGCCTCTCCTGCTGCTACCTACTAAAATGTTCCAGAGTTCTTCTCCTCGTTCTCCTCCTTCTGACCCAAATAAGTGTGGGTGCTAAGACCCCTGTTTAGCTTCTCGCCTTTGAATTAATGTTGATATTCTTGGTTTCTGTCCGGTAGGTCCTGCAGGCAGACTTTGGCCGCTCTGGGGTTTAAAGACACAATATAAATAAACCAAACATAAATAAAATGGGTAAGTGACAAGATCACAAAACTCTGCTACTCTAGATTTCAATTATGGAGACATTTCTTAAAGGATAATAAAAAGAGCAAAATGTGGGTCATCCGGGAATTTTTAGAGCTGGTGCCTCTTAGCTGCTTGTATCATAAAGTGGAAAGGGCAGCTAGAGGTGAGGTAATTGGGGGCTGCTCACGACAAACAAGGAAGAAACAATCAGGAATGCTGAGGTGGAGCGTGCTGGGGAGCATGACCCGATTCCATTTGCTATGCCTTATTTGTGGAACTTTTCACAGATGCACAAAATAGGAAAAAGGTGAGGCCGTCAGAGAGAATTCTACCCTGAACATTCAAACTCACAAGGGAAAAATCTGGGAGGCAAAATTACACTGTGAAATGTCATTCTCTAAAGGGCTTAAACAAGAAGTGTGATAAATGTTATTACTCCACAGTGTCGTAAGGGGTGTAGGGGACTCAATCACGGCTCCGATTTTGCCCAACAAGTACGAGAAGGCAGTTTGAGGAAAACAGATCCTGTTTCAAAGAGCTTTTAGGGCTAAAGGCTGCCGCAGAAAAGCAAAATGGGAACCCGCTAATACAGCCATCAAACGCATAAATAACTTCGGATCATCACTGCCTCGTACCCCCTTGGGTTTAAAGGAACCACAAGGTCAGGGTGAGCAAAGAATGAATAAAGCTAAAGGTCAGAAAGGTCCAGAGGAAATCCAGACAAGAACCACAGGAAAACCAGCCTAAACCAATCTTTAAGACCGACTTCCTTAAAGATCTCAGCAAAACAGTTGCAAGAAACCCTATAAAGTCACTTCAAGATCAAGCAAGTGTGTCTAAGCCTGGAGAGGAACAGCTGCACTTCTAATCTGGCACACAGATAAAAGACTATCTAAACAGCTAGAAATTAACACCCGTGGAGACGGTTCTCAGATACGTGATCGCAGAAACTTTGCAAAACCTATGTATGTGCGCCATTGTGGACTCTAGCTGCAATACAGAGGAGACAGATTTTAATGAATGAGCATGTTGAATATTTTTTTCATATGCAGTTTTCACCCTTGCCATGGGTCAGCACCAAAACTATACAATATAGCCCTGATCGGGCCTTCTCAGGCTTCAGTCACCCTTGGGAGACTTTCCAAGAAGGGATCTAAATTAACGGAGGGATCTATATGCACCATGAATGAGAGGGCAGAAAGGGTCAATAATCCAGAGAAGGACTTTGCACCCCAAAATCTCCTGTGTACTTGCACAACGAGCTATGAACAGGGAGCATTCTCTCCCAGCACAGGAGGTCTCTTCCCATGTTATCAGTCAATCAAAGGTAGCAGCAAAACAAGATGGAAGACACTGAGATCAAGATATGGCGTCCCCACTCCTGCCCACCTGCATGAGCTGGTGGGGAAAGGTGCCAATGCACTAACTTTTTTAAAAAAAGAAAGTTGTAGAACAAAATGTACAGTATGGTCCCGCTTTTGTTTTTTTAAAAAGCACACATTCTAAATGTATTTATTTTATGAGCATATCTGCAACAATAAACAAAAATGTTTAACACTCAATTAAAACTGCGATTGGAGGAAGGACTTTCATTTTTACTTCATTCATTTCTGTATTTTTTTATACTTGTCTTGTTTTATGACTTTAAAAAACAACTTTAATATTTTCCAAACTCAAACCTGGGACTTCCTCGCTGACTTTCATGGTTGCTTGTTAAAATAAAATAACATTTGTCCATTCCACTTCCACAAAATCTCTTAAGGTCAAGACTTTACTCTCTTAGCCAAAGACGGAAAGACTCGGCTGATGGACAGGTTAAGGAGACAAAGACATCGTACACAATGCACGAGCCTGGACTTGGTCCCAGATCAGAAAAGATATTTTTTCTTTTGCTATAAAGGACATTATTAAGACACTTGAAAAAAAATTGGCAAAACTCTAGAGATTTAGTGACATCCTTAATTTAATTTACTGATTTTGATGACTACTTGGTTATATAAGAGAAATCCTAATGCTTAGGCTATTTATTGATATATTTGAGTCAGAAAAGAAAATTATAGATACACACAAAGAGAAAGCAATGTGGTTAACATTAGGGCAATTTTGGTGGGGGTTATAAAAGAATCCTCTTTTTTAAATTTTTTTTAGTTGTAGAGAGACACAATGCCCTTATTTGATTTATTCATTTTTATGTGGTGCTGAGGATCGAACCCAGTGCCTCACACGTGCTAGGCAAGTGCTCTACCATTGAGCTAAAACCCCAGCCCTATAGAATAATTCTTTATACTATTCCTGCAATTTGTCCATAAGTCTGGAATTATTTCAAAATAAGGTTTTAGAAAATCAGGAAAGAAAGAAGAAAGAATGGGGAGAGAAAGAGAGAGGGAAATTTGCCTTCTCTCCTACTCCTAAATTTAAAGAAATTTGTGTTCATAATCTCCATTTTGTTTGTTGATTTCATTCATTGACATAGTTTGATCTTCTCAGTAAAGTCTGATATGCATTCAGAAAAACAACAGAGTTATCACAAATAAAACTAGTTTAACTGTTAAACATATCTCAAGACATTTCCCAGACAAATATTGATAGCAAGTGTGATTAACCTACCTTACTGGTAGGTGAGAAGATTTCAGGCATTTGGACAGTCATAGAATGAATCAGTGGCAGGATGAAACAGAAATCAAGTGTACCAGTAGCTCACTGAGTGTGGTTTTTAAGTCAGAATTATGTGATGCAGCAGCTATTCTACAATGGAAAAGTGCCCCAGGGAAGCTACAAGGGTTCATCAAAGGCAGAGGGTCAGAGTCCTCTGTCTGCTGTGGAGAGACACTGGTCATATTGCTATGCACCCCATAAATCACAAATAATAATATCCTGAGGCATTCTCTTCTGTATTAAAAGATAAGAACTCTGTTTTTGTTTCCAGAACCATCGCTCTCTTTCCCTGCTTCACACGGCTCATGTAATTCAGAAGATAGACTTCATTCAAAGAATGAAAAATAGGTGAGTCTGAAGCCCCGTGCCTCTCTCCATCAATTCAGCCAGCTGCAGAACGTTATCTGCCTTGTAAGTAGCTGGGCTCCCTCTAACAAGATGAATTTCTTTCCTAAAACAGGTTTGTACTTGGAGTTTCACCACCAACTCTGCTAGCACCGCTCTGAGAAGAGTGTGTTGACATAAGAAGCCCAAATGTGGACTTGACAGAGCACAGGTCGACCTCCTCTTTGAAGGAGAAAGACACATAGCAATGGAAATAATGAGCCTTAGCAATAAAATGAGAAGGAAACTTTCCCCATGGACCCTGGCAGAGAGGCAGGCGAGCTCCGATGTCATCACCAGACTAGAAATGGCTCCAGAGGCTTCGTGTGGTCCAGACGGGCAGCTTCGGCCTCACCAGGGAGCGTGTTAGGAATGCAGTACCTCAGGCCCCTCCACAGATACACTGATCAGCATCTACATTCTAGCAAGATCTCCAGGACATCATATCCACCTTGCTGGAGCGGGACCAACAAGGAACGTTGAGAAATGATGACCACCTGAGCCCAGGAGACGCGTGGGGAAAATGCACAGGCACATGCACACACGCAAACACCGTCCCTTGGCAAACAGAACCAGGAAAGAAGACTGCTGCCCTCGTCTGACCACCCTCCCATGGCATCCTGCATTCAGCCACTTCAGCCCTGCAGCCCACCCACTGACCCATCCCTCCCCTCAGTCTGAGATCCATGACCGGCATTCACGCTCAGTGAACAGCAAAGGCTGAGCAGCCTAAGGCCTGCTGTCTCAGACAGGTGTCCAGGTGAAGTCCAAACCAGAACTACTCTACAGGGCAGCAGTCCAGCTGCTGAATATATGTCCAAAGGAGATGGAATCAGCATGCCAAAGAGCCCTCCCATGCCAGGTGCCGTTGCAAGTTCAAGGCCAGGCTGGGTAACTTAGCAAGACCCTGTCTCAAAAGAAAAATATGAAAAAGAGCCTGGGAAGTAACTAGTTGTCACTCAGTGGTAGAATGTTCCTGGGTTCAATCCCCAATACGCGCGCGCGCGCGCGCGCGAGAGAGAGAGAGAGAGAGAGAGAGAGAGAGAGAGAGAGAGAGAGAACAGGAGCACTCTCTTCACTGCAGTGCTCTCCACGACAGCCAGGTTATGTTATCCACTAAGTGTCCACCAGTGGATGAGTGGAGAAAAAAAACATGGAATAGATATGCACAGTGGAATACCATACAGCCTTACAAAAGAAATAAATTCTATTATTTGTGACAGTGTGAATGAATCCCAAAGACATTATGTTAAGTGACACAAGCCAGGCAAAGAAGGCAAAAAGCACATCAACTTGCTAATACTTGGGACCTATAAAAGTTAAGCTCATAGAAATACAAAGTTGAATGGTGGTTCCTAGGGATGAAGGGGGAAGGATCGGGGGGTTGGAGAAATGTTGGTCAAAGAATTTATAATTTCAGTTAGATGGAGCAATAAGTTCAAGAAATGGATTGTACAACATGGTGAGTATAGTTATTAATATACTTTTAATTGACACATAGTAACTGTACATACTTAAGGGTACAACGTAATATTTCAAATCATGTACACAATGTATAATGATCAGATGAGAGCAACTGATGTCTATTGCCTTAGACATTTACCATGTCTTCATGTTGGGAACATTCAGAATCCTCTCTGCTGTTATTTTGAAATACTCATTTAAGTGTCATCAGCCATAGTTACCCTACCATGCTACAGACCACTGGAAGTGTTTCCTCCAATCCACCTGCACCCATGAACCCAGTCTCTCTCCGTTCCTCCCTCCCCCACACCTTCCCCAGGTTCTGGTAACCACTATTCTATTTCCCTACTTCTTCCACATCAACTTTTAGCTCCCACCTGGAAATGAGAAAATGCAGCCTTTGTCTTCCTATGCACAGGGCCTTCCAGTTCCATCCAAACTGCCACCAGTGACATAATTTTGTTCTTTTTTTGTGGCTGAACAATATTCCATTGTGTACATATGCCACATTTTCTTTATTTATCCACCAATGGTCACCTAGGTTGAATCCATTACTTGGTTATTGTGAATAGTGCTGTAATAAACATGGAGTGCAGATCTCCCTTTGGCATAATGATTTCAATTCCTTTGGATATACACCAAGTAGTCATTGCTGAATCACGTGTAGTTCTATTTCCAGTTTTTGGAGGAACCGCCATACTGTTTTTCATAATGGCCATACTAACTTATGTTCCCATCAACAGTATATAAGAATTTCCCTTTCTCTGAAACCTCACCAGAATCTTTATTATTTATTTTTTTTATTTTTTGTTAATAACCATTCTAACTAGGGAGAGGTACTCTCTCATTGTGGTTTTCATTTGCATGCCCCTGACAATTAGTGACGTTGAGCATTTTTTCATGCAGTTGTGTTTTACTTGTCTATTCAGGTCACCACCCAATTTTCAATCACATTCTTTGTGTTTTATTTTATTTGGGTTTTGATGTTTGCTGTTTTGTTTTGTTTTTGTTTTTGTTTTGCTGTTGATTTGTTTGAGTTCCTTATATATTTTGGAAATTAATCAATCCCTTGTCAGAGGAATAGTTTGCAGTCATTTTCTCCCACCCGGTAGGCTATCTCCACTCCACTGATTGTTTGCTCTGCTGTGCAGAAGCTGTTGAGTTTGATGCAATCCCATTTGACAGTTTTTGCTTTTGCTCTCATTGTTTTGGGTATCATAACCCAAAAAAATCTTTTCTGCGACCAATGTCCTGAAGTGGGTCCTGTTTTCTTCTAGGAGTTCCATAGTTGGGGATCTTACACTTAGATCTTTTGGTCCATTTTCAGTTGACTTTTGTATATGGTGAGAGATGCGGACAGATATTCAGTTTTTCAGCACCAGTTAGTGAAGAACTGTCCTTTCTTCAATATGTATTCTTCCTGCCTCTGCTGAAAATTAGTTGGCTGCAAACACATGGACTTATTTCTGGATTCTCTGTCTGTTCCATTGGTCTGCGTATCTGTTTTTATGCCAGAACTCTGCTGTTTTGATTTCTATGACTTTGCAGTACACTTTGAAGTCAGATACTGTAATGCCATAGGTTTGTTCTTTTTAATCAGAACTCCTTTGACTGTTTAGAGTCTTTTATTGTTCATACATTGTATTCTTGAAAATTGCTAAAGGGGTAGATTTTAAGGAATCTCACATCAAATAAGAAAGAAGAAACAGAAGAAATATGTGACGTAATGCATATGTTAAAATATTCAATTTAGCCATTCCACATATAGACATATTTCAAAACAGGGCCTTGCGCATTATGCTGTCATGTACAACCAAAGAGAACAAATAAAAAAATAATAATAATTTTTAAAACACAGTGCATTGTATATAATTAATATATGCAATTTTATCAATTAAAATTAAAGTAAGATTTTCAGATGTGGAGGAGGTCTTTGCAGATCTCTGGGCTAGACTCTAAGCTTCAGCATGCCTACTGACTCTATGATTATATGGCATCCCAGTTTCCAAATTTCATCTGACAGTGAAAATTAGGTGGCGTCATGTTTTTAAACATGCATCCAGTTCTGCGTGTTTGTTCTGTCTGCTCATACAAAGCCCCATTCCCTGAAGAGCTTCACAAAGTGAATGTCACTGTGGGTTTTGCCTACCATTTGGGTCACCCTAGCATTGTGCTGGCATATGGTGGGTGCCCAGCAAATCTGTTAAGTGGATAGTGAAATTTCACCCAGGAGAGTCTATTCTGCTACCCAAAGGTAGCTACAAGGCAGCACTGTTGTCTCGCAGCAAACTGCTGACCCCACATGATATCGCTACCCTATTGAACACAGCTGTCATTTCCACTGATCAGAACCACAGCCACCAAACCTCTGTCTCCTCCCAGCTAGGCACTTCCAGAGCTGCTTCTGGGCAGCCAGAGCTGAGCTATGCTTCTCCTTTTTTTACCCCCTTGTTTCTATTATTCTCTGGCCAAGAGATAAGAAGGCTGCATTGATTGTGCTACAATATCTCACAGAGCAGTGGTGATATCAACTGTTGCAGTTTTTAACTTCCAGTTCACCTTCCTCCGAAGACTCAGCCATGGTCCACAGGCAGATTTGAGGGTGAGATGCTCTGCAGAGCTCAGAATCCTGCCTCTCCTCTGAAGTTGTAGGGTTGGATCCTTTATACTATCTCCTCTTCCCACTGAAGTAGGTTCTACCAGGCTGCCCTGGATCCTTTAGACAAATAAACCCTTCTAACCTTGCCACTCCCATTTGGTAGCCTGGTCCAGTCTTTTCTGAACCACCAGAGGTGGACACAACTTAGACTCCAACTGGGTCTTCCAAATACACTTAGAATTGAGTTCAAGACTACATTGCATCCGACTGTGGACAATCAGTCAATATGAGCAAAGTAGCTTTGGGGGGGGATGGACAACTGAGCTTGCTTACTTTTGTTTAAAGATTGTCATTTCCAGATTTGTCCCACGTATACAGACAGCTAAGGTTATAGAGCAGAATGAAACCAGTTTCACCCTCACAGCCCTCTTCATCCAGATCCACCAGTAAACACTTAAGAAAGCTTCTAAGTCAACCTGAGTGGGTAGATGAGGGGGCCTGTAGAGGAGGGAGCCGAACTCTCCTTAGGGAGAAAAGTGAGGGCATATATGTTGAAAGGGTAATCTCACCAAGAACACACTGGTGGATGGTTCACGTTTGTCCCAACCAAATGCCACCTTTCTATTTGCCAGCCCACCACTGGACAGGCCAGGGAGTCTCTTTTACAGTCTACACACACAATAAAAAGCTATTGGAGGATATACTCTCTCTCTCTCTCTCTCTCTCTCTCTCTCTATATATATATATATATATATATATATATATATATATATATATATTCATGTGTGTGAGTGTGTGTGTGTGTGTGTGTGTGTGTGTGTGTGTGTATTCCAATTCTTAATCCTGGGTACCTCTACACGTGACCTTATTTAGAAAGAGGGTCTAAAAAGAGGTCTTTGCAGATGCGTTAAGGATCTTGAGAGGAGGTCATCCTGGATTTATCAGGTGAGCCCTAAATTCAACGACAAGTGTCCTTAAAGGAGTTAAAGAAGAGAAGATACAGACATAGTGGAGAAATATGAAGGCGAGGCACAGATGGGAGGGATGCGGCCGTGAGCCAAGGACAGCTGGGAGCCATCAGAAACTGAGAGAGGCACAGAGGGACTTGCCCTTACTCCTTAGGAGGGCTGCAGCCCTAGCCATGCCTTAAGGTCAGGCTCTATCCTCCAGAATGAGAGAATAAACTTCACGGGGTTAAGTCACCCAGTGTGGGGTCATTTTGTACAGCAGTGTGAGGAAACTAATACGGAAGGGTTTCCACGTTTCTGAACCTACATTGTCCTTAAGTCATTTTATTGCCTGACTTTGCTCTTTTTAATTGTCTGCAAGATTAGGGAGAGTAATTTCTGTTTATTGAATGAGTACTGTGCACCAGGCCCTGTCACAGGCAATGCTCATTTATCCTCTGGTTTAATGCCTATAACAAGCCTGCAAAGGTGACGTCCTCCACCCCACTTTGTTAATTAAAAATTGGATGCTCTGCCCAAGATCACATAGCAAGTAAATATTTGAGCCAGGATCCCACTCTAGATTGAGTTCTGTGTTCTTTCTCCTCTTCCACGACTACACAGAAGCTAAGATTTTTAATCCTCTTATTCCTTAAAGGGAGAGGAAAAGCCAATTCCATTACGACTCCATTTCCAACAGGAAACTCAGTTCTGCTCAGGGAAAGATACCCAGTTTCAGCAAGACCAGATATTATCCCTGGCTTCTTATCAGAGATGGGGAAGGAATTTATGAGAAGCTATGGGATCTTTTCCTGGTGGCCCGCGAAGGGCTCCTGGGGGTCCTGCAGGCCACATACATCCCCGTCCACACAATGGCTTGAACTGTGGCAAGAGGAGAAATTCACTTTCCCAAGAAGAAGCTGCCAGTTCTGTTTCAACCCTCAAATGGAGCCAAAATTGGCTCCAGTTCTTCCTTGGAAGCCGCACAGAATAATTCCAAACCCCGACCCTGCAACAGCCTTCCAAGAGTTAAAGACAACAAACAGGACTCAGACAGGAGCAGAAATTTTGGGGGGCCCTATATATACTTGGTCTTTGATCTCTTCTTTGTTGTTGTTGGGGTTTTTTTTGTTTAGTTTTTTTAATTAATTTTTGATGGGTCCTTTTTAATTACACACAACAGGGCATTGAGACATCTATGCACGTGATCATGACATAATGTGGTCGATGTCATTCCCCAGGACCTCCCTTCCTCTGCTCTAGCCATCTCCCCTTACCGTTTCAAGGGCTCCCTTCCTTAAAAGGCATGATTTCCAAGCCCTTTTCCATCCTGGTGTCCTGCCCCAATGGGACCTCGCTCCACTTTAAAGTGGGCTACCCCCTGTCGTCTGGCACCTGCAGCTGTGCCATGGCTAAGGCCAGGCGTCCTCCCCCGTTGGTTCCGCCCCCGCCCTTCCCATCTACCCCAGGCCCCACATTCAAGCTGAGCCGAATGCCATCCATCTCCCAAGGGCGGCTCTGCTTGATAACTGCACAAATGCATTAAGTCTCCAAAGTGTTTCACCAGCCCACTCAGCCACCTGCCTCCGGATGCTCCGTCCTGACGTGGCAACGTGATCCATCAAGTCAGCTCCGCGATCTGCAGCCCACACCGTGCAGGGGGGACTAATGACACTGACTGTTCCTGCTACAGAAGCAACTCAACTAGACAGCAGCCTTCAAAACAACAGGAGAGGAGCACCTCGCTTTTAGTCACCTGTGAGAAGAGGGAGGGAGCTAGGTATATCTGTACTTCCTGTCGTCCTGAAGTGCAAGGCCATTTGCCTAGAGGCCGGAACAGGGCCCACGCTCTACTGACCTCAGTATAAACTAGGAGTCTCTTTTCGTTGGGTACTTAAGCACTTCACAGACACCAAAGGCAGTGAAGAAAGAAATGCTTGATTTAGAATCTAAGCCCAGACCCTGTGGTTTCCAGATGGGGGCTTCCAAAGCCCATCCAATGTGAACGGATGTCGCACAAGGACAGGAGAGGCCTCTCCGGCTATCCATCACAGGCTCCCAGCAGCTCTGCTTCATTTCCTGCCCACCGGACCCGGGAGTGAGGACTGGCTGTATTGCTCTCCTTCTCTCTCTCTCCTTCTTTCTTTCCTTCTCTCTTTCCATCCCCTCCCCACCCCCATTTTTGTTTCAAGAGCACTAAAGATTGGATCTGTTCAACTCTGTGCACACCTGCCAGGCCCTCCCCGTTCCCTCCCCTCTGGAACCATCCAGGGGTGAAGGGAAAGTCCACAGGCTGGGCTTCAAGAAACACAGGGAACAGTCCTTTCCTTACTTACCTACCACACTGTATTCATGAAACACCCCCACAGAAAGCTGGGGGCCTTCTCGGCTTGGCCATGAGAGAGGAAGAGCTGATAAACAGCCACAAACAGCCAGAATGTTGACTGCTGCTTCTCCCCGTTCAGAATGGCAGACTATCTGAGAGCTCAGGCTCACCCTGTCCAGCCCTTCATTATCCGGCTTTGGAGCTGGAGCCCACAGAGGTTAATGGCTTGCTTTATTAACGAAGAAGCAAAGTCACTGCCACGAGTCTTTCATACATAGCAGGATCCAGGGCAAGAAGAATAAATGTTTACGTAAGTCATTTCTTAATCTATACCCAATTCATTCCAGAAGTGTTCAGGTGGTTTTTGAAGAGTCATAAAACAAATAAACAAACAAGAACACTGAACAGGAGTGAATGGATATGATTAAAGTTTTCCTTGTCTTAAACTTGAGCTCCAAAAATGGGCTCCTCCTTGCTGTCTCAAGTACTCAAGACTCAGAAAATTTACATTCATTGCACTTTTCTAGGCTGTTCTAAATTTTGAGTGATGAACAATTTTCTTCTTAGAACTTTAAATAACTAGTGAGAAGCCAATGAGGACTTGCAGGCAAAGAGGTTCCTTTGTGGGCAATAGTTTGTACTTAGGTGGATTCTGCCTTGATTGCATCGAAATCTATTTGCTCTTAAGACGAGAGCCTTTCCACTAAACATTTACTGTTAGAAAATAGAAACAGGTTATGACAGACAGCAGGACAAGCAGATGGCTAAAAGGGGTCACTGGGTTGGTATCAGGGTTGGCTTGGTGGTTATATGCAGGTATCCGACAGACAGCTACAGTCTACACTTCTCCAAGACTGGTCCAAGAACCACAGCAGTGACAAGACCTGGGACCTTGTGAGAAATGCAGACCCTCAGGCCCCCACCCCAGACCCAGCAAATCAGAATCTGTTTTTAAAAAGATCTCCAGCTTGATGGAGTGAGTATACCTGGAAGTTTGAGAAGCAGGGCCCAACCTCAAACTCACTGATGCAGATGTTAAAAATGTAGACATAGAATAAGCAAATAATACCCGGATCACAGAGTCGACGTCAGTGAGAGAGGTTCTGGTGGGGGAGAGGAGGGGTTTGGGTTTGCTTTTTGTTTCTGTGTATTTAGAGGATTTTGTTGCTCTCCTCACTGATCTTCAGAACTATCAAATGAGAATTAAATGGAGGAAAGGTGTTTTCAAGCCAATTTGTTTAGTCATACTTTGGCACACATCGACAAAGATATTCACCCCCAGGGGGCATAATTGTTCTTGAGAAGTGACTTCGTCATAGAGAAAACTTTTTGTTTCCAGAGGCACAGGCGACACAGCACGGAGTGGAATAGAAATTCGGCGATTAGCCAGTTCATTTACTTGCAGAACACAGCCAGAAAAACCAACCCAGGTAGCGCAGGCCATAAAAACACACTCCGAGGTGCCTGATTTCTCCAGGATCACGGCCACCCTGGTTCAAATGAGCTGGATCCCAGCCAGTCTTGCACATCATTATGTGCTTTACACAGTGCAAAGGGAGCATGAACCAGCAGATGCGGGGTGGGGGGGTGTTGGTCACCCCCGGACCCAGACGACATCTGACAAGGGATGACATTAGGCTTTGGCAGAGCTTCGGCTGCCCTGTCTGCAAAGCGCTTATCACATGGAAGGCAGGGCGGCCTGCCAAAATACAGACACGGGGACCAACCAAAGGATAATTGCTGTAAATTCCATACAGAGAGCGAAGACAGAGATGTCAGCAGAACTCGTCGCCTGGCTGGGCAGCAGCACACACAGGACCGCGGGGCAGAGTCCGACAAGAAAGGGAAGATTTTTTTGAAAAGGCCAAATTTGTTCAAACAAGGTATGGCAGGCCAGCTGGAAGCACGTCAGTCAAGGACTGGGCTCTCTGCTCAGAGGTATTTCTGTCACTTGGACATGACAGCTTCTCAAAACCAAATATAAGGAAAAATCACAGCTAGATTTCCTCCAGGCACAGAGTATTCCTGATTGCAACTTAGGGAACCAGCAGATTAAATAGTGTTTGTTCAGCCCCTCCTGAGCAGAGGGTCCCTTGTTAGGTGCTTTGCAGAAACAAGCTATGGTGGAGGGTGGGGCAGTTAGCCTGGGGATCACAGCCACCCCCAAAGGGCTCTTTTTTGGAACCTAGGGATCCTAGAAGTTCCTGAAATGGTATGAAAATATTTGTATGTGTTTATGCCTCTTTTTCTGGAAGGAAAAACCAGAGCTTTCATCAAATTCTCAAACAGATCCATGATCCCCCAAAAGGTTGGGAGTTCCCGTTAGTTGAAAAAACTAGGGAAGGATAAAGTGTGCACTTGGTGACATCAGGGAATTCTCCCAAAAATCCTGGTGGTCACCCACACTTTAGAGTTAAGGCACAGCAAGGATAAACGTGAACAACTAGCCCTCCAGGAAAACATACCTAGCTACTGTAGGACCTTCTTTTGCAGGAGGTGGATTGCAGAATTAATGAAGAAAGGTACCAAAGAGGACCAATGTGATTTTTCTTTTTTTTCTTTTTTAAGATAAAAGCCCCAGGACCAGAGCAGAGGCAAAGAGCATTTGGGAAGTTCCTTCATGCTCCCCAGCTCCCCTTTCCCATTACGGATCGGCATCCACTTAGCAGAGAGAACATTCAGCCTTTGTTTCTTTGGGATTGGCTTGCTTATCTTAGCATGATACTCTCCAGTTCCATCCATTTACCTGCAAATGCCATAATTTTATTCTCTTTTAATGCTGAGTAATGTTCCATTGTGTAGATACGCCACAGTTTCTTTATCCATTCATCTGTTGAAGGGCATCTAGGTTGGTTCCACAGTTTAGCTAGGAAACTTTGAGCAAAATGAAGAAAGGGGAAGGGATGGGAGGGGGCAGGAAAGATGGTGGAATGAGATGGACATCATTACACTAGGTACAGGTATGACGGCACATATGGTGTGACTCTGCATGGTGCACAACCAGAAAAGTTGTCCTCCATTTGGGTACAATGCTTTGAAATGCATTCTGCTATCGTGTAGAACAAATTTTAAAGAATTAAAAAAAAAAAAAAAAGAAGAAGAAAGAAAGCATTTGGGAAGAAGATTAAAAGCTGTGGTGGACTCCTTTATCTCAAGGTCAAGCCACGGGGCACAATCAGTAGCTAAGTGACGGAAAGACACGGGGCGGGGCGGGGATGGAAAAGATGGGAAGGGCTAGGCTGGTGTGGCCTGGTGCAAGCTCACCCAAGAACTGCCACTACTCTTTCCCAGGTCCCCCAACACCACCATCCTGGTCTCGAAGAGCCTACCCTGTCTCCATTTCCCCTCACTCCAAACTCACCTGGGGTGTCTTCCAAGTGCTTGGCCCCCCTCAAAGGACGGGTGGAGTGTTGGACCCAGGAGCCTTTCCAGTGATCTCAATTTTTTTTTTTTTTGGGGGGGGGTACCAGAAATTAAACCCAAGGACACTTAACCACTGAGCTACATCCCCAGCCCTTTTTGTATTTTATTTAGAGACAAGGTCTCACTGAGTTGCTTAGGGCCTTGCTAAGTTGCTGAGGCTGGCTTTGGACTCACCATCCTCCTGCCTCGGCCTCCCAGGTCACTGGGATTACAGGCCTGGGCCACGGCTCCCAGCCAGTGGTCTCAATTCCATGGTTCTCCTGGGGTAGAAGTGAGGCTGGTAGCCCCTATGGGACACTGTGGCTGGTTCTTAAAGAAGGGGTTGGACCTGGGCAGCTGGCAGTGGAAGAAAGCACATTCTAGGTGGAGGGAACAGGCAGGAAGGGGCAGCTCCTGAGAAAGGCTCAGCGCTCGGGGAGGACACCACCTCTTCCTGTTGACGGAGGTGCTCTGAGAGCCAAGCAGCAGTCAGGAGACTAAGTGCCTCCAGGATTAAACTTCCAGCCCATTTAGTCTTAAATTTCCTGTCACCCAACCCCCGTGGAACCAGAGAATAGCCTCTTCTATCAGAGAGTGACATAAAACCCAGCAGCATTTATGCCCAATATTGATTCAAACAAGTGCATTTTGTTTATTTCTGAAGCATCTCCAGCAAGGAGAGTGGGTTTACTGCAGGTCAGGAAGAAGCCAAGAGCTCACCCAGGCTGCAGGAGCCCACGCAGCACCATGTGGCCTCTCTGGAAGGCAAAGATCACCCTTAAGTGTGCAGGGCTTAATGCATCTCCAGTCCCCCAAGACCCCAATACTGCTCCTGTCTCAATATAAATCATATCCCGAGACTGAAATATCCCATGTGCTCCCTGATACATTTAGTGAGGTTTTAGACACACATTGACCATAACAGGAGGTGGGTAGAGAGGGGTCCTGCTTGCTTCTGAAACAGAAAAGCCACTCAACAAGGGGAATTGTAGCTGAAAATCTCATGTAATTGAGTTGTGGCTTTAATCCTATGATGAACGAATGGCAAACTCCTGTCCCAGAGGACCAGTTCCTTCTCCCCTGCTCAGGAGACATTCTATACACCCATTTGGGACCATCTCCACCAGACAGCTGGCACTCTTCAGATGACTCATTTGACCATTCCTTTGAAGAATGGTCAAATTGGCATTATTTTTAGTAGTTGATTCTTTTTTTAAAGGTGCCATTTACAAGCCATTAGTATCGCTCAGGTAATAACTCCAGGGAATCTGCTCATTGGTTTATAAATGAAGTTACATCCATGAAAAACCACCGCAGGTCAGGACCCTTGATGAGAATTCTTGAGATTTTGCTTCCCATAAATAAAGGACAATAAAATATTTAAAAGATAAAGATGCATAGTATTGACCTTATTTCAGTATATCTTAAGTTCTTCGAGGACAGGAAGAGGTTGTTTGGCTGGTCAATTTAATATTTATGGAGTCCTAAGCCATCTACAGGCCACAGAAACAAATCTATCAATGTACTTCATAGCAGAAAATATACATATACATATATACACATATATATATATACACACAATAATATATATACACACATATATGTGGTATATATGTATATATGTGTGTATATACACTCGCACATATATGGTACACATGTATATATGTGTATATGTATACACATATGTGTGTATAATAATGTATGTATATATATTATATATTACACACACACACACACACATATGCATCGCTCTCTTTAGAAAGGACCAAGTAGCACTCTTTGATATCTTCTTTTCTTCAAACTGATTAAAAAAAGCATACATCAGTAGAAAATACCACTTTGTATTCCATACAACTGGTAAGCAATGGAGGAGCTTCAGGGTGAGGGGGGAAGGAACCCATCATCCCTGAAAACATTTCGCTTCCAGAGCACACAATATCAAAGATTGTATAGAATGATGAGATTTCATACTTAGTATTTTCCAAACCATGGTTTCAACTGGAAGGAATGTGCTGCATAAGGAAATCTAAAAATAAATTTTTTTTAAACACACACACACACGCACAAAGCAGACAAATTTCTGTTACTATCAAGACCAGCGAATATGTGCCTATAAATAAATGCATTACTCATGCCCACCAGCATGTCACCTGGAAGTGCTGTCCTTGGGCAGGGGAAGTGACATAGGAAGAGGGGGGCTGCAGTGGTACCCATGGCTAGGACCATCCCCCAGGTCGCTGGGTACAGAGCTGCCACTCCAAGGGTGCTGACAACCCTGGCCGCTTGCCATTCCGTTGGTGGGGGTGCTGTTTTGTAAACACATCTAATTTGGTTTTAAATTTTAATCCATAAAGTCATTACTAAAGGGCTCCAGGCTGCTGATAGACCGACCACTTCTGAAGCAGATAAAGAGGCACCAGAGGCCGACTTGAGGGGTGCTGTGCTGTGCACTCTCGGGGCCTCCCTGGTTCCTCACTCCTCTCTCACTTCCTTCTCAACAGGGAAAGTTCTTCACCTCTTTCCCACCCCAAATTCCAGTCACTGGCTCCTCGACCCTTCCACTTCAATCTAATTTTTTAAAAAATAATAATAATAATCTACTTCATACAAAAACTTAGTTCTTAAAAAATAAATCAGACCCTGAAATGGTCTTGAAGAGCCACTGTCAGGGAACACAGTGGACAGACAGATGGGCTCACTGACTGGCAGAGCCAGCAGGTCTCACCTGGGGCCCTCCCTTAGCATTGGTTCTCATAGGTGAGTAACTAGCCGTTAGACAAGGAGTTTTCTCCAAAGGACAGAACAAAAGGTGAATCTTTGCATTCATGCCATATAGTATTACACATTTGGTTTATTTAACAGGCCATGTGCCAGATCTGGTTCTAAGGGATATACAAGTTTTACCCACCCTCACCACAGACAATCTGGTGAGGGGGGTATTATTCTCCTTCCCCATTCCCCAAAAACTAAAGCACAAAGAGGTCAAGTAACTTGCCCAAGGCCACACAACTGCAAAGTGGCTGTCAGGATAGCCATGCAGGTGGTATGTCTCCAGACCAAAATTCAAACCACTGCTCTCTGCTGCTTTTGACCTGGTGGATGCATCTTTGTCTAATACAGAGGAAAATTTGCATTCACTTTTGCATACATTCAATAAACATATTTTCCTCTATCAAGAAAAAATAAGAGGGGCTGGGGCTGGGGCTCAGCGGTAGCACACTTGCCTGGCATGTGTGAGGCACTGGGTTTGATTCTCAACACCACATATAAATTAATAAAATCAAAGGTCTATCAACAACTAAAAAAA
This sequence comes from Callospermophilus lateralis, assembly GCF_048772815.1. NCBI lineage: Eukaryota > Metazoa > Chordata > Mammalia > Rodentia > Sciuridae > Callospermophilus > Callospermophilus lateralis. Next base: position 124,779,521 of record NC_135312.1, on the reverse strand, counting down.
AAAAAATTAAAGAAAAATGGATGAGTCATCTCTGAGTAAATCAACTTCTGAGTAAACCTGTTGGTGTTTATCCTATTTAACTTAGCCTGTTATATAACTCAAATATAGCTCAAGATGCACTTTGATGGTCCCCCCACTGTTAACACCTGTGCCAAGCAGACCAACCAACATCTCACATCTCCTTCACCCCATTCCTTCGGCCAGCCCATGTACGTGATCACATCCCATTTCCTTTCCCAAAAAAAAAAAAACAAAAAAACAGCAGCCCTTGTTTTTATAATAGTAACTGGGAATGGAACCCAGGGCCTTCCACATGGGAGACAGGGTTGGGACCACTGAGCTAGACCCCTTTCCCCAAAAGCAGCTTCTTAAAGAACCATTCATCCTCCGGAAGGACTTCACCCTACTCCTCAGTGAGGTTTAAGATCACATCCCCCAGCTGCCACACTTACATAGCCCTGCAGCGCTCATCACAGAGGCTCAGGAAACTTCCACAGAAAAGAATCCGTGTTAATCTAGAAACTGTCCCTGTTCCGTGCCTCTCTGTGATTGCCTAACCTCCTTTGATCCCAAGGTAAAGTGAGTAAAATAAAACCCAGACAATCTGGGAAAGCCCGAAGAGAGATTCCATTCTTTTCTGTGACAATCATAAGAACATTTTCTGTTCTGCGGGACTCGTGTTTTTAGTGACATTTCTTCCAAAGTGTGCTGTGCTTTAAGTATTTTAAAACCCCAAAGCCCCAGGATTTTTCCTCTTTCAAAAATGGATGGTTCTGCTTCTCATTTAAGGTGCAGTTTAGAAAGAAGCAGCCTGTGAAACCAATTAACTAATTGGAAATCACTTAATGACTGTGGCAGCATTTTGGATTTCTGGCGTTGGTTCACAGCAGTGAAGAGAAATTGCTTTCCAATATTATGATAAGGTAAGCTGTGGAGGTCTCACAGGGGGCGGCTGAGGGCTGCTGAGAGAAACAATCAGCTCTAATATGCCCACCAAAATAATGGAGACATTATAACATGGAACTCAGTGATTGTAAAGTAAGCACAACATAAAAATCCAAAGATATGTGCAGATCTGCTGAGAATAAATGTGCAGCCATAGTTCCTTGCAATGATTTTTGAGAGCTTACAATCTTCGCATAGACATTATGCTGTTGAAATTGCTCTCAGAGAGAGAGAGAGCCGGGCATGTGTGGAAAGGGAGGAGACACCAGGAGAGAAGCAAAGAATAATAGAGCAAATGCTCAACCTAGAACAATCGTCCAATTAATTGTTTTGGTATGAATATAGTCATTGTTCACATTAGGGAAATAATCTAGCTAATTGCTCAAGAGTTAACAGAGCCAGAGAAAATAAATTACCCCAAACACAATGTTTTATCCATTTGCCATTTGTTTGTTTCAAGGTAGTGAATCCTCTTTGCATATTTCTAAATAGCATATTTCATTAGAGCCAAATCATCACTGTAGAAAACAATGTCAGCAATCTCTAGTACATCCAGGTCCTTTTCACTCTGTTTTAAAAGAGGTTTGGGAGGGCTGGGGTTGGGGCTTGGTGGTAGAAGGCTCACCTAGCATATGCAAGGCCCTGGTATGCACTGCCAAAAAAAAAAAAAAAAGGAAAAAAAAAGGATAAGAGAAGCAGGCATGCAGATACACATAAGCAAAGGCAATTGCTTTGAAGTGGACAATGACTCTTTCTTTTCCTGGCCCTCAGAGTTCTTTTATGGGTATGGTAATTGTCTTTCTCTCCCTTTGCCTTAGTTTCCTCAACTGTAAAATGACCTGTTTTAAGAAATAGATATTCAAATAATGATCAGATTTTGCAGACATGAGGACCGATTCTTCGGGCAATGACAAACTTTGCCTTTTCTTCCCCAGTGGGACAGAAAGCATAGGCAACGTAGAGAGAGGTGCTATTGTTTTCCAACACATGAGGAATTCTCTGTACGTGCTGTTTACTCCACCACCTGCATCTGGGGCTTGCCTAGACCCCCGCTTTATCAATTCAGTAATGATGAGCTATGTATATGCCTCCACTGAGCTCTGCTTTAGATGCTTGCTTTGTACTTGGCCATTCCCTAAAGGATCAAAGGACAGACGGTGTTCCCTTTGCAGGTAGCAGCATAAATAAAGATGAGCGCCACTCACACAAATCACTATGCCAAGCATAGCCCCTCCAGCCATGGGTTACATTAGCCTTGACTGCTCACTTGCCTCCAAAAGTAGATGTTCATTCAAAGCAGCCTTTGCTTGTGGAATCCCATCCCCCCAGAAATCCCTACACAAGAAAGAATGTGGGGGTGGGGGATATTACAACTATAATAAACTCATCATTCTTCCTTCAAAACAATGTTCTTCCTGAGTTGGGTGACGGATGTTCGAATAATTCCCATTCCTAAGACTTCATTTCTCATCTGCATTCCAGAAATTGACATTCTACTAGTATCAAGATTATATCAACTCAACAAAATTGATAAGCTGATTGGTAATTTCCAATAAAAATGATCAGGAGGGTCTGGGGTTCTGGCTCAGTGGTAGAGTGCTTGCCTAGCATATGTGAGGCACTGGGTTCGATCCTCAGCACCACATAAAAATAAATATATAAAATAAATGTACTGTGTCCATTTACAACTAAAACATTACTTTAAAAAAAAAAAAAAAGATGATCAGGAACCGGGCATGGTGGCACACTCCTATAATCCCAGTTGCTCAGGAGGCTGAGGCAGGAGGATCACAAATCCATAGCCAGCCTCAACAACTTAGTGAGGCCCTAAGAAACTTATTGAGACCTGACTCAAAATACAAAATAAAAAAGGCTGGGGATGTGACTCATTGGTTGAGTGCTCCTGGGCTCAATCCCTGATACAAAAAAAAAAAAAAAATTAAGAAGCAAAACAGAACACAGAATCTAGCCATATGGTAAAGGAGTGACCATGCCAGGGATCTCCCAGATATAAGTCAGATTATCTCACAAATACAAGGGAAAAATCATTTTACTCTTCTTTTTTTCTCCATATTTTTATCAATGCATTAGAGTTGTGCATAATGGTGAATTTTTTTTTAAATATTTTAAAGTTGTTGATGGACCTTTATTTTATTTATATGTGGTGCTGAGAATCGAACCCAGTGCCTTATGCGTGCCAGGCAAGCTTGCTACCACTGAGCCACAACCCCAGCCCCATGGTGAAATTTATTGTTAAATATTTGTACGTGCACACGATACAATAATTTGCCAAAATCATTCCCCAGGACTTCTCCTTCATTTTAGTCTTATTAAGAAAAGAAAATTCATATATGAGTACATGACCTGTGTAACTCCACATCATGTACAAACACAAGTTATACTCTATAAATGCATAGCATGTCAAAATATACTCTACTGTCATGTATATCTAAAAAACAAAAAGACAAATAAAAGAAATAAAAAATTCCACCAGATCAAAGGAAAAAAATCCTGCAGATTACCTTTTGGGTTGATTCAGAACATTTTGCAAGATGACACCTGGGGCTGGGGTTGTGGCTCAGTGGAGGAATGCTTGCCTCGCATGCGTGAGGCACTGGGTTCAATCCTCAGCACCACATAAAATAAATAAAAGTTTTGCATTTATCTACAACTAAAAAAAAGTATTAAAAAAAAAAAAAAGATGTCACACTGAAGAAAAACCCATGATTCAATGGCATTGACCTGTCTTACTTACAAGACCTTGCACCTGACCGCAAGGCAAGGCTCTACCCCAAGACAGTCTACACACCAACTCGCCAACTGGCAAAGCATCATCCGCAAAGCTCTGTACTCCTGAGCTTGAATGTCCCTCCCTGGCAAATGGGAGCAACTTAGTCAATCACACAAAGAAAAGAGCCAAGGCCAAAATCTAACAATAGCTCCCCTCTCTCTGAGTCCTTGAATTAGTGGATGTTATTACAAAAAAAGAAAATATACTCTTATCAAGATTATTTCTTTTTCCCTCTTCTGTCTTCTGTGGCTCTGCCTATAAGCTCACAGTTTGTACTTAAATTGGACAATTACCAAGCAAGAAGTGCATAATTAATGAACAGTCACCGTATATATTTGGGAAACTGTGCCCCAATCATTGAACAGATAGCTGAACCACTAAAATAAATGACTCGTTCCACTCATTACCTGATCAGCATTTGTTTAGAAGTTCCTTGGTGCCCTATCAAAATTCTAATCAGTTCTATTTAAATTACATTTTTTGCACTGCATTGTTATAAATGCTAATTTATGCTTAGAATGGAACGGCTTTATTTCTAACCTCCTGAAGAAACGGATGAATAAAAACATACTTCTACAGGGTATAGAAGATTATCAAGGGTTCAGTGGCTATTGGATTTTGCACTTGCCAAAACACATTCTGCAACTCCGAGCTGAAGCTTTAGGAGACAGCAAGGACATTCAAATCCTCCCACAACAGAGCTGTCCCCATGAGGAGGCAGAGGACTGTCACAGCAGCATCTGCAACCACCGCGGGGAATCTCTGCCGCTGGGGACTTGGGGACAGGGGTAGCTTTTAGGGTAGGGAAAGGGCGGGGGTGGGGGATTCTTACTGCTTGAGAATAATGATCCAAAGAATTTCACAGGCAAATGGTTATTTCAGAATCTCTAGGCAACTTTTCTTGCACAGAGGAAGTCTGGTACCCCATTTCTCCAAGTCTGGTACCCCATTTGCTTTTGCACATGGTGTCAATCTCCACCGGCATGTAAGCAGTGACAGGTATGGAGTGGTAACTGCATATATTTTTTCAAAACCAGTTTGGTCTTCAAACTCAGTACCAAAGTGCCTCCTGAGCGGCTAGAACAGCGCCACCCAAGAGAAGACTGAGCACTGTTTTGCTCTCTCTGTGATGCTCAAGGGCAGGCCACTTGCAGCCTAGGGGTGGCCCAGACAGGCCTGAAGTCCTTTGGGATCTAGAGGACCTCAGAAGAAAGAGGATCTTGGGGATGGTGTTCTAGAAATCTCCTAATGAGGTCACAAAGGGCCCCCTGACAACAGCGCCTCATTACCCGATGCTCCTCACCATGGCGGGCTCAGTGCCTGTGGATGTCAGTGAGCCTGCCATTATCTGGCTTGGCGTGGGCAGCATCAAATTCAGAATTCATTGCTAGAAGTTCTTTATAAGCGGAGGAATTACCTTGAGAGGATTGAATTTCCAAGTGCAAGTCAGCAGCTGCTGGGAAGGCCCGGGCCACCTCAATCATCCTGCACCAGCAGATCTGGCGTGAAGGGGCGAGGAAGGTGGATCAGCCTGGCTTAGGGCTGCATGGCCAGAGGGTGGAAAACACAGGTTCACACAGGCACTTAACCTCGATTAGGCAGCGGATGTGGCTGAGGCTTAAAACAAGGCTGGAACGTTTTCTCGCTTATTATCACCTTGATAACCTGTTCTCGTAGCAGGGAAGGAGTGTCACGAAGAAGGGGGGCAGAGGGGAGACCCTGGGGGAAGGTCTAGCATTGAGCAAGAGGAGGATGAGCTGCTGTTTTCCTGTTTTCTGGGTGCAGTTGGGAAGAGAGGAAAGATGTTTGCTCTCTAAATATTTCTGCTTTTTTAAATAGCATCTATTTTCCAGACTGCATGGCTAATCACTTCATTCATTTTCTTTGAAACCTATTCAGTCCAATTTGAAAGCAAAATTTTTCTATGAAATACCTAAGCAGTGCTTCTGCAAGAAATGGAAAAAATCCTAAAAATGGCTGGGATCGGGTCATCCTGGGGGAGAGAAGATCACCTCGGTCTCCCCAACAAAAAGTGGCTGTAAGGCTCCTGCCAACAGCAAGGGTCCTTAGAGTGAAAGTGACATGCGCCTCCCCCTCACTCCTTCCCAAAGAAGGAGAGTGAAACACACCTCCCTGCCCCCATGGCGGAAGCAATCCTAAAAGGAGTCTTTTCAGAGAGAGGTTCTACAATGATGCGTCTCCATCTTGTTTCAACTATAATAATAATTGGTCCTAATGTGCAGAAAAATCTCTCCTCCTCCCCTAAAGCTATTTAAACCAAATCCAAATCAAGTTCTATGATGTGAGCACACTGTCTGCCATTCCAACCACCCGATGACTCATACCCAACTCCTACTCCATTGCCTGAGAATCTTTAGACTGGAAATCAAAAATCCTGGGGGGATATTTCTGGCAAACTCTGTACCTACAATTTGCATTTGAGTTCTAGAATTTCACTTTTCTGATTAAAAGAAAGAAAGAAAGAAAGAAAACTAAGAGACTTGGGCCATATGGGAGGTGTACTTTATTTATTAGCAAATTTTCATACATTGCCATGCGTGATCACCATTGTGATCATCTTCTCACTGTCTCTGCAAGAACTTAACCTTAACTCAGTGGCCACAGTTTTCCTGATTCAATCCAGAACAAATGATAGGAGAGTGTCACAACATCCTAGCTACCATTGACTTCAGGCCAATAATTCCATTTTGGAAGGAGATGTTCTCAGTGAAAATGTCGCTCATTTAGAAATGTGAGAGAAGAGGTCAAATGAGAGGGCGTATTCCATCTGTGAAGTGATTCACATTTTAATGTATCGGTTTAGCCTCCATCCACATCGGTTACAAAAAAAAAAAACATTGAACAAGCGAAGATGGAGTCCTGTGATGTTGCACTAGAGGCCTCATTCCCGATTAAAACAGGTAATCAATCAGTACCTTATCATTCAGTCTTTTTAGCAATTACTAAGGAGACAAACTAGGTCATGCTTGTTAAAATTGAATATGGTGCAAATCTGGAAAAGAGTTAATGATTCAGATTCCGCAGGACTCCAAAGCTCCTGCCTAGCCAGGGTAATGAGAGAAATTTAATATGAGATATTATAAAAATAAGCGTAGGCCTGAACTTAAGTTCAAAAAAAAAAAAAACCATTCTAGGCACATTATATCTTATCAGAAATCATGAAAAATCAGAGGGGCTCTTACTTTGCTATAAAATCAGTATGAGTCAGTATCATATGTCCAATTAAAATGCAAATTCAATTTTATATGACATTAATAGACATTTAGTCCTAAATAGAGGAGGTGGCTGTTCTACTGTAGAGTGGTCAGACATCATATCGGTCAGAGAGAAAAGTCAATACAGCCTCTTTCACCAACTTTGTGAATTTGAATGAGTCATGTGATGTGAGCCTTAGTGTTCGCATCTGAGTATGGACAACCATATTCCCATAAAAATCACAAAATCCAATGAGTCGGATTCCCTAGAAGCATTTTGAAAATCCTAACGTGTCTCTGTCCTGAACATCTGTCGTATGTCACTCCACACCCGTCCTCCTCTTACTGACTAATGTAGTCCATCCCTCCGTGGGGAAAGTCCCCTCCATCTTCACCATGTGGTCAGCCCAGCTCAGCTCACTGACAGGCCCCAGATGACCCAGGAACAGACACATAACCCAGTCGCAGCCAGGGAGACCCAGGAAGCTATGCCAGGGCCTCTGAGAAAAAGATGTTCCTGCTCCCTCTCTGTATTTGATCAAAAAGAAGCTGATTATTCCGCCAGCATCCTCCCACCCAGGGAGAAGTCAGCCTGAAGATGAAGCTGACCCAGAGAAAAAGAGAAACAGAAACCAGGCCCTGTGACCTTGACATTCTGGGTCAAACCCCACCCCCAGCTGAAGTCCACCCTCTCCTGGTCTGTTTTGTGTTCTGTGCCCACAGAGACCTTTTAAGTCCGTTTGTACAGAGTTTTTAGATCACTTTCAATAGGAAGAGTCCCACAAGTGTACATTTATTCCAGTGTCTTAGTACAGTTATTCAAATATAGAGAAATGGAGTTTTCAAATGGAGATTAGATAGATAAAATCAAATCTATGTTTAGGCTTATTGAGTTGCTATAATTACGTGGATGGTTCTATCAGAATGGCTTTATTGATACAGGCAACATTTCATCGTTGAGTCTGCTTGGATTCTGAGATTTACATAAGGAATTGCATAAAAACTTTGTTTGGGAAAAAAAAAAAATCTGTTAGTATTCTGCCTCTGAGGAACCCGTGTTCCAGCCTGCCCCATCTCGTCCTCCTCATCTTCCCACTGAGCTAACAGCCAGATCTCCACGGAGAGCAGCAGCACCCATCCCTGATGAGCTGGGCCTTTCCTCCACCTCCTTAATGACTTCTTCCTGTTGTGATTCCAATCAGAACATTGCTGAGGGTCCCTCCTGGTGCCTCCCCAGGACCACTTCTACTGCCAAAGAAATGTCTTCTCGCTCCAAGGCTGGAATCAGCGTGAGAGGTGGAGACACTCTGGCATTTTCTAGCCAGAAAAGCCTATGGACATCACCGGGGTCAGGGAGCAGCTGGACGGGCTACATCCAGCCCACCTCCTTCTTATGTCCTAACGTGTTTGTGAGTAAAGTTTTATTTGAACACGGCCATGCCCATCTGCAGTATGCTATTTGCCTGCCTCTGTGCAGACGGCAGAGTTTAAGTAGTTGTGACAGAGAGCATATGGCCTGCAGATTCTAAAATATTTACTATCTGGCCCTTTATAGAAAAGTTGGCTAATCTCTGATGTAGTACAGTCTCCTAACTTTGAAAAAAGCAGCTCAGGCCCAGAAAGGCCAGCCAAGGTGACTAAGAGGCCAAGGCCCAGTGTGTTCCCCGGGGAGGTGTTTCACATTCTATTCCTATCTACCATCTAGACTACAGGGACCGCGTAGGCAGGGATCGTGCCTCAGATTTATGTGGTGTTCCGAACAACGGAAGCTGAATACTGAGATCTCCATTAAAACTAGCTAAATAATGCAAAGGGGGTTGAGGAAATGATAGATTCATTCAAAGACTTTTGCATAAACCACCTGCTCTCCTGCCTCCACGTATTTGCAACCACAAACCAATGATTCTCCATGGGACATCAAGCCACTGGGCATCAAACTTAAAATGGTAAAATAGCATCCACCTAAACTTGGAATGGAACCACCATTTGACCCCGTTATCCCACTCCTCAGCATATCCTCCACCGAGTGGGGCTCTAAGGGTCAGACATGGTGTTTTAGTCAGCTTTTTCACACAATTGTAGAGGTCTCGGTCCATGGACCGAAGGCTCCATTCCTCAGGGCTTGAGGTAAGGCTAAACATCATGGTGGAAGAGTGTGGTGTGGGGAAGGAGCTCACATGGTGATCAGAAAGCAGAGAGAGAAAGAGAGAGAGAGAGAGAGACTCCAGTCACCAGATATAAAATGTATATCCCATAGCCAAGCCCCCAATGAACTACTTCCTCCAGCCACACACCCCACTTGCCTCCAGTTACTACTCAGTTATGTCTGATTCATTCAGTTAATCCCATTAGGGATTAATTCACTGATTAGGTCAAAGCTATAGCCTGATGATTTCTCCTCCAAACTGTCTAGCATTGTCTCACACATGAGCTTTTGGGAGACACCCACATCTAAACCATAACACGCAGTGTGTAGTACAGTGCCTGACACAGGTTAAACACTGAGAGAACAGTAGGTTACGATGAGGATCATCCTAAACACAAAGGCATCAGGAGGTATGACTGGATAGGGGAGGTCATGCGATCACTGAACCAGGGATTCATCTCAGGTCCACCAGCAATGGGAAAAAACACCAGAGGGTGGATCCCAGCATAGTTCCTGTGGACAACTGAATTCATATGCAAATGCCATCACACAAGGAAGTTACAGCACAGGTGACAGAAATGGTCTAGATGAGCATAAGCTTCTTTCCCTTGGGGCCAGGCATCACAAACATCAGTACTTTAGAAAGTAAGAGAAAACTTAGCCAGTGTCAAACAGCAACAGGATGCAGTGGATGCCATTGAGCCAAGGACATCTGTCCCCATTCTCCCCTCAATGGAAATGTCCCCACACCTGACACCAGGGGCTTCCCGCTGGCCACGCCTGCCCCCATCTATTCTGACTCGCATTTCCTCCTTTAGATTTTATGGCTACAACTCTCTCTCAGTCAGTAAGAATTTATGGTCATTGCTCAACAACATTGCATGTATATTGCATGAAAGACTTTTAGCTATGGGCAAAATATTTCTGCCATCCGGCCCATACTTCTGCCAAAGAATGATGCTTATAATATTATTTTGTATGTTGATAGTCCCTGATATGGAAATCCAAGGGGAATCGTAAGATTTATGAGGCTGGGCAAATGGAAACAGCCCAGGACTCATCCTCCTCCCACCCCCTCTTCCTGATCTAGGATGGCAGATGGCGATCCCCCTTTAGATAAATCCCCCCTTTAGAACTTAGCAGGGACATTTAGAGCAAAATACTCAACCCTCTCCGCCACTCGATTCCTTTCTTTGATGCTGATCACAAAGATTTTTTTTCCATGTTGGGCTTAGCCCGTATTGGGACCCAAACCCTGTGTGTGTGCCTCTGTGATGTGCGGGATCCATCTGCTTACACCTTGGCAGCCAGGGAGATTGCTGGGGCTAATAACTAGTAAACTCCCCCATGAGGAGGGCCTTTCCCACGCCGGCCCCCCAATCCTACTGCCGCCATCTGTGTTTGTTCTTTTGCTACATAAGAATTCAAACTGGGTGGCAGTCCGGTTATTTTTAAAAGTCTTTTAGTAGCGTCTATACCCATCACAATGATCCTCCCCGAACAGGGGAGCTTCACGTTGAGAATGGAGATGGTTGGCAGCCAGCACCTTCTGCCTTTTTGTCTTTCTGATCAATCAGAACATGTGAGGCTCCCAAATGAAGAGTAAACACACAGCCCAGGTCCCTTTCATCTCCCAACATATGTCATGAGGGGGGAGGGGAAACCCCAGGATCCAGCCTGAAGCAGCCCTCCGTTTTCTGAGACGGGAACCTTAACCTGAAAGGGGGTGTCGTGGGGGAGCTGGGAGCGTTGGAGATAATAGGCATTCGCCCGCATACCTGAGTCCTGGAGTCATTATCTCCCCTGCGAGCACTTCTGTATTTATATATAATGAGATCATTACCAGGCAGCATTTCCAATTTTATTCAGACTTTAATATTTCTTGAAGGAAGGGGAAAAAAAATAGCATACAAAAGGGTTTGTGATGCCAACTCAATCAGACGTGCTGTTGATGGAGAATTATTCAAGTACAAGTCAGAACAGGATGAAAAATAATTTCAGAGAGGTTTCTGTCAAAGCCGAGTTCTCCCCAGACGAGGTCTCAAGGTGCCGAAGAGTCCAGAAGTGAGGCAGAAGATAACAAGGAGCAGCGGAGAGGGCTGTGTGTGGGTCAGGAGCAGGCGTGGGCAGCCCACCCCTTCAGGCAGGTGGGGCCAGGGCCTCCTGCTGAGCCCCCACTCCCACCCCCAGCTTTTAGACAGGGAGAAGCAGTTGGGTTCAGAAATTAACCCTTTGGTGGGTGTCATTTGGTTTGGTGGCTAAACTCTAGCCTCTGGGCAGCAGTGTCAAGGCAGTGACTTTCTCTGTTCACAACAAACAGCTGTAAAGAAAGGACTTTCTATCTCTCCAGTCCTGTTGCATCTGCAGGAATAAAAGAACGGGGAGAGAATTTCTCTCCTTTTGCCCAGCGAACCCCCACTCCCAGAAAACAGCCAGAAATTCAGTTCCCTTGCTAATCAAATATTCTGGGTAAGGCTCTGTCTGTCTTTAGCAAATTAGAAAATCAAATGAAATCAGTCAAACCCTAACACTGAAAAAAAAAAATCAATCTCTCTCTCTGATAATCCAGACAGCACCTCGGGATTATGCCAAGCCTTGGGTGACAATGACAAGAGTTGTTCATCGCCGGCCAGCTCTTTTAGAAATCTGTTCTGCTAATAGGAACTCCCTGGATGTTTGCATTTTGGATAAACACAAGCTTATTGATTCATTTCTGGGATTTTGTTTTATCCTAAGATTACAAATCCAAGAAGAATATCATTTTAGCTGTTCACTCCCCGTCCTGAAACTGCAGATGGAACTAAGCAGATGGAGCAGGAACACGGACTTGTCACCACATAAACACGAAATGAAAGGCTCTGGGTCTTTTCCTGTGGTGGCTGTAAAGCACCCGTTAATTTCCCCCAGCAATTCCTAACAGGCTAAACCAACCCAACACTGGAAGAAAATTTACAGAGTGTACATGCTGCCCCCTTGGTCCCCAAACAGGACTGCAAAATAGAATTGGTAGATGTTTTTATTTTTTGTATTATTCTACTGCAAGAGAGACCATGGTGTGGTTAGCAGCAAGTTCTAGTAAAACTGTGAAAGCTAACTATAGATCCTAGTCTTGGGAGGAACTCAGCATTAGACATCAGTTTGTGAGCCCGGGCGTGGTGGCTCATACCTACAATCCCAGCAGCTCGGGAGGCTGAGTCCAGAGGATCTCAGGTTTAAAGACAGCCTCAGCACCAAGAAATACAACTAGCTCTACCACAATCTATACCATGTAAGCAAAGAATTGCTCAAAATAGCACTGTTGAACCTTTAAAATGTTTTAACACAGAAATAGGAACAATGTTCTCTCCATGGCAATATCCACAATAGCTAGTCATGGTAATCATTTTAAGATTAACTCCTTAAAAGGGGTAAAAAATTAGCCCAAGTAACATTACTAAATTTCTACCTCTGGTTCATTATTGTGTGTTGCAGAGTGGTGTGTGTGTGTGTGCATAAAGGGAGAAATGTCATTCATCATCAACGTGGATTCTCCAGAGGAGCACAGAAACCCAACAGTGCTCCTCTCTGTCACACCTTTTCTGAAAGCACCCAGGTACCCCCACCTACCCCTCGCTCTGATTCTCCAACACCAGCCACCTCTCCAGCATTCCCTCACCCTAGCCTCCACAGGTCTTTTCTCCAGTCACCAAACATGCTCATGTTCCTCTGCATGGAAAATCCTCCTGAGGCTGACTCCCGGGAGACGTGGATTCCAGCCCACTCTTCCACGTACTGGCCCCCGAGATGGGCAGACTGCTCAGAGCACTGTTTCCTAGTTTCCACATCAACCCGCACCACTGAAATGACTCTTTGGGATCATCAAATCCAACCTTTTCGTCAACTCCAATGATCTACACTGACTCTCAATCCCTTGAGAGTCTTTGTGGAAAACCAACAGGGACAAACAAACTCTTCTTGCAACCCTTTTCTCTGAGCTACCTGTGCTGCCCCTCACGGTCCGCTCCTCTCTGCCAGCTACATGTGTGAGGGCTTCAGAGACTACACATATTGCCCTGTGGATCCTACCATCCCGTAACCATCACACGCAGAGCACTTCTCCATACCCAGTATTGGACTGAAGACCCATCCCTTTGGGAAAAGTATAATGTCTCAGAGAATCTTCTATTCAAAGAAAAAGAAAGCACCTTTCAAAAGCTTGTACATTAATTAAAACAAAGTTAATTAATAGATAATTAGATGTTACCTCAGAAATTACAAAGTAGCACACTGAGGAACCAATGTCCATTTTGATTTTTTTTTTTTTTTTTTTTGCAGTGCTAGGGATTGAACCTGGGGCCTTGGGCATGCTAGGGAAATCCTCTCCCACTGAACCACATCCCCAGCCCACAAAGTCCACTTTGAAAGAAATGTCAACTCTGTTTTCTACATAGGACAAAATTAAATCATGTTCAAGAAAATCAATATATTTTTATAACCATAGAAACTTTTTTTTCACATAATTAAAACAATACAATAAATTTCTTTAAATGACAACTGGAACAAGGTTCCCTACTAACTCTCCAGAACAAATTTGTCATCTCCTCAGAGAGTCAAAGGTCTATGGTCAGGAAGATTCTGGGAAAGTTAATTATCAAGAGTTGTCCACAAGGTTCTGAAATCATAGAATGATTAACTGTCAGAAATAGGAGAACAAATTTTCCTGACCTACTAAATGTTTGGTTTTTTTTTAACCACCCCTGGGCTCCAATCAGAGAAATGGTTACAGGTTTTGACTGGGAGCCTTCAGGAGCCTGATTCTCTTTTCCCATAAATAACTTTGCCGATGTGCTTTGTGGGTAACACATAACCCTGTATCGTTGCCTTTTATAAAGTCTTGGGTCTCACATTAGCTCACTCCCATTTAAACAGCTGTTAGGCTTATTACAAAGCAACAGAGTGTTTATTTACGAGAGTTCAATCCCTAATTCCTGTGGCTGCTCAGGGGGCTTCTTTTGTATCATTCGAGAACCAAATCAGTGAGCAGGCGATAAGTTGTCTAGATACTGTATGTGAGAGTGGCCAAGATTAGATTTCTCTTCGCTCTTCCTGAGAGATGTCCTCTGATGCCAGATTAATAAGATTACACCTCCACTCGGCAGCAAAGTGCCACTTTTAATCATTTCCCGAAGTGGGCCACCCAGCCTCCCTCTTGTTAGGTTCATGAACAACAGGAAAAAGATCACCAGGCAGTGTCAAGGGCCAAAAGCACCTTGTCTCCAAAGACCTTCTTCTTATGAAACATCTTATGAATCAAAACAAGGGCAGAACCGCCTCATATTTCAAAAATGGGGGAAGAAAAATTGAAAGCGCCCAGCGTTTGTAATAAGGGCAGCCCTGAGAATTGTTGAGACTGGATCCACACCACAGTTGCAAGAAATATCCTTTATGTTGTACATCATGAAATCATGAAATGAAACTCAAGGACATCCCGGGAACTGTCGAATTATAGGTCTCTGAGACGATTCTCTGGTTCTTTGCCTTTTTATGAACCTGACCAGCCATGCCTTGTGGAAGAAACAACTTGTGATCACAGGGCAAGCAGAGATGCTCTTGCCCCATTGGAAATAAATTCTACCGTGATCGGGGTTTGAAGGTGGGAAATGTGTGCGTGAATATGACTCACTTTGTTCTTCTTTCCACAAAAGAAGGCAGGCACCCTCTGTGCCTATATCAACAGGATGCTTTCTTTCAGAAGCCATGAAACAAGAATTACTGTTTTTCCTGTGTCAGAGGTAGCAAAATAAGACCCACCAGCCTAGCCTGGCCTATCACTTGCTTTTGTAAATAAAGTTTTATTGCAACACAGGCACATTCATTTGTTTACCCATGGCTGCTTTTCTCCTACAGTGACAGAGTTGAGTAGTTGCAACAGAGTCCTACGGCCTGTGAAGCCTTAAAAATTAACTATTTGCCCCTGGAGAGAAAAAGTCTACTGACCCCAGCCCCATATCTTCTATGAAAAGTTAAAAATAATAATAATATTGCCAAGACTTACGAAATGTTTCGGTCTGAAGTGCACTATTAAATAAATTACATTAATTTCATCATTAAATCTCCACAAAAGCTTCATGGTTTAGGTACTTTGGCCCCATAAGCTCTCAGAACCAGGAAGCAGTAAAGACAGATTCAAAGTATGTCAGTCTAACTCCAATGCCCTTTCTCTCAACCCGTGAACAGTATTTCTGCCAATGTAATGTAGATCATAATATTAATAGCTACCATTTACCAAGTGCTTACTAGGCGCTAGATTTTGCATAATAGTCTTCAAAGCCCACCACCAGCTATGCTTTATTTTCCAAAGATCAGGGAGCAAGAACCCATGCTGATTAACTGATTTGTCCAAGATCACATAACTCAGAGCAGAAGATACTGTGTTCAAACTCAGACTCCAAAGCTTTCATGCATACGCCACCTCACTGTAGAAAGACAATGGTTAAGAGATCACACAATAAGCATTAGAAATGGTAAAATTTAGGGAAAATAGTGGGGAATGATTTGGGCCAAGCTATATTGTTTCATTGTGTACATGAAAGAATATGTAACAAAAAATCCCACCATTATGTAAAATTATAATGCACCAATTTAAAAATGGGGAAAAATAAATCATAAACTTTTTTTCTTAAGTTTCCATTCTGTTTAGAAGTGCTATGGTTTGAATGTTTGTGACCCTTCCAAAATCCATATTGAAACTTAATCCCCATGGCAACAGCCTTAAGAGACGGGACCTTAGACGGTGATTGGGCCATAAGGCATGGCCTTCATGGGGGGGTTACTGCTTGATAAAAGAACTGGAAGGAATAGTGAGACCCTTATTTTCCCCTTTTTTGCCCTTTCATCTTCTGTCAGGTAAATGCAGCAATGGAAAATATCTTGGAAAGAGAGACCAACCTTTGCTGGATACTAAATCTGCTGGTATCTTGATCTTGGACTTCCAGCCTCCAGAACTGTGAGACATAAATTCCTGGGCTAGGGCTGTAGCTCAGTGGCAGAGCGCTTGCCTCACACATTTAAGGTACTAGGTTCGATCCTCAGCACCACATTAAAAAAGTAAATAAATAGATAAATAAAGGCATGCTGCCCATCTACAACTACAAAAAAAAAAAATTAAGAAAGAAATTTCTTTTTTACCAGTCTCACTCATTTTGTTATAGCAGCAGGAACAGACCAAGACTGTCACCACACTAAAGTTCTAGCCCTCACTTAGCCTTAGCAGTCATTGTGATCCTTTGCAGGTAAATGAATCCCTTCAGTTTCCTTGTTGGCAAAAGCAGAGAGTTCAGCTTCTCTCTGAGAACTTTCAGCTCCAATATGCTCTAACCCTTTAGTTCTGTTCCTTCACAGTTATGAGATCATTTTGCTCTGTGTGTGTGTGTGTGTGTGTGTGTGTGTGTGTGTGTGTTTTCCTGGTGAGCCTGAACACCTATCTGTAGAACCAGTCGAGTTCTGATTTTTTTTTTTTTTTTTGAGTCCTGATTTAAAACTCCTTGCCTCAGAAAATCTCTCATTATGGATCCTAATTGCCTTCCATTCAACAGAGGCTGAACTAAAGTCAACCCCTCTAGTCACTTATCACCACAGGGTAGCTTTGAAAATCGCTGCCTCCCCTTAGGACACTCAGAAGAATCCACACACTCATGGACTCTATTCCATCTTCACTCATTTTCTTATCTCTGCTTTGGAATATTTTAGCTAATTTATTGAATAGCCAGTAAGATCTAATTTCTAAAGCCCAAATGGGTCAGATGCAATAAAACGAACCTTGAATATTATGTGATTTAGTGAGCACCATTGTTTCCCTTTATTTTGATATTTTAAATCACTACCATCCATCTGCTAAATTAAAATATTTAAGGCTTATACTTTATACCTTTATAAAAGGTAGGAACCCCAAAGCAAAAGCAATAAAAGCAAAAACAGACAAATTGGATTATATCAAACTAAGCTGCTTCTACAGACAAGAAAGCAATCAACAGAGTGAGCAGACAACCTACAGCACGGGAGAAAACATTTGCAAACTATTCTCAGGTGGAACTGGAGGATATTATATTAAGTGAAATGCACCAGGCACAGAAAGACAAACACCATGTGCTTTCACTCACGTGGAAGCAGAAAGCGTTGGCTTCATGGCAGTGGAGAAGAGAGCATGGATCACCAGAGGATGGAAGGAACAGGAAGAGGAACATAGGGAGAGGTTGGATGTCAGAGGCCAAAACACATCTAGGAGGAGTAACATCCAGCGTCCTCCTAACCACACTTGATTACAGATGTTGTCAAGAACCAGAAGAGAGGACTTCAAATTTCCCAGCATAAATGATAAATGTCGAAGGGAGTGGAAATGCCAACAGCTGGGTCTGATCATTACACGCGGTTCTGTACATTATTTCACTGTCATACTGTGGCCCCTACATACGTACCATTAGTTAATAATAATAATAATAATGAAACAAGGCAGGATTTCCCAGGGAGCTCTTGCTTCTATATCTTATTTCCTCATCCTACTATCCTTCTCTGTGGATTATCAAACCTTCAGGACCATTGAAGTCACCTAGCAGATGCCTCCCAGATTAAAAATGGCCCCTGGAGAGGAACAGACGAACTCTAGATAGGGCAGAGGGGTGGGAGGGGCAGGGAGGGGGCAGGGGGTTAGAAATGATGGTGGAATGTGATGGTCATTATTATCCAAAGTACAGGTATTGGTGTGAATATACTGTGTATACAACTAGGGATATGAAAAATTGTGCTCTATATGTGTAATAAGAATTATAATGCATTCCGCTGTTATATATAAATAAAAATAATAATAATCTTTTTAAAATGGCCCCTGGAGCAAAGGCTGGGTTCAAAACACTGCTTTTTGAGTATCTCAAGCAGGGGTTCTTTTCAGCCTGGGTCCGTTGGCTCCAGCTAATGGGAAAAACTAATGTAAGGAAATACTTGTACTGAGTTTACTTCTTTAAGTACTTGGCTTAAAAAAAAGAAGAAGAAGAAGAAGGCCATCTTGCCAGTGATCCCTTTAAGCCTTTTTAATTGCAAAATTCTTTTTTATGGTGTTGCTGACCTAGCGTTAGCAGAGTTCATTTCAGAAATGTGCTGAAGTGGGGAACCAACATTGACAACTAAGGCTGAGAAATGTTTTAAGTATCACGACTCTCCATTTTTCTCCTGCCTGGGAGGTTCAGGGATTCATTCTGTCTGAATCCTGCCTGGCCTTTGTTTATGCATGAATTAGATATTTCAGACACTGAGGACACAGCACAGACATCAGCCCTTCCAGGAAAAGAGAGACCTAGACCTCAAACCGGGGTGAGTACACGGATTGTCCCCAGTGCCAACTAATTTCTAAATGTGAATAAAGACACATTGGTTAGCAAGCTTTCTCTGCATCTCCTATTGGCCCCTAACCTTTTGCAAGACAAAAGTGTCACATATAATGGATCCTAAAATTAATGACACATTTTGCTTTTCTGTTGATCAGATCAGCTGAGAATGAGGTCAGTGTCTTACCTCCCCAAGATAACAGGTTGTCATTGTTTGAGTGCATCTAATAGCACCACAGACATTAGGTCTCAGAAAATATCTGACAACTTAGAAGCTCGGAATATGGATAAAGCATCAACCTGCAAAGAGTCATTCAGCCTTGTCCCCTAACTCCTGAAAGGGCCACACTGAAAGCCTCCTATCCCTGTCACTTAGAGAAATCACCAGGTTCTGCTCATCCATTCACCCAATAACTACTGGGCACTTGCTACTGGCAAGACACTATGTAGGCCCTGGAGATGCCCAGGGTGTAACAGACTTCATATTCTAGAAAGGAAATGAGCAAATAAGCAAATCAATGAGAAAGCATTGTGTGGGAGTAGTTAATGCTGTTTGGAAGAGAAGTGGGATTGTATAATACAGAAGGGCTCACTGCTTCAACTTGTGTAGTCAAGCAAGATTCTCTGAGAACTGACATTCAAGTTGAAACATGAATATTAAAAAAAAAAAAAAAAAAAAAAACATGGCACCCTGTGAAGATCACGGTCCAGGGGGAATGTTCTCCAAGGCCCAGAGATGGAAAGGAACTTGAAGTTTTCAAGAAACTACGAGAATAGAATGAAGAGAAGAACAGAGATAGGAGATAAGGACAGAAAGAGAGGCAGAAGCCAGATCTCAAAAGCCAGAAGATAGGTAGAGAATTTCACTTAGGCCTAATTAACATGGGAGCTGTAAGAAGGTTCAATAGAGGGTGTCGACTGATCTGAAGGTTTTCTAAACAGAGCACTCTCCCTGCCATTAGGGGAACGTAGGAAGGCAAAATGGAATCAGGGAAACCACTCAGGTGCAGGTAAGAGGTGACGGGGGCTTTGCAAAGGCAGTGGTTGGTGACGATGGAGTACAAGGAGGTTTGGGGCAATGTCCCGGAGGCTGAATGGCACCATTCACTGATGGATGTGATCTGGGCATGAGGCATTAGGAACGAATCTCAGGGTTTGGGCTGGTTGGTGGCACATTGTACCTGCTTAGCACTTTGGCATCTGAGATGGTGATGTTTCTGCCAAATGGCACCAAAGGCCTGACCCATTAACCCATAAATTTGAAATGCACTAGAGGAGACAGGTGTCTTCTATAAACTGTCATCTGAGAAACCACCCCTGCCCCAACTCTCCTAGGAGCAACTGTGTTCCTTGAGCGGCAGAGCTTGCCCAGGCAGAAAACGTGCCCTTCCTTCTCCTGCTCCTGTAGCCAGGAGGCACGTGAACTAGAGAGTGGGCTGGGGGCCCTGCTTTGTTAAAGCCAAGGGGCAGGCTACATCAGGGACATCAGTCCTGGCAGTACACAACTGCTCAAGGGTGTGACATTTCACCTGGAGCCTGAGAGGCCAAATTTAATCATCCACCTAGAATTACCATACAAGCCAGTCCTCCTTCTCTTCCCCTGGCCAAGGGAAAGAAACTGATTCCCTATCTTTCAGTCAAGCAGGTGGCCTTGAGGAAGCCAACCAGCTGGCTGAAATCTCAATACCGTCGCCAAGACAAAAGCCAGTAACATGACTGACTACCTTCTCGTTGTAGAGAAGAGAACCGCAGCCAATCAGCATGCAGGGCCGCTGTGGACTAGACTCCAAGCCCGTAAGGAAGACGCCCAAATCCCAGACCCTGATTGGCTGGGGCTTCATCTGCCGCTCAATTCCACTTCATGCATTGATTTCTAACAAGGTTCCGGAAGTTTCTTAGTTGTTAAGCCCTGGCTTTCGTTTTCAGACTTTGACTAGGTCTCCACACTTCAAATATATTTCAATATATCTGCTCCAGAGTTAGAGTTGGTCTGGACCCAGAGTGAAGGCTCTTCCTCCAACACCCTGGAAGTGGAGACTTCTGAGCAGTTCATATTCCTCTCAAACTCCCTTCTGATCATCCCAGGGATGGAAAATAAAAATGCCTGCATGTATCCCCATTTCACTGGAATCCCACCTGGCCAGGACTTGTGGTCCTGCCACCCCCGCAAGCGCTGTGACAGGGAGAAGTGGAATGGTCCACTAGGGATCAACCCAGAGTTATTTACACAGGACATCACCAGGCCAACCTGCCTCCACACACAGAGTGACCTCCTTGATTTCCTGCCTCTGGGCTTCGATTTTCATGGGCATCTGCAATCTGGGGTCAAACCCAGGAGGAATATAAAAAATGGAAACTGAGAGTTCCTCCCTCAATAAGCAGTGAACAAAGTTGCATTCAAATTCCGCCTGTGCCTTGATACCACACTGAGGAGTGACCTCAAACGCCTCGTTGGTAAAATGGAAAGAAAGGCTACAAGACAAGGCACTGGACAGGGTGATACAAGGCGGCACGATGGTGTCCCTTCCCCCTGAGACAACTAACACGTGGTGTTTACTCTCCGGGAACCACTTCTTCCTGGTTTTTGCTGGTGCCATGGTTGGTGATGTTTACTTCTGGCCTTGGTATTGGAGCTCAAGAAAAAGGTGCTTGCAACAAGACGTGTCACAGAGGCAAAAGGAGTCAGCTAATCACCTCCTTCCCCAAAGCTCAGGGTGTGAGCCCAGGGTCTGCTTCTGGTGGCACCCACAGCTTCCCTCTTCCAGCTCAAGGTTACTTTACTCCTAAAACTCTGAATGTCAGACCTGTCAAAAATTTTTTCCTCATTGATCAGACAGAGAACGTTGAAGACAGAGATTTGCTGAACTATCCCCCTTGTTTCAGGGAAAAGCTGACGTCCTAATGGTGACTCTGACCACGAGGACCACAGCGGAGGCCCTGTGAGCGCCCAGGTAGTGCTGAGTTAGACACTCCCTCCCGCCCCGGCACCCTGACCCCAGGCCTAGAAACAGAAGCCTCGGGATTCCAGGCGAGGATTCAAGAGAGCAAGGGAGGGGGCAGGGGTTTGGTCCCTCTCCACGTCAGCTCGTGAAACCCCAGGGTCCCCCGCTGCGCAGGTTCTGCCTGCATTCTCCCTTTCCACACTCCCAGGCAGAAGCACAAGTACATCTCTGGGACAGCCTAATGTCAGTGACAGGAGAGAAATGGTGTTTTCACAAGACTCACAGGAACCTTAGCTCAGCCATGAGGCTCTCCCACAGGGAGAAAGCCACGTTCTGTAGACAGCCTCATGTCACATGGTAAGGGCATTCAAAACATGCCCTTCCTCCTGGTGGTGAGGGTTCAGTCATGGCTGTTTAGGAGAGAGGGACGGAGGGAGGAGTGTGCGCCACAGGACTTGCACTTCCAGGTGATGCACACTGGGATGTGTCGATCACTGGTCGTGTGTCCCGCCCCCAGCCTGACTCCCTGAAGCCCTGCCCTGGTGCCCTGGGTGGAGCGGCACACAGCAGAACAAGTGTTCGAATATCTGAGTTTTAAGGAAAAAAATGTATCTATTACTGCCTTTAATGTAGGGCAGGAAGATTATGCCACATACTAGCATCCACCAAAGTTTTAAGAGAAGTCCCCACAGGCTAGATGGAGGGGTGACAGGGAGAAGCCATGAGCCCACCGAAGAAAGCATGGCCGGCTCCAAGGGCTGCAGTCAGCAGTGGGAGGACCACCTGCCATGGAGGATGGGTGTCCCCCGTGATGTCCACCTCGAAGCAACACTGGCCTGCTCCCTTGAGTCCGTCCAGCTGGGCCTGTGCCTTCCCCCAGCCCCCCTCCTGCATCCGCCCCAACACCACCGACGCTCACAGGCTACAGCCGCGCCCCACCCCAGGGACACAGCACTGGAGTGGAACAGCCTTGCCCGGGCTCAGGGAGGGACCCTACAGAGCAGGCGTGAAGCCACTGACCCAGAGGGCAGTGCCACGGCCCTGTTGTGCGCACATTTTACGGTTTTCATTCTCGGCTACATGCACGTGCTGCTTTTGGGATGAGGAACCTGAGAGAAAGAACCCGTTTAACCCGATGGTCACACTTCCAAACCTAACTCAGCACAGGCTCCACCAGCTCGCCCTCAGGCCAAGGCAGTGCCTCAGGCTCGGAGGACACCCCTCCCCAGCTACAGGTGCACACACACACACACACACACACACACACACTGACACACCACAACATACCGCACATCACACACCGTGCACACCACACACAACACACATACACAACCGGCACACATGCGTCACCCAGACACGCAGACTCCTCTAGTCCCTCTTTCCACGGCCTCTCCTCCCACACCTTCTCCTTCCTGTAGTTACTAAATGCTGACCTGTTTCCCTTCTGCTTCTGGACAACGGGATCCTCGGCAGTTGCCCACCTGTCACACTTGCCCTCACACAGCTGGGGTCGGGCTGTCTCCTCAGCACGCTGGCTGTGCTCACCACACAGTCACCACCAACCACTGGACCTGAAACAGGGCTGGGAATGAACTGCTGCCCGCTGAAGGTGCTCACGCGCTAATAATCCTGGAATCTATGGCACTGTTTCCAGAAAGTACATTGCAACGGGGTGTGGGGGTCTCTACCGATTGCTTGGTAACGGTTGTAATAAGGCCCCATTATCAGATTAGCAAGAATGACATTTGCAATGAGGGACATTTGCACAGAATTCAGTAGCTGTGATGGTTTGGATACGAGGTGTCCCTGCAAAAGCCCCAGGTTAATGCAGGAAGGTTCGGAGGTGGGATGATGAGATCATGAGAGCTGTGACCTTATCAGAGGATCCATCCACTTGGTGGATGAATAATTTGAAAGAACTGCTGTGCTGGGTGGTGCCTGTAAGCAGACAGGGCGTGGCTGGAGGAAGTAGGTCACTGGGGCATGGCTTGGGGACTATATTCTGTCCCTGGTGCCTTATGTGCCCCCACCCCCCACTTCCTGGCTGCCATGAGCTGAGCAGCTTCCCTCACGGTGTCCTTCCGCCATGATGCTGTGCCTCTTCTCAGGTCCAGAGCAATGGAGCTGGCCCACCATGGACTGAACCTCTGAAACCCCAAGCCCAGGCCACATCACCTCTAAGCTGTTCTTGTCTGAAGAGCTGACTGACACAGTGGCTTTGCATTTGGTGGTCACATGGAGGCAGCACCTGTGATCCTCAGAGAGCAGGGCATTAGAACCTCCATTTCTACCTCCATTTTGACTGAGAAGCCAAAATGAGTCAGCATATAACCTGCGAACAGCCAGAACAGCTCTCCCTCATGCAGAGGTACAAAGGGACAGTCCCAGAACCCATCCGCCACTCGAGCTCCCTGTGATCTGATGTGGACAGGAAAGGGGGGCGGTGAGGAGAGAAGTTTAGTGAGCGGATCTGGTTGGAAAACCTGCAAGGAGAAAGCTGTGCTTGCTGTGAGTGGGGAACAGGGAGGCGGGGACTGTGACTGACCTGTGAGGTTGACAGTCCCCGCAGCCATATCCGTTCATTCTGAGCAGAACAGGCGACCTGGTGAGAGAGTGACTGAAACATGGAAACCCGGAGGCCTGTGCCTCGTTTGCCTGCCTCACAGGCCACGGCCAGAGGGTCTGGGGCAGAGAGCCGGCTGGGAAAGGAGCTACAGGCCCGTTCTGGATCATTCCCTGCCGGGTCAGAGGCTCAGCCGCTGGGGAGCAGGAGTCCTGCCGGGGTCACTCCCTGTTTCTACACTCCTCAGCCTTGACCTGCAGTTTTCACATCACTGAATGGGAAGCCGCCCAAGGAGGCAGAACCATCAGCCATTCGAAGACCAGAGGCCGTGATTTAGCTCTTGTTGGAGGAGAAGAAGGAGGTCCGTCTCCTGGCCTGAAGGAGGGCCAGGGACAGGGAGGCCTTGAAGGCAAGAGGTCTCTGCAACATGGGAGAGAAGCACGCAGCCCAGGACGCATCCTCTGCCTCCTGCATCGTTCTATCTCTGGAAATGAAGAAGAAGCCCTTCTCTCACCTCAGTGAGTTCCCGCTTGGTTTATCTTGGAGTCTCGATATGAACATGAGGCTCATTATGCACCGGCATGCCTTTGAAAATGGCCACCTAAATATGGGAGGACTACTGAGCTTCCTGAGCAGAGGAAGGCTCCACCAGACTCTGGGAAGGGAAAACACTGACAGCGGAAGTGCCTCCTACTTAAACACCGTAATAAAAGCCAGGCGGGGGCGGGGAGGGGGTGTCTGATCAAAATGACTTGCCACATTCCACTTGGAGAATCTCAGTGTGATTCCCTGAAACGCTGCAGGTTTTGTCCCCACTCTTGGCATGGGGGTGTGATGGGTTTTGTCCCGTTTCTTCAAGGACTCTAGATAAATCTCTGCCTCTGAAAGTGTCAATCTGAAACAAGCAGATTTCAGAATGTGACACCTACAAAATATGGAAATTAGCCCGTTCCCACCATGCCAGGCCTGCAGCCAGAGTGCAGGTCACGCTCTCACCCAGCAAGCCGGGTGAGAACCCACTGTGTGCTAGGCGGGATGCCAGCCGCTGGGCATCCAGGAGTGAGAAGGACACATGATACCTGCCCTTTGACTGCAGTTGCAAGAAAGCAGTTTGGAGAGTTGGCTGTGGGTCTGACTGTGGAGATTTCAAACACACAGTCGAATGCAGTTTCCGGTGTTTTGGCTTTGCTATGCTGTGGCTTTTTTCCAACCTCACATTTTGCCAGTGATAAACATGCAATATGTAAAGAGTTCACCGACAAAGTGCAAAAGGGGCATGGTAACCAGGAAGTCTTACCCTCTCTGTTGCATATCTCTACTTAGATAGGAATTGATATAATCAAGAATTAATTGGGATGGAGGTGAAAGCATGGTGCTGTATATTTTCACATGTAGATTCTGCTGGTAATTTCTCATTTGGCAGCATTTTTCAGCACTCTGTGATTTCTATCACCCAGGTAACACAGAGGCTGTGGGAAGGGCAGGGGCAACCAACAAATGTATTTCTGTCCAACCAACATCTTACTCTTAGGCTCACTCTCCAATAGGTAAGTACATTTTAAATGAAAGATATTATTCACTGTTTTCTCCTTAACATCTCTTCCAAAATGAAAGAGATTTTCTGTAAACTTGTCTCTCTAACCTGCAGATTCTGTCTCAGTGGATCAATGAGAAAACGGTTTTGACAAGTCAAAGTTTCATTTTTTAGGGGAAAAATAACCCGCTCCATCCAGGCTGCCGAAATTGTGGCTTATGTGTTCTCAGTCCCTCAAGCTATCAATCCGCATTTCACTACCGACATTGCCCAGATGTCTTGGTCAGCGCACATTAAAGGCTTAGTTTGCAGGCTTCTTAGGAAAGAGATTTAACATTAGCACACGTTAGATGTAAAAGAACATCCTTCTCCATTGAAAGAGAAATTTTATTTCTCAGGAAGGAGAAAAATACAACGTGTAGTCACTAGGATGCATTATGAACCTGCTATTGCGTGTGGGATTTATGATCAAGGTCTCTTCTCTTCTACAAGGATTCTTAAGCTGAGGGCAGAATTACAGATTGAGCTGCCCACCCAAATGTTTCACGGACCTTTGGAGCCATCTAGTGGCCATATCCTGTCAAGTCTCACAACGTTTTCCTCTTGGAATTCAAAGAGAATGCAGGGCTCTGGCAGTGGACACTCCAGAGCTCACAGTCTAAACAGTCCTGGCAGAAGACGGAGTTGGCCCTCGCAGGAACCACTGTGCCTCATAACACTGTGCTGGGTACATGACATTTCCTCGTAGATTCCTGGGGACAGAGCAGCCACCGGATCTCATGGCATTCTGAAAGTGGCCATTCTCAAACAGATCTGGGGAGCACTCTGCTGTCTCTGCCCAGTCATCTGCTTGAAGCACACTGTCTGGAATGCACAGGGGAGGGGTGTGCGTGTGGGGTGTGTGTGTGTGTGTGTGTGTGTGTGTGTGAGAGAGAGCATGAGGATGCTCAGGGGTTGTGCTCAGCTCTGCAGGGCCAACTGGCATCAGGAAGAGACATATGCAAACTCACACTCCACATGGCCTCTAAATTTAGATAATCTGTCAATATCCTGCACTAGAGGGGCCGTCTTCCTCCAGGCTCTGGTTTAAAGGCTTAAAATTAGAAGCCAAGTTTAGCCTTATGAAAGCGTGGGCAGCTCATGACCCTGTCCAGGAGGACAGCGGACAGCAGCTACCCCACTGAATGGATGTGACTGAGATCCCACCAGCCCCACAGACACACCAGCTGGGTTCCATCCATCCCTCTCTTCATCCCTGCACCTGCCAACACACAGCAAAATGGCCAGAGGCCTGGGGAACTGGTCTTTAGAGCGCCCTTCCCTTTCTCCCTCCCGGAGAGCCACTCTTGGGCTGCTAGAGTTTGCATCTCGAATGTCCTCCAAAGACCCAGGTGATAAACACTGGTGCTCCCATCTGGGGCACAGTGGGACGTGGCAGAACCTTGAAGGGGCGGGGCCTGGTGGGAGGGAGCCAGAGCATTGGGAGCATGGCCTTGAAAGGGATATGGGTACCCTGGTCCCTGCCTGTCTCTGTTTCCTGGCTGCCATGAGGTAAACAGCCTCCTCTGCCACGTGCCCCTTCTGTGATGGGTCCTGTGGCAACCCACAGGCCCAAGGCAACAAAGTCAAGCAACCATGGACGCAACCTCTAAGTTCATGAGTCAAAATAAACCTTTCCTCTTTTAAGTTATCATGGGTATTTCGTAACAGTGTCAGGGCGCTGACTAGCACATCAGCCAGTAAACTTCAGAAGCCAGGCAGAGATGGACACCCAGATTGCATGTCCCCAACACTCTTGTATTATAGGGGGAGAGTGCTGGGGAGGAAGAAAAGGCATCATCAGGAATATAGGGCTCAGAATGGCTGACACAAAAAGTCCAAGCCACCATCTGTCTCAGAGATGCTCTTAAGAGCAGACCAGTGGCAGAGGCTGATGCCACGTCAGCAGCAAACACCTTCTTACTCACCTCAGCCCCAAGGATCAGGAATCTAAGAGGCAATGCTCTATTTTTCCCCTGCCCTATTTATTCTTATTGCCCTATTTTTAAAATTATTTTAAAATTATTTTCGCAGATCAGTAGGGAATTTAAAAGTAAAACGTGGGTAGGACAGAAATTCACTTTTTGGATTCCCTTGTCTATTCCCTAAGCAAAATGTATGCCTTACCATCAAAAAAATATCAGCTTCCTCATTAACCCCCTTCCTAAAAGTAGGGCTATTAAGAGCACCCCATTGGGTTATTGTGAGAATTAAGTGCATTAATACATGTAAAATGCTCATGACGGTGCCTAAGCTGTCACTTAATAAATGTCAGCAGTGGATACGGAAACGATTCCAGCAAGTCAAATGAGCTGGGCCAGGGAGCTATAATAGATTATTCGCTACTCAAAAATTCTTTTGGGGGGTTATGTGAATATTTGTTTTCAGGGAATGCATGTCCTCTTTCTGAGGCCTCAACAAGGAGTGGCATTAAGAGATCCTTTGGGTACTCCACAGCCACCACATTCCATCCACAACTCAGGAGACAAAGAGGATTTGAATGCAACAGGTGCCTGGGGATGTCCCCTGGATGATCACGCTCACAGACCTTGGGGACCCCCCAGAGAGGAGGCCCTCACCGTCGGCAGCAGTGATCACCTGTCTCAGAATTGCTGAAAACCCTCAGGAAGCATTATGGATGTATGCTTCAACTTTCAGGGCAGACCCGGAATTTTAATTCCATGAAACTATCTGAACAGTCCACTCAGGAGGAAGATTGACATACCACGGGTGGGGGAGAACTGCTTCATTATTCATCCTTACTAGGAAGATAAGTAATTTTAGCCTTGCGAGACCCTGAGACAAGGCAGAGAGAGCAGGCGAGATGAAGAGACACAGCCGCAGGTGATGGATGGATGCAGGCATCCATTGATTGATAGGTGATCGATATGGTAGGCAGATCGATGGATAGAGAGGTAGATAATAGGTACAGATAGATGATAGAGATAGAAATGGTGCTCGACGTGTTGACGATTGATGGATGATATGGAGAGATGGTAGATACCCGTAGATAGCAGGCAGATACCCGGCTGCATACAGACACAGCGAGGTCTGCAGGCCACCGAGGAGACAGAGCAAGACCCATGCTAACTCAGCCTCTCTGTCCCTCACTGAAAACCACCGTGGCATCCTAGATTCCAGCCTGTACATCATCCCTTAAAAAGCTCATTGAGAAGCCTGGTCATGATCCTGTCCTTATCCCAGAACTCTTGGGAAACCTCGCCATTAACTCTTAAAATCGCAGCACCTGCTCATTCACTCCTGGGGAAATGTCAAGATCTTTTTTCCTTCTGTGGAACAGAGCCTACAGCAGAGGCACTTTTCTTTCTTTTTCAGAAGGGTTTTTTTTTTTTTTTTTCCTCCTCCTATGATTCCAAAGATTTTATTTTAGACCGCAATGGAAAGCACAAAGAGGCATTCAGCTCAGCCTGCAGATTGCTAGAAAAACCCTTCACATCCCACGGAAATTAGAGAGGCAGCCGCACTCATCAGCAAGAGTGTACAAATTTGGAAGAAGCGATTTTCTAGAATCAGCCCATTTTAGAATGAGAAGAAATGTTAGTCCATCCTCTCCATCTCCAAGACAGGGACTGGGGTACTTAGGATCTGATCTTTGACTACTCGGTGCCTCGTTTTTCTCATCTGCGGAGCAGAATAGCACAGCGAATGCATTAACACCAGTTAGCTTCCGGGTCTGTGCTATTAAAGAGCAAGTGCATGGCCTCTCCCAAGGCCTTGAGCCACGGCTGCCTTCACCTCCCACTGAGCAGAAGCAATCGACCCAGTGCGGTCCAGACCCAGGCCTCCTGCACCCTGGGTCCCCAAGAAGTTGGTCCAGGTAGATGGCCTGGCTGGTCCCCGGCCGCCTAGCAATTACCATTCTGAGTGTTATTTACTTGACAACCACATTAAGCACACACCTGTGGTGGGGAATATTTAATGCAGATGTTTGGGAAGCAGCTTTGCCAAAATTGTCAGAAAATGCATGTGAGGAAATTATCCTCCTGCTCCCTGGGTAGGTATTCTGTCTTTTATCGGCTCTGTATCTTGAAGTATTTTCTTTTTTAAAGATGTGATTTTAAAAGACTCCTCTGTGGAGGCATGGGGCAGGGAGATGGGGGGTGGGGGAGAAGAAAACAGAGAGGAAGCAACACAGGAAGGGAGCCCCACTCACAGAACCTGGGCTGGAGGAGGTGGACCATTCCACTGCTTCTCCACAAGGAGCCACCCCTGGAGAGAACGGAACTTGGGGTGAGAGAGAGAAGATGCAAAGGACAAGCCTCCTGTAAGAAAGATGGCCTCTCCCGGGCAGCCAGGCTGTCTGAGAGGGTAGGTCCAGTGGCACGATGTGGAAGGAAGAGACACGGTCACTTAACGAACTAGAATCGACCACAGCCCTGGCCAGTGTGGAACAGCCTTAAAGAATTTCCACGTATTTTATACGGGTATATATGAGATTTTATATATCCATACATATATGAGAGACGAGAAGGCAGGGCGTCCAGGTTCTAGCAGGGAACAGGACTCCCAAGAGTTACAGTCTTCTCAGAAAAGTAAGAGGAAAACGTAAAGGAGTTTTAGGGGCCAGAGAAGAAAGGAAAACAATAATTATCTGAGCTGCAAGCTCCCCACAGGAGGGAGGAGGGTTCTAGAGAAATGGTAGGGAAAGATGGTGCTAAGACTCGGATCTGAAATTCCCCCCAAGGCCCTGAGTTAGAGGCTTGGTCCCGGGGCTCTTGGGAGATGGTGGGAACTATTAAGAGGTGTAAGGCCTTGGGGTCACTGGGGCTCTTCTGGTGAAGGAGACTCTGGGGCCCACCCCTTCCTCCTCCTCTCTTGGTGGTCTGGCCATGAGGTCAGAAGTTTTGCCATAGGCTGCTGCCTGACGCGTGGCCGCGATTACCACAGTCCCAAAAGGAGCAGGGCCAACCAACCATGGACTCTGTGAGCCGAATAAACCTTTCCTCTTTTTAAACCGATTGTTGCTGGTATTTGTTACAATAACAGAAAGCTGACTAACGCCGATGATCTGCAAGAGCAGTTGGGGCTCCTCCCCTCACGGAGCCAAAGCCGGCTCCAAGTTTAAAATGAGCCCCGGACCTTGAGAGCTTCCGTGTGGACCTTTCAGTCAGGTCGTGGGTGTGGCTGATTCCCGTTTGGATTCACACTCCCATCTTAGAAGTCAGACAGCTGGGTAGGGGCTCAGGGGTCTCCTGAGAGGTGCCCCTACCCTAAGAATGGTCTGGAAAGGGGGAAAGAGAGTGGGCAGAGCTAGGAAGGTCAGGAGACTCACCTGGGCTTCTCTCAGTGTCGAAGTCCCAGGAAAAGTGAGTCATGAAGGATCCTACTGGAGCTTGCCGGAGACTACAGTGGGGTGTGGGGGGGAAGAGTGGCCGCTGGGCTCTGTGCATGCGCTTCCAGGGGTCTCACGTGGGAGCAGATGCAATGAGACCCACCCACAGCAATGTGCAAAGCAACTCCCCAAAGGAGTCTCAGGGAACCTCAGGACTAGCACAGGAGTGTGCCACGCCTGGAAAGAGGAGCAAGGAGGGATGGGGGGTGGACAAGCCCATCAGTCCAGCTGTTCCGGCCAGCCTCCAGCCCCCTCAGACCGGAGTGGCCAAAACTGGCCAGATAAGCAAGACGGAAGCCAGGAATGCCCCAGAGGGACCCCACACAATTTAAGAGAGGCAGACAGAACCGGGGACCACGGGTCAATGCCGTAAAAATGTCGTTAAGATGCTTAGGGTCATGGCTACATCCCTGGGGTTATTTCTTGTCCCTGTTCCACTTCCCCATGGTGAGCAGCAATGGAGCCCTTGAACTAGATCTTCCTTCCACTGCAAGAAACTGGCAAGCTGGAGAAGGAACCTCCCGTCCCACACCAGACTTAGGCAGGGAAGGAGAAGATGCTCCCAGGGAAAAGCTCAAGAAATCAGCTCAGAAGAGGAGCGTGAGGGTCAGGCTGAACCTCCGGAGCCTTGATATCCCAGTCAGTGGTGAGCCAGTCATGGCCAGGACTCGGCGCTGGCTGTGGGAAGCCGCGAGCGCTGGTCTCACCTCTCTACCTACCCTGTGACCGAGGACTGGTCTTCCCAACATGTCTAGGCCTATTGTGATCATAAAGTAGAATTTGCCTTCTTGTCTGAGAAGTGGACTGAGCAGTGACGTACCAAGGGGTGCATTGTCCTGGGTGAATTTTAAAATAACAAAACAGGCAGCCACTCTGCTTTCTACCACCGTGCCCGGGCAGCGGGAAGCAAGGCCTGTGCTAGAACGCTCCTCCCCGCCCGGGGTATGTTGCTCCCCACCCACTTGGGTATGCTTCAGGACCAGAGAGCTCTAAACTGGCAGGCAGTCCACAGCAGAGCTTTCCAGTGCCACTCGGTAATCACAAACGATGAGAGACACATCAACATGGAAACACAGCATTGCTGAAACACTGAGAGTGTGGAGACTGAAGAATCACCTCAAAGACACAGCTCCTGATTCCCGGGCCCTGTGAATGTTGCCTTATTTGGCAACAACTTTACAGATGTGATTAAGTTACGGATCTTGAGATGGGGAGATCATCCTGGATTATCCGTGTTGCCCCTAAATGCAATCACAAGTATCCTTAGAAGAGAGAGGCAAAGGCGGGGGATGGGGCGGACAGAATGGAAGGGGTGTAGCTGCTTTGGGCTGCCACCAGTAGCTAGGAAAAAGTAGGGACAGAATCTCCCCTGCAGGTGGCCCTGCCCACACCTTGATTCAGCCCAGGGACCCTTCTGGCTTCCAGAACTGTAAGAGAATCATTTGCTGCTAGGTCATTTGCTACAGCAGTAATGGAGGACTAAACAGATATTTGGGGCCAGATTATACCTTCACGGCCTATGTGTGCATGAATGGGCAACAATGTCTCCTGTTACTATGGACCATCGTGATGCATCAATAAAAATATGGAGAAAAAAAATACAGATGGGGAGACAACCGCAGTGAAGGGCGAGGTCTCCACAGAGCATCGCAGTCTCTGTAGAAGGGGCCTCCTGCCCTCCCGCTCACTCCGACCTGCATCTTCTCCCTAGAGGCAGAGATTCCAGAATTCCAGAGGGAAGAAGGTTCTCCTGATGAAGTCCAGTGAACACATCTCTGACAAATCTGCCCCAAAGAGGGTGGTGCCATCCCCTGCCACACTAGCATCTAGGACGTGAAGTGTGCCTGTGACCAGCGTCCCTGCGGTTCAGAGATGCAGCCCAGGCCAGGGTCTTCGCCCTGGACATCCCAGACAGTTCCTGGAGAACCCCCGCGGCTGGCTCTGGTCTGTCCTCTGGGTCTAGGCTGTCCCTTTGGTAAACATGCTCCGTGTCCTCTTGGGCTGGCAGATCATTTATCCACTGCATGAAGCATTTCATTAGTGACCTACTTTCTCACTCCACACATCACAGAAACCAAAATCTCTGCTCGAAGGGAAAAGAGAAGGAAGCTGAGGGCCCAAATAAATAGGTTGTCTCTTAAACCCAAGGGGGCAGGAGCGAAGCAACAGGCTCACCTGGGCTCCACGGCCCCCTGAAAAGAATCTTAAAATTCAGTAAAATGCCACAAGAAATAGGGATTAATGCTGGCTAATAAACTTGCTGGAAATGTGAGCCTGCCCCTGTGGCTTGTCCCCACCGTTCCTCACGTTCTCAGCGTGAGGCTAGATAAAGCCCTGCTGGTAATGAATCAAAACCTGGTGGAAATACACCGAGAGACACTCCTCCCCAGAGCAGCCTCCCTGTGAATTCTGCCACAATGCGAGGACTCCGTTTTTAATTTATTTTTGATGGAAATCTGGATGCTTCCCATCCTATTTGCTTAAGGAGAGGGGCCGATTCTCAGGTACAAATTCAAGTGAGTTCTGCTCCGCTGCCAAGGTTAATTGCTGTCCTTCTCTCAAGGAAAGCTAGGAGTCTAAGCTTCCTGGTGCCACCTGGGCAGGCATCAGCTTGCCCGGCCCTAGGAGAGTTCCTGCGGTAATTCCCACATCTCACACACAGGGCAAGGGAGGGTCGGCCGCTGAGCCGGAAAACCATCACGATCCCCACCATGGAGAAGGCACCTAATTTGGGGAGGAGGGAAGCTTTTAGTGAGCAAGTGGTAAATAAAAGGTGATGGTGATGCAAGGGAACCGTGCAGAACACTCTAAAGCTGTAACGTGGCAAGTTATGGAAATAAAAAAGAAAGGAAAGAAACAGGCCCCAGAGAGAAAAAGAGGGAGAGAGGATAAAGGGAGGGAAGAAGACCAAGGAAAATTAAAATTAAAGCCAAGGAAATTAGGAAGTTAGAGGAAGAAACGTCAATGCTAGCAGAGAGAGTTGGGGTGTAGCTCAGAGGCAGAGCACCTTCTTAGCATGCACAACGCCCCGGGTTCTATCCCCAGCACCAAAAATATTTTTAAAAAATTAAACACTAGAAACAAAAGTTTATGAGGATAAAAACACAGAAGGACTTCCAAAAATTCAGAAAATGCCCTCTGTCCCTGGACCCTCTACAGTTAAAAGTGACCCTGGACTGCCCACACCTTACATTTGCATAGTGTTTGATCATTTTCAAAAAGGTCTCTGTTGACCCCCCTCAACGTAGGACAGGCGGGCCATTTTGCACAGGAGGAAACAAGAGGTTTGGCTTGCTCCCTGCCCAGGATCCCACAGCTGCAAGTGCAGAACCTGAAGTTAGGGCCAGGCCCTATGGTTTCCAGCACAGTGTCTTTCCCAGCAGTCGCCTGAACCACACGTGGGGGCACCAGGCACCCTGGAATCCTCACATGCTTCTTTGATTGTGTTCTCACAAATAGCTGAAGATCAGCCCCAATCCATTCATATGATATTAGGCTCATCCTGTCTGAGTCAGCTAGAGATGCTGTAACAAAGCACCCTAAATCAGGTGACTGAGACATAGGCACTTACTGCTCACAGTTCTAAAGGCTGGAAGTCCAAGATCAAGATGGCAGCAGACGGGCGTCCAGTGGCACCTGCAGGAGGTGGCCACTTGAGAATGGGAGTAGTGCCCTTAAAGACGAGGTCAGAGGGCTGGGGTTGTGGCTCAGGGGTAGAGCGCTCGCCTCCCATGTGCGAGACCCTGGGTTCGATCCTCAGCACCACATATAAATAAATGAATAAAATAAAAAGTGTCATGTCCAACTACAACTAAAAAATAAATATTAAAAAAAGAAGAGCTCAGAGGGAGGGCCCCAGAAAAGGGGCCTTAACCAGAACCTATCGAGCCACCTCCCTGATCTCAGAGTCCAGCCCCCAGACTACAAGAAATAAGTGTCTTCTTCACAGAAGACATACAATCGATCAACAAACATACGAAAAAATGTTCATCACCTCCAGCAATCAGAGAGATGCACATCAAAACCACTCTAAGATCTCATCTCACTCCAGTCAGAATGACAATTATCAAGAATACAAGCAATAATAAGTGTCGGCAAGGATGTGGGGGAAAGTCACACTCATACATTGCAAATTGGTGCGACCACTATGGAAAGCAGTATGGAGACACCTCAGAAAACTTGGAATGGATCCACCATTTGATATAGCTATCCCACTCCTCGGATTATACCCCAAGGACTTAAAATCAGCATACTACAATGATGCAGCCACATCAACATTTATAGCAGCACAATTCACAGTAGCAAAATCATGGATCCAACCTAGATGACCTTCAACAGAGGAAGAGGTAAAGAAAATGTGGTGCATACACACAGTGGAATATTATTTGACCTTAAAGAAGAATGAAATTATGGCATTTCCAGGAAAATGGATGAAACAAAAGAATATCAGGCTAAGTGAAATAAGCCAATGGTAAAAAAAACAAAAGAGAATGTACAATATGTCAAAATATATTCTACTTGTAAAATGAATTAAGAAATTTTTAAAAATTTAAAAGCTACACACACACACACACACACACACACACAAACAAACACAAAGAAAGAAGTATCTGTTGTCTGTCACCTAGTCTTTGGTATTTTGTCAAAGCAACATAAATGACTAAGACACTCTCTCTGCTAACAAACATCTTTGCTCATCCCTTACACGGAGCCCCCACCTCCGTAACCACCCAGGCACCCAGTGCTGTCCTGGCAAATGTCCCACAGTCTATTCTCTGAAAGAACAACAACAAAATAAAAAGCCCTGGTTCATAAGATCTCCCCGACTCATCAGTGTTAACGCTCTCTGTGGCTGATTTCAAGCCATCAGTGTGACATCACTGAGTGCACTCTAGTATTTCCATAGGACAGTTTCGATAGAAGTGACCTCAAGGCGCAGCTCAGTGCAGAGGTCATAAAGTCAGCAGGAAATGGAGTGTTTGGGGTTTCTCCCTGGGTTAGCTTTCTGTCACTGTAAGAAACACCTGAGACAATCAGCTGATAAAGAGAAAAGGTTTGTTTGGGCTCATAGTCTCAGAGGTTTCAGTCCACGGGCACTTGGCTCTGCTGCTTTGGGGGGGAGACAGCACATCATGACGTAAAGTGCGTGGTTGTGCAAACTTCTGCCCTCATGGTGGCCAACATGCAAAGAAAGAGAGGAAGGATGGGGTCCCACCATCCCCCTCAAAGGCACATCCCCCGTGACTGGCATTCCTCCCAGTTGACCCTGCCTCTTACCTGTCCCATCACCTCCCAGCGGTGCCAAGTTGGGAACCCACCGTTAACACCAGGGCCTTTGGGAATGTTTCAGATTAAAACAAAAAGCACTAATTTGGCTTCTAAAAGAGTTTATTCATTATAAGTTTATATTATTTCTTTTTTGCAGGGGGAAGGGTATACTGGGGATTGAACTGGAGGTGCTTTACCACTGAGCCATATCTCAGCCCTTTTTATGTTCTATTTTGAGACAGAGTCTCACTAAATTGCTTAGGGCCTCCTTGCTAAGTTGCTGAGGCTGGCCTCAAACTTGTAATCCTCCTGCCTCTGCCTCCCCAGTCGTCATATTATTTAATTCTTAATCAGAACAGTTGTGCTTAACAACCAACTCCTAAATTTCCTTCAAGCTTAACCAGGGGCTCCCCCCAGCCTGTGGGGGCTGACTCTAGCAAACAACTGTCCCTCTCTTGTTTGCTAATGTGGGTGCGTCTTGACGATTTTCTATGTCACCCAAATTGCAATAGTTGAATTTCAGGCAACTTCACAGCTCTAGGAAGTGGATTCTTCCTGGTACATCTCAAATTATAGATGTTTTTCAGAAAAGACTACCAACAGCTGGATATGGCCGCACGCTGGGGGCCAGTTGGAGGCCGCTGCCCCTGCACTCTACGTGTGCTGAAGCACACACCCACGAAGTCCACGTGACTCCCCAACATCAGGGTGACAGTGAAAAATCCATCCACCCTTTGTTTGGCCTGCACATGCTAAATGACTGGGGGAACTAAAGGCTTCTCTCCTCTTAATCGACTGGGCACTTTGATGTGGTATGGACAAGGTCACATTCCTCAAAGCAGCCACGCGTGGGCCACCTATCAAGTTCTTTCAGAAAAAGGTTCACCCGGCCTTGAAACTGCGGAGGGGAAAAGCAGGCTTCTCGCCCGGCTCCAGGCTCCTCCACCAGGGGCTTAGCTCCCTGGCTCCTCTTTCCAAGCACACGATATTTGAAAAAAGGACAGCGGCGTCTGCAAATCCTGTCATCAAAGAGGCGTTGACTTTTGATTTTACAGATGGGGCCGTTCCTGTAAGGAGCAGAGAGAATTCATTAGTAACTGTTCTCGGGAGACCCCCTCCACCTCAGCTCCTCTCTCTGGCTACCATCTAATTTCACCCCAGATTCCTGATTACAGAGACTTTCCCCCTTAACTGCCATCTGGTTTTAGAACCTCTCATTTCCCGCCTCTTTCCTCCCCCAGTTGGCCTTTCCCAGAAGAAACGGGACATTTGGCAAAGATAAGGACACAAGTAGGTCCCAGCCAGGTACCAGGGTGGTCAAGGCTTCGTCCCTAGAGTGACTTTTTCCCACCCTAGATAGAAGCTGCGGGTGAGAGCCCGGTGCTGAAGAGACCATCAGCCACCCTAGGGAACAATTCCATCGTGAGTCCTCTTTGTCCTGGGGCAGAAGCCACCCGAAAGCCACTCTCATACAAAGAAGAGGCACTGAAAGGAAGTTCATTTAAAATAGTGATACTAAATAGACCTGTTCATGGCCACGGGCACCAGCCTTGGAGTAACTTCCCAGGCCACAGCCGCATTGTTTTACCAGCCGCTGAAATACACCAAGGAATAGGACATAAATCAGCAGCCACTTTACTGTTGGCCTCGTGGACATCCTTCCCTACTCTCATGGAAGTGGGGCCATGGCCAAAGTCACTCTCTGTATGAAAGTGCACCTGGTCTGTGCGCTCCGGTGAACGTCTGTGGGGTGAGAAGCCCAGAGGGTGAGACCCAGGAAGAACTGCAAGGAGGTGGCGTCCAATGGGCGCTCCTGTCTGCCCACGGCAAATGCACAGCTCTGCTCCCTGGAAGAGCAGCAGAACATGGGGGCAGCTCAAGGCCTCTCTCCAGCTCAGACACTAGTCATCTCTCCTTTTCAAAAACAAGATTTCCAGCCAGGCGCCATGGTGCACACCTGTAATCCCAGCGGTTCCGGAGGCTGAGGCAGGAGGATCGCAAGCTCAAAGCCAGCCTCAGCAACTTAGCAAGGTCCTAAGCAACTCAGCCAGACCCTGGCTCAAAATAATTAAATAAAATATTAAAAAGGGCTGGGGATGTGGCTCAGTGATTAAGCACCCCCACCCCCACCCCTGGGTTTTAATCCCGGGTACTGAAACAAAGAAAGAAAATTTCTCCTTTGCTTTCTGCTATTAGTCTCCAGTGATGAACAATAGGTTGGAAATTCTGAGAAAATAAAGTGCTGAAATTATTATTCACTCCCTGCTCCCGATCGCTCTGTGAGCTACGGGCTGCATGTTCTGAATTCGGTGACTAAGGCCCGGTCCCATGTGTTTTCTCAGTTCAATCAACTGTGCTAAGAACTGTCACAATAGCCCTTGACAACAAGAAAATAAAATTTAGGATAGAACGGAAAGCCTGAGTTGCATTGTAATTCTCGTTTGCACCTGTTCCCCCGCCCGACCCATTTCCCTCTCGTGGAGGATGTTGGCAAACCTTTTCATCCGCCTTAATGACAAAGGAAAAGGAATGGGTTATTTTTCCAGTTTGGATAATTGCTTCTGAAATGTTGTCACAATCTTCCAAATGACTATATTTCTTTCATGTCAGACCACTGTGATTGCTACGCAGCATAAGTTTCGGTCTTTTGTTAGGGTTCTGATCTGCTGAGAACCTTAGCAGTTTTATGTTGTTATTTTTTTGTTTTGTTTTGTTTTTTTTCTTGTTGTTGTTGGGGATTTTTTTTTTTTTTAAAGAAGAAGACAAAGCAAAGACCAAATAAGTCACAATGATAACTTATGACAGAAAAATCAACATCTGAATCGAATGATAATAGCAGGAGCCGGCAGCAGGGAGAGGACGTGTCTCTTGCCAAGAACAGAAAGGCACGGAAAGTTATTTAAAACTGATCAAAACCCTCTAGGAGTCACAATCCCATCATGGCTTCCCTTTGGAAAAGCAGTTTTCGGAAGCCCAAATTAACCTTAATTGAATTCTGCCCTAGTAAGATCTGGAATTTTAATTGACTGGGAAGGTGATCATAAATTTCCGTTCATAATGCGACTTAGCCATTAGTAAATCCCCGGATGGCACACAGCCTTGTCATGCAGGGCACTTGGCCATTCTGTGGGTGAAGCTGGGTTTTTAGAT
Source organism: Callospermophilus lateralis (assembly GCF_048772815.1). Taxonomy (NCBI): domain Eukaryota; kingdom Metazoa; phylum Chordata; class Mammalia; order Rodentia; family Sciuridae; genus Callospermophilus; species Callospermophilus lateralis. The sequence goes on along the minus strand of NC_135312.1, from coordinate 124,740,219 downwards.
CATAAAACAAACATTGGAAGAGAAAGCCCCACCGTCAGCCCAGCCTGCCAGCCGACTCCAAGTCAGGTTCAGTGGAAACGACTCCAGTGAGCCCCGAGGTTCACATGGGTGGTGTCAGCTTCAATGTGCCCCCAGAATATGAAGAGAAGCACCAGCCCCCAGAACCCTCCAAAAGAACTCGTTCTTCTAATCGCTAAGGATAAACAAAGGCTTGTTCTTACTTTCTCTCTGAGAAAATCAATCATGGGTTCACTCCCTTTTTATTAAAACTGCTGAGACCACTGTTGATATCTTGGGCCTTTTCAAATTGCCTGAATGTAGCTATTTAACTGAAGGTTTCCAGCTAGGGGAAGAGGGAGACCTGTCAGAATGACCTGGGTGGTTTTCAGAACCCCAAGGGTATACCCAAAACTGAGGAAAGGACCCAAGCATGTGCATTTGAAGAAAAAAAGATATCGCCCTGGTAGATCCTCATTTGGAGAATGAGCATGCACCAAACCCACTACCTGAGGTAGGAAAAAAAACGTGACATTAGTCACCCTGAAGGCGGCATTCAAATTCAACCATCAGCCAGGTGCGGCGGCACACACCTATCATCCCAGCAGCTCTGAGGCTGAGGCAGGAGGATCGTGAGTTCAAAGCCAGCCTCAGTAACTTAGCAAGGCCCTAAGCCCTAGTGTTAGTGAGATCCTGTCTGTAAATAAAGTATAAAAAAGGTTGGGGATGTGGCTCAGTGGTTAAGCACCCCTGGGTTCAATCCCTGGTACCAAAAAAAAAAAAAAAAAAAAAAAAAATCCAACCATCAGACAGATGATTTTTGTTTGGTGAAATGGGATAGACTGGATTAATTATGTTCACCGGTTATTTTTAAAATCATCTGGAAAGATCTGGATGTGATTTGACCTGGGAGGAGGACCCGGGCCTCACATGGCTAAGTGAGTCTCTTGTTCCTGCCCACACATCTTGAACCCTCCACCAGAATCAGAGAAAACTCTGAGCATCTCCTGCATACAGTGTATCCCTCACTTTTGTTTTTTGAGGGTTTTTTTAAAATTATTGTTTGTTTATTTCATTCAAACTTTCACTAATGATGCCAAGAGAGACCATGCCAACCTTTAAAAAATCATCAATGGATGGAATCAAAGTTCTGCATTCTAGCTGGGTCGGGAAATGAGCAAAACAAGTGAATTTTAAAAGAACCTGGTGGGGACACGGTGAAAAGCAGCCACTCTCAAAAGATCCCCTGCTCTCTTTTTACTCACTTTAATTCTGTTTCTTTCAAGGACTACTGAGCTGCCCATGATGAAACTCATCAGAAATAAATAGGAAACTGACAGGACCCACACAGAGGGCAGGTCATTTCCTGAAGTTCTAGTTCACTACCAAAGTCATGAGGAACCCAGAGATAGTAAGCTAGACTGAAATAGCCATGCGTGAGGTTTTCTGAAACAGGAAAGGAAATAAAATAGTCATAGACATCACCCTTTAGTAACCTTACAAACCCTGCCCTATCTCTTCCTTACCTCCCTCTTCTCCCTCTCCCTCCTTCTGTGTGTGTGTGTGTATGTGTGTTCATGTGTGTGTGTGTGTGTGTTCTATACATATTTGGAAGCCTTCTTATCCAAACCACACTTGTACAGGAAAGACACAGAGGAAAAGAGAAGCAGAACTGTGAAGGAAATCTAGACACAAACTAATTGTGCCCCCTGCTTGCTCTGTAACTTCTCAAGCCTCCTTGGCAAATGGGAATAAGAATGTCAGTGAGTGATAAAAGCTAAAGAAGACGACCGCAGAACAGGGTCCAGATGCTAATTATATTAATTTCCTCAATATACCTCATTTAGAGAAAAACGTCATGGAGGACAGAGGGAACTACCTGAGTGAATCTGGCATCTGTGTGGCATAAGTACGGGAGATTGGCACTAATGTGCTGATATTTGTTCACAGGTTGTCCTGTTGCAGGAAATATTTACCCATTACCTGTACTTAAGGGAAAATCACAGAGCAAGGTCAGAGAAGAGACACGATGTGTTAGTCAGCTTTGCGTCACTAGGACCAAAATACCCCACAAGAACAACTTGGAGGAAGAGAAGTTTATTTCGCTCAGAGATTCACATTCAGTCCATAGTGGGCAGACTCCACTGCGTTGGGCCCAGAGTGAGGCCGGACATCACGGCAGAAGGGCATGGAGGAGCGCTACCCCATTCATGGAGGCCAGGAAGCAGAGAGAGAGGAAGAGGACGGCCACCAGGAAGGCCTTGAGTGACTCACTCCCTCCTGCCATGCCCCAGCTGCCTGCAGTTATACCCAGTCAGTCCATTGATCCAGGATGCACTGATTAGGTTTCAGCTCTCAGAATCTAATCATTTGCCTCTGAATATTTCTGCATTAACACAGGAGGCTTTGGGGGACACCATATCCAAACTGTAATGCATGAATACACTATTTGGTGGGGGGGAGAAAAACTTCAATGTTTCCAAAGCATGGTCAGTGAAGTACCTTCATCATGGGCATCCCGAGTGCCTACTACCAAGGTGATTCCTAAGCTCCACCCCAGACTCACTGCATCAAGTTGCTAAGAATGGGGCCTAAAATCAGGCATCTTCAAAGCTACTCAGATCATACTTATGCTCATTAACACTGGAAACTGCTAAGGTAGGCAACAATAATTGCCACCCATGGGAAATTTTTTTATCAAGATATGTCAAAGTGGTCTAGTTGTTTAGAGATTGGATTCAGAAGAAAAATTTTTCTCAGATCAATTACTACCGAGTTGACACACGAAGTACTTTGTTCTGTTGTAAAAATAAGAAGAAATGAACTTAAGCCTTCCAGGAATGGCAAATCCAATGTTTGCAGTGGATTGTTTAATTCCTCTGAATCTGGTAAAAGGCTGGGAAAGCCACAATTGATCATATGGACCAGGAGTCGATCAAGTGACATGGTGGGTCAGTTAGCTTTTGCTACGTGACAAATCACTCCAACATGAAGTATCTTGAAATACCAACCATTAATCTGCTCATGTTTGAAAAGGCTGTTGAACAGTTTTGGACTTGAAACTGGTTTGGTTGGGGTGAGATATCCAGGTGGCTTCACTCACATGTCCGGAGATTCAGCTGAAACTAGCTTATCTCTGCCCTCCCAGCATCTCCTTCCAAAGTCTAGCACAAGCTTCCTAACATAATATGCCCTCCTTCTTATTTCCCTGAATGTTTATCTAGTTCAAAAGATATAAATGAGTCCTTCAACACCATTGAAAATAAGTTCCTCAAGCTGGCATTTACGACCTTTCACATCTGACCCAATGTACCTTTCCATCCTTTCTCACTCTTTTTTTTAAAAATTCCTCCACTCTTTTGATACACCTGTTCTTTTTGAAGAGCTGCACCCTTTACCACTAAGTCATACCTGTCCTTCAAGATATGCACCCACAAACACTCAATGGCCGCCCACCTAGGCACTATACTAGTATCTGAGTTCATTTTGTGCTGCTGTAACAGAATCAAAGTTAGGTAAATCATAGCAAACAGAAATTTATTTCTCACAGCTCTAGAGTCTGGGAAGTCCATAATCAAAGCACCACCATGTTTGGTGTCTAGTAAGTGCCTGGTCCCCACTTCTAAGATGGCGCCTTGAACACTGCATTCCCCGACCCCATGGGGAAGAAGGCTGTCCTCACACAGTAGAAAACCAGAAGAGGAAAACCCATTCATGATTTTTTAATGTCATTAACCTGTTCCTGACGGCAGAGCCTCGTGACCTAAACACCTCCCATTAGGCCCTGCCTCCCAATGGTGCCACATTGGTAGTCTCCGACCACAAATATGGAAACCATGGCAACCAGTACTCTCAAGTGCATGAACAGCTGATGGGGCCTATGCTAAAGAGTTCTATGGCCTCAAAAGACACTGCTTCTATTAAAAATTTTCTCATTCTCCATTCTACAACCCCAGATTCAAGGGATCCTTTCTTTTGAATATCCAAAACAATGTATCTGTTCTTCCTCATGGCACTTGTGCTATGCCCTGTTGTAGTTCTAACTAATCTCACACTCTGGATTGCAAGTCTTGGAACTGTATCTTGTCACCCAACTTCCCCAGCTATGTTTAGCCCAGTGCCATGCACATAATATACCCTCATGAAGCATTTTCAGAATAAAGAGATAAGATTAAACCCTGAGTTTCAGCACATAGAAACACCATATATCAAGGGTTACATTTGTGTGTGCATGGGTTACGAGGGATTGAACTCAGGGGCATCTGACCACTGAGCCACATCCTCAGCCCTATTTTGTATTTTATTTAGAGACAGGGTCTCACTGAGTTGCTTAGGGCCTCACCAATTGCTGAGGCTGGCTTTGAACTCATGATCCTCCTGCTTCAGACTTCCAGGCCACTGGGATTACAGGCGTGTGCCACCGCGCCCAGCTTCAAGGGTTACGTTTTGACCCATAATTTGACCTGGTGTACTAAGGGTCCATAACATTTCCATGTTCTGTTCTACTTGTATCAATACACAAATGTACAATTTACTACCTCGATTTCTTCCTATTTGCTTTTGAAAAATTAGAGGGAGCAAGAGATTCTCACACTACTCGATCTTGAGTTTCCTCCTCTTTCTAAGGACCTATAAGTGCACAGTTATCTGTAACTGATGGTATTTTAAATTTACCCAACGGTATTTAAATTTACCTGATAGCATTTTAAATTGAGCTAATTTATTTAATTTACTTGATCTAATTTAATTAGACATCATCTCCACCTGATCTTATTTAACGTCACCTAGTGGTATCTTAAATTCGTCACAGTCCAGAAGTCAATCAGAATCAATAGCATTGGTTTAGGAGGGTGTTTCTCAAAGTGTTGTCACTGGGCCAGCAACTGCATCAGGATCCCTTGGGTTCTTGTGAGCAATGCAAACTCCCAGAACCACTGAGTAGGAAATGAAGGGGGCGGGGCCAGCCAGCTATGGCTTCACCAGCCCTCGGGGTGACTCTGACACATGCTGATGTTAAAGAACCACTGGTGAAAGGGATTGTTTCTGGACAAACAAGCCAGTCACACAGATGGAAGACAGGAAATTTCCTGATGAAAATGAACTATTCCCAGGTTAGGGTTTACATAGATTTGCAGGAGACCAGCGGAGATAGCAGATGAGTACAGTGGCTGAGACCCAATTTCTACGATTGGCCAAGGTACAAGATATGCATCTGTTTACTCCGAAACTAAGGCAATGGAGAATGTGTCATAATGTGACACCGACAGCACCCAGTTATTTTTAGAGCTGGGTTTTTGCTTCACAAGTGAAAGAAGAAAAGTCCAAATGAGTTGGAATATACTCAGGAGATTGCGGTCTACAAATGTCTTCGAATTTCAGTTTCCCCTCACAGAGTGATTGATTGTAGCACAGCTCACGTACAGGAGCACCAGCCAACCTCACCTGCAGGTATTCAAGCATGTGATCAGTGGCTGGGTGGCTCAGGAGCCTCACCTGATCTCCCTCAGGTAGCTGCTGGCAGCTCACACTCACTCTCCACCTGCAGACAGATGACTTCATTGACTTATTCGATACCCAAGGGCCCCTGCACCCAGATCATTTTTCATTTTTTTTTTTTTGACACATAACAACTTCCTTTCTTCATTAAGTCTAGGGACAGCTTTCCTACCAATAAGAAAACATGCTTTAGACTACACTTGACAATTCACTGCTAAACCACATTCAGTGAAATTTGTGGCTTTCTGAAAAAATATATAGTACAGACAGGTAAAGTTTTAAAATTCATTCTATATAGATTGCTGTTGGCGAAGATCCTTAAATTGAAGCATTTTTGGTGATTTCTCAAGGAATTAAATTGGCTGCAGAGATTTAATGATTTTAGAGACGTGCAGGAGAGGTTTAGAAAAAGAGTAAGCATAAGAAGAACTTTCGTGAAGTTAAGAATTTTGTACGCTAGTACCTAAGATTTTAAAATGCAGGGTATAACTAGAGAGCATCATGCTAAATGAAATAAGCCTGACTCAGAAAGCCAAGGGTTGAATGTTCATATGCCAAAGCTAGAAAGGAGAGGAAACAAAGGAATAAAAATGTATCTCACTAAAACAGAAGGAAAACCACTGAGCAGAGGACGGGAATGGGGGGGTGGGGGGAGAGTACACGGGAGAAGTGCTGGGAAAGGAAAGATGCCCAATTATGCTATGTCCATATGAATATGCCACAAATATATATGATTATAATGCACTAATTAGAATAATAATAATAATAATAATAGAAGGGAGATCAATGGAGTAAAGCAAGGTTGGAAAGGGTAGGTAGTAGGGAATGAGATTGATCAAATCATGTTCTGTGCATGTAAGTGGCCCAATGAATCCCACTATTATGTACGATTATAAATGCACCCATAAAAAATAAAAATAAATACAAAACAAACCATGGTATAGTTGAGCACAGTCAGGGCTAATAGAGTACACTTGGATGTCAACATGGAGCTAAAATCCTATATAGCTATACAGAATTATGAATTAGAAAGCACTGTAGAGAAAACCTTATGAATATCAAAAAGTGATAAAATAAATTACATTCTACATCCAGTGTAGCTTCTATTCATTTGATGGCATCGGTCACTGTAGAGAGTGACCTTCATTGACAGTTTGACACAACTTGGGTCCTAGGGTTTCAATAACCTTAGGAGGATTTGACTTTGCGATGTCCCTTCTTTTCCTTTCCAGTCTCACCTCAATCTGAATCTAAAACCCAAGAACTTGCAAACACGTTTTCACAAGGGGAAGTTTCTCGTACCCTTGACAAAGCTACGGAAGAGCTTTCGGTAGAGTTAAGAACAAAATTAAATCCTTCCTCCGATTCTCCACCATCCCTTCTCTCCTTTCAAAGTGATTTATTCAGTACACAAATATTCATTGAGCCCCTAATAAGTGCCAGATGCTGCTGTAAACTTGGAATAATTCAAGGAGTTTGCAATCAGGCGCAGTAAAGCAAACTTTCATTCGAATCACCTGGGGTGCTTGTTAAAACCCGATTCCCAAGCCCCACCCTAACCTGAATCTGAATCCCCGTGGATGGCACCCTAGAATCTGTGGGCCTCACGACCACAGTGAGTACTGAAGCCCAGTGGCCTGGGTGATGGAGGAGCATCCTCCTACCCATGAAGATCACTGCATCTTTGTCCTGATCCAAATGACTACTTCCATGAGGGAAGTCACAAGAATGGTGGCTTCAGGAGAAAGCTCCATCCACTCTGGTTACACAAAGACACCTAGCTTTCTGCCAAAACAAATGAACCATGAAGGAAAGGCTCAAACCACTTGGCCTTCAGCGAAAGTTCTTGAACCATTCTGGATGTCTCCACGAAGTGACACCAGCAGCCACCACTTGAACTTGATTCTACTAATGCATGTGCGTTCTAAGGCTGGGTGAAAGTTTCAGGGCTTCTGCAAAATAAGGAAGTGCAGGCAGTGATTTGGGAGCTTAGGATTGTCAACTCAAAGGCAAACCTCCTTATTTCCCATCTTTAGATCTTTTGGACCTTAATATCTAGACTTGAAATTTCAAGGAAATTTAATTGCCAAATTATAATTTCTCCATGAGAATCTGATTTTAGGAGAGATTTTATATTCAACTTTGGGAAATCTCTATGTTGGCATTAAATCTGGTATAATTTGTCTCCTTAAAGATTCTCCAATATGCTATGCTAAACAACAGGGCCAAAGGGGGAAGGGGAGCTATTTCTTGGGTCCTCTGTGTCCTCGACAGCCTTTTAATATGATCAGTGTCTTCAAATAACAGACACCTGTTGGGAATGATGGTGCATGAATGTAAATCCAGCAGCTCGGGAGACTGAGGCAAGAGGATCATAAATTCAAGGCCAGCCTCAGCAACTTAGCAAGGCCCTAAGCAACTTAGCAAAACCCTGTCTCAAAATTTAAAAATAGGAAGGTCTGGGATATGGTTCAACAGTTAAGCACCCCTGGGCTTGATCCCTGATACCAAATAAAAAATAAAAATAAAAAAAATAAACAAGATACTTGTGGTGGGTCCACCAAGTGCTTGTTCTGACTGGGACCCAAGGAAGTCCACTATCTCTAGTCTAAATGGTACAAGGCATTGAAAGGGTCTGGCACTAGAAAAGTTGTTATTGTAGAGATTTTGTGAAATCAAATACTTTCACCTGGGTCCTAAAAGATACAGCCCCAAAGGAACCAGAAGAAGCATTTGATTTCCCCCAAAGACCTCCTAAATCCCATTGACAGAGCAAGATCCAAGAAAGTGACTGGGAGAGTCCAATCAATGGTGCTAAATAATGATTCTCAAAACTGGAAGCCCCAGCCAGCAACATCAGCATCGTAGGTAGAAGTCATTTCTGTGTGTAGTCAAGTCATTGATAGGATCTAGAGAAACTGCTTCTGTGCCAACTCACCCAGCATCATGACACGGGGCAGCAGTGAGAGAGGTCACATTGAAAGGTGAACATGTCCTGGGCTTGGATGCTCTAATCTGTGGTTCAACCAGGCAAGCTAACCTGAAAAGTCAGGTGTCACTCACTGACTCAAATCAGAGAACTTACCCAAAAATAAGTTTTCCAGTAATTTAAGGATAGACATGAGCAAGAGGCACAGACAAAGCCAGGTAACCTCTGGGGTGGCCCCTATGACTCCGCAGGTCCTTTCTTCCCAGGTCAGACGTGAACTCTCTGCCCAGAGTAAAGACATACGTGGTCTAGATGAGGGTTAGCATCACCTCACACACAGAGGGGAGGGTTTACCTTATGGGACCTCCAGTTTTATACCCAGATAGTTGTGTGGTTAACATGATCCTCTTTAGGGATCAAGGATCACAAATCAAAAGAGTCCGGGTTTGTTGACCCTAAGTAATCCTAAACCAGGGATTTCCAATTAAGAAAATTCCACATGTAAAGACTCTCTAATCAGATAGCATCAGTCCACCGGTTATCAGCATGTTTACAAAGAGATTAAACCAGCTCACTGGCTTTCCTTTCCAGAAGCATCCCCCCAGGAATAAGGAGAGAAATGGGTCACAGAAGAGATGCTTTAACCCTTTCCTCCATAGGAAATCACTCTAGAGAAGGAAGGAACAATGTTGTCTCTAATCATGCCAAGACACAGAGGTAAACTGGGCTTGACCTGGATGAACCAGAACATACTACCACTAACCTAGTCCAGGAGGCTGCTATGACAGGAAGCACAGACCGAGGGCCTTATAAACAACATGAATTTGTTTTTCCCAGTTCTGGAGGCTGGGAGTCCAAGATCAAGGTGCTAGGAGATGTGGTGTCTGCTCCTGGTTCATAGGCCAGCACCTTTGGCCCGTGTCTTCACGTGGTAGAAGAGCTCAGGCAGGCTCTTAATAAGGGTGCTAATCCCACTTATAAGGGCTCCACCCATATTTGGCAGCAGGTTTCAACATAAAAAACCTAAGGACTCTCAAACATTCAGATGATGGTTGTCACCCTACCATAGCACCCACCACTGGAAGTCTGTAGGTGGCAGAAGAGAAACAGGTTTGAAATACAGGAAATACAGCTTGTCTGTGCAAACCAACTTTAATCCTCAGACACATAGAATTGTAATTGGAGGATCCTCCATGAAGCTCAGGAAACATGAAGTTTCGGTTTTGGTTTTGAGTTTGGGTAGGAATATATTCAATAATGCATGATATACAATCACAAAAGCACTAGGCTTTTTTATTCTTTGATAAGAATTATACAAAATAGAATTTATTGTGACTCCTTCATTATAGGCCAGAGTTCTATATGTGTATTAAACTAGATTGTGTGACATCACATCATTTATGTACTCTCAACTCTAATTTTTTTAAAAAAAGATCAATCACATTAGAGGGAAACTAAATTATCTTTCTGTCCTCACTATAGAAATTGATATTACAAACTCATTGTCACATAAGGAGTCATCAAAGCATGTGCTAAAAAAAAAAAAAAACTATAAAGGCATAAAAATATGTTGTTTTCTGGATTTGGTGCGGTCTGAGACTTTTTCAGCTTTTTGAGCTGCTACTTAGTGAGAGAGGAAAAACAAAGATGTTAGGGAGTCGGGCAGACTCTTCCGCACCTGCCCATTTACTAGTCACATGTCTTTGCAAAAGCCCCTTTACCTCTGGGTGCATCTGCTTCTCATCTATAAAATGGGACAAGTAGAGCTGGGGCTGGGGCTCAGGGGTAGAGCGCTGGCCTCACATGTTGAGGCACTGGGTTCGAGTCTCAGCACCACATATGAATAAATGAATAAAATAAAGGTCCATCAACAACTGAACGAAATATTTTTTTTTAAATGGGGACAAGTAGAGGCTGGGGTTGTGGCTCAGAGGTAGAGCACTTGCCTAGCCTGCATGAGGCACTGAGTTCGATCCTCGGCACCACATAAAGAATAAATAAATAAAGATACTGGGTCAACCCACAACTAAAAAATTAATGTTTTCTTTAAAAAATGGGGACAAGTTGAGCATCCTACATCACAGGGATATCGTGAGAATTAAATGAATCACTGCATATAAAGAGGTTGGAATATGGCCCGGTGCCTAGTAAGTGCTTAATTAATATTAACAATTAAGCCGACAAGTTACCTCCCATAAGCTCTCTGGGCCGCCATTTCCAACTTTACAAATCGAGGGAAATGATGTCCACCTTACAGAAATGTGGGATCGGAGGAAAAGTCCATGGGACTTAGTGGGTGTCCATAAATTAGGATGTCGACCTTCAAGTAAGCCCCAGTGAAGCAAATGAGTCCTCCCTCTGCTTCCCCAGTGCAAGCTTCTGTTCCCCTCGGGGGACGTATTTGGCTCCAGGACCCAGCTCCTGTCACTTTTTTTTCTAAAAGTCTTAGGATAGCAAGATCACCTTCTCCACTTGTGCTGGATAAAGAACCTAATAGCCCGAGGGCAACCGGATTTCTGCCTTCTGACATTTCTTTCATGGTTTTTCCTCTTTCAAGTTGGAGAGTTTCATTCCGTACACTCGGCGTGGGGAAAATAACAAGTTGTTAATTGGAATGTCTAGGAACTCCCTACGCCTAGAAATTAAATCATACACTTGGGCCCCAAGAAGAAATGGGTATTGATTCCAGCTGAACTGTCAGGGATGTTCTCCGACTTCCACACGCCCTCGGCTCCCTTCTGCCCGCCAAGCGGCCTGACTCACCTCATAGAAGACTTGTTAAGAAGCAGCCCTTCCGAGCCAGCAGCCTGAGCCGCGGCCATCTGAACGTTGTGCTTGGAGGAAACTATGAAAACTTGGTTCTTTCTGTGACCTTCGACCTCCATGTCAGTGTAATCTGCTCATTGATTTGTACTCATCTGAAAGCCAGGAGAGCCCCGTCGGCTACCCCATCTGCCCTGGGTCTGACATAAGACCAAAGAAGCCAAATTTCACTACCAAGTTGCTGCATTTAGAAACTTGGTCGCTGAAATGACACAAGATCTAGAAAGAAAAGAAAGAACAAAGGAAGAGGCAGGAGGGGAGAGGAACGGGCAAGGATACAGCCAGCTCTGAGCCCAGCTGGGGTCTCCCACCAGGCAAAGTTTGGTTTGGGGTTTTTTTTTTGTTGTTTGTTTGTTTGTTCCTATGAGGCAGATGCTGATAGAACACCTCTCACATGGGGAAAAACGTCCAAATTACCCAAGATGAGTGCAAGGTCTCCCCACGCTGGACTAGTTAACACACGGACTTAGTCAGAAGATCCCCTGTTGCACTCCCCTGCTCAGCCTGGTGAGTTCCAGGGTCCAGCCCATGGCCACGCCTCACGTGAACAGTCCATGTCCCCAGGTGCTCCTCCACCTCAGCTGGGTCCTCTGACTGTGCTCCTCAACCCATGTCAGCCTTCCTGGACTGTCACCCTTGCTCCCAGCTCATACCTGCGTCCTGATGCTATTATGGGCCAGGCTCTGTGGGCAATGACCCAACAGACTCCATTTTACCCTGAGATTCCGTGTCATGTAAGAAGTGCTTCCCCCATGGGAACACCCCGCCTCTGTGCCCATCGACAGTTGCTTAGCACAGCATGTTTGGCGACACAAAATGGCAATTCTTATACAATGCACAGTTGTTCTTTTTTTGGTTCCCATTTTTCCTGGACAATGCACCCTGTCAGAGAATGGCTGTCTAGACGTTAGCAACCATTCTTCAACTTGTACGTTTTGACCCACTCCCCATTTAGATCTCACCATGTTTGTTTATGGTCTTGAATCATAGCAACAGCCACTTATGATTAATGTACTGACACGCTTTACTCATGGTATAAAAGGTGGACTCAACCCCTGGAGCGGGTCGAAGGGTGGAGACTTGCAGCCTGCCCCTCGGTCTGCCAGCTGGTGGATCTGTACCTCTGGCTGGTGAATAAAGATGTCTCCGTCTCCTGCTTTAAGATTGACTGGGTGATTTATTGCAATCTCGCCATAACAATGTGTCCCCCCAGCACTGATATATTCAAGGAACAGCACCTGAGAGTCTGGAACAAAATAGCATTAGAATTGAGTGTCACTTTTTTTTATTGTATATCTGTTTATTTGCGTGCGTGTGTTTTCTTTCTTTCTCTCTTTCAGAGTCTATTTCAGGTGTAATTCCCAGGTTACCACTGTACTAGCTCCTGAGGGGATCTCGCCTGTCTAGGGTCCCTCAAACTCTAGGACACCCAAGCTCTAAAACCCCTCATAAAGAAGGTCTTTTGATTCCAACTGCAGTCTCAAGAATAACCCCAAACCTGCCTCAAATTCTCCAGTGTAGTCTGCAGATCCAGATCAGAGGCTCATTGATTGAGGGGTGTTCACTGCTCAAGAAAACTGGTGTCCTTCATAAGTGGGTATAATGGAGTCGTCTCTGGCTTTAGAATCAAACAGACTTAGATGAACCCCTGACTCCGCCTCTCACCAGCCAAGTGGCCTTAGGCAAAATAACCTCTCCCAAACCTCTACTTCCCCTTCTGTAAAATGGGGAGCATAACATCTATTGCATCAAGTTGTCATGAAGATTAATGAGATGAGGTGTGCAGCCGCTCAGTCAATAGTATTAATCAACAGAAAGGCTACTGATAAGATAGGCCTTGAGCTCTTTTTAATGGTAAGGAGCAACCCAAGCAACTAGCAATTAGCTTTCCTTAGTAGAGGTCGACCAGGGGCTTCCCTGACCCTGTTCCTGAGTCCTCCTCTGGAAAGTCTTCCCTGCTCTGGGCCAGGTCACCACCTAAGTTGTGGCAGGTCACTGCCTGGA